>NC_143170.1:15015000-15640000 GCF_047325235.1 Durio zibethinus | reverse complement strand
CACATCATTTGCGCACACCCCCTCGGCCCCCCCGATCATCGAAATCCCAATGCCATCGGTCAGGCTCTCCGGCAATGCTCGGTGATAGTGCCCCGACGAAGAAAAATATGGCACTAGCACATGCCTGAGCCTAGCATGTGCTACCGCAACCCTCGATCCGGTCCAATCCTAGATTGGGAATGAACTCCGTCTGCTTAGACTGGGAATGAACTCCGTATGCCTAAGTCAACCCATGAAACGAGCGTGCGGTCGTTCAGCCGACCAGAAGGGTGGGATGTGCAAGTCGGGGATCGGCAGGGTCCCCCTCTGCGCGTGACCGATCCTACTACCGCAACCCTCAATCTGGTCTAATCTGACACTGGGAATGAACTCCGTATGCCTAAGCCAACCGACGAAACGAGCAGGCAGGAAGGCGACCGAGCACTACGTCGGCCAGAGAGACGGGATGCGAAAGTCGTGGATCGATAGGGTGGTAGGTGGGTTTAGGCACATCTTCATATTTCTGCGTGCCAATGCCATTTTTATGGCTTGTAAATTCATACAATGGTCCCTTAAGCCTTCACGTGAAATTTCAGGGCAAGACGAGTCGTTTTTTATTTTTCACGATTTTTAAAACTTTTTGCGGTTCGGGATTTTTTAAAATTTTTTCGGAAGGAGTTTTAGCCCCAAACTTTGTAGACATGATCCTTGTATTTTTCTTTGGCATTTACAAAAAAATTCAGCCAAAAAGTTGAAGTGCACAAGATTTTGTGACCATTTGAAAAAAGTGTCCCCATTTCAGACACTTTAATGGCTACTGGGAGCAAACCTGTAAAATCTTAAATGATCTTTAAGGGGGTGTGAGTTCTCGAGGTTCGATGAGGGATAGGGGGCCAATATAAGGGCCTAGTACCAGCACCCATCGCACATGATGTGCACACACCCCTCCGGCCCCCCCGATCGTCAGAACCCCAATGCGGACGGGCGGGCGAGCGCTACGCCGGCCAGAGAGACGGGATGCGCAATCGTGTATCGATAGGGTGGTAGGTGGGTTTAGGCACATCTTCATATTTCTGCATGCCAATGGCATTTTTACGGCTGGTAAATTCATACAATGGTCCCTTAAGCCTTCACGTGAAGTTTAATAGCAAGACGACTCATTTTCTATTTTTCATGATTTTCAAAACTTTTTACGGTTCGAGATTTTTTTAACTTTTTGGAAGGATTTTTGGCCCCAAACTTGGTAGACGTGATCCTTGTATTTTTGTTGGCATGCACAAAAAAATTCAGATAAAAACTCGAAGTGTACAAGATTTGGGGACCATTTGATAAAACTGTCCCCATTTCAGACACTTTAATGGCTACTGGCAGCAAACCTGTAAAATCTAAAATGCTCTTTAAGGGAGTATGAGTTCTCGAGGTTTGATGAGAGATAGGAGGCCAAAATAAGGGCCAAGTACCAGCACCCATCGCACATTATGTGCGCACACCCCCCTGGCCCCCTCGATCGTCTGAACCCCAATGCCGCCGGTCAGGTTCTTCGGTGATGCTCCGACGATGGTGCCCCGGTGAAGAAAAATATGGCACCAGCACATTCCTGAGCCCAGCATTTACTATCGCAACCCTCAGTCCGGTCCAATCTTAGACTGGGAATGAACTCTGTATGCTTAGACTGGGAATAAACTCCGTATGCCAAAGCCAACCGACGAAACGAGCGGGCGGGCGGGCGGACGGGCACGACATTGGCCAAAGAGACGGGATGTGCAAGTCGTGGATCGATAGGGTGGTAGGTGGTTTAGGCACATCTTCATATTTCTACATTCCAATGCCATTTTTATGGCATGTAAATTCATACAATGGTCCCTTAAGCCTTCACGTGAAGTTTCATGGCAAGATGACTCGTTTTCTATTTTTCACGATTTTTGAAACTTTTTACGGTTCGAGATTTTTTACACTTTTTGGGAAGGAGTTTTGGCCCCAAACATGGTAGACGTGATCCATGTATTTTTGTTGGCATGCACAAAAAATTCAGATAAAAACTCGAAGTGTACAAGATTTTGGAGCCATTTGAAAAAAGTGTTCCCATTTCAGACACTTTAATGGCTACTGGCAGCAAACCTGTAAAATCTCAAATGCTCTTTAAGGGGGTGTGAGTTCTCAAGGTTTGATGAGGGATAGAAGGCCAATAAAAGGCCAAGTACCAGCACTCATCGCACATCATGTGCGCGCACCTCCCGGCCCCCCCGATCGCTTGAACCCCAATGCCGTCGGTCAGGTTCTCCGGTGATGCTCCGGCGATGGTGCCCCGATGAAGAAAAATGTGGCACCAGCACATGCTCGAGCCTAGCATCTGCTGCCGCAATGCTCAGTCCGATCCGATCTTAGACTGGGAATGAAGTCCGTATGCTTAAACTGGGAATGAACTTCGCATGCCTAAGTCAACACACGAAACGAGTGTGCGGGCGCTCAGTCGGCCAAAAGGGTGGGATGCGTAAGCCGTGGATCGATCAGGTCCCCCTCAGCGTGCTACCGATCCTGCTGCCAAAACCCTTAGTCCGGTCTGATCTTAGACTGGGAATGAACTCCGTATGCCTAAGCCAACTGATGAAACGTACGGGCGGGAGGGCGGGCACTACGTCGGCTAGAGAGACGGGATGTGCAAGCCGTGGATCGATGGGGTGGTAGGTGGGTTTAGGCACATCTTCATATTTCTGCATTCCAATGCCATTTTTATGGCATGTAAATTCATACAATAGTCCCTTAAGCCTTCACGTGAAGTTTCATGGCAAGATGACTCGTTTTCTATTTTTCATGATTTTTGAAACCTTTTGCGGTTCAGGATTTTTTACACTTTTTGGGAAGGAGTTTTGGCCCCAAACTTGGTAAACGTCATCCTTGTATTTTTGTTGGCATGCATAAAAAAATTCAGATAAAAACTCGAAGTGTACAAGATTTTGTGAGCATTTGAAAAAAGTGTCCCCATTTCAGACACTTTAATGGCTACTGGTAGCAAACCTGTAAAATCTCAAATGCTCTTTAAGGGGGTGTGAGTTCTTGAGGTTTGATGAGGGATAGGGGGCCAATATAAGGGCCAAATACCATCACCCATCGCACATCATGTGCGCACACCCCCCGGCCCCCCGATCGTCGAAACCCCAATGCCGATGGTTAGGTTCTCCGGCGATGGTGCCCCGGCGTAGAAAAATGCGGCACCGACACATGTCCAATTCAAGCATGTGCTGCCGCAACCCTCGGTCCTGTCTGATCTTAGACTAGGAATGAACTCCGTATGCTTAGACTGGGAATGAACTCCATATGCCTAAGTCAACCCATGAAACGAGCATGCAGGCTCTCAGTCGGCCAGAAGGGTGGGATGCGCAAGCCGGGGATCGATCGGGTCCCTCTCTACGTGCTGTCGATCCTGCTACCGTAACCCTTGGTCTGATCCAATCTTAGACAGGGAACGAACTCTGTATGCCTAAGCCAACCGACAAAACGAGTAGGGCGGGCGGGCGGGTGGGCGGGCACTACGCCGGCCAGAGAGACGGGATGCGCAAGTCGTGGATCGATAGGGTGGTAGGTGGGTTTAGGTACATCATTATATTTCTGTGTGCCAATGCCATTTTTATGGCTTGTAAATTCATATAATGGTCCCTTAAGCCTTCTTGTGAAGTTTCATGGCAAGATGACTCGTTTTCTATTTTTCACTATTTTTGAAACTTTTTACGATTCGAGATTTTTTAAAATTTTTTCGGAAGGAGTTTTAGCCCCAAACTTTGTAGACGTGATCCTTAAATTTTTTTTGGCATGCATAAAAAAATTCAGCTAAAAACTCGAAGTGTACAAGATTTTGTGACCATTTGAAAAAAGTGTCCCCAGTTCAGACACTTTAATGGCTACTGGCAGTAAACCTGTAAAATCTCAAATGCTCTTTAAGGGGGTGTGAGTTCTTGAGGTTTGATGAGGGATAGGGGGCCAATATAAGGGCCAAGTACCAGCACCCATCGCACATCATGTGCCCACACCCCCCGGCCCCCCCGATCATCGGTTCCCCAATGCCGCCGGTCAGGTTCTCCGGCGACGCTCCAGCGATGGTGCCCTGGTGAAGAAAAATGTGGCACCAGCACATGCCCGAGCCCAGCATGTGCTGCCTAGCCCTCGGTCTAGTCCTATCTTAGAATGGGAATGAACTCCGTATGCTTAGACTGGGAATGAACTCCGTATGCCTAAGTCAACCCATGAAATGAGTGTGCGGGCGCTCAGCCGACCAGAGGGGCGGGATGGGCAAGTTGGGGATCGGTCGGGTCCCCCTCTACATGCTGCTGATCCTGCCATCGCAACCTTTGGTCTGGTCTGATCTTAGACTGGGAATGAACTTCGTATGCCTAAGCCAACCGACGAAACGAGCGGGCGGGGGGGCGGGCACTACGTCGACCAGAGAGACGGGATGCGCAAGCCGTGGATCGATAGGGTGGTTGGTGGGTTTAGGCATATCTTCATATTTCTGTGTGCCAATGCCATTTTTGTGGCTTGTAAATTCATACAATGGTCCCTTAAGCCTTCACGTGAAGTTTCATGGCAAGACGACTCATTTTCTATTTTTCACAATTTTCAAAACTCTTTGCGGTTCGGGATTTTTTGAAAATTTTTTTGGAAGGAGTTTTGGCCCCCAACTTGGAATACGTGATCCTTGTATTTTTGTTGGCATGCACAAAAAAATTCAGCTAAAAACTCGAAGTGTACAAGATTTTGTGACCATTTGAAAAAAGTGTCCCCATTCTAGACACTTTAATGGCTACTGGCAGCAAATCTGTAAAATCTCAAATGCTCTTTAAGTGGGTGTGAGTTCTTGAGGTTTGATGAGGGATATGGGGCCAATATAAGGGCCAAGTACCAGCACCCATCACACATCATGTGCGCACACCTCCCCAGGCGCCCCCGATCGCCAGAACCCCAATGCTGTCTGTCAGGTTCTCCGACGATGCTCCGACGATGGTGCCCCGACGAAGAAAAATGCAGCACCAGCACATGCTCAAGCCCAGCACATGCTGCCGCAACCCTCGGTCCGGTCCGATCATAGACTGGGAATGAACTCCTTATGCCTAAGTCAATTCACGAAACGAGCGTGCTGGCGCTCAGCTGGCCAGAGGGGCAAGAGTGCAAGCCAGGGATCGGTTGGGTCCCCCTCTGCGTGCTGCCAATCCTACCACTGTAACCCTTGGTCTGGACCAATCTTAGACTGGGAATGAACTTCATATGCTAAGCCAACCGATGAAAGGAGCGGGCGTGCGGGCACTACGTCGGCCAGAGAGACGGAAAGCGCAAGCCGTGGATCGATAGGGTGGTAGGTGGGTTTAGGCACATCCTCATATATCTGCCATGCCAATGCCATTTTTATGGCTTGTAAATTCATACAATGGTCCCTTAAGGCTTCACGTGAAGTTCCACTGCAAGACGACTCATTTTCGATTTTTCACGATTTTTGAAAGTTTTTGCGGTTCGGGATTTTTTCAAATTTTTTCGGAAGGATTTTTGGCCCCAAACTTGGTAAACGTGATCCTTGTATTTTTGTTGGCATGCACAAAAAAATTCAGCTAAAAACTCGAAGTGTACAAGATTTTGTGAGCATTTGAAAAAAGTGTTCCCATTTTAGACACTTTAATGGCTACTGGCAGCAAACCTGTAAAATCTCAAATGCTCTTTAAGGGGGTGTGAATTCTCAAGGTTTGATGAGGGATAGGGGGCCAATATAAGGGCCAAGTACCAGCACTCATCGCACATCATGTGCGCACACCCCCCTAGGCCCCCCGATCGTCGGAACCCCAATACTGCCAGTCAGGTTCTCCGGCGATGCTCCGACGATGGTGCCCCGACGAAGAGAAATGCGACACCCGCACATGCCCGAGCCTAGCATGTGCTACCGTAACCTCGGTTTGATCCGGTCTTAGACTGGGAATGAACTCTGTATGCTTAGACTGGGAATGAACTCCGTATGCCTAAGTCAACCCATGAAACGAGCGTGCGAGCGTTCAGCCAGCCAAAGGGGCGAGATGCTTAAGCCGGGGATTGACCTGGTCCCCCTCTACATGCTGTCGATCTTACTTCCATAAGCCTCGGTCCAGTCGATTGGGTGGTAGGTGGTTTAGGCACATCTTCATATTTCTACATGCCAATGCCATCTTTATGGCTTGTAAAATCATACAATGGTCCCTTAAGCCTTCACGTGAAGTTTCATGGCAAGACAACTCGTTTTCTCTTTTTCATGATTTTTGAAACTTTTCAATCCGACCTTAGACTGGAATGAACTCCATATGCTTAGACTGGGAATGAACTCCGTATGCCTAAGCCAACAGACGACAAGAGCGGGCGCGTGGGCACTACGCCGGCCAGAGAGACGGGATGCACAAGCGGTGGATCGATAGGGTGGTAGGTGGGTTTAGGTACATCTTCATATTTCTGCGTGCCAATGCCATTTTTATGGCTTGTAAGTGCATACAATGGTCCCTTATGCCTTCACGTGAAGTTTCATTGCAAGAAGACTCGTTTTCTATTTTTCACAATTTTTGAAACTTTTTACGGTTCGGTATTTTTTAAAATTTTTTCGGAAGGAGTTTTGAACCCAAACTTGGTAGACGTGATCCTTGTATTTTTGTTGGCATGCATAAAAAATTCAGTTAAAAACTCGAAGTGTACAAGATTTTGTGACCATTTGAAAAAGTGTCCCCATTTCAGACACATTAATGGCTACTGGCAGCAAACCTGTAAAATCTCAAATGCTCTTTAAGGGGGTGTGAGTTCTCAAGGTTTGATGAGGGATAGGGGGCCAATATAAGGGCCAAGTACCAGCACCCATCACACATCATGTGCGCACACCCCCCTCGGACCCCCCGATCGTCGGAACCCCAATGCCGCCGGTCAGGTTCTCCGCGATGCTCCGGTGATGGTGCCCCGATGATGAAAAAATACGGCACCAGCACATGCCCGAGCCCAGCATGTCTACTGCAACCCTCGATCCGGTCCTATCTTAGACTGGGAATGAACTCCGTATGCTGAGACTGGGAATGAACTCCGTATGCCTAAGTCAACCCATGAAACGAGCGTACGAGCGCTCAGCCGGCCAGAGGGGCGGGATGCGCAAGCTGGGGATCGGCCGGGTCCCCCTCTATGTGCTGCAGATCCTGCTACCGTAACCTTGATCCGGTCTGATCTTAGACTGGGAGTCCACTCCATATGACTAAGCCAACTGACGAAACGAGCGGGCGGGCGGGCACTGTGCCAGCCAGAGAGACGGGATGCGTAAGCCCTGGATCGATGGGTGGTAGGTGGGTCTAGGCACATCTTTATGGCTTGTAAAAGCATACAATGGTCCCTTATGCCTTCACGTGAAGTTTCAAGGCAAGACGACCCATTTTCTATTTTTCATGATTTTTGAAACTTTTTACGGTTCGATATTTTTTTAAATTTTTTCGGAAGGATTTTTGAACCCAAACTTTGTAGACGTGATCCTTGTGTTTTTGTTGGCATGCAGAAAAAATTCAGCTAAAAACTCGAAGTGTACAAGATTTTGTGACCATTTGAAAAAAGTGTCCCCATTTCAGGCACTTTAATGGCTACTGGCTGCAAACCTGTAAAATCTCAAATGTTCTTTAAGGGGGTGTGAGTTCTCGAGGTTTGATAAGGGATAAGGGGCCAATAAAAGGGCCAAGTACCAGCACCCATTGCACATCATGTGCGCACACCCCCTGCCCCCCGATCGTCGGAGCCCCAATGCCGTCGGTCAGGTTCTCCGACGATGCTCCGATGATGGTGCCCCGACGACGAAAAAATGCGGCACCAGCACATGCCCGAGCCCAGCACGTGCTGCTGCAACCCTCAATCCATTCCGATCTTAGACTGGGAATGAACTCCGTATGCTGAGACTGGGAATGAGCTCTGTATGCCTAAGTCAACCCATGAAACGAGCGTGCGGGCGCTCAGCTGGCCAGAGGGGCGGGATGCGCAAGCTGGGGATCGGTTGGGTCCCCCTTTGCATGCTGCCGATCCTGCTACCGCAACCCTCGGTCCGGTCTGATCTTAGACTAGGAATGAACTCCGTATGCCTAAGCCAATCGATGAAACGAGCGGGCGAGCGGGAGGGCGGGCGGGCACTACGTCGGCTAGAGGGACGGGATGCGCAAGTCGTGGATCGATAGGGTGGTAGGTGGATTTAGGCACATCTTCATATTTCTGCATGCCAATGCCATTTTTATGGCTTGTAAATTCATACAATGGTCCCCTAAGCCTTCAGGTGATGTTTCATGGCAAGACGTCTCGTTTTCTATTTTTCATGATTTGTGAGACTTTTTACGGTTCGGGATTTTTTAAAATTTTTTTGGAAGGATTTTTGGCCCTAAACTTGGTAGACGTGATCCCTGTATTTTTTTTGGCATGCACAAAAAAATTCACCTAAAAACTCGAAATGTACAAAATTTTATGACCATTTGAAAAAAGTGTCCCCATTTCAGACACTTTAATGGCTACTGGCAGCAAACCTGTAAAATCTCAAATGCTCTTTAAGGGGGTGTGAGTTCTTGAGGTTTGATGACGGTTAGGGGGCCAATATAAGGGTCAGGTACCAGCACCGATCGCACATCATGTGCTCACACCCCCTCCGGCTCACCCGATCGTCGGAACCCCAATGATGTCGATCAGGTTCTCCGGTGATGCCCCGACGATGGTGACCCGACGAACAAAAATATGGCACCAGCACATGCCCGAGCCCAACATCTGCTACCGCAACCCTCGGTCCTGTCTGATCTTTGACTGGGAAAGAACTCTGTATGCCTAAGCCAACTGACAAAAAGAACGGGCGGGCGGGCGGACGGGCACTATGTCGGCCAGAGAGACGGGATGCGCAAGCCGTGCATCGATAGGGTGGTAGGTGGGTTTAGGTACATCTTCACATTTCTACATGCCAATGCCATTTTTATGGCTTGTAAATTCATACAATGGTTCCTTAAGCCTTCACGTGAAGTTGCATGGCAAGACGACTCGTTTTCTATTTTTCATGATTTGTGAAACTTTTTACAGTTCGGGATTTTCTAAATTTTTTGGTAGACGTGATCCTTGTATTTTTGTTGGCATGCACAAAAAAATTCAGCTAAAAACTCGAAATGTACAAGATTTTGTGACCACTTGAAAAAAGTGTCCCCATTTCAGACACTTTAATGGCTACTGGCAGCAAACCTATAGAATATCAAATGCTCTTTAAGGGGGTGTGAGTTTTCGAGCTTTGATGAGGGACAGGGGGCCAATATAAGGGCCAAGTACCAGCACCAATGAACATCATGTGTGCACACCCCCTGGCACCCCCGATCGTCGGAAGGCCAATGCCGCCAGTTAGGTTCTCTGATGATGCTCCAGTGATGGTGCCCCGACAAAGAAAAATACGGCACCAGCAAATGCCCGAGCCCAGCATGTGTTGCTGCAACCCTCGGTCTGGTCCGATCTTAGACTGGGAATGAATCCGTATGCTTAGATTGGGAATGAACTCCGTAAGCCTAATTCAACAAATGAAATGAGCATGTGGGTGCTCAGTCGGCCAGAGGGGTGGGATGCGCAAGCCGGGGATCGGTCGGGTCCTCCTCTGTGTGCTACCGATCTTGCTACCGTAACCCTCGATCTGGTCTGATCTTAGAATGGGAATGAACTCCGTATGCCTAAGCCAACCGACGAAATGAGCGGGCGGGTAGGCAGACGGGCGGGCGGGCGGGCACTACGCCGGCCAGAGACACGGGATGTGCAAGTCGTGGATCGATAGGGTGGTAGGTGGGTTTAGGCACATCTTCATATTTCTGCATGCCAATGCCATTTTTATGGCTTGTAAATTCATACAATGGTCCCTTAAGCCTTCACTTGAAGTTTCATGGCAAGACGACTCGTTTTCTATTTTTCACAATTTTTGAAACTTTTTGCGGTTCGGGATTTTTAAAATTTTTTCGAAAGGAGTTTTGGCCCCAAACTTGTTAGACGTGATCCTTGTATTTTTTTTGGCATGCACAAAAAAATTCAGCTAAAAACTCGAAGTGTACAAGATTTTGTGACTATTTGAAAAAAGTGTCCCCATTTCAGACACTTTAATGGCTACTGGCAGCAAACCTGTAAAATCTCAAATGTTCTTTAAATGGGTGTGAGTTCTTGAGGTTTGATGAGGGATAGGGGGCCAATATAAGGGCCAAGTACCAGCACCCATCGCATATCATGTGCACACCCCCCCTCGGCGCCCCCGATCACCGGAACCCCAATGGCACCGGTCAGGTTCTCCGGTGATGGTCCGGCGATGGTGCCACGGTGAAGAAAAATATGGCACCAGCACATGCCCAAGCCCAGCATGTGCTGTAGCAACCCTCAATCCCATCCGATCTTAGACTGGGAATGAACTCCGTATGCTTAGACTGGGAATGAACTCCGTATGCCTAAGTCAACTCACGAAACGAGCGTGCGGGTGCTCAACCGGCCAAAGGAGCGGGATGCGCAAGCCGTGGATCGACCGGGTCCCCCTCTATGTGCTGTCAATCTTGCTGTCGTAACCCTGAGTCCTGTCTGATCTTAGATTGGGAATGAAGTCCATATGCCTAAGCAACCGACGAAACGAGCGGGCGGACAGGCTCTACGCCGGCCAGAGAGACGGGATGCGCAAGCCGTGGATCGATAGGGTGGTAGGTGGGTTTAGGCACATCTTCATATTTCTATGTGCCAATGCCATTTTTATGGCTTGTAAATTCATACAACGGTCCCTTAAGCCTTCACGTGAAGTTTCATGGCAAGACGACTCATTTTCTATTTTTCATGATATTTGAAACTTTTTACGGTTCGGGATTTTTTAAAATTTTTTCGGAAGGAGTTTTGGCCCCAAACTTGGTAGACGTGATCCTTGTATTTTTTTTGGCATGCACAAAAAAATTCAGCTCAAAACTCGAAGTGTACAAGATTTTGTGACAATTTGAAAAAAGTGTCCCCATTTCAGACACATTAATGGCTACTGGCAGCAAACCTGTAAAATCTCAAATGCTCTTTAAGGGGGTGTGAGTTCTCAAGGTTTGATGAAGGATAGGGGGCCAATATAAGGGCCAAGTACCAGCACCCTTCGCACATCATGTGCGCACACTCCACTGTCGGCCCCCCCGATCGTCGGAACCCCAATGCCGTCGGTCAGGTTCTCCGACGATGCTCCGACGATGGTGCCCCGGTGACGAAAAATACGACACCAGCAAATGCTCGAGCCTAGCATGTGCTGCCGCAACCCTCGGCCTGATCTGATCTTAGACTGGGAATGAACTTCGTATGCTTAAACTGGGAATGAACTCCGTATGCCTAAGTTAACCTACGAAACAAGCATGCGGGCGCTCAACCGGCCAGAGGGGCGGGATGCACAAGCCGAGGATCGGCCGAGTCTCCCTCTACGTGCTACCGATCCTGTTGCCGCAACCCTCAGTCCAGTCTGATCTTAGACTGAATGAACTCTGTATGCCTAAGCCGACCGACGAAATAAGCGGGCGGGCGGGCACTACGCCGACCAGAGAGACGGGATGTGCAAGCCGTGGATCGATAGGGTAGTAGGTGGGTTTAGGCAGATCTTCATATTTCTGGGTGCCAATGCCAATTTTATGGCTTGTAAAATCATTCAATGGTCGCTTAAGCCTTCACGTGAAGTTTCATGGCAGGACGACTCGTTTTCTATTTTTTACGACTTTTGAAGCTTTTTACGATTCGGGATTTTTTAAAATTTTTTTGAAAGGATTTTTGTCCCCAAACTTGGTAGACGTGATCCTTGTATTTTTTTTTGGTGTGCACAAAAAAATTCAGCTAAAAACTCGAAGTGTACAAGATTTTGTGACCATTTGAAAAAAGTGTCCCCATTTCAGACACTTTAATGGCTACTTGCAGCAAACCTGTAAAATCTCAAATGCTCTTTAAGGGGGTGTGAGTTCTCAAGGTTTGATGAAGGATAGGGAGCCAATATAAGGGCCAAGTACCCATACCCATCGCACATCATGTGCGCACACCCCCTGACCCCCCCGATCGTCGTAACCCTAATGCTATCGGTCAAGTTCTCCGACGATGCTCCGACGATGCTCTGACGATGGTGCCCCGGGGAAGAAAAATACGGCACTAGTACATGCCCGAGCCTAGCAAGTGCTGCCGTAACCCTTGGTCTGGTCCGATCTTAGACTAGGAATGAACTCCGTATGCTTAGACCGGGAATGAACTCCGTATGCTTAGACTGAGAATGAACTCCGTATGCCAAAGTCAACCCACGAAACGAGCGTGCGGGGGCTCAGTCGGCCAGAGGGGTGGGATGCACAAGCCGAGGATCGGTCAGGTCCCCCACTAGGTGCTGTCGATCCTGCTGCCACAACCCTCAGTCCGGTCTGATCTTAGACTGGGAATAAACTTCGTATGCCTAAGCCAACCGACGAAAGGAGCGAGCGGACGGGCAGTTGGCCACTACGCCGGCCAGAGAGACGGGATGCGCAAGCTGTGGATCGATAGGGTGGTTGGTGGGTTTAGGCACATCATCATATTTCTTCGTGCCAATGCCATTTTTATGGCTTGTAAATTCATACAATGGTCCCTTAAGCCTTCACGTGAAGTTTCACGGCAAGACGACTCGTTTTCTATTTTTCATGATTTTGGAAAGTTTTTGGAGTTTGAGATTTTTTAAATTTTTTCGGAAGGAGTTTTGGCCCCAAACTTACTAATCGTGATCCTTGTATTTTTGTTGGCATGCATAAAAAAAAACAGCTAAAAACTCGAAGTGTACAAGATTTTGTGACCACTTGAAAAACGTGTCCCTATTTCAGACACTTTAGTGGCTACTGGCAACAAACCTATAAAATCTCAAATGCTCTTTAAGGGCGGGTGAGTTTTTAAGGTTTGATGAGGGATAGGGAGTCAATATAAGGGCCAAGTACCAGCACCCATCGCAAATCATGTGCGCACATGCCCCCCGGCACCTCGATCGTTGGAACCCTAATGCCGCCGGTCAGGTTCTCCGACGATGCTCTGACGATTGTGCCCCGACGAAGAAAAATACGGCACCAGCACATGCCCGAGCCCAGCATGTTCTACCGCAACTCTCGGTCTGGTCCAATCTTAGACTGGGAATGAACTCCGTATGCCTAAGCCAATCGACGAAACGAGCGGGCGGGCGGGCGGGGACTACGCCGGCGAGAGAGACGGGATGCGCAAGCCGTGGATCGATAGGGTGGTAGGTGTGTTCAGGCACATCTTCATATTTCTGCATGCCAATGCCATTTTTATGGCTTGTAAATTCATACAATGGTCCCTTAAGCCTTCACGTGAAGTTTCATGACGTTTTCTATTTTTAACGATTTTTGAAACTTTTTGCGGTTCAGGATTTTTTAAAATTTTTTCGGAAGGAGTTTTGGCCCCAAACTTGGTAGACGTGATCCTTGTATTTTTTTTGGCGTGCACAAAAAAATTTAGCTAAAAACTCGAAGTGTACAAGATTTTGAGACCATTTGAAAAAAGTGTCCCCATTTTAGACACTTTAATGGCTACTGGCAGCAAACCTGTAAAATCTCAAATGCTCTTTAAAGGGGTGTGAGTTCTCGAGGTTTGATGAGGGATAAGGGGCCAATATAAGGGCCAAGTACCAGCACCCATCGCACATCATGTACGCACACCTCCCGGCCCCCCCGATCGCCGGAACCCCAATGCCGTCGGTCAGGTTCTCCGGTGATGCTCCGACGATGGTGCCCCGACGAAGAAAAATGCAGTACCAGCACATGCCCCAGCCCAGCATGTGCTGCCGCAACCCTCGATCTGGTCCTATCTTACACTGGGATTGAACTCCGTGTGCTTAGACTGGGAATGAACTCCGTGTGCCTAAGTCAACCTACGAAACGAGCGTGCGGGCGCTCAGCCAGCAAGAGGGGCGAGATTAGCAAGCCAAGGACCGGCTGGGTCCCCTTCTGTGTGTTGTCGATCCTGCTACCTCAACCCTTGGTCTGGTTTGATCTTAGACTGGGAATGAACTCCGTATGCCTAAGTCAACCGACGAAACGAACGTGCAGGCGGGCGGGCGGGCACTACGTCGGCCAGAGAGACGGAATGCACAAGCCGTGGATCGATAGAGTGGTAGGTGGCTTTAGGCACATCTTCATATTTCTGAGTGCCAATGCCATTTGTATGGCTTGTAAATTAATACAATGGTCCCTTAAGCCTTCACGTGAAGTTTCATGGCAAGACGACTCGTTTTCTATTTTTCACGATTTTCAAAACTTTTTGCGGTTCAGGATTTTTAAAAATTTTTTGGAAGGAGTTTTGGCCCCAAACCTGGTAGATGTGATCCTTGTATTTTTGTTGTTATGCATAAAAACATTCAGCTAAAAACTCAAAGTGTACAAGATTATGTGACCATTTGAAAAAAGTGTCCCCATGTTAGACACTTTAATGGCTATTGGTAGCAAACCTGTAAAATCTCAAATGCTCTTTAAGTGGGTGTGAGTTCTCGAGGTTTGATGAGGGATAGGGGGCCAATATAAGGGCCAAATACCGGAACCCATCGGACATCATGTGCGCACACCCCCCCGGGCCCCCCGATCGCCGAAACCCCAATGCCGTCGGTCTGGTTCTCCAATGATGCTCCGATGATGGTGCCTCGACAAAGAAAAATGTGGCACCAGCACATGCCTGAGCCCAGTATGTGCCACCGCAACCCTTGGTCTGGTCCGATCTTAGATTGGTAATGAACTCCGTATGCTTAGACTGGGAATGAACTCTGTATGCCTAAGTCAACCCATGAAATGAGCGTGCAGGCGCTCGGTCAGCCAGAGGGGCAGGATGCGCAAGCCGGGGATCGGTCGGGTCCCCTTCTGTATCCTGTTGATCCTACTGCCGCAACCCTCAATCCGATCTGATCTTAGACTGGGAATGAACTTCCTATGCCTAAGCCAACCAACGAAACGAGCGAGCTGGCAGGCAGGCGGGCACTACACCGACCAGAGAGACAGGATGTGCAAGCCGTGGATCGATAGGATGGTAGGTGGGTTTAGGCACATCTTCATATTTCTGCATGCCAATACCATTTTTATGGCTTGTAAATTCATACAATGGTCCCTTAAGCCTTTACATGAAGTTTCATTGCAAGACGACTCGTTTTCTATTTTTCATGATTTTGAAAACTTTTTGCGGTTCGAGATTTTTTAAAATTTTTTCGGATGGAGTTTTGGCCCCAAACTTGGTAGACGTGATCCTTGTATTTTTTTTGGCATGCATAAAAAAATTCAGCTAAAAACTCGAAGTGTACAAGATTTTGTGACCATTTGAAAAAAGTGTCCCCATTTCAAACACTTTAATGGCTGCTGGAAGCAAACCTGCAAAATCTCAAATGCTCATTAAGGGGGTGTGAGTTCTCAAGATTTGATGAGTGATAGGGGGCCAATAGAAGGGCCAAGTACCAGCACCCATCGCACATCATGTGCGCACGCCCCCCGGCCCCCTATCGTCGGAACCCCAATGTCGTCGGTCAGGTTCTCCGACCATGCTCCGGCGATGGTGCCCCGACAAAGAAAAATACGGCACCAGCACATGCCCGAGCCCAGCATGTGCTACCGCAACCCTTGACTCGGTCCGATCTTAGACTGGGAATGAAATACGTATGCTTAGACTGGGAATGAACTCCGTATTCCTAAGTCAACCCACGAAACGAACGTACAGGCGCTTTGTCGGTCGAGGGGCGGGATGCGCAAGCCGACGATCGGTTGGGTCCCCCTCTGCGTGCTGTGGATCCTGCTGCCGCAACCCTCAGTCTGGTCTGATCTTAGACGCAGAATGAACTCTGTATGCCTAAGCCAACCGATGAAACAAGCGGGCGGGCGGACGGGCGGGCACTACGTCGGCCAGAGAGACGAGATGCGCGAGCCGTGGATCGATAGGGTGGTACGTGGGTTTAGGTGCATCTTCATATTTCTGCATGCCAATGCCATTTTTATGGCTTGTAAATTCATACAATGGTCCCTTAAGTCTTCACGTGAAGTTTCTTGGCAAGATGACTCGTTTTCTATTTTTCATGATTTTCGAAACTTTTTGCGGTTCGGCATTTTTTAAAATTTTTTCGGAAGGAGTTCTGGCCCCAAACACGGTAGACATGATCCGGGTATTTTTGTTCGCATGCACAAAAAAATTCAGCTAAAAACTCGAAGTTTACAAGATTTTACGACCATTTGAAAAAAGTGTCCCCATTTCAGACACTTTAATGGCTACTGGCAGCAAACCTGTAAAATCTCAAATGCTCTTTAAGGGGGTGTGAGTTCTAGAGGTTTGATGAGGGATAGGGGGCCAATATAGGGGCTAAGTACTAGCACCCATCGCACATCTCTACGCACACCCCCCCGGCCACCCCGATCACCGGAAGCCCAATGTCACCAGTCAGGTTTTCCGATGATGGTGCCCCGACGAAGAAAAATACGACACCAGCACATGCCTATGCCCAGCTTGTGCTGCCGCAACCCTCTATCTGGTTTGATCTTAGACTGGGAATGAACTCTGTATGCTTAGACTGGGAATGAACTCCGTATGCCTAAGTCAACCCACGAAATGAGCGTACGGGCACTCAGCCGACCAGAGGGGCGGGATGTGCATGCCGAGGATCGGTCGGGTCCCCCTCTACGTGCTACCGATCCTGCTGCCACAACCCTCAGTTCGGTCTGATCTTAGACTGGGAATGAACTCCGTATGCCTAAGCCAACTGACAAAACGAGCGGGCGGGCGGGCGGGCGAGCACTACGTCGGCAAGAGAGACAGGATGCGCAAGCCGTGGATCGATAGGGTGGCAGGTGGGTTTAGGCAAATCTTCATATTTCTGCATGCCAATGCCATTTTTATGGCTTGTAAATTCATACAATGGTCCCTTAAGCCTTCACGTGAAGTTTCATGGCAAGATGACTCGTTTTCTATTTTTCACAAATTTTTAAACTTTTTACGGTTCGGGATTTTTTAAAATTTTTTCGGAAGGAGTTTCGGCCCCAAGATTGGTAGACGTGATCCTTGTATTTTTTTTGGCATGCACAAAAAAATTCAGCTAAAAACTCGAAGTGTACAAGATTTTGTGACCATTTGAAAAAAGTGTCCCCATTTCAAACACTTTAATGGCTACTGGCAACAAACCTGTAAAATCTCAAATGTTCTTAAAGGGGGTGTGAGTTCTCAAGGTTTGATGAGGGATAGATGGCCAATATAAGGGCCAAGTACCAGCACCCATCGCACATCATGTGCACACACCCCCCGGCACCTCCGATCACCGGAACCCCATTGTCGTCGGTCAGGTTCTCCGATGATGCTTCGACGATGGTGCCCCAGCGAAGAAAAATACGGCACCAGCACATGCCCAAGCCTAGCATGTGCTACCTAAACCCTCGGTCCAGTCCGATCTTAGACTAGGAATGAACTCCGTATGCTTAGACTGGGAATGAACTCAGTATGCCTAAGTCAACCCACGAAACGAGCGTGCGGGCGCTCAACTGGCCAGAGGGGCGGGATGCGTAAGTCAGGGATCAGCTGGGTTGCCCTTTACGTGCTGCCGATCCTGCTGCCGCATCCCTCAGTTCGGTCTGATCTTAGACTAGGAATGAACTCCGTATGCCTAAGCCAACCGACGAAACGAGCGGGTGGGCAGGCACTACGCTGGCCAGAGAGACGGGATGCGCAAGCCGTGGATCAATAGGGTGGTAGGTGGGTTTAGGCACATCTTCATATTTCTACATGCCAATTCCATTTTTATGGCTTGTAAATTCATACAATGGTCCCTTAAGCATTCACATGAAGTTTAATGGCAAGACGACTCGTTTTCTATTTTTCATGATTTTTGAAACTTTTTGGGGTTCAAGATTTTTTAAAATTTTTTTGAAAGAACTTTAGACCCCAAACTTGGTAGATGTAATCCTTGTATTTTTGTTGGCATGCACAAAAAAATTCAGCTAGAAACTCAAAGTGTACAAGATTTTGTGACCATTTGAAAAAAGTGTTTCCATTTCAAACACTTTAAGGGGGGTGAGTTCTCGAGGTTTGATGAGGGATAGGGGGCAAATATAAGGGCCAAGTACCGGCACCCACTGCACATCATGTGCACACACCCCCCCCAGCCCCTCCGATCACCAGAACCCCAATGCCGTCGGTCAGGTTCTCTGATATTACTCCGGCAATGGTGCCCCGACGAAGAAAAATGTGGCACTAGCACATGCCTGAGCCCAGCATGTGCTGTCGCAACCCTCGGTCCAGTCCGATCTTAGACTGGGAATGAACTCGTATGCTTAGACTGGGAATGAACTCCATATGCCCAAGTCAACCCACGAAACAAGCGTACGGGTGCTCAGCCAGCTAGAGGGGCAGGATACGCAAGTCGGGGATCGGCTGAGTCCCCCTCTGTGTGCTGTTGATCCTGCTGCCACAGCCCTCGGTCCGGTCCAATCTTAGACTGGGAATGAACTCCGTAAGCCTAAGCTAACCGATGAAAAGAATGGGCAGGCAGTCATTACGCCGGCCAGAGAGACGGGATGCGCAAGCCATAGATCGATAGGGTGGTAGGTGGGTTTAGGCACATCTTCATATTTCTATGCGCCAATGCCATTTTTATGGCTTGTAAATTCATACAATGGTCCCTTAAGCCTTCACGTGAAGTTTCATAGCAAGACACTCGTTTTCTATTTTTCATGATTTTCAAAACTTTTTACGGTTCAGGATTTTTTAAAATTTTTTCGGAAGGATTTTTGGACTGAAACTTCGTAGACCTGATCCTTCTATTTTTGTTGGCATGCACAAAACACTTCAGCTAAAAACTCGAAGTGTACAAGATTTTGTGACCATTTGAAAAAAGTGTCCCCTTTTCAGACATTTTAATGGCTACTGGCACCAAACCGGTAAAATCTCAAATGCTCTTTAAGGGGGTTTGAATTCTTGAGGTTTGATGAGGGATAGGGGCCCAATATAAGGACCAAGTACCAGCACCCATCACACATCATGTACGCACACCCCCCCGGCCCCCCCGATCGACGGAACCCCAATGCCGCCAGTCAGATTCTCCGGCAATGCTCCGATGATGGTACCTCGATAAAGAAAAATGTGGCACCAGCACATGCCCGAGCCCAGCTTGTGCTGCCACAACCCTCGGTCCGGTCTGATCTTAGACTGGGAATGAACTCCGTATGCCTAAGTCAACCCACGGAACGAGCATGCGGGCACTCAATCGGCCAGAGGGGCGGGATGCGCAAGCCGGGGATCGGTCGGGTCCCCCTCTGTATGCTGCTGATCCTACTACTGCAACGCTTAGTTCGGTCTAATCTTAGACTGGGAAAGAACCCGTATGCCTAAGCCAACTGACGAAACGAGTGGACGGGCGGGTGGGCACTACGCCGGCCTAAGAGATGGGATGCACAAGCCGTGGATCGATAGGGTGGTAAGTGGGTTTAGGCACATCTTCTTATTTCTGCGTGCCAATGCCATTTTTATGGCTTGTAAATTCATACAATGGTCCCTTAAGCCTTCACGTGAAGTTTCATGGCCAGATGACTCGTTTTCTATTTTTTACGATTTTCAAAACTTTTTACGGTTCGAGATTTTTTAAAATTTTTTCAAAAGAAGTTTTGATCCCAAACTTGGTAGACATGATCCTTGTATTTTTTTTGGCATGCACAAAAAAATTCAGCTAAAAACTCGAAGTGTACAAGATTTTGTGACCATTTGAAAAAAGTGTCCTAATTTCAGACACTTTAATGGCCACTGGCAGCAAACCTATAAAATCTCAAATGCTCTTTAAGGGGGTGTGAGTTCTTGAGGTTTGATGAGGGACAGGGGGCCAATAAAAGGTCCAAGTACCAGCACCCTTCACACATCTTGTGTGCACACCCCCCGGCCCCCCCGATCGCCAGAACCCCAATGTCGCCGGTCAGGTTCTCCGACGATGCTCCGACGATGGTGCCCCGACGAAGAAAGATGCGGCACCAGCACATGTCCGAGCCCAGCATGTGCTGTCGTAACCCTCAGTCTGGTCTGGTCTTAGACTGGGAATGAACTCCGTATGCTTAGACTCGAAATGAACTCCGTATGCCTAAGTCAACCCACGAAATGAGCGTGCGGGCGCGAAACCGGCCAGTGGAACGGGATGTGCAAGCTGGGGATCGATCGGGTCCCCCTCTGCTTGCTGTCGATCCTACTGCAGCAACCCTTGGTCCTGTCCGATCTTGGACTAGGAATGATCTCCGTATGTGTAAGCCAACCGACGAAACGAGCAGGTGGGCGGGCGGGCACTACGCCGGCCAAAGAGACGGGATGTGTAAGCCGTGGATCGATAGGGTGGTAGGTGGGTTTAGGCACATCTTCATATTTCTGCATGCCAATACCATTTTTATGGCTTGTAAATTCATACAATGGTCCTTTAAGCCTTCACATGAAGTTTCATGGCGAGACGACTCGTTTTCTATTTTTCATGATTTTTGAAACTTTTTCTGGTTCAAGATTTTTTAAAATTTTTTCGGAAGGAGTTTTGGCCCTAAACTTGGCAGACGTGATCCTTGTATTTTTGTTGGCATCCAAAAAAACATTCAGCTAAAAACTCAAAGTGTACAAGATTTTGTGACCATTTGAAAAAAGTGTCCCCATTTCAGACACTTTAACGGCTACTGGCAGCAAACCTGTAAAATCTCAAATGCTCTTTAAGGGGGTGTGAGTTCTCAAGGTTTGATAGCGGATAGGGGGCCAATATAAGGGCCAAGTGCCAGCACCCATCGCACATCATGTGTGCACACCCCTCCGGCCCCCCGATCGTGGGAACCCCAATATCGTCGGTCAGGTTCTCCGATGATGGTGCCCCGACGCAGAAAAATATGGCACCATCACATGCCTGAGCCCAGCATGTGCTACTGCAACCCTCGGCCCGATCCGATCTTAGACTGGGAATGAACTCCGTATGCTTAGACTAGGAATGAACTCAGTATGCCTAAGTCAACCCACGAAATGAGCGTGCGGGCGCTCAGCTGACCAGAAGGGCAAGATGCGCATGCAAGGGATCGACCTGGTCCCACTTTGCGTGCTGCCAATCCTGCTACTGCAACCCTCAGTCCGGTCCAATCTTAGACTAGGAATGAACTCCGTATGCCTAAGCCAACCGATGAAATGTACGGGCGGGCGGGCGGGCGTGCGGGCGCTACGCCGGCCAGAGAGACGGGATGCACAAGCTGTGGATCGATAGGGTGGTAGGTGGATTTAGGCACATCTTCATATTTCTGCATGCCAATGCCATTTTTATGGCTTGTAAATTCATACAATGGTCCCTTAAGCCTTCACGTGAAGTTTCATGGCCAGATGACTCGTTTTCTATTTTTCACGATTTTCAAAACTTTTTACGGTTCGAGATTTTTTAAAATTTTTTCGAAAGAAGTTTTGACCCCAAACTTGGTAAACATGATCCTTGTATTTTTTTTTGGCATGCACAAAAAAATTCAGCTAAAAACTCGAAGTGTACAAGATTTTGTGACCATTTGAAAAAAGTGTCCCAATTTCAAACACTTTAATGGCCACTGGCAGCAAACCTATAAAATCTCAAATGCTCTTTAAGGGGTATGAGTTCTCGAGGTTTGCTGAGGGATAGGGGGCCAATAAAAGGTCCAAGTACCAGCACCCTTCGCACATCTTGTGTGCACACCCCCCCGGCCCCCCCGATCGCCAGAACCCCAATGCCGCCGGTTAGGATCTCCGGCGATGCTCCGACGATGGTGCCCCGACGAAGAAAGATGCGGCACCAGCACATGTCTGAGCCCAGCATGTGCTGTCATAACCCTCGGTCTGGTCTGGTCTTAGACTGGGAATGAACTCCGTATGCCTAAGTCAACCCACGAAACGAGCGTGCGGGCGCTCAATTGGCCAGTGGAACGGGATGTGCAAGCTGGGGATCGATCGGGTCCCCCTCTGCTTGCTGCCGATCCTACTGCAGCAATCCTCGGTCCTGTCCGATCTTGGACTAGGAATGATCTCCGTATGTGTAAGCCAACCGACGAAACGAGCAGGTGGGCGGGCGAGCACTACGTCGGCCAGAGAGACGGGATGTTTATGCCGTGGATCAATAGGGTGGTAGGTGGGTTTAGGCACATCTTCATATTTCTGCATGCCAATGCCATTTTTATGGCTTGTAAATTCATACAGTGGTCCTTTAAGCCTTCACATGAAGTTTCATGGCGAGACAACTCGTTTTCTATTTTTCGTGATTTTTGAAACTTTTTTCGGTTCAAGATTTTTTAAAATTTTTTTTGAAGGAGTTTTGGCCCCAAACTTGGCAGACGTGATCCTTGTATTTTGTTGGCATCCACAAAAACATTCAGCTAAAAACTCGAAGTGTACAAGATTTTGTGACCATTTGAAAAAAGTGTCCCCATTTCAGACACTTTAACAGCTACTGGCAGCAAACCTGTAAAATCTCAAATGCTCTTTAAGGGGGTGTGAGTTCTCGAGGTTTCATAGCGGATAGGGGGCCAATATAAGGGCCAAGTACCAGCACCCATCGCACATCATGTGTGAACACGCCTCCGACCCCCCGATCGTGGGAACCCCAATACCGCCGGTCAGGTTCTCCGACGATGGTGCCCCGACGGAGAAAAATACGGCACCAGCACATGCCTGAGCCCAGCATTTGCTGCTGCAACCCTCGGCCCGGTCCGATCTTAGACTGGGAATGAACTCCGTATGCTTAGACTAGGAATGAACTCAGTATGCCTAAGTTAACCCACGAAATGAGCGTGCGGGCACTCAGCCGACCAGAGGGGCAGGATGCGCATGCTAGGGATCGACCGGGTCCCTCTCTTCGTGCTGCCAATCCTGCTACTGCAACCCTCAGTCCGGTCCAATCTTAGACTAGGAATGAACTCCGTATACCTAAGCCAACCGACGAAACGTGCGGGCGGGCGGGCGGGCGGGCACTACGCCGGCCAGAGAGACGGGATGCACAAGCCGTGGATCGATAGGGTGCTAGGTGAGTTTATGCACATCTTCATATTTTTATGTGCCAATGCCATTTTTATGGCTTGTAAATTCATACAATGGTCCCTTAAGCCTTCACGAGAAGTTTCATGGCAAGATGACTCGTTTTCTATTTTTCACGATTTTCGAAACTTTTTTCAATTCGGGATTTTTTAAGATTTTTTCGGAAGGAGTTTTGGCCCCAAACTTGGTAGACGTGATCCTTGTATTTTTGTTGGCATGCACAAAACAATTCAGCTAAAAACTTGAAGTGTACAAGATTTTGTGACCATTTGAAAAAAGTGTCCCCATTTCAGACACGTTAATGGCTACTGGCAACAAAGCTGTAAAATCTCAAATCTTTAAGGAGGTGTGAGTTCTCGAGGTTTGATGAGGGATAGGGGCCAATATAAGGGCCAAGTACCAGCACCCAGCGCACATCATGTGCGCACACCCCGTCGGCCCCCCCGATCACCGGAACCCGAATGCCGTCGGTCAGGTTCTCCGACGATGCTCTGGTAATGGTGCCTCCGTGAAGAAAAATACGGCACCAGCACATGCCCTAGCCCAGCATGTGCTGCTGCAACCCTTGGTCCGGTCTGATCTTAGACTGGGAATGATCTCCGTATGCTTAGACTGGGAATGAACTCCGTATGCGGGCCAAGTAGCAACACCCATCGCACATCATGTGCGTACACCCGCCCCGACCCCCCGATCGTCAAAACCCCAATGCCGTCGGTGAGGTTCTCCTACGATGCTCTGACGATGGTGCCCCGGTGAAGGAAAATGTGACACCAGCACATACGCAAGCCCAGCATGTGCTGTCGTAACCCTCGATCCGATCTGATCTTAGACTGGGAATGAACTCCGTATGCTTAGAATGGCAATGAACTTCGTATGCCTAAGTCAACCCATGAAACGAGCGTGCGGGACTCAACCGGCTAGAGGGGTAGGATGCGTAAGCCAAGGATCGATCGGGTCCCCCTCTACGTGCTGCCGATCCTGCTACCGTAACCCTCGGTCTGGTCTGATCTTAGACTGGAATGAACTCTGTATGCCTAAGCCAACCAATGAAACGAGCGGACGGACGGGCGGGCGGGCACTACGCCGGCCAGAGAGACAGGATACGTAAGCTGTGGATCGATATTGTGGTAGGTGGGTTTTGGCACATCTTCATATTTCTGCATGCCAAGCCTTCACGTGAAGTTTCATGGCAAGACGACTTGTTTTCTATTTTTCATGATTCTCGAAACTTTTTACGGTTCGAGATTTTTTAAAATTTTTTTGGAAGGATTTTTAGCCCCAAACTTGGTAGACGTGATGCTTGTATTTTTGTTGGCATGCACAAAAAAATTTAGCTAAAAACTTGAAGTGTACAAGATTTTGTGACATTAGAAAAAAGTGTCCCGATTTCAGACACTTTAATGGCTACTGACAGCAAACCTGTAAAATCTCAAATGCTCTTTAAGGGGGTGTGAGTTCTTGAGGTTTGATGAGGGATAGGGTGCCAATATAAGGGCCAAGTACCAGCACCCATCGCGCCTCATTTGCGCACACCCCCCGGCCCCCCCGATCGTCGAAACCCCAATGCCGCCGGTCAGGTTCTCCGATGATGCTCCGACGATGGTGCCCTGGCGAACAAAAACATGGTACCAGCACAAGCTCGAGCCTAGCATGTGCTGTCGCAACCCTCGATCCGGTTTGATCTTAGACTGGGAATGAACTCCGTATGCTTAGACTGGGAATGAACTCTGTATGCTTAAGTCAACCCATGAAACGAGCGTCCAGGTGCTCAACCGACCAGAAGGGCAGGTTGAGCAAGCCGGGGATCGGTCGGTTCCCCCTCTACGTGCTACCGATCCTACTGCCGCAACCCTCTGTCTGGTCTGATCTTAGACTGGAATGAACTCTGTATGCCTAAGCCAACCGACGAAACGAGCGGGAGGGTGGGTGGGCGGGCACTACGTCGGCCAGAGTGATGGGATGCGCAAGCCATGGATCGATAGGGTCGTAGGTGGGTTTAGGCACATCTTCATATTTCTACGTGCCAATGCCATTTTTATGGCTTGTAAATTCGTACAATGGTCCCTTAAGCTTTCATGTGAAGTTTCATGGCAAGACGACTATTTTTCTATTTGTCATGATTTTTGAAAATTTTTACGGTTCGGGATTTTTTAAAATTTTTTCGGAAGGCGTTTTGGCCCTAAACTTGGTAGACGTGATCTTTGTATTTTTGTTGGCATGCACAAAACACTTCAGCTAAAAACTCCAAGTGTACAAGATTTTGTGACCATTTGAAAAAAGTGTCCCCATTTCAGACATTTTAATGGCTACTGGCAGCAAACCTGTAAAATCTCAAATGCTCTTTAAGGGGGTGTGAGTTCTCGAGGTTTGATGAGGGATAGGGGGCCAATATAAGGGCCAAGTGCCAGCACCCATCGCACATCATGTGCGCACACCCCCCTGGCCCCCCCGATCGTCGGAACACCAATGCCGTGGTCAGGTTCTCCGGTGATGCTTCGGTGATGGTGCCCCGACAAAGAAAAATGCAACAGTAGCACGTGCCCAAGCCCAGCCTGTGCTGCCGTGACCCTCGATCCGATCCGATCTTAGATTGGGATTAAACTCCGTATGCGTAGACTGGGAATGAACTCCGTATGCCTAAGTCAACCCACGAAATGAGCGTGCAGGCACTCAGTCGGCCAGAGGGACGGGATGCGCAAGCCGGGGATCAATCGAGTCCCTCTTTGCGTGCTGTCGATCTTGCTACTGCAACCTTCAGTCCGGTCTGATCTTAGACTGGGAATGAACTTCGTATGCCTAAGCCAACCGTCGAAATGAGTGGGCGGGCGGGCGGGGGGGCACTACGCCGGCCAGACAAACGGGATGCGCAAGCCGTGGATCGATAGGGTGGTAGGTGGGTTTAGCCACATCTTCATATTTCTGCATGCCAATGCCATTTTTATGCCTTGTAAATTCATACAATGGTCCCTTAAGCCTTCACGTAAAGTTTCATGGCAAGACGACTCGTTTTTTATTTTTCACGATTTTTAAAACTTTTTACGGTTTAGGATTTTTTAAAATTTTTTCGAAAGGAGTTTTGGCCCCAAACTTGGTAGACGTGATCCTTGTATTTTTTTTGCGTGCACAAAAAAAATCAGCTAAAAACTTGAAGTGTACAAGATTTTATGACCATTTGAAAAAAATGTCCCCATTTTAGACATTTTAATGACTACTGGCAGCAAACCTGTAAAATCTCAAATGCTCTTTAAGGGGTGTGAGTTCTCAAGGTTTGATGAGGGATAGGGGGCCAATATATGGGCCAAGTACCAGCACCCATTGCACATCATGTGCGCACACCCCCCCGGTCCCCCCGATTGTCGGAACCCTAATGCCGCCGGTCAGGTTCTCCGGCGATGGTCCGACGATGGTGCCCCAGCGAAGAGAAATGCGGCACCAGCACATGCCCAAGCCCAGCATGCACTGCCGTAGCCCTCGGTCCGGTCCAATCTTAGACTGGGAATGAACTCTGTATGCCTAAGTCAACCCACGAAACGAGCGTGCGGGCGCTCAGTCGGCCAGAGGGGTGAGATTCGCAAGCGAGGATCGACCGGGTCCCCCTCTGTGTGCTGCCAATCTTGTTGCCGCAACCCTCGGTCTGGTCCAATCTTAGACTAGGAATGAACTCCGTATGCCTAACCCATCCTACGAAACGAGTGAGCGGGCGGGTGGGCGAGCACTACGCCGGCTAGAGAGACGGAATGTGCAGGCCGTGGATCGATAGGGTGGTTGGTGGGTTTAGGCACATCCTCATATTTCTGCATTCCAATGCCATTTTTATGGCTTGTAAATTCATACAATGGCCCCTTAAGCTTTCACATGAAGTTTCATGGCAAGACGACTCGTTTTCCATTTTTCATGATTTTTGAAACTTTTTGCGGTTCGGGATTTTTTTAAATTTTTTCGGAAGGAGTTTTGGCCCCAAACTTGGTAGATGTGATCCTTGTATTTTTTTTGGCATGCACAAAAAAATTCAGCTAAAAACTCAAAGTGTACAAGATTTTGTGACCATTTGAAAAAAGTGTCCCCATTTCAGACACTTTAATGGCTACAGGCAGCAAACCTGTAAAATCTCAAATGCTCTTTAAGGGGTGTGAGTTCTTGAGGTTTGATGAGGGATAGGGAGCCAATATAAGGGCCAAGTACCAGTACCCATCGCACATCATGTGCGCACACCCCCCCCCGGCCCCTCCGATCGTCGGAACCCCAAGTGACCGATCAAGTTCTCCGACGATGCTCCAGCGAAGGTGCCCCGACGAAGAAAAATGCAGCACCAGCACATGCCCAAGCCTAGCATGTGCTGCAGCAACCCTCGGTCCGGTCTGATCTTAGACTGGGAATGAACTCTGTATGCTTAGACTGGGAATGAACTTCATATGCCTAAGTCAACCCACGAAACAAGCGTACGGGCGCTCAGCTGGCCATAGGCGCCGGATGCGCAAGCCGGAGATCGGCCGGGTCTCCCTTTACGTGCTGTCGTAACCCTCGGTCTGGTTTGATCTTAGACTAGGAATGAACTCCGTACGCCTAAGCCAATCGACGACACGAACGGGCGGGCCGATGGGCACTATACCGGCGAGAGAGACAGGATGCGCAAGTCGTGGATCGATAGGGTGGTGGGTGGGTTTAGGCACATCTTCATATTTCTGCATGCCAATGCCATTTTTATTTCTTGTTAATTCATACAATGGTTCCTTAAGCCTTCAGGTGAAGTTTCATGGCAAGTCGACTCGTTTTCTATTTTTCATGATTTCTAAAACTTTTTGCGGTTCGAGATTTTTTAAAATTTTTTCGGTAGGAGTTTTTGCCCCAAACCTGGTAGAGGTGATCCTTGTATTTTTTTTGGCATGCACAAAAAAATTCAGCTAAAAACGCGAAGTGTACAAGATTTTGTGAACATTTGAATAAAGTGTCCCCATTTCAGACACTTTAATGGCTACTGGCAGCAAACCTGTAAAATCTCAAATGATCTTTAAGGGGGTGTGAGTTCTCGAGGTTTGATGAGGCACAGGGGGCCAATATAAGGGCCAAGTACTAGCACCCATCGCAGATCATGTGCGTACCCCCCCGGCCCCCTGGATCACCGAAACCCCAATACCGCCTGTCGGGTTCTCCGGCGATGCTCCGATGATGGTGCCCCGGTGAAGAAAAATGCGACACCAGCACATGCTCAAGCCCAGCATGTGCTGCCGCAACCCTCGGTCCGGTCTGATCTTAGACTAGGAATGAACTCCGTATGCTTAGACAGGGAATGAACTCCGTATGCCTAAGTCAACCCACGAAACGAGCGTGCGGGCGCTCAACCGACCAGAGGGGCGGGATGCATAAGTCGGGGATTGGTCGGGTCCCCCTCTGCCTGCTACCGATCCTGCTACCGCAACCCTCGGTCCGGTGCAATCTTAGACTGGGAATGAACTCCATATGCCTATGCCAACCGATGAAACGAGCGGGCAGCCAGGCGGCCGGGCACTACGCCAGCCAAAGAGACGAGATGCGCAAGCCGTGGATTGATAGGGTGGTAGGTGGGTTTAGGCACATCTTCATATTTCTGTGTGCCAATGCCTTTTTTATGGCTTGTAAATTCATACAATGGTCCCCTAAGCCTTCATGTGAAGTTTCATGGCAAGACGATTCATTTTCTATTTTTCACGATTTTTAAAACTTTTTACTGTTCAAGAATTGTTAAAATTTTCTCGGAAGGGGTTTTTCCCCCATACTTGGTACACGTGATCCTTTTATTTTTGTTGGCATGCACAAAAAAATTCAGCTAAAAACTCGAAGTGTACAAGATTTTGTGACCATTTGAAAAAAGTCTCCCCATTTCAGACACTTTAATGGCTGCTGGCAGCAAACCTGTAAAATCTCAAATGCTCTTTAAGGGGGTGTGAGTTCTCAAGGTTTGATGAGGGATAGGGGGCAAATATAAGGGCCAAGTACCAGCACCCATCACATATCATGTGCGCACACTACCCTCGAGCCCAACATGTGCTGTCCCAACCCTCGGTCCGATCTGATCTTAGACTGAGAATGAACTCCGTATGCTTAGACTGGGAATGAACTTCACACGCCTAAGTCAAGCCACGAAATGAGTGTGCGGGAGCTCAACCGGCCAGAGGGGTGGGATGCGTAAGCTGAGGATCGGTCAGGTCCCCCTCTGCGTGCTGTCGATCCTGCTGCTAAAGCCCTCGGCCCAATCTAATCTTAGACTGGGAATGAACTCCGTATGCTTATGCCAACCGATGAAACAAGCGGGTGGGCGGGTGGGCGGGCACTACGCCGACCAGAGAGACGGGTTGCGCAAGCAATGGGTCAATAGGGTGGTAGGTGGGTTTAGGCACATCTTCATATTTATGTGTGCCAATGGCATTTTTATGGCTTGTAAATTCATACAATGGTCGCTTAAGCCTTCACGTGAAGTTTCATTGCAAGACGACTTGTTTTCTATTTTTCACGATTTTCAAAACTTTTTGCGGTTCGGGATTTGTTAAAATTTTTTCGAAAGGAGTTTTGGCCCTAAACTTGGTAGATGTGATCCTTGTATTTTTTTTGGCATGCACAAAAAAATTCAGCTAAAAACTCAAAGTGTACAAGATTTTGTGACCATTTGAAAAAAGTGTCCCCAATTCAAACAGTTTAATGGCTACTGTCAGCAAACCTGTAAAATCTCAAATGCTCTCTAAGGGGGTGTGAGTTCTTGAGGTTTGATGAGGGATAGGGGGCCAATATAAGAGCAAATTATCAGCACCCATCGAACAACATGTGCGCACACCCCCCCGGCCCCCCAGATCGTCGGAACCCCAACGTCGTCGGTCAGGTTCTCCGACGATGCTCTGGCGATGGTGCCCCGGCGAAAAAAAATGCATCACCAGCACATGCTCGAGCCGAGCATGTGCTCTCGCAACCCTCAGTCCAGTCTGATCTTAGACTGGGAATGAACTCTATATGCTTAGACTACGAATGAACTCCGTACGCCTAAGTCAAGCCACGAAACGAGCGTATGGGCACTCAACCGACTAGAGGGGTGGGATGCGTATGCCGATCCTACTACCGTAACCCTCAGTCCAGTTCAATCTTAGATTGGGAATGAACTCCGTATGCCTAAGCCAACCGATGAAACGAGCGGGCGGGCAGGCGGGTGGGCACTACGCCTGTAAGAGAGACGGGATGCACAAGCTGTGGATCGATAAGGTGGTAGGTGGGTTTGGGCACCTCTTCATATTTCTGAGTGCCAATGCCATTTGTATGGCTTGTAAATTAATACAATGGTCCCTTAAGCCTTCACGTGAAGTTTCATGGCAAGACGACTCGTTTTCTATTTTTCACGATTTTCAAAACTTTTTACGGTTCAGGATTTTTAAAAATTTTTTGGAAGGAGTTTTGGCCCCAAACATGGTAGAAGTGATCCTTGTATTTTTTTTGGCATGCACAAAAAAATTCAGCCAAAAACTCGAAGTGTACAAGATTTGGTGACCATTTGAAAAAAGTGTCCTCATTTCAGACACTTTAATGGCTACTGGAAACAAACCTGTAAAATCTGAAATGCTCTTTAAGGGGGTGCGAGTTCTTGAGGTTTGGTGAGGGATAGGGGGCCAATATAAGGGCCAAGTACCAGCACCCATCGCAGATCTTATGCGCACACCCCCCGGCCCCCCCAATCACCGCAACCCCAATGCCGTCGGTCAGTTTCTCTGGCAATGCTCTGGCGATGGTGCCCCGACGAAGAAAAATGCGGCACCAACACATGCCCGAGCTAGCATGTGCTGCCGTAACCCCAGGTCCGATCCGATCTTAGATTGGGAATGAACTTCGTATGCGAAAGCCAATCGATGAAATGAGCGAGCGAGCGGGCACTACGCCGGCCAGAGAGACGGGATGTGCAAGCCGTGGATCGATAGGGTGGTAGGTGGGTTTAGGCACATCTTCATATTTTTGCGTGGCAATGCCATTTTTATGGCTTGTAAATTCATACAATGCTCCCTTAAGCCTTCACGTAAAGTTTCATGCCAAGATGACTCGGTTTCTATTTTTCATGATTTTTGAAACTTTGTAGATGTGATCCTTGTATTTTTGTTAGCGTGCACAAAAACATTCAGCTAAAAACTTGAAGTGTACAAGATTTTGTGTCCATTCGAAAAAAGTGTCCCTATTTCAGACACTTTAATGGCTACTGGCAGCAAACCTGTAAAATCTCAAATGCTCTTTAAGCGGGTGTGAGTTTTCGAGGTTTGAAGAGGGATAGTGGGCCAATATAAGGGCCAACTACCAGCACCCATCGCACATCATGTGCGCACACCCCCCCGGCCCCCCGATCATCGGAACCCCAATGCCATTGGTACCCCAATGCCGTCGATCAGGTTCTCCGGCGATGCTCCGGTGATGGTGCCCCGACGAAGAAAAATACCGCACCAGCACATGCCCGAGCCCAGCATGTGCTACCGCAACCCTCGGTCCGGTCTGATCTTCGACTGGGAATGAACTCCATATGCTTAGACTGGGAATGAACACCGTATGCCTAAGTTAACCCATGAAATGAGCGTGCGGCTGCTCAGTCAGCCAGAGGGGCGGGATGTGCAAGCTGGGGATCGGTCGGGTCCCCATCTGTGTGCTGTCGATCCTGCTGCCACAACCTTCGGTCCGATCTGATCTTAGATTGGGAATGAACTCCATATGTCTAAGCCAACCGACGAAATGAGCGGGTGGGCAGACGGGAGGGCACTACGCCTGCAAGAAAGACGGGATGCGTAAGCTATGGATCGATAGGATGGTAGGTGGGTTTGGGCACCTCTTCATATTTTTGCGTCCCAATGCCATTTTTATGGCTTATAAATTCATACAATGGTCCCTTAAGCCTTCACGTGAAGTTTCATGGCAAGATGACTCGTTTTCTATTTTTCATGATTTTTGAAACCTTTTGCGGTTCAGGATTTTTTTAAATTTTTTTGGAAGGATTGTTGGCCCCAAACTTGGTAGATGTGATCCTTGTATTTTTCTTGGCATGCACAAAAAAATTCAGCTAAAAACTCGAAGTGTACAAGATTTTGTGACCATTTGAAAAAAGTGTCCCCATTTTAGACACTTTAATGGCTACTGGCAGCAAACCTGTAAAATCTCAAATACTTTTTAAAGGTGTGTGAGTTCTTGAGGTTTGATGAGGGATAGGGGCCCAATATAAAGGCCAAGTACCAGCACCCATCGCACATCATGTGCGCACACCCCCTCGGCTCCCCAGATCGTCGGAACCCCAATGCCGTCGGTCAGGTTCTCTGGCGATGCTCCGACGATGGTGCCCCGACGAAGAAAAATGCAGCACCAGCACATGCCCGAGCCCAGCATGTTCTGTCGCAACCCTCAGTCCAGTCCGATCTTAGACTGGGAATGAACTCCGTATGCTTAGACTGGGAATGAACTCCGTATGCCTAAGTCAACCCATGAAACGAGCGTACGGATGCTCAGTCGGCCAAAGGGGCAGGATGTGCAAGTCGGGGATCAGTCGGGTCCCCCTCTACGTGCTGTTGATCAGTCGGGTCCCCCTCTACGTGCTGTTGATCAGTTGGGTCCCCCTCTACGTGCTGTTGATCCTGCTGCCACAACCCTTAGTCCGGTCTAATCTTAGGGTGGGACTGAACTCCGTATGCCTAAGCCAACCGATGAAACGAGCGGACGAGCGGGCGGGCGGGCACTATGCCGGCTAGAGAGACGGGATGCGCAAGCCGTGGATCGATAGGGTGGTAGGTGGATTTAGGCACATCTTCATATTTCCGCATGCCAATGCCATTTTTATGGCTTGTAAATTCATACAATGGTCCCTTAAGCCTTCACGTGAAGTTTCATGGCAAGATGACTTGTTTTCTATTTTTCATGATTTTCAAAACTTTTTGCAGTTCAGGATTTTTTAAACTTTTTTTGGAAGGAGTTTTGGCCCCAAACTTGGTAGAAGTGATCCTTGTATTTTTGTTGGCATGCACAAAAAACTTCAGCCAAAAACTCGAAGTGTACAAGATTTGGTGACCATTTGAAACAAATGTCCTCATTTTAGACACTTTAATGGCTATTGCCAGCAAACCTGTAAAATCTCAAATGCTCTTTGAGGGGGTGTGAGTTCTCGAGGTTTGATGAGGGATAGGGGGCCAATATAAGGGCCAAGTACCAGCACCTTCGCACATCATGTGCTCACACTCGCCCGGCCCCCACGATCGCCGGAACCCCAATGCCGCCAGTCGGGTTCTCCATTGATGCTCCGGCGATGGTGCCCCGGCAAAGAAAAATACGGCACCAGCACATGCCCGAGCCCAGCGTGTGCTATCGTAACCCTCGGTCCGATCCGATCTTAGCGTGGAAAAGAACTCCATATGCTTAGACTGGGAATGAACTATGTATGCCTAAGTCAACCCGCGGAACGAGCGTACGGGCGCTCAGTCGGCCAGAGGGGCGAGATGCGCAAGTCGGGGACTGGCAGGGTCCCCCTCTGCGTGCTGTCGATCTTGCTGCCACAACCCTCGGTCTGGTCCGATCTTAGACTGGGAATGAACTCCGTATGCCTAAGCCAACTGACGAAACGAGCAGGCGGGCGGGCGAGCGGGCACTATGCCGGCTAGAGAGACGGGATGCACAGGCCGTGGATCGATAGGGTGGCAGGTGGGTTTAGGCACATTTTCATATTTTTGCATGCCAATGCCATTTTTATCACATGTAAGTTCATACATTGGTCCCTTAAGCCTTCACGTGAAGTTTAATGGCAAGACGACTCGTTTTCTATTTTCCATGATTTTCAAAACTTTTTGCGGTTCGGGATTTTTTAAAATTTTTTGGAAGGATTTTAGGCCCCAAATCTGGTAGATGTGATCCTTGTGTTTTTGTTGGCATGCACAAAAAAATTCAGCCAAAAACTCAAAGTGTACAAGATTTTGTGACCATTTGAAAAAAGTGTCCCCATTTCAGATACTTTAATGGCTATTGGCATCAAACCGGCAAAATCTCAAATGCTCTTTAAAGGGGTGTGAGTTCTCGAGGTTTGATGAGGGATAGGGGGCCAATATGCGGGCCAAGTACCAGCACCCATTGCACATCATGTGCACACACCCCCCCGGCGCCTCCGATCGACGGAACCCCAATGCCGTTGATCAGGTTCTCTGGCGATGCTCCGACGATGGTGCCCCAGTGGAGAAAAATGTGGCACCAACACATGCCAAAGCCCAGCATGTGCTGTCGCAACCCTCAGTGCGGTCCGATCTTAGACTGGGAATGAACTCTGTATGCTTAGACTAGGAATGAACTCCGTATGCCCAAGTCAACACACGAAACGAGCGTGCGGGTGTTCAGCCGGACAGAGGGGCGGGATGCGTAAGCCGAGGATCAGTCAGGTCCCTCTCTGCGTGCTGCTAATCCTGCTGGTGCAACCCTCGATCCAGTCTGATCTTACACTGGGAATGCATTCTGTATGCCTAAGCCAACCGATGAAACGAGCGGGCGGGCGGGCACAACGTCGGCTAGAGAGGCGGGATGCGCAAGCCGTGGATCGATAGGGTGGTAGGTGTGCTTAGGCACATCTTCATATTTCTATGAGCCAATTCCATTTTTACGGCTGGTAAATTCATACAATGGTCCCTTAAGCCTTCACGTGAAGTTTCATGGCAAGAGGACTCGTTTTCTATTTTTCACGATTTTTGAAACTTTTTATGGTTCAGGATTTTTTAAAATTTTTTTGGAAGGATTTTTGGCCCCAAACTTGGTAGACGTGATCCTTGTATTTTTGTTGGCATGCATAAAAAAAATTCAGCTAAAAACTCAAAGTGTACAAGATTTTGTGACCATTTGAATAAAGTGTCCCGATTTTAGACACTTTAATGGCTACTGGCAGGAAACCTGTAAAACCTCAAATGCTCTTTAACGGGGTGTGAGTTCTTAAGGTTTGATGAGGGATAAGGGGCCAATATAAGGGCCAAGTACCAGCACCCATCGCACATCATGTGTGCACACCCCCTGGCCCCCCCGATCGTCGGAACCCCAATACTGTCGGTCAGGTTCTCCGACAATGCTCCGGCGATGGTGCCCAGATGAAGAAAAATACGGCACCAACACATGCCCGAGCCCAGCATGTGCTACCGCAACCCTTGGTCCAGTCCGATCTTAGATTGGGAATGAACTCCGTATGCTTAGACTAGGAATGAACTCCGTATGCCTAAGTCAACCCACGAAATGAGCGTGCTGGTGCTCAGCCGGCCAGAGGGGCGAGATGCGCAAACCGGGGATCGATTGGGTCCCCCTCTGCGTGCTGTTGATCCTACTGTCGCAACCCTTGACCGGGTCCGATATTAGACTGGAATGAACTCGTATGCCTAAGCCAACCGATGAAACGAACGGGCGGGCAGGCGGGCACTACGCCAGCCAAAGAGACGGGATGCATAAGCCGTGGATCGACAGGGTGTTAGGTGGGTTTAGGCACATCTTCATATTTCTGCATGCCAATGCCATTTTTATGGCTTGTAAATTCATACAATGGTCCCTTAAGCCTTCACGTGAAGTTTCATGGCAAGACGACTTATTTTCTTTTTTTCATGATTTTTGAAAATTTTTACGGTTTGGGAATTTTTAAAATTTTTTCGTTAGGAGTTTTGGCCCCAAACTTGGTAGACATGATCCTTGTATTTTTGTTGGCATGCACAAAAAAATTCAGCTAAAAACTAGAAGTGTACAAGATTTTGTGACCATTTGAAAAAAGTGTCCCTATTTTAGACACTTTAATTGCTACTGGCAGCAAACCTGTAAAATCTCAAATGCTCTTTAAGGAGGTGTGAGTTCTAGAGGTTTGGTGAGGGATAGGGGGCCAATATAAGGGCTAAGTACCAGCACCCTTCGCAGATGATGTGCGCACACCCCCCCCGGCCCCCCCGATCGTCGGAACCCCAATGCCGTCGATCAGGTTCTCCGGTGATGCTCCGACGATGGTGCCCCGGTGAAGAAAAATGTAGCACCAGCACATGTCCAAGCCCAGCATGTGCTGCCGTAACCCTCGGTCCGATCCGATCTTAGACTGGGAATGAACTCCATATGCCTAAGTCAACCCACGAAAGGAGCTTGCGGGCGCTCAGCTGACCAGAGGGTTGGGATGCGCAAGCTGAGGATCGATTGGGTCCCCCTCTGCGTGCTGCCGATCCTGCTATCGCAACTCTCAGTCAGGTCCAATCTTAGACTGGGAATGAACTCCGTATGCCTAAGCCAATCGACGAAACAAGCGGGCAGGTAGGCGGGCGGGCACTACATCGGCCAGAGAGACGAGATGCACAAGCCATAGATCGATAGGGTGGTAGGTGGGTTTAGGCACATCTTCATATTTCTGTGTGCCAATGCCATTTTTATGGCTTGTAAGTTCATGCAATGGTCCCTTAAGCCTTCACGTGAAGGTTCATGGCAAGATGACTCGTTTTTTATTTTTCAAGATTTTTGAAACTTTTTACGGTTCAAGATTTTTTAAAATTTTTTTGGAAGGAGTTTTGGCCCCAAACTTGGTAGACGTGATCCTTATAATTTTTTTGGCATGCAAAAAAAAATTCAGCTAAAAACTCAAAGTGTACAAGATTTTGTGATCATTTGAAAAAAGTGTCCCCATTTCAGACACTTTAGTGGCTACTGGCAGCAAACTTGTAAAATCTCAAATGTTCTTTAAAGGCGTGTGAGTTCTCAAGGTTTGATGAGAAATAGGGGGCCAATATAAGGGCCAAGTACCAGCACCCACGCACATCATGTGCGCACACCCGCCCCGGCCCCCCCGATCGTCGGAACCCTAATGCCGCCGGTCAAGTTCTTCGGCAATGCTCCGACGATGGTGCCTCGACGAAGAAAAATACGGCACCAGCACAATCCTAAGCCCAGCATGTGCTGTCACAACCCTTGGTCCGGTCCGATCTTAGACTGGGAATGAACTCTGTATGGCGAAGTCAACCCACGAAACGAGCGTGCGAGTGCTCAGTCGGCCAGAGGGGTGGGATGCGCAAGCCGAGGATCGGCTGGGTCCCCCTCTGTGTGCTACCAATCCTGCTGCCGCAACCATCGGTTCGGTCCGATCTTAGACTGGGAATGAACTCCGTATGCCTAAGCCAATCGATGAAATGAGCGGGCAGGTGGGCGGGCGGGCACTAACTCGGCCAGAGAGATGGGATGTGCAAGCCGTGGATCGATAGGGTGGTAGGTGGGTTTAGGCACATCTTCATATTTCTGCGTGCCAATGCCATTTTTATGGCTTGTAAATTCATACAATGGTCCCTTAAGCCTTCACGTGAAGTTTCATGGCAAGACGACTCATTTTCTATTTTTCATGATTTTTGAAACTTTTTACGGTTTGGGATTTTTTTAAATTTTTTCGGAAGGATTTTTTGCCCCAAACTTGTAGACGTGATCCTTGTATTTTTTTTGGCATGCATAAAAAAATTCAGCTAAAAACTCGAAGCGTACAAGATTATGTGACCATTTGAAAAAAGTGTCCCCATTTCAGACACTTTAATGGCTACTGGCAGCAAACCTGTAAAATCTCATAAGGGGGCGTGAGTTCTCGAGGTTTGATGAGGGATAGGGGGCCAATATAAGGGCTGAGTACCAGCACCCATTGCACATCATGTGCGCACACCCCCCTGACCCCCCCGATCGCCGGAACCGCAATGCCGTCGGTCAGGTTCTCCAGCGATGCTCCGACGATGGTGCCCCGATGAAGAAAAATGCAGCACCAGCACATGCCCGAGCCCAGCATGTGCTGCTGCAACCCTCGGTCTGGTCCGATCTTATACTAGGAATGAACTCCGTACGCTTAGACTGGGAATGAACTCCGTATGCCTAAGTCAATCCATAAAACGAGCGTGCGGGCGCTCAGTCGGCCAGAGGGGCAAGATGCGCAAGTCGGGAATTGGTCGGGTCCCCCTCTGCGTGCTGTCGATCCTGCTGCTGCAACCCTTTGTTCGATTTGATCTTAGACTGGTAATGAACTCTGTATGCCTAAGCCAACCGACGAAAAGAGCGGGCGGGCGGGCGGGCACTACGTCGGCCAGAGAGACGAGATGTGGAAGCGGTGGATCGATAGGGTGGTAGGTTGGTTTAGGCATATCTTTATATTTTTGCATGCCAATGCCATTTTTATGGCTTGTAAATACATACAATGGTCCCTTAAGCCTTCACGTGAAGTTTCATGGCAAGACAACTCGTTTTCTATTTTTCACAATTTTTGAAACTTTTTGCAGTTCGGGATTTTTTAAAAGTCTTTCAGAAGGAGTTTTGGCCCCAAACTTGGTAGACGTGATCCTTGTATTTTTTTTGGCATGCACAAAAAAATTCAGCTAAAAACTCGAAGTGTACAAGTTTTTGTGACCATTTGAAAAAAGAGTCCCCATTTCAGACACTTTAATGGCTACTGCCAGCAAACCTATAAAATCCCAAATGCTCTTTAAGGGGGTGTGAGTTCTTGAGGTTTGATGAGGGATAAGGGCCAATATAAGGGCCAAGTACCGGCACCCATCACACATCATGTGCGCACACCCCCCGGCCCCACCGATCACCGGAACCCCAATGTCGTCGGTCAGTTTCTCCAGCAATGCTCTGACGATGGTGCCCCGGTGAAGAAAAATGCAGACCAGCACATGTCGGAGCCCAACATGTGCTACCGTAACCCTCGGTCCGATCCGATCTTCGACTGGGAATGAACTTCGTATGCTTAGACTGGGAATGAACTCCGTATGCCTAAGTCAACCCATAAAACAAGCGTGCGGGCACTCAGCCGGCCAGAGGGACGGGATACGCAAGTCGGGGATCAATCGGGTCCCCCTCTGCGTGCTGTCGATCCTGCTGCTGCAACCCTCAGTCCGGTCTGATCTTAGACTGGTAATGAACTCCGTATGCCTAAGCCAACCGACGAAACGAGCGGACGGTCAAGCGGGCACTATGCCGGCCAGAGACACGAGATGCGGAAGCCGTGGATCGATAGGGTGTTAGGTTAGTTTAGGCACGTCTTCATATTTTTACATGCCAATGCCATTTTTATGGCTTGTAAATACATACAATGGTCCCTTAAGCCTTCACGTGAAGTTTCATGGCAAGATGACTCGTTTTCTATTTTTCATAATTTTTGAAACTTTTTGCGGTTTGGGATTTTTTAAAAGTCTTTCGGAAGGAGTTTCGGCCCCAAACTTGGTAGACGTGATCCTTGTATTTTTTTTGGCATGCACAAAAAAATTCAGCTAAAAACTCGAAGTGTACGAGATTTTGTGACCATTTGAAAAAATTGTCCCAATTTTAGACACTTTAATGGCTACTGGCAGCAAACCTATAAAATCTCAAACTCTCTTTAAGGGGGTGTGAGTTCTCGAGGTTTGATAAGGGATAGGGGGCCAATATAAGGGCCATGTACCAGCACCCATCGCACATCATGTGCGCACTCCCCCCCGGCCCCCCCGATCGTCGGAACACCAATGCCGCCGGTCAGGTTCTCCGGTGATGGTGCCCCAATGAAGAAAAATGTGGCACCAACACATGCCCGAGCCCAGCATGTGCTGCCACAACCCTCGATCCGATTCGATCTTAGATTGGGAATGAACTCTGTATGCCTAAGCCAATCGATGAAACGAGTAGCTGGGCAGAGAGACGGGATGCGTAAGCCGTGTATCGATAGCGTGGTACGTGGGTTTAGGCACATCTTCATCTTTCTGCATGCCAATGCCATTTTTATGGCTTTTAAATTCATACAATGGTCCCTTAAGCCTTCCCGTGAAGTTTCATGGCAAGACGACTCGTTTTCTATTTTTCATGATTTTCGAAACTTTTTGCGGTTGAGGATTTTTTAAAATTTTTTCGGAAGGAGTTTTGCCCCCAAACTTGGTAGACGTTATCCTTGTATTTTTATTGGCATGCACAAAAAAACTCAGCTAAAAACTCGAAGTGTATAAAATCTTGTGACCATTTGAAAAAAGCATCCCCAGTTCAGACACTTTAATGGCTACTGGTAGCAAACCTGTAAAATCTCAAATGCTCTTTAAGGGGGTGTGAGTTCTCGAGGTTTGATGAGGGATAGGGGGCCAATATAAGGGCCAAGTACCAGCACCAATCATACATCATGTGCGCACACCCCCCGGCCCCCCGATCGACAGAACCCCAATGTCGCCGGTCTGGTTCTCCGGCGATGCTCCAGCGATAGTGCCCCGATGAAGAAAAATGCGACACCAGCAAATGTCCGAGCCCAGCATGTGCAGTCGCAACCCTCGGTCCGATTCGATCTTAGACTGGGAATGAACTCCGTATGCTTAGACTGGGAATGAACTTCGTATGCCTAAGTCAACCCACGAAACGAGCGTACGGGCGCTCAGCTGGCCAGAGGGGCAGGATGCGTAAGCCGGTGATCAACCGGGTCCCCCTCTGCGTGCTGCCGACCCTGCTGCCGCAACCCTCGGTCCGGTCCGATCTTAGACTCAGAATGAACTCCGTATGCCTAAGCCACCGTTGAAACGAGCGGCCGGGCGGGCACTACGCCGGCCAGAGAGACGGGATGCGCAAGCCGTGGATCGATAGGGTGGTAGGTGGGTTTAGGCACATCTTCATATTTCTGCATGCCAATGATATTTTTATGGCTTGTAAATTCATACAATGGCCCCTTAAGCCTTCACGTGAAGTTTCATGGAAAGACGACTCGTTTTCTATTTTTCATGATTTTTGAAACTTTTTTTGCTTCGGGATTTTTTAAAATTTTTTCGAAAGGAGGTTTGGTCCCAAACCTGGTAGACATGATCCTTGTATTTTTTTTGGCATGCACAAAAAAAGTCAACTAAAAACTCGAAGTGTACAAGATTTTGCGACCATTTGAAAAAAGTGTCCCCATTTCAGAACTTTAATGGCTACTGGCAGCAAACCTGTAAAATCTCAAATGCTCTTTAAGGGGGTGTGAGATCTCAAGGTTTGATGAGGGATAGGGGTCTAATATAAGGCCCAAGTACCAGCACCCATCGCACATCATGTGCGCACACCCCCCCTGGCCCCCTCGATCGTCGAAACACCAATGCCGTCGGTCAGGTTCTCCGACGATGCTCCGACAATGGTGCCCCAACGAAGAAAAATATGGCACCAGCACATGCCCGAGCCCAGCATGTGCTGCCACAACCATCGATCCGGTCCGATCTTAGATTGGGAATGAACTCCGTATGCCTAAGCCAACCAACGAAACGAGTAGGTGGGAAGAGAGACGGGATGCGCAAGCCGTGTATCGATAGCGTGGTACGTGGGTTTAGGCACATCTTCATCTTTCTGCATGCCAATGCCATTTTTATGGGTTTTAAATTCATACAATGGTCCCTTAAGCCTTTACGTGAAGTTTCATGGCAAGACGACTCGTTTTCTATTTTTCATGATTTTTGAAACTTTTTGCGGGTGAGGATTTTTTAAAATTTTTTCGGAAGGAGTTTTGCCCCCAAACTTGGTAGACGTGATCCCTGTATTTTTATTGGCATGCACAAAAAAAATCAGCTAAAAACTCGAAGTGTATAAAATCTTGTGACCATTTGAAAAAAGCATCCCCAGTTCAGACACTTTAATGGCTACTGGTAATAAACCTGTAAAATATCAAATGCTCTTTAAGGGGGTGTGAGTTCTCGAGGTTTGATGAGGGATAGGGGGCCAATATAAGGGCCAAGTACCAGCACCCATCGCACATCATGTGCGTACACCCCCTGGCCCCCTCGATCTTCGAAACACCAATGCCGCTGGTCAGGTTCTCCGGCGATGCTCCGACGATGGTGCCCTGGGGAAGAGAAATGCGGCACCAGCACATGCCCGAGCCCAGCATGTGCTGCCGCAACCCTCGGTCCGGTCCAATCTTAGACTGGGAATGAACTCCGTATGCCTAAGTCAACCGAAGAAACAAGCGGGCGGGCGGGCGGGTGGTCGGGCGGGCACTACGCCGGCTAGAGAGACGGATGCGCAACCCGTGGATCGATAGGGTGGTAGGTGTGTTTAGGCACATCTTCCTATTTCTGCATGCCAATGCCATTTTTATGGCTTGTAAATTCATACAATGTTCCCTTAAGCCTTCACGTGAAGTTTCATGGCAAGACTACTCGTTTTCTATTTTTCATGATTTTCAAAAATTTTTGTGGTTCGGGATTTTTTAAAATTTTTTCAGTAGGAGTTTTGGCCCCAGACTTGGTATACGTGATCCTTGTACTTTTGTTGGCATGCACAAAAAAAATCAGCTAACAACTCGAAGTGTACAAGATTTTGTGACCATTTGAAAAAAGTGTCCCCATTTCAGATAATTTAATTGCTACTGGTAGCAAACCTGTAATATCTCAAATGCTCTTTAAGGGGGTGTGGGTTCTCGAGGTTTGTTGAGGGATAGGGGGCCAATATAAGGGCCAAGTACCAGCACCCATCGCACATCATGTGCGCACTCCCCCCCGGCCCCCCCGATCGTCGGAACCCCACTGCCGCTGGTTAGGTTCTCCGGTGATGGTGCCCCGACGAAGAAAAATACGGCACCAGCACAAGCCCGAGTCCAGCATGTGCTACTGCAACCTTCGATCCGGTCCGATCTTAGATTGGGAATGAACTCTGTATGCTTAGACTAGAAATGAACTCCGTATGCCTAAGTCAACCCACGAAACGAGAGTGCGGGCGTTCAGCCGGCCAGAGGAGCGGGATGCACATGCTGGGGATCGGTCGGGTCCCCCTCTGCGTGCTGCTGATCCTGCTCCCGCAACCCTCGGTCCAATCCGATCTTACACTAGGAATGAACTCCGTATGCCTAAGCCAACTGACGAAACGAGCGGGCGGGCGGGCACTACGTCGACCAGAGAGACGGGATGCGCAAGCTGTGGATCGATAGGGTGGTAGGTGGGTTTAGGCACATCTTCATATTTCTGCATGCCAATGATATTTTTATTTTTATGGCTTGTAAATTCATACAATGGTCCCTTAAGCCTTCACGTGAAGTTACATGGCAAGACGACTCATTTTCTATTTTTCATGATTTTTGAAACTTTTTGCGGTTCGGGATTTTTTAAAAATTTTTCGAAAGGGGTTTTGGCCCCAAACATGGTAGAAGTGATCCTTGAATTTTTGTTGGCATGCACAAAAAAATTCAGCTAAAAACTCAAAGTGTACAAGATTTTGTGACCATTTGAAAAAAGTGTCCTCATTTCAGACACTTTAATGGCTACTGGCAGCAAACCTGTTAAATCTCAAATGCTCTTTAAGAGGGTGTGACTTCTCGAGGTTTGATGAGGGACAGGGGGCCAATATAAGGGCCAAGTACCAGCACCCATCGCACATAATATGTGTACAACCCCCCTGGCCCCCACGATCGTCGGAACCCCAATGCCGTCGGTCAGGTTCTCCGACGATGCTCCGACGATGGTGCCCCGACGAAGAAAAATGCGGCACCAGCACATGCCCAAGCCCAGCATGTGCTGTCGCAACCCTCGGTCCGGTTCGATCTTAGACTGGGAATGAACTCCGTACCCTAAGCCAACCGACGAAACGAGCGGACGGGCGGGCAGGCACTACGCTGGCCAGAGAGATGGGATGCGCAAGCCGTGGATCGATAGGGTGGTAGGTAGGTTTAGGCACATTTTCATATTTCTACATGCCAACGCCATTTTTATGGCTTGTAAATTCATATAATGGTCCCCTAAGCCTTCACGTGAAGTTTCATGGCAAGACGGCTCGTTTTCTATTTTTCACTATTTTTAAAACCAGCACCCATCGCACATCATGCCAAGTACCAGCACCCATCGCACATCATGTGTGCACACCCCCCCGGCCCCTCCGATCGTCGAAACCCTAATGCCGTCGGTCAGGTTCTCCAGCGATGCTCCGGTGATGGTGCCCCAATGAAGAAAAATGTGACACCAGCATGTGCTGCCACAACCTTCGGTCCGGTTCGATCTTAAACTGGGAATGAACTCCGTATGCCTAAGCCAACCGACAAAATGAGCGGACAGGTGGGCAGGCGGGCTCTACGCCGGCCAGAAAGACGGGATGCGCAAGCCGTGGATCGATATGGTGGTAGGTGTGTTTAAGCACATCTTCATATTTCTGTGTGCCAATGCCATTTTTATGGCTTGTAAATTCATACAATGGTCCCTTAAGCCTTTACGTGAAGTTTCATGGCAAGACGACTCGTTTTCTATTTTTCATGATTTTTGAAACCTTTTTAGGTTTGGGATTTTTTAAAATTTTTTCAGATGGAGTTTTGGCCCCAAACTTGGTACACGTGATCCTTGTATTTTTTTTGGCATGCACAAAAAAATTCAGCCAAAAACTCGAAGTGTACAAGATTTTGTGACCATTCGAAAAAAGTGTCCCCATTTAAGACACTTTAATGGCTACTAGCAGCAAACCTGTAATATCTCAAATGCTCTTGAAGGGGGTATGACTTCTTGAGGTTTGATGAGGGATAGGGGGCTAACATAAGGGCCAAGTACCAGCACCCATCGCACATCATGCACGCACACCCCCCCAGGCCCCCCGATCGCCGAAACCCCAATGTCGCCGATCAGGTTCTCCGGTGATGCTTCGGCGATGCTTCGGTGATGCTTTGGCGATGGTGCCCCGACGAAGAAAAATGTGGCACCAGTACATGCCCGAGCCCAGTATGTGCTGCCGTAACCCTCGGTCCGATCTAATCTTAGACTGGGAATGAACTCCTTATGCCTAAGCAAACCGACGAAACGAGCAGGCGGGCGGGCGGACGGGCGGACGGGCGGTCACTACGCTAGCTAGAGAGACGGGATTCGTAAGCCGTGGATCGATAGGGTGGTCGGTGGGTTTAGGCACATCTTCAAATTTCTGCATGACAATGCCATTTTTATGGCTTGTAAATTCATACAATGGTCCCTTAAGCCTTCACATGAAGTTTCATGGCAAGACGACTCGTTTTCTATTTTTCACTATTTTTGAAACTTTTTACGGTTCAGGATTTTTTAAAATTATTTTGGATGGAGTTTTGGCCCCAAACTTGGTAGACGTGATCCGTGTATTTTTGTTGGCATGCACAAAAAAAACCAGCTAAGAATTCGAAGTGTACAAGATTTTGTGACCATTTGAAAAAAGTGTCCCCATTTCAGATACTTTAATTGCTACTGGCAGCAAACCTGTAATATCTCAAATGCTCTTTAAGGGGGTGTGGGTTCTCAAGGTTTGTTGAGGGATAGGGGGCCAATATAAGGGCCAAGTACCAGCACCCATCGCACATCATGTGCGCACACCCCCCAGCCTCCCCTCGATCGTCGAAACACCAATGCCGCCGGTCAGGTTCTCCGACGATGGTGCCCCGGCGAAGAGAAATGCGACACCAGCACATGCCTGAACCCAGTATGTGCTGCCACAACCCTCAGTTCGGTCTGATCTTAGACTGGGAATGAACTCCGTGTGCCTAAGCCAACCGACGAAACGAGCGGACGGGTGGGTGGGCGGGCACTATGCCAGCCAGAGAGACAGGATGAGCAAGTCGTGGATCGATAGGGTGGTAGATGGGTTTAGGCAGATCTTCATATTTCTGCGTGCCAATGCCAAATTTGTGGCTTGTAAATTAATACAATGGTCCCTTAAGCCTTCACGTGAAGTTTCAAGGCAAGACGACTCATTTTCTATTTTTCACGATTTTTGAAACTTTTTGCGGTTCGGGATTTTTTAAAAACTTTTTGGAAAGATTTTTGGCCCCAAACTTGGTAGACGTGATCCTTGTATTTTTTTTCGCATGCACAAAAAAAATTAGCTAAAAACTCGAAGTGTAAAAGATTTTGAGACCATTCGAAAAAAGTGTCCCCATTTCAGACACTTTAATGGCTACTGGCAGCAAACCTATAAAATCTCAAATGCTCTTTAAGGGGGTGTGAGTTCTCGAGGTTTGATGAGGGATAGGGGGCCAATATAGGGGCTAAGTACCAGCACCCGTCGCACATCATGTGCGCACACCCCCCGGCCCCCTCGATCGTCGAAACCCCAATGCCGCCGGTCAGCACATGCCCCAGCGATTATGCCCTGGTCATTGTACCCCCACGATTGTGCCCCGACGATTGTGCCCCGATGAAGAAAAATGTGGCACCAGCACATGCTTGAGCCTAGCATATGCTGCCGTAACCCTCGGTCCGATCCGATCTTAGACTAGAATGAACTCCGTATAATTAGACTGGCAATGAACTCCTCATGCCTAAGTCAACCCACAAAACGTGCATGCGGGTGTTCAGCCGGCCAGATGGGCGAGATGTGGAAGCTGGGGATCGGCTAGTCCCCCTCTACGTGCTGTCGATCCTGCTACCACAACTCTCGGTCCGGTCCGATCTTAGACTGGGAATGAACTCCGTATGCCTAAGCCAACCGACGAAACGAGCGGGCGGACGGGCGGACGGGCACTACACCGGCCAAAGAGACGGGATGCGCAAGCCGTGGATCGATAGGGTGGCAGGTGGGTTTTGGCACATCTTCATATTTCTGCATGCCAATGCCATTTTTATGGCTTGTAAACTCATACAATGGTCCCTTAAGCCTTCACGTGAAGTTTCATGGCAAGACAACTCGTTCTCTATTTTTAATGATTTTCAAAACTTTTTGTGGTTTGGGATTTTTTAAAATTTTTTTTGAAGGAGTTTTAACCCCAAACTTGGGAGACATGATCCTTGTATTTTTTTTTGGCATGCACAAAAAAATTCAGCTAAAAACTCGAAGTGTACAAGATTTTGTGACCATTTGAAAAAAATGTCCCCATTTCAAACATTTTAATGGCCACTGGTAGCAAACCTGTAAAATCTCAAATGCTCTTTAAAAGGTGTGAGTTCTCGAGGTTTGATGAGGGATAGGGGGCCAATATAAGAGCCAAGTACCAGCACCATCGCACATCATGTGCGCACAACCCTTGGCCCCCCTGATCGTCGGAACCCCAATGCCACCGGTCAGGTTATCTAGCAATGCTCCGACGATGGTGCCCCGACGAAGAAAAATGTGGCATCGGCACGTGCCCGAGCCCAGCATGTGCTGCCACAACCCTCAATCCGATCCGATCTTAGACTGGGAATGAACTCCGTATGCTTAGACTGGGAATGAACTCCGTATGCCTAAGTCAACCGACAAAACGAGTGTGCGAGCGCTCAGCCGGCCAGAGGGGCGGGATGCGTAAGCCGATGATCGGTCGGGTCCCCCTCTGCGTGCTACCAATCCTGCTGCAGCAACCCTCAGTCCAATCCGATCTTAGACTAGGAATGAACTCCGTATGCCTAAGCCAACCGATGAAACAAGCCGGAGGGCGGGCACTGCGCCGGCCAGAGAGACGGGATGCGCAAGCCGTGGATCGATAGGGTGGTAGGTGGGTTTAGGTACATCTTTATATTTCTGCATGCCAATGCCATTTTTATGGCTTGTAAATTCATACAATGGTCCCTTAAGCCTTCACGTGAAGTTTCATGGCAAGACAACTCGTTTTCTATTTTTCACGATTTTCCAAACTTTTTGTGGTTCGTGATGTTTTAAAATTTTTTCAGAAGGAGTTTTGGCCCAAAACTTGGTAGACGTGATCCTTGCATTTTTCATGGCATGCACAAAAAAATTCAGCTAAAAACTCAAAGTGTACAAGATTTTGTGACCATTTCAAAAAAGTGTCCCCATTTCAGACACTTTAATGGCTACTGGTGATGCTCCGGCGATAGTGCCCCGACAAAGGAAAATGTGGCACCAGCACATGCCCGAGCCCAGCATGTGCTGCCACAACCCTCGGTCCGGTCCGATATTAGACAGGGAATGAAGTCTGTATGCTTAGACTGGGAATGAACTCCGTATGCCTAAGTTAACCCATGAAATGAGCGTGCGGGCGCTTAGCCGGCCAGAGGGGCGGTATGCGCAAGCCGACGATCAGCCGGGTCCCCCTTTGTATGCTACTGGGTCCGGTCCGATCTTAGACTAGGAATGAACTCCGTATGCCTAAGCCAACCGATGAAACGAGCGGGCAGGCGGGCGGGCGGGCGGGCAGGCACTATGCCGGCTTGAGAGACAAGATGTGGAAGCCGTGGATCGATAGGGTGGTAGGTGGGCTTAGGCACATCTTCACATTTCTACATGCCAATGCCATTTTTATGGCTTGTAAATTCATACAATGGTCCCTTAAGCCTTCACGTGAAGTTTCATGGCAAGACGACTCGTTCTCTATTTTTCACAATTTTGAAACTTTTTGTGGTTCGGAATTTTTTAACATTTTTTCGAAAGGATTTTTGGCCCCAAACTTGGTAGACGGGATCCTTGTATTTTTTTTGGTATGCAAAAAAAAATCAGCTAAAAACTCGAAGTGTACAAGATTTTGTGACCATTTGAAAAAAGTGTCCCCATTTCGGACACTTTAATTGCTACTAGCAGCAAACCTGTAAAATCTCAAATGCTCTTTAAGGGAGTGTGAGTTCTCAAGGTTTGATGAGGGATGGGGGCCAATATAAGGGCCAAGTACCAGCACCCATCGCACATCATGTGCGCACACCCCCCTCGGCCCCCCCGATCGCCGGAACCCCAATGCCGTCAGTCAGGTTCTCCGGCGATGCTCCGACGATGGTGCCCCGATGCAGAAAAATACGATGCCAGCATATGCCCGAGCCCAGCATGTGCTACCGCAAACCTCGGTCCGGTCCAAAGTTAAATTGGGAATGAACTCCATATGCCTAAGTCAACCCATGAAACGAGCGTGCAGGCGCTCAGCGGGCCAGATGGGCGAGATGCACAAGCCGACGATCGGCCGGGTCCCCCTCTGTGTGCTGTGGATCCTGCTGCCGCAACCCTCGATCCGGTCTGATCTTAGACTGGCAATGACCTCTATATACCTAAGCCAACCAATGAAACGAGCGAGCGGGCGGGCGGGCGGGCGGGCGGGCACTACGCTGGTCAGAGAGACGAGATGCACAAGCCATGGATCGAAAGGGTGGTAGGTGGGTTTAGGCACATCTTCATATTTCTGCATGCCAATGCCATTTTTATGGCTTGTAAATTCATAAAATGGTCCCTTAAGCCTTCACGTGAAGTTTCATGGCAAGACGACTCGTTTTCTATTTTTCACGATTTTTGAAACTTTTAACGGTTTGTGATTTTTTTAAATTTTTTCGGAAGGAGTTTTGGCCCCAAACTTGGTAGACGTGATCCTTGTATTTTTTTTGGCATGCACAAAACAATTCAGCTAAAAACTCGAAGTGTACAAGATTTTGTGACCATTTGAAAAAAGTGTCCCCATTTCAGACACCTTAATGGCTACTGGCAGCAAACTTGTAAAATCTCAAATGCTCTTTAAGCGGGTGTGAGTTCTCAAGGTTTGATGAGGGATACGGGGCAATATAAGGGCCAAGTACCAGCAGCCATCGCACATCATGTGCGCACACCCCCCTCAGCCCCCTGATCATTGGAACCCCAATGCCGCCGGTACCCCAAGCCATCGGTCAGGTTCTCCGATGATGCTCTAACGATCGTGCGTCGACGAAGAAAAATGCGGCACCAGCACATGCCCGAGCCCAGCATGTGTTGCCACAACCCTCGGTCCAGTCCGATCTTCAACTGGGAATGAACTCCGTATGCTTAGACTGGGAATGAACTCCGTAAGCCTAAGTCAACCCACGAAACGAACGTGCGGGTGCTCAACCGGCCAGAGGGGCGGGATGTGCAAGCCAAGGATCGGCCGAGTCCCCCTCTGTGTGCTCCTGATCCTACTGTCGCAACCCTCAGTCCGATCCAATCTTAGAATAGGGATGAACTCTGTATGCCTAAGCCAATCGACGAAACGAGCGAGCGGGTGGGCGGGCGGGCACTACGTCGGCCAGAGGGACGGGATGCGTAAGCCATGGATCGATAGGGTGGTAGGTGGGTTTAGGCACATCTTCATATTTCTACATGCCAATGCCATTTTTATTTCATGTAAATTCATACAATGGTCCTTTAAGCTTTCACGTGAAGTTTCATGGCAAGACGACTTGTTTTCTATTTTTCATGATTTTCGAAACTTTTTACGGTTCGAGATTTTTTAAACTTATTTGGAGGGAGTTTTGGCCCCATACTTCGTAGACGTGATCCTTGTATTTTTGTTGGCATGCACCAAAAAATTCAGATAAAAACTTGAAGTGTACAAGATTTTGTGGCCATTTGAAAAAAGTGTCCCCATTTTAGACACTTTAATGGCTACTGGCAGCAAACCTATAAAATCTCAAATGCTTTTTACGGGGGTGTGAGTTCTTGAGGTTTGATGAGGGATAGGGGGCCAATATAAGGGCCAAGTACCAGCAACCATCGCACATCATGTGCGCACACCCCCTGGCCCTCCCGATCGTCGAAAACCTAATGCCACCGGTCAGGTTCTCCAGTGATGCTCCGACGATGGTGCCCCGGTGAAGAAAAATGTGACACCAGCACATGCCCGAGCCCAGCATGTGCTACCGCAACCTTCGGTCCAATCCGATCTTAGACTGGGAATGAATTTCATATGCTTAGACTGGGAATGAACTCCGTATGCCTAAGTCAACCCATGAAACGAGCGTGCAGGCTCAGCCAGCCAGAGGGGCGGGATACGCAAGTCGGGGATCGACCGGGTCCCCCTCTGCATGCTACCGATCCTGCTGCCACAACCCTCGGTCTGGTCTAATCTTACTCTGGGAATCAACTCTGTATACCTAAGCCAACCGACGGAACGAGCAGGTGGGCAGGCAGGCGGGCAGTCGGGCGGGCACTATGCCGGCCAAAGAGATGGGATGCGCAAGCCGTGGATCGATAGGGTGGTAGGTGGGTTTAGGCACATCTTCATATTTTTGCTTGCCAATTCCATTTTTATTTCATGTAAATTCATACAATGGTCCCTTCAGCCTTCACGTGAAGTTTCATGGCAAGACGACTCGTTTTCTATTTTTCACGATTTTCAAAACTTTTTACGATTCGAGATTTTTTAAACTTTTTTGGAGGGAGTTCTAGCCCCATACTTGGTAGACGTGATCCTTGTATTTTTGTTGTCATGCACAAAAAAATTCAGATAAAAACTCGAAGTGTACAAGATTTTGTGACCATTTGAAAAAAGTGTCCCCATTTCAGACACTTTAATGGCTACTGGCAGCAAACCTGTAAAATCTCAAATGCTCTTTAAGGAGGTGTGAGTTCTGGAGGTTTGATGAGGGATAGGGGGCCAATAAAAGGGCCAAGTACCAGCACCTATCGCACATCATGTGCGCACACCCCTCCGGCCCCCCCGATCGCCGGAACCCCAATACCGCCGGTCAGGCACTCTGGTGATGCTCCGGTGATAATGCCCCGGTGAAGAAAAATACGGCATGAGCACATGCCCGAGCCCAGCATGTGCTATTACAACCCTTAGTCTGGTTCGATCTTAGACTGGGAACGAACTCCGTATGCCTAAGTCAACCCACGAAACGGGCATGCGGTCGCTCAACCAACCATAAGGACGGGATGCGCAAGCGGAGGATCGATCGGGTCCCCCTTTGTGTGCTACCAATCCTGCTGCTGCAACCCTCGGTCTGGTCTGATCTTACACTGGGAATCAACTCCGTCTACCTAAGCCATCTGACGAAAGGAGCAGGCGGGCAGGTGGGCGGGCACTACGTCGGCCAGAGAGACGGGATGCGCAAGCCGTGGATCGATAGGGTGGTAGGTAGGTTTAGGAACATCTTCATATTTCTGCGTGCCAATGCCATTTTTATGGCTTGTAAATTCATACAATGGTCGCTTAAGCCTTCACGTGAAGTTTCATGGCAAGACGACTCGTTTTCTATTTTTCACGATTTTCAAAATATTTTGCTGTTCGGTATTTTTAAAAATTTTTTTGGAAGGAGTTTTCCCCCCAAACTTGGTAGACATGATGCTTGTATTTTTTTTGGCATTTACAAAAAAATTCAGCTAAAAAATTCAAGTGTACAAGATTTTGTGACCATTTGAAAAAAGTGTCCCCATTTTAGACAATTTAATGGCTACTGGCAGCAAACTTGTAAAATCTCAAATGCTTTTTATGGGGGTGTGAGTTCTAGAGGTTTGATGAGGGATAGGGGGACAATATAAGGGCTAAGTACCAGCAACCATCACACATCATGTGCGCGCACCCCCTCGGCCCCCTCGATCGTCGGAAACCCAATGCCGTCGGTCAGGTTCTCCGATGATGCTCCGACGATGGTGCCCCGATGAAGAAAAATGCGGCACCAGCACATGCCCAAGCCCAGTAAGTGCTACCGCAACCCTCAGTCCAATTAGATCTTAGACTGGGAATGAACTCCGTATGCTTAGGCTGGGAATGAACTCCGTATGCCTAAGTCAAACCACAAAACGAGTGTGTGGGTGCTCAGCCGGCCAGAGGGGTGAGATGTACAAGCCGGGGATCAGTCGGGTCCCCGTCTGTGTGCTACTGATCTTGCTCCCGTAACCCTCAATCTGGTCCAATCTTAGACAGGGAATGAACTCCATATGCCTAAGCCAACCGACGAAATGAGCGGGCAGGCGGGCGGGCACTACGTCGGCCAGAAAGACGGGATGCATAAGCCGTTGATCGATAGGGTGGTAGGTGGGGTTAGGCACATCTTCATATTTATGCATGCCAATGCCATTTTTATGGCTTGTAAATTCACACAATGGTCGCTTAAGCCTTCACGTGAAGTTTCATGGCAAGACGACCCGTTTTCTATTTTTCACGATTTTTTAAACTTTTTAAGGTTTGGGATTTTTTAAAATTTTTTAAGAAAGGATTTTTGGCCCCAAATTGGTAGACATGATCATTGTATTTTTTTTGGCATGCACAAAAAAATCCAGCTAAAAAATCGAAGTGTACAAGATTTGGTGACCATTTGAAAAAAGTGTCCCCATTTCAGACACTTTAATGGCTACTGGCAGCAAACCTATAAAATCTCAAATGCTCTTTAAGGGGGTGTGAGTTCTTGAGGTTTGATGAGGCATAGGGGGTGAATATAAGGGCCAAGTACCAGCACCCATCGCACATCATGTGCACACATGCCCCCCGGCCCCCTGATCGCTGGAACCCCAATGCCGCCGGTAAGGTTCTCCGGCGATGGTGCCCCGGTGATGAAAAATACGGCACCGACACATGCTCGATTCCAGCATGTGCTGCCGTGACCTTCGGTTCAGTCCGATCTTAGACTGGAAATGAACTCCGTATGCCTAAGTCAACCAACGAAACAAATGTGCGGGCGCTCAGCCGACCAGAGGGGAGGGATGTGTAAGTTGGGGATCAATGGGGTCCCCCTCTGCGTGCTGCCTATCCTGCTACCACAACCCTCGGCCCGGTCCAATCATAGATTGGGAATGAACTCCGTATACCTAAACCAATCGACAAAATGAGCGGGCGAGCAGGCGGGCGGGCACTACACCGACCAGAGAGACGGGATGCGTAATTCGAGGATCGGAAGGTGGTAGGTGGGTTTAGGCACATCTTCATATTTTTGCATGCCAATGCCATTGCTATGGCTTGTAAATTCATACAATGGTCCCTTAAGCCTTCACGTGAAGTTTCATGGCAAGACGACTCGTTTTCTATTTTTCATGATTTTTGAAACTTTTTACGGTTAGGGATTTCTTCAAATTTTTTCGAAACTAGTTTTGGCCTTAAACTTGGTAGACGTGATCCTTGTCTTTTTTTGGCATGCACAAAAAAATTCAGCTAAAAACTCAAAGTGTACAAGATTTTGTGACCATTTGAAAAAAGTGCCCACATTTCAGACACTTTATTAACTATTGGCAGCAAACCTATAAAATCTCAAATGCTCTTTAAGGGGGTGTGAGTTCTTGAGGTTTGATGAGGGATAGGGGGCCAATATAAGGGCCAAGTACCAGCACCCATTGCACATCATGTGCGCACACCCCCCCGACACCCCCAACCGGTGGAACACCAATGCCGTCGATCAGCTTCTCCGACGATGGTGCCCCGGCGAAGAAAAATGTGGCACCAGCACATGCCCGAGCCTAGCATGTGCTGCCGTAACCCTAGGTCTATTTTGATCTTAGACTGGGAATGAACTCCTTATGCTTAGACTGGGAATGAACTCCGTATGCATAAGTCAACGCATGAAACGAGTGTGCCGTGGATGCGCAAGCCGTTGATCGATAGGGTGGTAGGTGGGTTTAGGCACATTTTCATATTTCTGCATGCCAATGCCATTTTTATGGCTTGTAAATTCATACAATGGTCGCTTAAGCCTTCACGTGAAGTTTCATGGCAAGCTGACTCGTTTTCTATTTTTCACAATTTTTAAAATGTTTTACTGTTCGGTATTTTTTAAAATTTTTTCGGAAGGAGTTTTTCCCCCAAACTTGGTAGACGTGATGCTTGTATTTTTGTTGGCATTTACAAAAAAATTCAGCTAAAAACTCGAAGTGTACAAGATTTTGTGACCATTTGAAAAAAGTCTCCCCATTTCAGAGACTTTAGTGGCTACTGGTAGCAAACCTGTAAAATCTCAAATGCTCTTTACGGGGGTGTGAGTTCTCAAGGTTTGATGAGGGATAAGGGGCCAATATAAGGGCCAAGTACCAGCACCAATCGCACATCATGTGCGCACACCCCCTGGCCCCCCCGATCGTCGGAACCCCAATGCCGTCGGTCAGGTCCTCCCGTGATGGTGCCCCGATGAAAAAAAATACGGCACCAGCACATGCCCGAGCCCAGCATGTGCTGTCGCAACCCTCGGTCTGGTCTGATCTTAGACTGGGAATGAACTCCGTAAGCTTAGACTGGAAATGAACTCCGTATGCCTAAGTCAAAACACGAAATGAGAGTGCGGGCGCTCAGCCGGCCAGAGGGGTAGGATGCGTAAGCCGGGGATCAGCCGGGGATCAGCCGGGTCCCCCTTTACATGGTGCTGTATCCCTCAGTTTGATCCTACCTTAGGCTTGGAATGAACACCGTATGCCTAAGCCAACCGATGAAATGAGTGGGCGGGCGGGAGGGCGGGCGCTACGACGGCTAGAGAGGCAGAATGCGCAAGCCATGGATCGATAGGGTGGTAGGTGGGTTTCAGCACATCTTCATATTTTTGTATGCCAATGCCATTTTTATGGCTTGTAAATTCATACAATGGTCCCTTAAGCCTTCACGTGAAGTTTAAGGGCAAGACGACTCGTTTTCTATTTTTTACGATTTTTTGAAACTTTTTGTGGTTCGGGATTTTTTAAAATTTTTTCGAAAGTAGTTTTGGCCCCAAACTTGGTAGACAAGATCCTTGCATTTTTTTTGGCATGCACAAAAAAATTTAGCTAAAAACTCGAAGTGTACAAGATTTTGTGAACATTCGAAAAAAGTGTCCCCATTTCAGACATTTTAATGGCTACTAGCAGCAAACCTATAAAATCTAAAATGCTCTTTAAGGGGTGTGAGTTCTCGAGGTTTGATGAGGGATAGGGGGCCAATATAAGGGCCAAGTACCAGCATCCATCGCACATCATGTGCGCACACCCCCCTGGCCCCCCGATCGTCGGAACCCCAATGCCGCCGGTTAGGTTCTCTGTCGATGCTTCGACGATGGTGCCCCGGCGAAGAAAAATGCTTCACCAGCACATGCCCGAGCCCAACATGTGCTACCGCATCCCTCGGTCTGGTCCGATCTTAGACTGAGAATGAACTCCGTATGCTTAGATTGGGAATGAACTCCGTATGCCTAAGTCAACCCACGAAACGAGCGTGCGGGCGCTCAGCCGGCCAGAGGGGTAGGATGCACAAGCCGAGGATTGACCGGGTCCCCCTCTGTGTGCTGTCGGTCCTACTGCCACAACCCTCAGTCCAGTCCAATCTTAGACTGGGAATGAACTCCGTATGCCTAAGCCAACCGACGAAACGAGCGGGAGACGGCCAGGGAGGAGGAATGTGCAAGCCGTGGATCGATAGGGTGGTAGGTGGATTCGGGCACATCTTCGTATTTCTGCGTGCCAATGCCATTTTTATGGCTTGTAAATTCATACAATGGTCCCTTATGCCTTCACATGAAGTTTCATGGCAAGACGACTCGTTTTCTATTTTTCACAATTTTTGAAACTTTTTACGGTTCGGGTTTTTTTTAAATTTTTTCGAAAGGAGTTTTGGCCCCAAACATGGTAGACGCGATCCTTGTATTTTTGTTGGCATGGACAAAAAAATTCAGCTAAAAACTCGAAGTGTACAAGATTTTGTGACCATTTGAAAAAAGTGTCCCCATTCTGGACACTTTATTGACTACTGGCAGTAAACCTGGAAAATCTCAAATGCTCTTTAAGGGGGTGTGAGTTCTCAAGGTTTGATGAGGGATAGGGGGCCAATATAAGGGCCAAGTACCAGCACCCATCGCACATCATGTGCGCATACCCCCCCCGGCCCCCCCGATCGTCGTAACCCCAATGTCGTCGGTCAGTTTCTCCGACGATGATGCCCCGACAAAGAAAAATGCAGCACCAGCACATGCTCGAGCCTAGCAAGTGCTGTCGCAACCCTCGGTCAGGTCTAATTTTAGACTGGGAATGAACTTCGCATGCTTAGACTGGGAATGAACTCCCTATGCCTAAGTCAACCCATGAAACGAGCATACGAGCGCTCAGTCGACCAGAGGGGTGGGATGCGCAAGTCGAGGATCGGTCGGGTCCCTATTTGTGTGCTGTCGATCCTGCTGCCGCAACCCTCAGTCTGGTCTGATCATAGATTGGGAATGAACTCTGTATACCTAAGCCAACCGACGAAACGGGCGGACGGGCACTACGCCAGCCAGAGAGACAGAATGCGCAAGCCGTGGATCGAGAGGGTGGTAGGTGGGTTTAGACACATCTTCATATTTCTGCATGCCAATGCCATTTTTACGGCTTGTAAATTCATACAATGGTCCCTTAAGCCTTCGCATGAAGTTTCATGGCAAGACGACTCGTTTTCTATTTTTCATGATTTTTGAAACTCTTTGCAGTTTCAGATTTTTAAAATTTTTTCGGAAGGAGTTTTAGCCCCAAACTTGGTAGACATGATCCTTGTATTTTTTTTGGCATGCACAAAAAAATTCAGCTAAAATTTTGAAGTGTACAAGATTTTTTGACCATTTGAAAAAAGTGTCCCCATTTCAGACACTTTAATGATTACTGGCAGCAAACCTGGAAAATCTCAAATGCTCTTTAAGGGGGTGTGAGTTCTCGAGGTTTGATGAGGGATAAGGGGCCAATATAAGGGCCAAGTACCAGCACCCATCGCACATCATGTGCGCACAGCCCCCCGACCCCCCCGATCGTCGGAACCCCAATGTCATCGGTCAGGTTCTCTGGCGATGCTTCGACGATGGTGCCCCGACGAAGAAAAATACGGCACCAGCACATGCTTGAGCCCAGCATGTGCTACCGCAACCCTCAGTCTGGTTGGATCTTAGACTGGGAATGAACTCCATATGCTTAGACTGGGAATTAACTCCGTATGCCTAAGTCAACCCACGAAACAAGCGCGCGGGCACTCAGCTACCAGTGGCACGGGATGCGCAAGCCGGGGATCGATCGGGTCCCCTTTACGTGCTATCGATCTTGCTATCGTAACCCTCGGTCTGGTCTGATCTTAGACTAGGAATGAACTCCATATGCCTAAGCCAACTGACGAAACGAGAGGTGGGGCGGGTGGCCGGGCACTACGTCGGCCAGAGAGACGGGATGCGCAAGCCGTGGATCGATAGGGTGGTAGGTGAGTTAGGCACATCTTCATATTTCCGTGTGCCAATGGCATTTTTATGGCTTGTAAATTCATACAATGGTCCCTTAAGCCCTGATGTGAAGTTTCATGGCAAGACGACCCGTTTTCTATTTTTCATGATTTTTGAAACTTTTTACGGTTCGGGATTTATTAAAATTTTTTCGGAAGGAGTTTCGGCCCCAAACTTGGTAGGCGTGATCCCTGCATTTTTGTTGGCTTGCACAAAAATATTTAGTTAAAAACTGGAAGTGTACAAGATTTTGTGACTATTTGAAAAAAGTTTCCCCATTTCAGACACTTTAATGGCTACTGGCAGCAAACATGTAAAATCTCAAATGCTTTTTAAGGGGGTGTGAGTTCTTGAGGTTTGATGAGGGATAGGGGGCCAATATAAGGGCCAATTACCAGCACCCATCGCACATCATGTGCGCACACCCCCCCGGCCCCCCCGATCGCCAGAACCCCAATATCGTCGGTCAGGTTCTCTGACGATGCTCCGGTGATGGTGCCCCGATGAAGAAAAATACGGCACCGGCACATGCCCGAGCCCACATGTGCTGCCGCAACCCTTGGTCCAGTCTAATCTTAAATTGGGAATGAACTCTGCATGCTTAGACTGGGAATGAACTCCGTATGCCTAAGTCAACCCACGAAACAAGTGTGCGGGCGCTCAGCCGATCCCCCTCTGCGTCCTACCGATCCTACTGCCACAAACCTCGGTCCGATTCAGTTTTAGACTGGGAATGAACTCCGTATGCCTAAGGCAACCGACGAAATGAGCGGGCAGGCAGGCGACCGGGCGGGCACTACACCGGCCAGAGAAACGGGATGCGCAAGTCGGGGATCGATAGGGTGGTAGGTAGGTTTAGGCACCTCTTCATATTTTTGTGTGCCAATGCCATTTTTATGGCTTGTAAATTCATACAACAGTCCCTTAAGCCTTCACGTGAAGTTTCATGGCAAGATGACTCGTTTTCTATTTTTCACAAATTTTGAAACTTTTTGCGGTTGAAGATTTTTTAAAATTTTTTCGAAAGAAGTTTTGTCGCCAAACTTGGTAGACGTCATCCTTGTATTTTTCTTGGCATGCACAAAAAAATTAAGCTAAAAACTTGAAGTGTACAAGATTTTGTGACCATTTGAAAAAAGTGTCCCCATTTCAGACATTTTAATGGCTACTGGCAACAAACCTGTAAGGGCCAATATAAGGGGGTGTGAGTTGTCGAGCTTTGACGAGGGATAGGGGGCCAATATAAGGGCCAAGTACCAGCACCCATCGCACATCTTGTGCGCACACCCCCTAGGCCCCCCGATCGTCGGAACCCTAATGCCGTCGATCAGGTTCTCCGACGATGGTGCTCCGACGAAGAAAAATGCGAAACCAGCACTTGCCCTAGCCCAGCATGTGCTGTCGCAACCCTCGGTTTGGTCCGATCTTAGACTGGGAATGAACTCCATATGCTTAGACTGGGAATGAACTCCGTATGCCTAAGTCAACCCACGGAACGAGCGTGCGGGTGCTCAGCCTGCCAGAGGGGCGGGATGCATAAGCCAGGGATCGGTCGGGTCCCCCTTTATGTGCTGTCGATCCTGCTGCCACAACCCTCGATCTGGTCTGATCTTAGACTGGGAATAAACTACATATGCGTAAGCCAACCGACGAAACGAGCCGGCTGGCGATAGGGCGGGCGGGCATTACGCCGGCCAGAGAGACGGGATGCGCAAGTCCTGGATCGATAGGGTGGTAGGCTGGTTTAGGCACATCTTCATACTTCTACGCACCAATGCCATTTTTATGGCTTGTAAATTCATATAATGGTTCCTTAAGCCTTCACCTGAAGTTTCATGGCAAGATGACTTGTTTTCTATTTTTCACGATTTTGAAACTTTTTATGGTTCGGGATTTTTTAAAATTTTTTTGGAATTAGTTTTTGATCCAAACTTGGTAGATGTGATCCTCATATTTTTGTTGGCATGCACAAAAAAATTCAGCTAAAAACTCGAAGTGTACAAGATTTTGTGACCATTTGAAAAAAGTGTCCTCATTTCAGACACTTTAATGGCTACCGGCAGCAAACCTGTAAATTCTCAAATGCTCTTTAAGGGGGTGTGAGTTCTCGACCTTTGATGAGGGATAGGGGGCCAATATAAGGGCCAAGTACCAGCACCCATCATACATCATGTGCGCACACCCCCCCCGCCCCCCCGATCATCAGAACCCCATTGCCGTCGGTCAGGTTCTCCGGCGATGCTCCGACGAGGGTGCCCCAACGAAGAAAAATGCGGCGCCAGCACATGCTCGAGCTCAGCATGTGCTGCTGCAACCCTCGGTCTGGTCCAATCTTAGACTAGGAATGAACTCCGTATGCTTAGACTGGGAATGAACTCCGTATGCCTAGGTCAACCCATGAAACGAGCGTGCGGGCGCTCAACCGGCCAGAGGGGTGGGATGCGCAAGCCGGGGATCGGTCGGGTCCCCCTATGCATGCTACCGATCCTACTACCACAACCCTCGGTCCGGTTCAATCTTAGACTAGGAATGAACTCCTTATGCCTAAGCCAACCGATGAAACGAACGAGCGGGCGGGCACATGGTTGACGTGATCCTTGTATCTTTGTTGGCATGCACAAAATAATTCAGCTAAAAACTCGAAGTGTACAAGATTTTGTGACCATTTGAAAAAAGTGTCCCCATTTCAGACACTTTAATGGCTACTGGCAGCAAACCTATAAAATCTCAAATGCTCTTTAAAGGGGTGTGCGTTCTCGAGGTTTGATGAGGGATAGGGGGCCAATATAAGGGCCAAGTACCAGCACCCATCGCACATCATGTGCGCACACCCCCCTCGACCCCCCGATCGTCAGAACCCTAATGCCACCGGTCAGGTTCTCCGGCGATGCTACGACGATGGTGCCCCGGTGAAGATAATTGCGGCACCAGCACATGCTCGAGCCCAGCATGTGCAGTCGCAACCCGCGGTCCAGTTCGATCTTAGACTGGCAATGAACTCCGTATGCTTAGACTGGGAATGAACTTCGTTTGCCTAAGTCAACCCACGAAACGAGCGTGCGGGCACCCAGCCGACCAGAGGCGCTGGATACGTAAGTCGAGGATTGGCCGGGTCCTCCTCTGCGTGCTGCCGATCCTACTGCCGCAACCCTCGATGTGGTTCGATGTTAGACTGGGAATGAACTCCGTATGCCGAAGCCAATTGATGAAACGAGCGGGCGGGTGGGTGGGCGGGCATTACGTCGGCCAAAAAGATGGGATGCGCAAGTCGTGGATCGATAGGGTGGTAGGTGGGTTTAGGCACATCTTATATTTCTACGTGCCAATGCCATTTTTATTGCTTGTAAATTTATACAATGGTCCCTTAAGCCTTCACATGAAGTTTCCTGGCAAGACGACTCGTTTTCTATTTTTCATGATTTTTGAAACTTTTTGCGATTCAAGATTTTTTAAAATTTTTTCAGAAGGATTTTCGGCCCCAAACTTGGTAGGCGTGATCCCTGTATTTTTGTTGGCTTGCACAAAAAAATTCAGTTAAAAACTGGAAGTGTACAAGATTTTGTGACTATTTGAAAAACGTTTCCCCATTTCAGACACTTTAATGGCTACTGGCAGCAAACATGTAAAATCTCAAATGCTTTTTAAGGGGGTGTGAGTTCTTGAGGTTTGATGAGGGATAGGGGGCCAATATAAGGGCCAATTACCAGCACCCATCGCACATCATGTGCGCACACCCCCCCGGCCCCTCCGATCGCCAGAACCCCAATACCGTCGGTCAGGTTCTCTGACGATGCTCCGGTGATGGTGCCCCGATGAAGAAAAATGTGGCACCGGCACATGCCTGAGCCCACATGTGCTGCCGCAACCCTTGGTCCGATCTGATCTTAGATTGGGAATGAACTCTGTATGCTTAGACTGGGAATGAACTCCGTATGCCTAAGTCAACCCACGAAACGAGCGTGCGGGCGCTCAGCCGGTCCCCCTCTACGTGCTACCGATCCTACTGCCACAACCCTCAGTCTGGTTCAATCTTAGACTGGGAATAAACTCCGTATGCCTAAGGCAACCGACGAAACGAGCGGGCAGGCATGCGATCGGGCGGGCACTACATCGTCTAGAGAAACAGGATGCGTAAGTCGGGGATCGATAGGGTGATAGGTAGGTTTAGGCACCTCTTCATATTTTTGTGTGCCAATGCCATTTTTTTGGCTTGTAAATTCATACAACGTTCCCTTAAGCCTTCGCGTGAAGTTTCATGGCAAGACGACTCGTTTTCTATTTTTCACGATTTTTGAAACTTTTTACGGTTCGGGATTTTTTAAAATTTTTTCGGAAGAAGTTTTGTCGCCAAACTTGGTAGACGTCATCCTTGTATTTTTCTTGGCATGCACAAAAAAATTAAGCTAAAAACTTGAAGTGTACAAGATTTTGTGACCATTTGAAAAAAGTGGCCCCATTTTAGACACTTTAATGGCTACTGGCAGCAAACCTGTAAAATCTCAAATGCTCTTTAAGGGGGTGTGACTTGTCGAGGTTTGATGAGGGATAGGGGGCCAATATAAGGGCCAAGTACCAGCACCCATCGCACATCTTGTGCGCACACCCCCCAGCCCCCCCGATCGCTGGAACCCTAATGCCGCCGATCAGGTTGTCCAATGATGGTGCCCCGACCCGACGAAGAAAAATATGAAACCAGCACTAGCCTGAGCCCAGCATGTGCTGTCGCAACCCTCGGTCTGGTCCGATCTTAGACTGGGAATGAACTCCATATGCTTAGACTGGGAATGAACTCCGTATGCCTAAGTCAACCCACGAAACCAGCGTGCGGGTGCTCAGCCTGCCAGAGGGGCGGGATGCATAAGCCAGGGATCGACCGGGTCCCCTTTTGCATGCTGTCAATCCTGCTGCCACAACCCTCGGTCCGATCTGATCTTAGACTGGGAATAAACTACGTATGCGTAAGCCAACCGACGAAACTAGCGGGCGGGAGGGCGGGCGGGCATTACGTCGGCCAGAGAGACGGGATGCGCAAGTCCTGGATCGATAGGGTGGTAGGCGAGTTTAGGCACATCTTCATATTTCTACGTACCAATGTCATTTTTATGGCTTGTAAATTCATATAATGGTTCCTTAAGCCTTCACCTGAAGTTTCATGGCAAGACGACTTGTTTTCTATTTTTCACGATTTTTGAAACTTTTTGTGGTTCGGGATTTTTTAAAATTTTTTTGGAATTACTTTTGGATCCAAACTTGGTAGACGTGATCCTCGTATTTTTGTTGGCATGCACAAAAAAATTCAGCTAAAAACTCGAAGTGTACAAGATTTTGTGACCATTTGAAAAAAGTGTCCCCATTTCAGACACTTTAATGGCTACTGGCAGCAAACCTGTAAATTCTCAAATGCTCTTTAAGGGGGTGTGAGTTCTCGAGCTTTGATGAGCGATAGGGGGCCAATATAAGGGCCAAGTGCCAGCACCCATCGCACATCATGTGCGCACACCCCCCGCCCCCCCGATCGTTGGAACCCCAATGCCGTCGGTTAGGTTCTCCGACGATGCTCCGGCGAGGGTGCCCCGACGAAGAAAAATGTGGCACCAGCACATGCTCGAGCTCAGCATGTGCTGCCGCAACCCTCAGTTTGGTCCGATCTTAGACTAGGAATGAACTCCGTATGCTTAGACTGGGAATGAACTCCGTATGCCTAAGTCAACCCATGAAACGAACGTGCGGGCGCTCAGCCAGCCAGAGGGGTGGGATGCGCAAGCCGGGGATCGGTCGGGTCCCCCTATGTGTGCTACCGATCCTACTACCACAACCCTCGGTCTGGTTCAATCTTAGACTAGGAATGAACTCCTTATGCCTATGCCTACCGATGAAACGAACGGGCGGGCGGGCGGGCGGGCGGGCGGGCTCTTTGCCAGCCAGAGAGCCGTGGATTGATAGGGTGGTAGGTGGGTTTAGACACATCTTCATATTTCTACATGCCAATGCCAGTCTAATGGCTTGTAAATTCATACAATGGTCCCTTAAGCCTTCAGGTGAAGTTTCATGGCAAGACGACTCGTTTTCTATTTTGCACAATTTTTGAAACTTTTTATGGTTCAGGATTTTTTAAAAATATTTTCGAAAGGAGTTTTTGCCCCAAACTTGGTAACGTGATCCTTGTATTTTTTTTGACATGCACAAAAAAATTCAGCCAAAAATTCAAAGTGCACAAGATTTTGTGATCATTTGAAAAAAGTGTCCCCATTTCGGACACTTTAATTGCTACTGGCAGCAAACCTATAAAATCTCAAATGCTCTTTAAGGGGGTGTGAGTTCTTAAGGTTTGATGAGGGATAGGGGGCCAATATAAGGGCCAAGTAGCAGCACCCATCACACATTATGTGCGCACACCCCCCCGAATCATCGGAACCCCAATGCCACCGATCAGGTTTTCTGACGATACTCTGGCGATGGTGCCCCGGCCAAGAAAAATGCGGCACCAGCACATGCCCGAGCCCAGCATGTGCTGCCGCAACCCTTGGTCTGGTCTAATCTTAGACTGGGAATGAACTCCATATTTTTTTTGTGGTTCGAGATTTTTTAAAATTTTTTCGGAAGGAGTTTCGGCCCCAAACTTGTAGACGTGATCCTTGTATTTTTTTTGGCATGCACAAAAAAATTCAGCTAAAAACTCAAAGTGTACAAGATTTTGTGACCATTTGAAAAAAGTGTCCCCATTTCAGACACTTTAATGGTTACTGGCAGTAAACCTGTAAAATCTAAAATGCTCTTTAAGGGGGTGTGAGTTCTCGAGGTTTGATGAGGGATAGGGGGCCAATATAAGTGCCAAGTACCAGCACCCATCGCACATCATGTGCGCACACCCCCTGGGCCCCCCGATCACCGGAACCCCAATGCCGTCGGTCAGGTTCTCCTACAATGCTCCAGTGATGGTGCCCCGACAAAGAAAAATGTGACACCAGCACATGCCCGAACCCAGCATGTGCTGCCGCAACCCTTGATCCGATCCGATCTTAGACTGGGAACGAACTCCATATGCTTAGACTAGGAATGAACTTTGTATGGCTAAGTCAACCCATGAAACGAGCGTGCGGGCGCTCAGTCAGCCAATGGGGCGGGATGCTCAAGCCAAGGATCTGTCGGGTCCCCCTCTGCGTGCTGTCGATCTTGTAGCTATAACCCTCGGTCCGATCTGATCTTACACTGGGAATGAACTCCGTATGCCTAAGCCAACCGACGAAACAAGTAGACGGGCGGGCACTATGCCCGCTGGAGAGCCGGGATGCGCAAGCCGTGGATCGATAGGGTGGTAGGTGGGTTTACGCACATCTTCATATTTCTACGTGCCAATGCCATTTTCATGGCTTGTAAATTCATACCATGGTCCCTTAAGCCTTCACGTGAAGTTTCATGGCAAGACAACTCGTTTTCTATTTTTCATGATTTTTGAAACGTGTTGCGGTTCGAGATTTTTTAAAATTTTTTCGGAAGGATTTTTGGCCCCAAACTTGGTAGACGTGATCCTTGTATTTTTATTGGCATGCAAAAAAAAAATTCAGCTAAAAACTCGAAGTGTATAAGATTTTGTGACCATTTGAAAAAAGTGTACCCATTTCCAAAATTTTAATGGCTACTGGCAGTAAACCTGTAAAATTTCAAATGCTCTTTAAGGGAGTGTGAGTTCTCAAGGTTTGATGAGGGATAGGGGGTCAATATAAGGGCGAAGTACCAGCACCCATCGCACATCATGTGCGCACACCCCCCGGCTCCCCGATCGTCAGAATCCAATGCCGTCGGTCAAGTTCTCGGGCGATGCTATGGTGATGGTGCCCCGACGAAGAAAAAAGCGGCACCAACACATGACCGAGTCCAGCATGTACTGCTACAACCCTCGGTCTGGTCCGATCTTAGATTGGGAATGAACTCCGTATGATTAGACTAGGTATGAACTCTGTATGCCTAAGTGAACCCACGAAATGAGCGTGCGGGCGTTCAGTAGGCCAGAGGGGCGGGATGCTTAAGCCGGGGATCGATCGGGTCCCCCTCTGCGTGCTGCAAATCCTGCTGCCGTAACCCTTGGTCTGGTTCGATCTTAGACTGGGAATGAACTCCGTATGCCTAAGCCAACCGACGAAACGAGCGTGCGGGCGGGGAGGCGAGCACTACGCCAGCCAGAGAGACGGGATGTGCAAGCCGTGGATCCATACGGTGGTAGGTGGGTTTAGGCACATCTTCATATTTTTACGTGCCAATGCCATTTTTATGGCTTGTAAATTCATACAATGGTCCCTTAAGCCTTCACGTGGAGTTTCATGGCAAGACAACTCGTTTTCTATTTTTCACGATTTTTGAAACTTTTTACGGTTCAAGATTTTTTAAAATTTTTTCGGAAGGAGTTTCGACTCCAAACATGGTTGACGTGATCCTTGTATTTTTGTTGGCATGCACAAAATAATTCAGCTAAAAACTCGAAGTGTACAAGATTTTGTGACCATTTGAAAAAAGTGTCCCCATTTCAGACACTTTAATGGCTACTGGCAGCAAACCTGTAAAATCTCAAATGCCCTTTAAGGGGGTGAGAGTTCTCGAGGTTTGATGAGGGATAGGGGGCCAATATAAGGGCCAAGTACCAGCACCCATCGGACATCATGTGCGCATACCCCCCTCGGCCCCCCCGATCGTCGGAACCCTAATGTCGCCGGTCAGGTTCTCCGGTGATGCTACGACGATGGTGCCCCGATGAAGATAATTATGGCACCAGCACATGCTCGAGCCCAGCATGTGCGGTCATAACCCGCGATCCAGTTCGATCTTAGACTGGCAATGAACTCCGTATGCTTAGACTGGGAATGAACTTCGTTTGCCTAAGTCAACCCATGAAACGAGCGTGCGTTCACCCAGTCGGCCAGAGGCGCGAGATACGCAATTCGAGGATTGGCCGATTCCCCCTCTGCGTGCTGTCGATCCTACTGCCGCAACCCTCGGTGTGGTTCGATGTTAGACTGGGAATGAACTTCGTATGCCAAAGCCAATCGACGAAATGAGCGGGCGGGTGGGTGGTCGGGCACTACGTTGGGTAGAGAGACGGGATGCGCAAGCCGTGGACCGATAGGGTGGTAGGTGGGTTTAGGCACATCTTATATTTCTACGTGCCAATGCCATTTTTGTTGCTTGTAAATTCATACAATAGTCCCTTAAGCCTTCACGTGAAGTTTCATGGCAAGACGACTCGTTTTCTATTTTTCACGATTTTCAAAACTTTTTACGGTTCAGGATTTTTTTGAAATTTTTTCAAAAAGGTGTTTTGGCCCCAAACTTGGTAGACGTGATCCTTGTATTTTTTTTGGCTTGCACAAAAAAATTCAGCTAAAAACTCGAAGTGTACAAGATTTTGTGACCATTTGAGAAAAGTGTCCCCAATTCAGACACTTTAATGGCTACTCGCAGCAAACCTGTAAAATCTCAAACGCTCTTTAAGGGGTGTGAGTTCTCGAGGTTTGATGAGGGATAGGGGGCCAATATAAGGGCCAAGTACTAGCACCCAGCACACATCATGTGCGCACACCCCCCCGGCCCCTCCGATTATCGGAACCCCAATGCCGCCGGTCAGGTTCTTCGGTGATGCTCCGGCGATGGTGCCCCGACGAAGAAAAATACGGCCCCAGCACACGCTCGAGCCTAGCATGTGCTGCCGCAACCCTCACTACGGTCCGATCTTAGACTGGGAATGAACTCCGTATGCCTAAGTCAACCCACGAGACGAGCGTACGGGCACTTTGTCGGCCAGAGGGGCGGGAGGCGCCAGCCGGGGATCGACCAGGTCCCCCTCTGCATGCTACCGATCCTGCTGCCACAACCCTTAGTCTGGTCCAATCTTAGACTGGGAATGAACTCTGTATGCCTAAGCCAACCGATGAAATGAGCGGGCCGGCGGGCGGGCACTAAGCCGGCCAGAGAGACGGGATGCGTAAGCCATGGATCGATAGGGTGGTAGGTGGGTTTAGGCACATCTTCATATTTCTGAGTGCCAATGCCATTTTTATGGCTTGTAAATTCATACAATTGTCCTTTAAGCCTTCACGTGAAGTTTCAAGGCAAGATGTCTCGTTTTCTATTTTTCATGATTTTGGAAACATTTTACGATTCGAGATTTTTTAAAATTTTTTCAGAAGGAGTTTTGGCCCCAAACTTGGTAGACGTGACCCTTGTATTTTTGCTGGCTTGCGCAAAAACAATCAGCTAAAAACTCGAAGTGTACAAGATTTTGTGATCATTTGAAAAAAGTGTCCCCATTTCAGACACTTTAATGGGTACTGGCAGCAAACCTGTAAAATCTCAAATGCTCTTTAAGGGGGGGTGAGTTCTCGAGGTTTGATGAGGGATAGGGGGCCAATATAAGGGCCAAGTACCAGAACCCATCGCACATTAGGTGTGCACACCCCCCCGATCACCGAAACCCAAATGCCGTCGGTCAAGTTCTCCGACGATGGTGCCCTGGTGAAGAAAAATGCGGCACCAGCACATGCCTGAGCCCAGCATGTGCTGCTGCAGCCCTAGGTTCGGCCAGAGGGGCGTGATGCGTAAGCCGAGGATCGGTCGGGTCCCCCTCTACGTGCTGTCGATCCTACTACCGCAACCCTTGATTCGGTCTGACCTTAGACTGGGAATGAACTTTGTATGCCTAAGCCAATCGATGAAATGAGCGGGCGGGCGGGCGGGCACTACGCCGGCCAGAGAGATGGGATGCGCAAGCCGTGGATCGATAGGGTGGTAGGTGGGTTTAGGCACATCTTCATATTTCTACGTGCCAATGCCATTTATATGGCTTGTAAATTCATACAATGGTCTCTTAAGCCTTCACGTGAAGTTTCATGGCAAGACGACTCGTTCTATATTTTTCACGATTTTTGAAACTTTTTACGGTTCGGGATTTTTTAAAATTTTTTTGGAAGAAGTTTTGGCCCCAAACTTGGTAGACGTGATCCTTGTATTTTTGTTTGCATGCATAAAAAAATTTAGCTAAAAACTCGAAGTGTACAAGATTTTGTGACCATTTGAAAAAAGTGTCCCCATTTCAAACAATTTAATAGCTACTAGCAGCAAACCTGTAAAATCTCAAATGCTCTTTAAGGGGGTGTGAGTTCTCTAGGTTTGATGAGGGATAGGGGGCCAATATAAGGGCCAAGTACCAGCACCCATCGCACGTCATGTGTGCACACCTCCCCCGACCCCCCCGATCGTCGAAACCCAAATGCCGTCGGTCAAGTTCTCCGACGATGCTCCTGCAATGGTGCCCTGGCGAAGAAAAATACAGCACCAGCACATGCCCGAGCCCAGCTTGTGCTGCCGTAACCCTCGATTCGGCTAGAGAGGCGTGATGCGCAAGTCGGGGATCGGCCGGGTCCCCCTCTGCGTGCTATCGATCCTACTACCGCAACTTTCGGTCCGGTCTGACCTTAGACTGGGAATGAACTCCGTATGCCTAAGCCAATCGATTAAACGAGCGGGCGGGCGGGCGAGCAGGCACTACGTCGGCCAGAGAGACGAGATGCGCAAGCCGTGGATCGATAGGGTGGTTGGTGGGTTTAGGCACATCTTCATATTTCTGCATGCCAATGCCATTTTTATGGCTTGTAAATTCATACAATGGTCCCTTAAGCCTTCACGTGAAGTTTCATGGCAAGACGACTCGTTTTCTATTTTTCACAATTTTTGAAACTTTTTGCAGTTCGAGATTTTTTAAAATTCTTTTGGAAGGAGTTTTGGCCCCAAACTTAGTAGACGTGATCCTTGTATTTTTTTTGGCATGCACAAAAATATTCAGCTAAAAACTCAAAGTGTACAAGATTTTGTGACCATTTGAAAAAAGTGTCCCCATTTCAGACACTTTAATGGCTACTGGCAGCAAACTTGTAAAATCTCAAATGCTCTTTAAAGGGGTGTGAGTTCTCGAGGTTTGATGAGGGATAGGGGGCCAATATAAGGGCCATGTACCAGTACCCATCGCACATCATGTGCGCACACCACCCCGACCCCCCCGATCGCCGGAACCCCAATGCCGTCGGTTAGGTTCTCCGGCGATGCTCTGACGATGTTGCCCCGACGAAGAAAAATACGGCACCAGCACATGCCCGAGCCTAGCATGTGTTGCTGCAACCCTCGGTCTGGTCCGATCTTAGACTGGGAATGAACTCTGTATGCCTAAGCCAACCGACGAAACGAGCGAGCGGGCAGGCGGGCACTACACCGACCAGAGAGACGGGATGCGCAAGCCGTGGATCGATAGGGTGGTAGGTGGGTTTAGGCACATCTTCATATTTCTGCATGCCAATGCCATTTTTATGGCTTGCAAATTCATACAATGGTCCCCTAAGCCTTCATGTGAAGTTTCATGGCAAGACGACTCGTTTTCTATTTTTCATAATTTTTTAAACTTTTTGCGGTTCGAGATTTTTTAAAATTTTTTTGGAAGGAGTTTTGCCCCCAAACTTAGTAGCCGTGATCCTTGTATTTTTTTTGGCATGCACAAAAACATTCAGCTAAAAACTCGAAGTGTACAAGATTTTGTGACCATTTGAAAAAAGTGTACCCATTTCAGACACTTTAATGGCTACTGGCAGCAAACTTGTAAAATCTCAAATGCTCTTTAAGGGGGTGTGAGTTCTCGAGGTTTGATGAGGGATAGGGAGCCAATACAAGGGCCATGTACCAGTACCCATCGCACATCATGTGCGTACACCCCCCGGCCCCCCCGATCGTCGGAACCCCAATGCCGTCGGTTAGGTTCTCCGGCGATGCTCTGACGATGTTGCCCCGACGAAGAAAAATACGGCACCAGCACATGCCCGAGCCCAGCATGTGCTGTCGAAACCTTCGGTCCAGTCTGATCTTAGACTGGGGATGAACTCCGTATGCTTAGACTGGGAATGAACCCTGTATGCCTAAGTCAACCCACGAAACGAGCTTACGAGCGATCAACCGGCCAGAGGGGCGGGATGCACAAGTCGAGGATCAGCCGAGTCCCTCTCTACGTGCTACCGATCTTGCTACTGCAACCCTCGGTCTGATCTGATCTTAGACTAGGAATGGACTCCGTATGCCTAAGCCAATCGACGAAATGAGCGGGCGGACGGGCGGGTGGGCACTATACCAGCCAGATAGACGGGATGCGCAAGCCGTGGATCGATAGGGTGGTACGTGGGTTTAGGCACCATTTCATATTTCTGCATGCCAATGCCATTTTTATGGCTTGTAAATTCGTACAATGGTCCCTTAAGCCTTCACGTGAAGTTTCATGGCAAGGCGACTCATTTTCTATTTTTCATAATTTTTGAAACTTTTTACGGTTCGGGATTTTTTAAAATTTTTTTGGAAGGCGTTTTGGCCCCAAACTTAGTAGACGTGATCCTTGTATTTTTTTTTGGCATGCACAAAAAAATTCAGCTAAAAACTCGAAGTGTACAAGATTTTGTGACCATTTGAAAAAAGTGTCCCCATTTCAGACACTCTAGTGGCTACTGGCAGCAAACTTGTAAAATCTCAAATGCTCTTTAAGGGGGTGTGAGTTCTCGAGGTTTGATGAGGGATAGGGGGCCAATATAAGGGCCAAGTACCAGCACCCATCGCACATCATTTGCGCACACCCCCCCGGCCCCCCCGATCGCCGGAACCCCAATGCCGTCGGTTAGGTTCTCCGACGATGCTCTGACGATGTTGCCTCGACGAAGAAAAATGCGGCACTAGCACATGCCTGAGCCCAGCATGTGCTGTCGCAACCTTGGGTCCGGTCCGATCTTAGACTGGGGATGAACTCCGTATGCTTAGACTGGGAATGAACTCTGTATGCCTAAGTCAACCCATGAAACGAGCTTACGAGCGATCAACCGGCCAGAGGGGCGGGATGCACAAGTCGAGGATCAGCCGAGTCCCTCTCTACGTGCGACCGATCTTGCTGCTACAACCCTCGGTCTGGTTTGATCTTAGACTAGGAATGAACTCCGTATGCCTAAGCCAATCAACGAAATGAGCGGGCGGACGGGCGGGTGGGCACTATGCCAGCCAGACAGCCGGGATGCGCAAGCCGTGGATCGATAGGGTGGTAGGTTGGTTTAGGCACATCTTCATATTTCTGCATGCCAATGACATTTTTATGGCTTGTAAATTCGTACAATGGTCCCTTAAGCCTTCACATGAAGTTTCATGGCAAGACGATTCGTTTTCTATTTTTTACAATTTTTGAAACATTTTGAGGTTTGAGATTTTTTAAAATTTTTTCGAAAGGAGTATTGACCCCAAACTTGGTAGACATGATCCTTGTATTTTTATTGGCATGCACAAAAAAATTCAGCTAAAAACTCTAAGTGTACAAGATTTTGTGACCATTTGAAAAAAGTGTCCCCATTTCAGACACTTTAATGGCTACTGGTAGCAAACCTGTAAAATCTCAAGTGCTCTTTAAGAGGGTGTGAGTTCTCAAAATTTGATAAGGGATAGGGGGCCTATGTAAGAGCCAAGTACCAACACCCATCGCACATCATGTACGCACCCCTCCGGCCCTCCCGATCGCCAGAACCCCAATGCCGCCGGTCAGGTTCTCCGACGATGCTCCGACGATGGTGCCCCGACGAAGAAAAATGCAGCACCAGCACATGCCCGAGCCTAGCATGTGCTGCCACAACCCTCGGTCTAGTCTGATCTTAGACTGGGAATGAACTCCGCATTCTTAGACTGGGAATGAACTATGTATGCCTAAGTCAACCCACGAAACGAGCGTGCTGGCGCTTAGCCGACCAAAGGGGCGGGATGCGCAAGCCGAGGATCGGTCGGGTCCCCCTCTGCGTGCTGCCAATTCTACTATCGCAACCCTCGGTCTGGTCTAATCTTAGACTGGGAATGAACTCCGTATGCCTAACCCAACTGACGAAACGAATGGGCGAGCTGACGGTCGGGCACTACGCCGGCCAGAGAGACGGGATGCACAAGCCATGGATCGATAAGGTGGTAGGTGGGTTTAGGCACATCTTCATATTTCTGCATGCCAATGCCATTTTTATGGCTTGTAAACTCATGCAATGGTCCCTTAAGCCTTCACGTGAAGTTTCAAGGCAAGACGACTTGTTTTTTATTTTTCACAATTTTTGAAACTTTTTGGGGTTGGAGAATTTTTAAAATTTTTTTGAAAGGAGTTTTGGCCCCAAACTCGGTTGACGTGATCCCTGTATTTTTGTTGGCATGCACAAAAAAATTCAGCTCAAAACACGAAGTGTACAAGATTTTGTTACCATTTGAAAAAAGTGTCCCTATTTCAAACACTTTAATGGCTACTGGCAGCAAACCTGCGAATTCTTAAATGCTCTTTAAGTGGGTGTGAGTTCTCGAGGTTTGATGAGGGATAGGGGGCCAATATAAGGGCCAAGTGCCAGCACCCATCACACATCATGTGCGCACACCCTCCCCGGCCCCCCCGATCGCCGGAACCCCAATGCCGCCGGTCAGGTTCTCTGGTGATGCTCCGGCGATGGTGCCCTGACGAAGAAAAATACGGCACCAGCACATGCTCGAGCCTAGCATGTGCTGCCACAACCCTCGGTCTGATCCGATCTTAGACTGGGAATGAACTCCGTATGCTTCGACTGGGAATGAACTCCGTATGCCTAAGTCAACCAACGAAACGAGCGTGAGGGTGCTCAACCGGCCAGAGGGGTCGGATGCGCAAGCCGGGGATCGGCCGGGTCCCTTACTATGTGCTGTCAATCTTACTGCCGTAGCCCTCGGTCTGGTCTGATCATAGACTGGGAATGAACTCCGTATGCCTAAGCCAACCGACGAAACGAGCAGGCGAGCGATCGGGCGGGCACTACGTCGGCCAGAGAGATGGGATGCGCAAGCCGTGGATCGATAGGGTGGTAGCTGGGTTTAGGCATATCTTCATATTTCTGCGTGCCAATGCCATTTTTATGGCTTGTAAATTCATACAATGGTCCCTTAAGCCTTCACGTGAAGTGTCATGGCAAGACGACTTGTTTTCTATTTTTCATGATTTTCAAAACTTTTTACGGTTCGGGATTTTTTAAAATTTTTTTAGAAGGAGTTTTGGCCCCAAACTTAGTAGACGTGATCCTTGTATTTTTTTTGGCTTGCACAAAAAAATATAGCTAAAAACTCGAACTGTACAAGATTTTGTGACCAATTGAAAAAAATGTCCCTATTTCAGACACTTTAATGGCTACTGGCAGCAAACCTGTAAAATCTCAAATGCTCTTCAAGAGGTTGTGAGTTCTCGAGGTTTGATGAGGGATAGGGGGCCAATATAAGGGCCAAGTACCAGCACCCATCGCACATCATGTGCGCACACCCCCCGGCCCCCCGATCGTCGGAACCCCAATGCCGCCGGTCACGTTCTCCGGTGATGCTCCGGTGATGGTGCCCCGACGAAGAAAAATACAGCACCAGCACATGCCCAAGCCCAGCATGTGCAACTGCAACCCTCGGTCCGATCCAATCTTAGACTGGGAATGAACTCCGTATGCCTAAGTCAACCCATGAAACAAGTGTACGGGCGCTCAGCCAGCTAGAGGGGAGGGTTGCACAAGCCAGGGATCGACCGGGTCCCCCTCTCCATGCTGCCGATCCTACTGCTGCAACCCTCGGTCTGGTCCGATCTTAGTCTGGGAATGAACTCCGTATGCCTAAGCCAACCGACGAAACGGGCGGGCGGGCTCTACGCCGACTAGAGAGACGGGATGCGCAAGCCATGGATCGATAGGCTAGTAGGTGGGTTTAGGCACATCTTCATATTTCTATGTGCCAATGCCATTTTTATGGCTTGTAAATTCATACAAGTCTCCCTTAAGCCTTCATGTGAAGTTTCATGGCAAGACGACTCGTTTTCTATTTTTCATGATTTTTGAAACTTTTTAAGGTTCGGGATTTTTTTAAATTTTTTCGGAAGAAGTTTTGGCCCCAAACTTAGTAGACGTGATCCCAGTATTTTTGTTGGCATGCACAAAACAATTCAGCTAAAAACTCAAAGTGTACTAGATTTTGTGACCATTTCAAAAAAGTGTCCCCATTTCAGACACTTTAATGGCTATTGGCAGCAAACCTGTAAAATCTCAAATGCTCTTTAAGGGGGTGTGAGTTCTCGAGGTTTGATGAGGGATAGGGGGCCAATATCAGGGCCAAGTATAGGCACCCATCGCACATCATGCGCGCACCCCCCCGGCCCCCTCGATCGTCAGAACCCCAATGCCGCCGGTCAGGTTCTTCGACGATGGTGCCTCGGTGAAGAAAAATGCGGCACCAGCACATGCCTGAGCCCAACATGTGCTGTCGCAACCCTCGATTCGGTCTGATGTTAGACTGGGAATGAACTCCGTATGCTTAGACTAGGAATGAACTCCGTATGCCTAAGTCAACCCACAAAACAAGTGTGCGGTCACTCAGTCTCCCAGAGGGGCGGGATGCGCAAGTCGGGGATCGGCTGGGTCCCCCTTTGCGTGCTGCCAATCTTGCTATAGTAACCCTCAGTCCAGACCGATCTTAGACTGGGAATGACCTTCGTATGCCTAAGCCAACCGATGAAACGAGCGGGCGGGTGGGCGGGTGGGTGGGCGGGCACTACGCTGGCCAGAGAGACGGGATGCGCAAGCCGTGGATCGATAGGGCAGTATGTGGGTTTAGGCACATCTTCATATTTCTGCATGCCAATGCCATTTTTATGGCTTTTAAATTCATACAATGGTCTCTTAAGCCTTCACGTGAAGTTTCATGGCAAGACGACTCATTTTTTATTTTTCACGATTTTTGAAACTTTTTGAGGTTCGGGATTTTTTAAAATTTGTTCGAAAGGATTTTTGGCCCCAAACTTGGTAGACTTGATCCTTGTATTTTTGTTGGCATGCACAAAAACATTCAGCTAAAAAATCGAAGTGTACAAGATTTTGTGACCATTTGAAAAAAGTGTCCCCATTTTAGACACTTTAATGGCTACTGGCAGTAAACCTGTAAAATCTCAAATGCTCTTTAATGGGTGTGAGTTCTCGAGGTTTGATGAGGGATAGGGGGCCAATATAAGGGACAAGTACCAGCACCCATCGCAATCATGTGTGCACACCACCCCGACCCCCCCGATCGCCGGAACACCAATGCCGCCGGTCAGGTTCTCCGACGATGGTGCCCTGACGAAGAACTATGCGACACCAGCACATGCCCGAGCCCAGTATGTGCTGCCGCAACCCTCGGTCCAATCCAATCTTAGACTGGAAATGAACTCCGTATGCTTAGACTGGCAATGAACACCGTATGCCTAAGTCAACCCGCGAAACGAGCGTGCGGGTACTCAGTCGGCCAGAGGGGCGGGATGCGCAAGTTGGGGATCTATCGGGTCCCCCTCTACGTGCTGCCACAACCCTCGATTCGATCCGATCTTAGACTGGGAATGAACTCCGTATGCCTAAGGCAACCGATGAAACGAGCGAGCGGACGGGAGGGCGGGCGCTACATCGACCAGAGAGGCGGGATGCGAAAGCCGTGGATCGATAGGGTGGTAGGTGGGTTTAGACCCATCTTCATATTTCTATGTGCCAATGCCATTTTTATGGCTTGTAAATTCATACAATGGTCCCTTAAGCCTTCACGTGAAGTTTCATGACAAGATGACTTGTTTTCTATTTTTTACGATTTTTGAAACTTTTTATGGTTCAAGATTTTTTAAAATTTTTTAGGAAGGTGTTTTGGCCCCAAACTTGGTAGACCTGATCCTTGTATTTTTTTTGGCATGCATAAAAAAATTCAGCTAAAAACTCGAAGTGTGCATGATTTGGTGACCATTTGAAAAAAGTGTCCCCATTTCAGACACTTTAATGGCTACTGGCAGCAAACCTGTAAAATCTCAAATGCTCTTTAAGGGGGTGTGAGTTCTCGAGGTTTGATGAGGGATAGGGGGCCAATATAAGGGCCAAGTACCAGCACTCATCGCACATCATGTGCGCACACCCCCCACCCGGCCCCCCCAATCGTCGGATCCCCAATGCCGCCGGTAGGTTCTCCGACGACGCTTCGACGATGGTGCCCTGGCGAAGAAAAATGTGGCACCAGCACATGCGCGAGCCCAGCATGTGCTTGCCGTAACCCTCGATCCGGTTCAATCTTAGATTGGGAATGAAGTCTGTATGCTTAGACTGGGAATGAACTCCGTATGCCTAAGTCAACCCACGAAACGAGCGTAAGGGGGCTCAGTCGGCCAGAGGGGCGTGATGCGCAAGCCGAGGATCGATCGGGTCCCCCTCTGTGTGCTGCCGATCCTGTTGGTACAACCCTCGATCTGGTCTGATCTTAGAATGGGAATGAACTCCGTATGCCTAAGCCAACCGACGAAACGAGCGGGCGGGCGGGCGGATGGGCACTACATCGGCCAGAGAGACAGGATGCGCAAGCCGTGGATCGATAGGGTGCTAGGTGGGTTTAGGCACATCTTCATATTTTTGTGTGCCAATGCCATTTTTATGGCCTATAAATTCATACAATGGTCCCTTAAGCCTTCACGGAAGTTTCATGGCAAGACAACTCATTTTCAATTTTTCAAGATTTTTGAAACTTTTTGCGATTTGGGATTTTTTAAAATTTTTTCGGAAGGATTTTTGGCCCCAAACTTGGTAGACATGATCCTCGTATTTTTGTTGGCATGCACAAAAAAGTTCAGCTAAAAACACAAAGTGTACAAGATTTTGTGACCATTTGAAAAAACTGTCCTCATTTCAGACTCTTTAATGGCTACTAGCAGCAAACCTGTAAAATCTCAAATGCTCTTTAAGGGGGTGCGAGTTCTCGAGGTTTGATGAGGGATAGGGGGCCAATATAAGGGCCAAGTACCAGCACCCATCGTACATCATGTGCGCACACCCCCCCGACCCCTCCGATCATCGGAACCCTAATGCCGTCGGTCAGGTTCTTCGGCGATGGTGCCCCGACGAAGAAAAATGCGGCACCAGCACATGCTCGAGCCCAGCATGTGCTGCTGCAACTCTTGATCCGGTTCAATCTTAGACTGGGAATGAACTCTGTATGCTTAGACTGGGAATGAACTCCGTATGCCTAAGTCAACCTATGAAACGAGCGTGCGGGTGCTCAGTCGGCCAGAGGGGCGGGATGCGCAAGTCGGGGATCGGTCGGGTCCCCCTTTACGTCCTATCGATCCTGCTGCCCTAACCCTCGGTTTGGTCTGATCTTAGACTGGGAATGAACTCTGTATGCCTAAGTCAACCCACGAAACAAGTGTACGAGCGCTCAGCTAGCCAGAGGGGCGGGCTGCATGAGCTGCGGTTCGACAGGGTCCCTCTTTGCGTGCTGCCGATCCTGCTGTCACAACCTTTGGTTCGGTCTGATCTTAGACTGGGAATGAACTCCGTATGCCTAAGCCAACCGACGAAACGAGCGGGCGGACGAAGGGGCGGGCACTACGTCAGCCAGAGAGACGGGATGCGTAAGCCATGGATCGATAGGGTGGTAGGTCAGTTTAGGCACATCTTCATATTTCTACGTGCCGATGCCATTTTTATGGCTTGTAAATTCATACAATGGTCTCTTAAGCCTTCACGTGAAGTTTTATGGCAAGACGACTCATTTTCTATTTTTCACGATTTTCAAAAATTTTTACGGCTCGAGATTTTTTTAAATTTTTTCGAAAGGAGTTTTGGCCACAAGCTTTTTAGACGTGATCCTTGTATTTTTGTTGGCATGCACAAAAAAATTCAGCTAAAAACTTGAAGTGTACAAGATTTCGTGACCATTTGAAAAAAGTGTCCCCATTTCGAACACTTTAATGGCTTAGCAGCAAACCTGTAAAATCTCAAATGCTCTATAAAGGGGTGTGAGTACTCGAGGTTTGATGAGGGATAGGCGGCCAATATAGGGGACAAGTACCAGCACCCATCGCACATCATGTGCGCACACCCCCCGACCCCCCCGATCGTTGGAACCCCTATACCGCCTGTCAGGTTCTCCGACGATGCTCCGATGATGGTGCCTCGACGAAGAAAAATACGGCACCAGCACATGCCTGAGCCCAGCATGTACTGTCGCAACCCTCGATCTGGTCCAATTTTAGACTGAGAATGAACTCCGTATGCTTAGACTGGGAATGAACTCCGTATGCCTAAGTCAACCCACGAAATGAGCGTGCGGGCGCTCAACCGGCCAGAGGGGTGGGATACGCAAGCTGAGGATTGGTCGGGTCCCCTTCTGTGTGCTGTCGTAACCCTCGGTCCAATCCGATCTTAGACTGGGAATGAACTCCGTATGCCAAAGCCAACCGACGAAACGAGCGGGCGGGCGGGCGGGCAGGCACTATGCCGGCCAGAGAGATGGGATGCGTAAGCCGTTGATCAATAGGGTGGTAGGTGGGTTTAGGCACATCTTCATATTTCTGCATGCCAAAGCCATTTTTATGGCTTGTAAATTCATACAGTGGTCCCTTACACATTCACGTGAAGTTTCATGGCAAGACGACTCGTTTTCTATTTTTTACGATTTTTAAAACTTTTTACGGTTTGGGATTTTTTAAAATTCTTTTGGAAGGACTTTTGGCCCCAAACTTGGTAGACTTGATCCTTGTATTTTTGTTGGCATGCATAAAAAAATTCAGCTAAAAACTCGAAGTGTACAAGATTTTGTCACCATTTGAAAAAAGTGTCCCCATTTCAGACACTTTAATGGCTACTGGTAGCAAACCTGTAAAATCTCAAATGCTCTTTAAGGGGGTGTGAGTTCTCGAAGTTTGATGAGGGATAGGGGGCCAATACAAGGGCCAAGTACCAGCACCCATCGCACTTCATGTGCGCACACCCCCTCGGCCCCCTCGATCGTTGAAACCCCAATGCCGTCGGTTAGGTTTTCCGGCGATGCTCCTGCAATGGTGCCCCGACAAAGAAAAATGCGGCACCAGCACATACCTGAGCCCAGCATTTGCTGCCGCAACCCTCGGTCTGGTCCGATCTTAGACTGGGAATGAACTCCGTATGCCTAAGTCAACCCACGAAACGAGCGTGTGGGCACTCAGCCGGCCAGAGGGGCATGATGCGCAAACCGAGGATCGATCGGGTTCCCTTCTGCATGCTACTGATCCTGCTACCGTAACCCTCAGTCCGGTTCGGTCTTAGACTAGGAATGACCTCCATATGCCTAAGCCAACCGACGAAACGAACGGGCGGGCGGGCGGGCAGGCACTCTGTCGGCCAAAGAGACGGGATGCACATGCCGTGGATCGATAGGGTGGTAGGTGGCTTTAGGTACATCTTCAGATTTTTGTGTGCCAATGCCATTTTTATGGCTTGTAAATTCATACAATGGTCCCTTAAGCCTTCACGTGAAGTTTCATGGCAAGATGACTCGTTTTCTATTTTTCATGATTTTTGAAACTTTTTGCGGTTCGAGATTTTTTAAAATTTTTTCGGAGGGAGTTTTGGCATCAAACTTAGTAGACGTAACCCTTGTATTTTTGTTGGCATGCACAAAAAAGTTCAGCTAAAAACTCAAAGTGTACAAGATTTTGTGACCATTTGAAAAAAGTGTCCCCATTTCAGACACTTTAATTGCTACTGGCAGCAAACCTGTAAAATCTCAAATGCTCTTTAAGGGGGTGTGAGTTCTCAAGGTTTGATGAGGGATAGGGGGCCAATATAAGGGCCAAGTACCAGCACCCATCGCACATCATGTGCGCACACGCTCCCAGCCCCTCCGATTGCCAGAACCCCAATACTGTCGGTCAGGTTCTCCGGCAATGGTGCCCCGACGAAGAAAAATACGGCACCAGCACATGCCCGAGCCAAGCATGTGCTGCCGTAAACCTCGGTCCGATCTGATCTTAGAGTGGGAATGAACTCCGTATGCTTAGACTGGGAATGAACTCCGTATGCCTAAGTCAACCCACGAAATGAGCGTACGGGCGCTCAGCCAGCCAGAGATCAGCCGGGTCCCCCTCTATGTGTTGTCGATCCTTTTACCGTAACCCTCAGTTTGATCTGATCTTTGACTAGGAATGAACTAGGTATGCCTAAGCCAACTGACAAAATGAACGGGTGGGCGGGCTGGCAGGGACTACATCGGTCAGAGAGGCGGAATGCGCAAGTCGTGGATCGATAGGGTGGTAGCTGGGTTTAGGCTCATCTTCATATTTCTGAGTGCCAATGCCGTTTTAATGGCTTGTAAATTCATACAATGGTCCTTTAAGCCTTCACGTGAAGTTTCATGGCAAGACGACTCGTTTTCTATATGTTATGATTTTTGAAACTTTTTGCGGTTCAGGATTTTTTAAAATTTTTTTGGAAGGTGTTTTAGCCACAAACTTGGTAGGCATGATCCTTGTATTTTTGTTGGCATGCACAAAAAATTCAGCTAAAAATTTGAACTGTACAAGATTTTGTGACCGTTTGAAAAAGGTGTCCCAATTTCAAACACTTTAATAGCTACTGGCAGCAAACCTGTAAAATCTCAAATGCTCTTTAAGAGGGTGTCAGTTCTCGAGGTTTCATGAAGGATAGGGGGCCGATATAAGGGCCAAGTACCAGCACCCATCGCACATCATGTGCGAACACCACCCCGGCCCCCCCGATCATCGGAACCCCAATGCTGCCGGTTAGGTACTCCGGCAATGCTCCGGTGATGGTGCGCTGGCGAAGAAAAATACGGCACCAGCAGAAGAAAAATGTGCTGCCGCAACCCTCGATCCTGTCCGATCTTAGACTAAGAATGAACTTCGTATGCTTAGACTGGGAATAAACTCCGTATGCCTAAGTCAACCCACAAAACGAGCGTGCAAGCGCTCAGCCAGCTAGAGGGGCAGGATGCCGCAAGCCGGGGATCGAGCGGGTCCCCTTCTGTGTGCCACCGATCCTGCTGCTGCAACCCTCGATCCGGTCTGATCTTAGATTGGGAATGAACTCCGTATGCATAAGCCAACCGACGAAACGAGCGAGCGGGCGGGCGGGTGGGCACTACGCCGGCCAGAGAGACGGGATGCGCAAGCCGTGGATCGATAGGGTGGCAAGTGGGTTTAGGCACATCTTCATATTTCTGTGTGCCAATGCCATTTTTATGGCTTGTAAATTCATACAATGGTCCCTTAAGCCTTCACGTGAAGTTTCATGGCAAGATGACTCATTTTCTATTTTTCACAATTTTCAAAACTTTTTACGGTTCGAGATTTTTCAAAATTTTTTTGGAAGGTGTTTTGGCCCTGAACTTGGTAGTTGTCATCCTTGTATTTTTGTTGGCATGCACAAAAAAATTCAGCAAAAAACTCGAAGTGTACAAGATTTTGTGACCATTTGAAAAAAGTGTCCCCATTTCAGACACTTTAATGGCTATTGGCAGCAAACTTGTAAAATCTCAAATTCTCTTTGAGGGGGTGCGAGTTCTTGAGGTTTGATGAGGGATAGGGGGCCAATATAAGGGCCAAGTACCAGCACCCATCGCACATCATGTGCGCACACCCCCCCTCGGCCCCCCGATCGTCGGAACCCCAATGTCGTCAGTTAGGTTCTCTGGTGATGCTCTGACGATGGTGCCCCGGCGAAGAAAAATACGACACCAGAACATGCTCCAGCCTAGCATGTGCTGTCGTAACCCTCGGTCCAGTCCGATGTTAGACTGGGAATGAACTCTGTATGCTTAAGTCAATCCACGAAATGAGCGTGCGGGCACTCAGCCGGTCATGGGGCGGGATACGTAAATTAGGGATCGGCTGGGTCCCCCTCTACGTGCTACCGATCTTGCTACTGTAACCCTCAGTTCGGTCTGATCTTAGACTGGGAATGAACTCCATATGCCTAAGCCAACCGACAAAACAAGCGGGCGCGCGGGCACTACGCCAGCCAGAGGGACGGGATGCGCAAGCCGTGGATCGATAGGGTGGTAGGTGGGTTTAGGCACATCTTCATATTTCTGCGTGCCAATGCCATTTTTATGGCTTGTAAATTCATACAATGGTCCCTTAAGCCTTCACGTGAAGTTTCATTGCAAGATGACTCGTTTTTTATTTTTCACGATTTTGGAAACTTTTTACGGTTCGGTATTTTTTTAAATTTTTTGGGAAGGAGTTTTGAACCCAAACTTGGTAGACGTGATCCTTGTATTTTTGTTGTCATGCATAAAAAATTCAGCTAAAAACTCAAAGTGTACAAGATTTTGTGACCATTTGAAAAAAGTGTCCCCATTTCAGACACTTTAATGGCTATTGGCAGCAAACCTGTAAAATCTCAAATGCTCTTTAAGCGGGTGTGAGTTCTCGAGGTTTGGTGAGGGATAGGGGGCCAATATAAGGTCCACGTATCACCACCCATTGCACATCATGTGTGCACACCCCCCCAGCCCCCTATCGCCGGAACCCCAATGCCGCCGGTCAGGTTCTCCGACGATGCTCCGACAATGGTGCTTCGACGAAGAAAAATGTAGCACCAGCACATGCTCGAGCCCAGCATGTGCTACCGCAACCCTCGGTTCGGTCCGATCTTAGAGTGGGAATGAACACCATATGCTTAGACTGAGAATGAACTCCGTATGCCTAAGTCAACCCATGAAATGAGCGTACGGGCGCTAAGCCGACCAGAGGGGCGGGATGCGCAAGTCAAGGAGCGGTCCAGTCCCCTTCTGCGTGCTACCAATCCTACTTCCGCAACCCTCGGTCTGCTCTGATCTTAGACTAGGAATGAACTCTGTATGCTTAAGCCAACCGATGAAACAAGCAGACAGGCAGGCATGCGGGCGAGCACTACGCCGGCCAGAGAGACGGGATGCGCAACCCGTGGATCGATAGGGTGGTAGGTGGGTTTAGGCACATCTTCATATTTCTGCATGCCAATGCCATTTTTGTGGCTTGTAAATTCATACAATGGTCCTTTAAGCCTTCAGGTGAAGTTTCATGGCAAGACGACTCGTTTTCTATTTTTCATGATGTTCGAAACGTTTTACGGTTTGGGATTTTTTAAAAAAATTTTTGGAAGGATTTTTGGCCCCAGACTTGGTAGACGTGATCCTTGTATTTTTGTTGGCATGCACAAAAAAATTCAGCTCAAAACTCGAAGTGTACAAGATTTGTGACCATTTGAAAAAAGTGTCCCCATTTCAGACACTTTAATGGCTACTGGCAGCAAACCTGTAAAATCTCAAATGCTCTTTACGGGGGTGTGAGTTCTCGAGGTTTGGTGAGGGATAGGGGGCCAATATAAGGGCTAAATACTAGCATCCATCGCACATCATGTGCGCACCCCCCGGCCCCCCTGATCGTCGGAACCCTAATGCGGTCGGTCAATTTCTCCGGTGATGCTCCGGCAATGGTGCCCCAGGGAAGAAAAATGCGGCGCCAGCACATGCCCAAGCCTAGCATGTGCTGCTACAACCCTCGATCCGGTCCGATCTTAGACTGGGAAAGAACACCGTATGCTTAGACTAGGAATGAACTCCGTATGCCTAAGTCAACCCACGAAATGAACGTGCGGGCGCTCAGCCGATTAGAGGGGCGGGATGCGCAACTCGAGGACCGGTCCGATCCCCCTCTACGTGCTGTCGGTCCTATTGCCGCAACCCTCGATCTGGTCCGATCTTAGACTAGGAATGAACTCCGTATGCCTAAGCCAACAGACGAAACGAGCGGGTGAGCAGACGGGCGGGCACTATGTTGGCCAGAGAGACAGGATGCGCAAGTCGTGGACTGATAGGGTGGTAGGTGGGCTTAGGTATATCTTCATATTTCTGCATTCCAATGCTATTTTTTGGCTTGTAAATTCATACAATGGTCCCTTAAGCCTTCACGTCAAGTTTCATCGCAAGACGACCCGTTTTCTATTTTTCACGATTTTTGAAACTTTTTACGGTTCGGGATTTTTTAAAATTTTTTTGAAAGGATTTTTTACCCCAAACTTGGTAGAGGTGATCCTTGTATTTTTGTTGGCATGCATAAAAAAATTCAGCTAAAAATTTGAAGTGTACAAGATTTTGTGACCATTTGAAAAAAGTGTCCCCATTTCAGACACTTTAATAGCTATTGACAGCAAACCTACAAAATCTCAAATGCTCTTTAAGGGGGGGTGAGTTCTTGAGGTTTGATGAGGGATAGGGGGCCAATATAAAGGCCAAGTACCAGCACGCACCGGACATCATGTGCGCACACCCCCCGACCCCCCGATCGTCGGAACCCTAATGCCGCCGATCAAGTTCTGCGACGATGCTCCGATGATGGTGCCCCGGGGAAGAAAAACGCGGCACCAGCACATGCCCGAGCCCAGTATGTGCTGCCGCAACCCTCGGTCTGATCCGATCTTAGACTGGGAATGAACTCCGTATGCTTAGACTAGGAACGAACTCCGTATGCCTAAGTTAACCCACGAAACAAGCGTGCGGGCGCTCCGCTGGCCAGAGGGGTGGGAGGCGCAAGTGGAGGATCGGTCTGGTCCACCTCTGTGTGCTACCAATCCTACTGCTGCAACCCTCAATCCGGTCTAATCTTAGACTAGGAATGAACTTCGTATGCCTAAGCCAACCGACGAAACGAGCCGGCGGGCGGGCAGGCGGGCACTACGTCGACCAGAGAGACAGGATGCGTAAGCCATGGATCGATAAGGTGGTAGGTGGGTTTAGGCACATCTTCATATTTCTGCATGAAAATGCCATTTTTATGGCTTGTAAATTCATACAATGGTCCTTTAATCCTTCAGGTGAAGTTTCATGGCAAGATGACTCGCTTTCTATTTTTCATGATTTTTAAAACTTTCTACGGTTCAGGATTTTTTAAAATTTTTTCAGAAGGAGTTTTGGACACAAACTTGGTAGATGTGATCCTTGTATTTTTTTTGGTATGCAAAAAAATATTTAGCTAAAAACTCGAAGTGTACAAGATTTTGTGACCATTTGAAAAAAGTGTCCCCATTTCAGACACTTTAATTGCTACTGGCAGCAAACCTGTAAAATCTCAAATGCTCTTTAAGGGGGTGTGAGTTCTCGAGGTTTGATGACGGATAGGGGCCAATATATGGGCCAAGTACCAGCACCCATTGCACATCATGTGCGCATCCCCCCCGGCCCCCCCGATCCCCGGAACCCTAATGCCGTCGGTCAAGTTCTCCGGTGATGCTCTGGCAATGGTGCCCCGGGGAAGAAAAATCTGGCACCAGCACATGCCCAAGCCCAGCATGTGCTGCTGCAACCCTCGATCCGGTCCGATCTTAAACTGGGAATGAACTCCATATGCTGAGACTGAGAATGAACTCCGTATGCCTAAGTCAACCGACGAAACAAGCGTGCAGGCGCTCAGCCGGCCAGAGGGGCGGGATGCGCAAGCTGGGGATCGATCGGGCCCCCCTTTACGTGCTGTCTATCCGATTGCCACAACCCTCAGTCTGGTCTGATCTTAGACTGGGAATGAACTCCCTATGCCTAAGCCAATCGACGAAACTAGGGGCGGGGGACACTACGTCGGCTAGAGAGGCGCAAGCCGTGGATCGATAGGGTGGTAGGTGGGTTTAGGCACATCTTCATATTTCTGCATGCCAATACCATTTTTATGGCTTGTAAATTCATACAATGGTCCCATAAGCCTTCACGTGAAGTTTCATGGCAAGACGACTCGTTTTCTATTTTTCATGATTTTTGAAAATTTTTATGGTTCGGGATTTTTTAAATTTTTTCGAAAGGAGTTTTGGCCCCAAACTTGGTAGACGTGATCCCTGTATTTTTTTTGGCATGCACAAAAAAATTCAGCTAAAAACTCGAAGTGTACAAAATTATGTGACCATTTGAAAAAAGTGTCCCCATTTCAGACACTTTAATGGCTACTGGTAGCAAACCTGTAAAATCTCAAATGCTCTTTAAGGGGGTGTGAGTTCTCAAGGTTTGATGAGGGATAAGGGGCCAATATAAGGGCCAAGTACCAGCACCCATCACACACTATGTGCACACACACCCCGGCCCCTCAATCGTCGGAACCCCAATGCCGTCGGTCAGGTTCTCCGGCGATGCTCCGATGATGGTGCCCCGACGAAGAAAAATGCGGCACCAGCACATGCCCGAGCCCAGCATGTGCTGCCGTAACCCTCAGTTTGGTTTGATCTTAGACTGGGAATGAACTCCATATGCTTAGACTAGGAATGAACTCTGTATGACTAAGTCAACCGACGAAATGAATGTACGGGCGCTCAACCGGCCAGAGGGGCGGGATGCGCAAGCTGGGTATCGACCGGGTCCCCCTCTACGTGCTATCAATCCTACTGCCACAGCCCTCAATTTGGTCTGATCTTAGATTAGGAATGAACCCCATATGCCTACGTCAACTGAAGAAACGAGCGTGCTGGCGGGCGGGCGGGCACTACACCGGCCAGAAAGACGGGATGCGCAAGCCGTGGATAGATAGGGTGGTAGGTGGGTTTAGGCACATCTTCATATTTCTGCATGCCAATGCCATTTTTATGGCTTGTAAATTCATACAATGGTCCCTTAAGCCTTCACGTGAAGTTTCATGGCAAGACGACTCGTTTTCTATTTTTCACGATATTCAAAACTTTTTGTGGTTCGGGATTTTTTAAAATTCTTTCGGAAGGAGTTGTGGCCCCAAACTTGGTAGATGTGATCCTTGTACTTTTGTTGGCATGGACAAAAAAATTTAGCTAAAAACTCGAAGTGTACAAGATTTTGTGACCATTTGAAAAAAGTGTCCCCATTTATGACACTTTAATGGCTACTGGCAACAAACCTGTAAAATCACAAATGATCTTTAAGGGGGTGTGAGTTCTCGAGGTTTGATGAGGGATAGGGGGCCAATATAAGGGCCAAGTACCAGCACCCACCGCACATCATGTGCGCACACCCCCCCAACCCCCCCGATCGCCGAAACCCCAATGCCACCAGTCAGGTTCTCTGATGATGCTCCTGCGATGGTGCCCTGACGAAGAAAAATGTAGCACCAGCACATGCCCGAGCCCAACATGTGCTGTCGTAACCCTCGGTCCGGTCTGATCTTAGTCTGGGAATGAACTCCGTATGCTGAGACTGGGAATGAACTTCGTATGCCTAAGCCAACCGACGAGACGAGTGGGCAGGCGGGCGGGCGGGCGGGCGGGCACTACGTCGACCAGAGAGATGGGATGCGCAAGCCGTGGATCGATAGGGTGGTAGGTGGGTTTAGACACATCTTCATATTTCTGCATGCCAATGCCATTTTTATGGCTTGTAAATTCAAACAATGGTCCCTTAAGCCTTCACGTGAAGTTTCATGGCAAGACGACTCGTTTTCTACTTTTCATGATTTTTGAAACTTTTTATAGTTCAGGATTTTTTTAAATTTTTTCGGAAGGAGTTTTGGCCGCAAACTTGGTAGACGTGATCCTTGTATTTTTGTTGGCATGCACAAAAGCAATCAGCAAAAAACTCAAAGTGTACAAGATTTTGTGACCATTTGAGAAAAGTGCATTTTAGACAATTTAATGGCTACTGGCAGCAAACCTGTAAAATCTTAAATGCTCTTTAAGGGGGTGTGAGTTCTCGAGGTTTGATGAGGGATAGGGGGCCAATATAAGGGCCAAGTGCCAGCACCTATCGTACATCATGTGCGCACACCCCCCCGCCCGGGCCTCCCGATCGTTATAACCTAAATGCCGTCGGTCAGGTTCTCTAGCGATGGTGCCCTGGCGAAGAAAAATACGGCACCAGCAGATGCCCGAGCCCAGCATGTGCTGCCGTAACTCTCGGTCCGATCCGATCTTAGACTAGGAATGAACTCCGTATGCTTAGACTGGGAATGAACTCCATATGCCTAAGTCAACCCACGAAACTAGCGTGCGGGTGCTCAGCCGACCAGAGGGGCGGGATACGCAAGTCGGGGATCGGTCGGGTCCCCCTCTACATGCTACCGATCCTGCTACTGCAACCCTCAGTCCAGTTCGATCTTAGATTGGGAATTTACTCCGTATGCATAAGGCGATCGATGAAACGAGCAGGCGGGCGGGCGGTCGGGTTCTACGTCGGCCAGAGAGACGGGATGCGCAAGATGTCGATTGATAGGGTGGTAGGTGGGTTTAGGCACATCTTCATATTTCTATGTGCCAATGCCATTTTTATCGCTCGTAAATTCATACAATGGTCCCTTAAGCCTTCACGTGAAGTTTCATGGCAAGACGACTCATTTTCTATTTTTCACGATTTTCAAAACTTTTTGCGGTTCGAGATTTTTTAAAATTTTTTCGAAAGGAGTTTTGGCCCCAAGCTTGGTAGACGTGGTCCTTGTATTTTTTTTGGCATGCACAAAAAAATTCAGCTAGAAACTCGAAGTGTACAAGATTTTGTGACCATTTGAAAAAAGTGTCCCCATTTCAGACACTTTAATGGCTACTGGCAGCAAACCTTAAAAAGCTCAAATGCTCTTTAAGGGGGTGTGAGTTCTCAAGGTTTGATGAGGGATGAGGGGCCAATATAAGGGCCAATATAAGGGCCAAGTACCAGCACCCATCGCACATCATGTGCGTACACCCCCCGATCGTCAGAACCCCAATGCCGCTGGTGAGGTTCTCCGGCGATGCTCCGACGATGGTGTCCCGACGAAGAAAAATGTGGCACCAGCACATGCTCGATCCCAGCATGTGCTGCCGCAACCCTCGGTCCGGTCTGATCTTAGACTTGGAGTGAACTCCGTATGCTTAGACTGGCAATGAACTCTGTATGCCTAAGTCAACCCACAGAATGAGCGTACAAGCGCTCAGCCGGCCAGAGGGGCGGGATGCGCAAGCCGAGGATCGGCTGGGTCCCCCTCTGCGTGCTATCGTAACCCTCAGTCTGGTTCGATCTTAGACTGGGAATCAACTCCATATGCCTAAGCTAACCGACAAAACGAGCGAGCGGGCGGGCGGGCACTACGCCGACCAGAGAGACGGGATGCGCAAGCCGTGAACCGATTGGGTGGTAGGTGGGTTTAGGTACATCTTCATATTTCTGCACGCTAATGCCTAAGTCCGATCTTGGACTGGGAATGAACTCCGTATGCTTACACAGGGAATGAACTCCGTATGCCTAAGTCAACCCACGAAACGAGCGTACGGTCGCTCAGCCGGCTAGAGGGGCGGGATGCGCAAGCTGGGGATCGGTCGGTTCCCCTCTGCATGCTATCAATCTTGCTACCCCAACCCTCGATCCGGTCTGATCTTAGACTGGGAATGAACTCCGCATGCCTAAGCCAACCGACGAAACGAGCAGGCGGGTGGGCGGTCGGGCACTACGTCGGCCAGAGAGACGGGATGCGCAAGATGTGGATTGATAGGGTGGTAGGTGGGTTTAGGCACATCTTCATATTTCTATGTTCCAATGCCATTTTTATCACTCGTAAATTCATACAATGGTCCCTTAAGCCTTCACGTGAAGTTTCATGGCAAGACGACTCGTTTTCTATTTTTCATGATTTTTGAAAATTTTTGTGGTTCAAGATTTTTTAAAATTTTTTTGGAAGCAGTTTAGGAACCAAACCGGGTAAATGTGATCCTTGTATTTTTCTTGGAATGCATAAAAAAAATCAGCTAAAAAGTCGAAGTGTACAAGATTTTCTGACCATTTTAAAAAAGTGTCCCCATTTCAAACACTTTAATGGCTATGGCAGCAAACCTATAAAATCTTAAATGCTCTTTGAAGGGGTGTGAGTTCTCAAGGTTTGATGAGGGATAGGGGGCCAATATAAGGGCCAAGTACCAGCACCCATCGCACATCATGTGCGCACACCCCCCCGACCCCAACGATCGTCAGAACCCCAATGTCGTCGGTCAGGTTCTCTGGCGATGCTCCGGCGATGGTGCCCCGACGAAGAAAAATGCGGCACCAGCACATGCCCAAGCCCAGCAGGTGCTGCCGCAACCCTCGATCCGATTCGATCTTAGACTAGGAATGAACTCCGTATGCTTAGACTGGGAATGAACTCCGTATGCCTAAGTCAACCCATGAAACGAGCGTGCGGGCGCTCAACCGACCAGAGGGGCGGGATGCGCAAGCCGAGGATCGGTTGGGTTCCCCTCTGTGTGCTGTCGATCCTGCTGCCCCAACCCTTGATCTGATCCGATCTTAGACTGGGAATGAACTCCGTATGCCTAAGCCAACCGACGAAATAGAGGGCGGGCGGTCAGGCGCTACGTCGGCCAGAGAGACGGGATGCGCAAGACGTGGATTAATAGGGTGGTAGGTGGGTTTAGGCACATCTTCATATTTCTGCATGCCAATGCCATTTTTATCAGTTGTAAATTCATGCAATGGTCCCTTAAGCCTTCACGAGAAGTTTCATGGCAAGATGACTCATTTTTTATTTTTCATGATTTTTGAAACTTTTTGTGGTTGAGGAATTTTTAAAATTTTTTTGGAAGCATTTTTAGCCCCAAACTTGGTAGACGTGATCCTTGTATTTTTGGTGGCATGCATAAAAAAAATCAGCTAAAAACTTGAAGTGTACAAGATTTTGTGACCATTTGAAAAAAGTGTCCCCATTTCAGACACTTTAATGGCTATAGCAGCAAACCAATAAAATCCCAAATGCTTTTTAAGGGGGTGTGAGTTCTCAAGGTTTCATGAGGGATAGGGGGCCAATATAAGGGCCAAGTACCAGCACCCATCGCACATCATGTGCACACACCCCCCGACCCCCAATCGTTGAAACTCCAATGCCACCGGTTAGGTTCTCCGACGATGCTCCGACGATGGTGCCCTCTACGTGCTGCCGATCCTAGACTGGGAATGAACTTAGACTGGTTTGATCTTAGACTGTAAATGAACTCCGTATGCCTAAGCCAATCGACGAAACGAGCGGGCGGGCGGGAGGGCGGGCACTACGCCAACGAGAGAGACAGGATGCGCAAGCCATTGATCGATAAGGTGGTAGGTGGGTTTAGGCACATCTTCATATTTCTGTGTGCCAATGCCATTTTTATGGCTTGTAAATTCATACAGTGGTCCCTTAAGCCTTCACGTGAAGTTTCATGGCAAGATGACTCATTTTCTATTTTTCACGATTTTCAAAACTTTTTACGGTTCGAGATTTTTTAAAATTCTTTCGGAAGAATTTTTGGCCCCAAACTTGGTAGATGTGATCTTTTAATTTTTTTTGGCATGCACAAAATTTTCAGCTAAAAACTTGAAGTGTACAAGATTTTGTGACCATTTTAAAAAGTGTCCCCATTTCAGACACTTTAATGGCTACTGGCAGGAAACCTGTAAAATGTCAAATGCTCTTTAAGGGGGTGTGAGTTCTCGAGGTTTGATGAGGGATAGGGGGCCAATATAAGGGCCAAGTACCAGCACCCATCAGATATCATGTGCGCGCACCCACTCCGACCCCCCCGATCATCGGAACTGCAATGCCGTCCGTCAGGTTCTTCGACAATGCTCCGGCCATGGTGCCCCAACGAATAAAAATGCGGCACAAGCACATGCCCGAGCCTAGCATATGCTGTCGTAACCCTTGGTTCGATCCGATCTTAGACTGGGAATGAACTCCGTATGCTTAGACTGGGAATGAACTCCGTATGCCGAAGTCAACCCACGAAACGAGCATGCGGGGGCTCAGCCGACCAAAGGGACGGGATGCACAAGCCGGGGATCGATCGAGTCCCCCTCTGCGTGTTACTGATCCTGCTGCCACAACCCTCAGCCTTGTCTAATCTTAGACTGGGAATGAACTCCGTATCCCTAAGCCAACCGATGAAACGAGCAGGCAAACGGGCAGGCGGGCACTACCAGAGAGACGGGATGTGCAAGCCATGGATCGATAGGGTGGTAGGTGGGTTTAGGCATATCTTCTTATTTTGATGGGCCAATGCCATTTTCATGGCTTGTAAATTCATACAATGGTCCCTTAAGCCTTCACGTGATGTTTCATGGCAAGACAACTCATTTTCTTTATTTCACGATTTTTGAAACTTTTTACGGTTCGAGATTTTTTAAAATTTTTTCGAAAGGAGGACGGGCAATACTCCGGCCAGAGAGACGGGATGCACAAGCTATGGATCGATAGGGTGGTAGGTGGGTTTAGGCACATCTTCATATTTCTGCATGCCAATGCCATTTTTATGGCTTGTAAATTCATACGATGGTCCCTCAAGCCTTCACGTGAAGTTTCATGGCAAGATGACTCGTTTTCTATTTTTCGTGATTTTTGAAACTTTTTGCGGTTCGGGATTTTTTAAAATTCTTTTGGCAGGAGTTTTGGCCTCGAACTTGGTTGTCGTGATCCTTGTATATTCTTTTGGCATGCAAAAAAAAAATTCAGCTAAAAACTCGAAGTGTACAAGATTTTGTGACCATTTGAAAAAAGTGTCCCCATTTCAGACACTTTATTGGCTACTGGCAGCAAACCAGTAAAATCTCAAATGCTCTTTAAGGGGGTGTGAGTTATCGAGGTTTGATGAGGGATAGGGGGCAAATATAAGGGCCAAGTACCAGCACCCATCACACATCATGTGCGCACACCCCCCCGGCCCCCTATCGTCGGAACCCCAATACCGTCGGTCAGGTTCTCCGGTGATGCTCCGGCGATGGTGCCCCGACGAAGAAAAATGTGGCACCAGCACATGCTCGAGCCCAGCATGTGCTGCCGCAACCCTTGGTCCAGTCCGATCTTAGACTGGGAGTGAACTCCGTATGCTTAGACTGGGAATGAACTCCGTATGCCTAAGTTAACCCATGAAACAAGCGTACGGGTGCTCAGTCGGCCAGAGGGGCGGGATTGGCAAGCCGAGGGTCGGTCGAGTTCCCCTCTGTGTGCTGCCAATCCTACTGCCACAACCCTCTGTCCGGTCTGATCTTAGACTGGGAATGAACTTCGTATGCCTAAGCCAACCGGTGAAACAAGCGGGCGGTCGGGCACCACGTAGGCCAAAGAGACGGGATGCGCATGCCGTGGATAGATAGGGTGGTAGGTGGGTTTAGGCACATCTTCATATTTCTGCGTGCTAATGCCATTTTTATACCTTGTAAATTCATACAATGGTCCCTTAAGCCTTCACATGAAGTTACATGGCAAGACGACTCGTTTTCTATTTTTCATGATTTTGGAAACTTTTTACGGTTCGGGATTTTTTAAAATTTTTTCGGAAGGAGTTTTGGCCCCAAACATGGTAGACGTGAGCCTTGTATTTTTGTTGGCATGCATAAAACAATTCAGCTAAAAACTCGAAGTGTACAAGATTTTGTGACCATTTGAAAAAGTGTCCCAATTTTAGACATGTTAATGCCTACTCGCAACAAACCTGTAAAATCTCAAATGCTTTTTAAGGAGGTGTGAGTTCTCAAGGTTTGATGAGGGATAGGGGGCCAATATAAGGGCCAAGTACTAGTACCCAGCGCACATCATGTGCGCACACCCCCCGCCCCCCGATCGACGGAACCCCAATGCCGCTGGTCATGTTCTCCGGTGATGCTCTGGCAATGATGCCCCGACGAAGAAAAATACGGCACCAGCACATGCCTGAGCCCAGAATATGCTGCTGCAACCCTTGGTCCAATCTGATCTTAGACTGGGAATGATCTCCGTATGCTTAGACTGGGAATGATCTCCGTATGCTTAGACTGGGAATGAACTCCGTATGCGGGCGAAGTAGCACCACCCGTCGCACGTCATGTGCGCACACCCGCCCCGACCCCCCGATCATCGAAACCCCAATGCCATCGGTGAGGTTCTCCTACGATGCTTCGGTGATGGTGCCCCGGTGAAGGAAATTGTGACACCAGCACATGCGCAAGCCCAGCATGTGCTGCCGTAACCCTCGATCCGGTCCGATCTTAGACTGGGAATGAACTCCGTATGCTTAGACTGGCAATGAACTCCGTATGCCTAAGTCAACCCATAAAACGAGCGTACGGCCGCTCAACCGATTAGAGGGGTAGGATGCGCAAGCCGAGGATCGATCAGGTCCCCCTCTACGTGCTGTCGATCCTGCTACCGCAACCCTCGGTCTGATCCGATCTTAGACTGGGAATGAACTTCGTATGCCTAAGCCAACCGATAAAACGAGCAGGCGGGCAGGCACTAAGCCGGCTAGAGAGACGGGATGTGCAAGCCGTGGATCGATATGGTGGTAGGTGGGTTTTGGCACATCTTCATATTTCTGCATGCCAATGCCATTTTTATGGCTTGTAAATTCATAAAATGGTCCCTTAAGCCTTCACGTGAAGTTTCATGGCGAGACGACTTGTTTTTATTTTTCATGATTCTCGAAACTTTTTACGGTTCGGGATTTTTTAAAATTTTTTTGAAAGGATTTTTAGCCCCAAACTTGGTAGATATGATGCTTGTATTTTTTTTGGAATGCACAAAAAATTTCAGCTAAAAACTCGAAGTGTACAAGATTTTGTGACCATTTGAGTGTCCCCATTTCAGACACTTTAATGGCTACTGGCAGCAAACCTGTAAAATCTCAAATGGTCTTTAAGGGGGTGTGAGTTCTCAAGGTTTCATGAGGGATAGGGGGCCAATATAAGGGCCAAGTACCAGCACCCATCACACCTCATTTGCGCACACCCCCCCTGGCCCCCCGATCGTCGGAACCTCAATGCCGCCGGTCAGGTTCTCCGGTGATGCTCCGGTAATGGTGCCCCGACGAAGAAAAATACGGCACCGACACATGCCTGAGCCCAGTATGTGCTGCCGCAATCCTTGGTTCGGTCCGATCTTAGACTGGGAATGAACTCCGTATGCTTAGACTAAGAATGAAGTCCGTATGCCTAAGTCAGCCCACGAAACGAGCATGTGAGCACTCAACTGGCTAGAGGGGCGGGATGCGTAAGCCCAGGATCGGTCGGGTCTCCCTCTACGTGCTGTCGATCCTGCTACCGCAACCCTCAATCTGATCTGATCTTAGACTGGGAATGAACTCCGTATACGTAAGCCAACCAACGAAACGAACGGACGGACGGGCAGGCGGGCACTACGCCAACCAGAAAGACGGGATGCGCAAGTCGTGGATCGATGGGGTGGTAGGTACGTTTAGGCACATCTTCATATTTTTGCATGCCAATGCCATTTTTATGGCTTCTAAATTCATAAAATGGTCCCTTAAGCCTTCACGTGAAGTTTCATGGCAAGACGACTCGTTTTCTATTTTTTATGATTTTCAAAACTTTTTACGGTTCGAGATTTTTTAAAATTTTTTCAGAATGATTTTTGGCGCCAAACTTTTTAGTTATGATCCTTGTATTTTTGTTGGCATGCACAAAAACATTCAGCTAAAAACTCGAAGTGTACAAGATTTGGTGACCATTTGAAAAAAGTGTCTCCATTTCAAACACTTTAATGGCTACTGGCAGCAAACCTGTAAAATCTCAAATGCTTTTTAAGGGGGTGTGAGTTCTCGAGGTTTAATGAGAGATAGGGGGCCAATATAAGGGCCAAGTACCAGCACCCATCGCACATCATGTGCGCACACGCCCCCCCGGCCCCCCCGATCGTCGGAACCCCAATGCCGCCAGACAGATTCTCCGGCGATGCTCCAACGATCGTGCCCCGACGAAGAAAAATGTGGCACCATCACATGCCCGAGCCCAACATGTGCTGCCACAACCCTCGATCCGATTTGATCTTAGATTGGGAATGAACTCTGTTTGCTTAGACTGGGAATGAACTTCGTATGCCAAAGTCAACCCACGAAACGAGCGTGCGGGCGCTCAGCCAGCCGAGGGGCGGGATGCACAAGCTGGGGATCGGTTGGGTCCCCCTCATCATGCTACCGATCTTGCTGCCGCAACCCTCGGTTCGGTTCCATCTTAGACTGGGAATGAACTCCGTATGCCTAAACCAACTGACGAAACGAGCGGGCGGGTGGGCACTATGCCGGCCAGAGAGACGAGATGCGCAAGCCGCGGATCGCTTGGGTGGTAGGTGGGTTTAGGCACATCTTCATATTTCTGCATGCCAATGCCATTTTTATGGCTTGTAAATTCATACATTGGTCCCTTAAGCCTTCACGTGAAGTTTCATGGCAAGACGACTCGTTTTCTATTTTTCATGATTTTCGAAAGCTTTTGCAGTTTGGGATTTTTTCAAAATTCTTTCGGAAGAAGTTTTGGCCCCAAACTTGGTAGATGTGATCCTTGTATTTTTTTTGGCTTGCACAGAAAAAAAGCTAAAAACTCGAAGTGTACAAGATTTTGTGAGCATTTGAAAAAAGTGTCCCCATTTAAGACACTTTAATGGCTACTGGCAGCTAACCTGTAAAATCATGAATGCTCTTTAAGGGGGTGTGAGTTCTTGAGGTTTGATGAGGGATAGGGGGCCAATATAAGGGCCAAGTACCAGCAGCCTTCACACATCATGTGCGCACACCCCCCGGCCCCCCTGATCACCGGAACCCCAATGCCGCCGGTCAGGTTCTCTAGTGATGCTCCGATGATGGTACCCCAACGAAGAAAAATGTGGCACCAGCACATGCCCAAGCGTAGCATGGGCTACTGCAACCCTCAGTTCGGTCTGATCTTAGACTGGGAATGAACTCCGTATGCTTTGACTGGGAATGAACTCTGTATGCCTAAGTCGACCCATAAAACTAGCGTACGGGCGCTCAGCCGACCAGAGGGGTGGGATGCGCAAGCCGGCGATCAGTCGGGTCCCCCTCTCCGTGCTACCGATCCTACTGCTGCAACCCTCAGTCTGGTCTGATCTTAGATTAGGAATGAACTCCGTATGCCTAAGCCAACCGGCAAAACGAGCAGGCGGGCGGGCACTATGCCGACCAGAGAAAAGGGTTGCGCAAGCCGTGGATCAATAGGGTTGTAGGTGGGTTTAGGCACATCTTCATATTTCTGCATGCCAATGCCATTTTTATGGCTTTTAAATTCATACAATGCTCCCTTAAGCCTTCACGAGAAGTTTTATGGCAAGATGACTCGTATTTTATTTTTCATGATTTTGAAAACCTTTTACGGTTCTGAATTTTTTTAAAATTTTTTCGGTAGGAGTTTTGGCCCCAAACTTGGTAGACGTGATCTTTCTATTTTTTTTGGCTTGTGAAAAAAAATCAGCTAAAAACTCGAAGTGTACAAGATTTTGTGACCATTTGAAAAAAGTGTCCCCATTTCAGACACTTTAATGGCTACTGGCAGCAAACCTGTAAAATCATGAACGCTCTTTAAGGGGGTGTGAGTTCTTGAGGTTTGATGAGGGATAGGGGGCCAATATAATTTCCAAGTACCAGCACCCTTCTCACATCATGTCCGCACACCCCCCGACCCCGCCGATCGTCGAAACCCCAATGTCGCCGATCAGGTTCTCCGGCGATGCTCCGGTGATGGTGCCCCGGTGAAGAAAAAAGCGACGCCAGCACATGACCGAGCCCAGTATGTGCTGCTGTAACCCTTGGTCCGGTCTAATCTTAGACTGGGAATGAACTCCGTATGCTTAGACTGGGAATGAACTCCGTATGCCTAAATCAACCTATGAAATGAGCGTACGGGCACTCAGCCAGCCAGAGGGGCGGGATGCATAAGCCGAGGATCAGTCGAGTTCCCCTCTACGTGCTTCTCGATCCTACTGTTGCAACCTTCAGTTTGGTCCAATCTTCAACTGCGAATGAACTTCGTATGCCTAAGCCAATCGATGAAACGAGCAGGCGGGCGGGCGGGCGGGCGGGCGGGCACTACGCAGGCCAGAGAGACGGGATGCGCAAGCCGTGGATCGATAGGGTGGTAGATGGGTTTAGCCACATCTTCATATTTCTATGTGCCAATGTCGTTTTTATGGCTTGTAAATTCATACAATGGTCCCTTAAGCCTTCACATGAAGTTTCATGGCAAGACGACTCGTTTTCTATTTTTCATGATTTTTGAACCTTTTTGCAGTTGGGGATTTTTTAAAACTTTTTCGGAAGGAGTTTTGGCCCCAAACTTGGTAGACATGATCCTTGTATTTTTGTTGGCATGCACAAAAACATTCAGCTAAATACTCAAAGTGTACAAGATTTTGTGACCATTTGAAAAAAGTGTCCCCATTTAAGATACTTTAATGGCTACTGGCAGCAAACCTGTAAAATCTCAAATGCTCTTTAAGGGGGTGTGAGTTCTCGAGGTTTGATGACGGATAGGGGGCCAATACAAGCACCAAGTACTAGCACACATCGCATATCATGTGCATACACCCCCCGGCCCCCCCGATCACCGGAACCCCAATGCCATCGGTTAGGTTCTCCGGTGATGGTCCGACGATGGTGCCCCGACGAACAAAAATGCGGCACCAGCACAAGCACAAGCCTGAGCCCAGCATGTGCTATCGCAACCCTTGGTCCCGTCCAATCTTAGGCTGGGAATGAACTCCGTATGCCTACATCAACCCACGAAACGAGCGTTTTAGGAGGCCAGAGGGGCGGGATGAGTAAGCCAAGGATCGATCGGGTCCCCCTTTTCGTGCTACCGATCCTGCTACCGCAACCCTCGGTCCGGTCTGAGCTTAGATTCGGAATTAACTCCATATGCCTAAGCCAACCGACGAAACGAACGGGCGGGCGGACGGGCGGGCACTACGCCGGCCAGAGAGACGGGATGCGCGAGCCGTTGATCGATAGGGTGGTAGGTGGGTTTAGGCACATCTTCATATTTCTGCATTTTAATTCCATTCTTATTGCTTGCAAATTCTTACAACGGTCCCTTAAGCCTTCACGTGAAGTTTCATGGCAAGACGACTCGTTTTCTATTTTTCATGATTTTCAAAACTTTTTACGGTTCGGGATTTTTGAAAATTTTTTCAGAAGGAGTTTTCTCCCCAAACTTGGTGTACGTGATCCTTGTATTTTTTTTGGCATGCACAAAATATTTCAGCTAAAAACTCGAAGTGTAGAAGATTTTGTGACCATTTGAAAAAAGTGTCCCCATTTCGGACACTTTAATGGCTACTGGCAGTAAACCTGTAAAATCTCAAATGGTCTTTAAGGGGGTGTGAGTTCTCAAGGTTTGATGAGGGATAGGGGGCCAATATAAGGGCCAAGTACCAGCACCCATCACACCTCATTTGCGCACACCCCCCCCGGCCCCCCGATCGTCGGAACCTCAATGCCGCCGGTCAGGTTCTCTGGTGATGCTCCGGCAATGGTGCCACGACGAAGAAAAATGCGGCACCGGCACATGCCTGAGCCCAGTATGTGCTGCCGTAATCCTCGGTTCGGTCCGATCTTAGACTGGGAATGAACTCCGTATGCTTAGACTAAGAATGAACTCCGTATGCCTAAGTCGGCCCACGAAACGAGCGTGTGAGCACTCAGCCGGCTAGAGTGGCGGGATGCGTAAGCCCAGGATCGGTCGGGTCCCCCTCTGCGTGCTGTCGATCCTGCTACTGCAACCCTCAGTCTGATTTGATCTTAGATTGGGAATGAACTCCATATACGTAAGCCAACCAACGAAATGAACGGACAGACGGGCAGGCGGGCACTACGCCAGCCAGAAAGACGGGATGCGCAAGCCGTGGATCGATGGGGTGGTAGGTATGTTTAGGCACATCTTCATATTTTTGCATGCCAATGCCATTTTTATGGCTTCTAAATTCATAAAATGGTCCCTTAAGCCTTCACGTGAAGTTTCATGGCAAGACGACTCGTTTTCTATTTTTTATGATTTTCAAAACTTTTTACGGTTCGAGATTTTTTAAAATTTTTTCAGAATGATTTTTGGCGCCAAACTTTTTAGTTATGATCCTTGTATTTTTGTTGGCATGCACAAAAACATTCAGCTAAAAACTCGAAGTGTACAAGATTTGGTGACCATTTGAAAAAAGTGTCTCCATTTCAAACACTTAAATGGCTACTGGCAGCAAACCAGTAAAATCTCAAATGCTCTTTAAGGGGGTGTGAGTTCTCAAGGTTTGACAAGGGATAGGGGGCCAATATAAGGGCCAAGTACCAGCACCCATCGCACATCATGTGCGCACACCCCCCGACCCCCTATCACCGGAACCCCAATGCCCAAGCCCAGCATGTGTTGCTGCAACCCTTGGTCCGGTCCGATCTTAGACTGAGAATGAACTCTGTATGCTTAGACTGGGAATGAACTCCGTATGCCTAAGTCAACCCATGAAATGAGCGTGCAGGCGCTCAGTCAGCCAGAGGGGCGAGATACGCAAGTCGGGGATCGATCGGGTCCCTTTTTACGTGCTGTCGATCCTACTGCCGCAACCTTCGATCCTGTCTGATCTTAGACTGGGAATGAACTCTGTATGCCTAAGCCAACCGATGAAACGAGCAGATGGGCGGGTGGGGACTATGCCGGCAACAGAGGTGGGATGCGCAAGCCGTGGATCGATAGGGTGGTAGGTGGGTTTAGGCACATCTTCATATTTCTACGTGCCAAAGCCATTTTTATTGCTTGTAAATTCATACAATGGTCCCTTAAGCCTTCACGTGAAGTTTAATGGCAAGATTACTCATTTTTTATTTTTTAGGATTTTCAAAACTTTTTGTGGTTTGGGATTTTTTAAATTTTTTTGGAAGGTGTTTTGGCCCCAAACTTGGTAGACGTGATCCTCGTATATTTATTGGCCTGGGCAAAAAAATTCAGCTAAAAACTCGAAGTGTACAAGATGTTGCGACCATTTGAAAAAAGTGTCCCCATTTCAGACACTTTAATTGCTACTGGCAGCAAACCTGAAAAATCTCAAATGCTCTTTAAGGGGGTGTGAGTTCTCGAGGTTTGATGTGAGATAGGGGGCCAATATAAGGGCCAAGTACCAGCACCCATCACACATCATGCGCGTGCACCCCCCGGCCCCCCCGATCGTCGGAACCCCAATGTCGTCGGTCAGGCTCTTCGGTGATGCCCCGACGATGGTGCCCCAATGAATAAAAATACGGCACCAGCACATGCCCAGGCCCAGCATGTGCTGCCGCAACCCTCGGTCCGGTCCGATCTTAGACTGGGAATGAACTTCATATGCTTAGACTGGGAATGAACTCCGTATGCCTAAGTTAACCCACAAAACGAGCGTACGATCGCTCAACCAGCCAAAGGGGCGGGATGCACAAGCCGAGGATCGACTGGGTCCCCCTCTGTGTGCTGTCAGAGGTTCATATGCCAGAGCATTTGTTGGCATGCATAAAAAAATTCAGCTAAGAACTCGTAGTGTACAAGATTTTGTGACCATTTGAAAAAAGTGTCCCCATTTCAAACACTTTAATGACTACTGGCAGCAAACCTGGAAAATCTCAAATGCTCTTTAAGGGGGTGTGAGTTCTCGAGGTTTGACGAGCGATAGGGGGTCAATATAAGGGCCAAGTATCAGCATCCATTGCACATCATGTGCGCACACCCCTCGGCCCCCTCGATTGCCGAAACCCCAATGCCGTCGGTCAGGTTCTCTGGCGATGCTCCGATGATGGTGTCCCGGAGAAAAAAAATGTGACACCAGCACAAGCCCGAGCCGAGCATGTGCTGCCGCAACACTCAGTTTGGTCCAACTTAGACTGGGAATGAACTCTGTATGCTTCGACTGGGAATTAACTCTGTATGCCTAAGTCAACCCATGTAATGAGTGCGCGGGCGCTCAGTTGCCAGTGGCACGGGATGCGTAAACCGGGGATCGATCGGGTCCCCCTCTGTATGCTGTCGATCCTGCTATCACAACCTTTGGTCCAGTCTGATCTTAGACTAGGAATGAACTCCGTATGCCTAAGCCAACCGACGAAACGAACGGGGGGCGGGTGGGCGGGAACTACGTCGGCCAGAGAGACGAGATGCGCAAGCCGTGGATCGATAGGGTGGTAGGCGGGTTGAGGCACATCTTCATATTTCTGCACGCCAATGGCATTTTTATGGCTTGTAAATTCATACAATGGTCCCTTAAGCCTTCACGTGAAGTTTCATGGCAAGACGACTCTTTTTCTATTTTTCACGATTTTTGAAACTTTTTGCAGTTCAAGATTTGTTAAAATTTTTTTGGAAGGAGTTTTGGCCCCAAACTTGGTAGACATAATCCTTGTATTTTTGTTGGCATGCACAAAAAAATTCAGCTAAAAATTGGAAGTGTACAAGATTTTGTGACTATTTGAAAAAAGTTTCCCCATTTTCAAACACTTTAATGGCTACTGGCAGCAAACCTGTAAAATCTCAAATGCTCTTTAAGGGGGTGTGAGTTCTTGAGGTTTGATGAGGGATAAGGGGCCAATATAAGGGCCAAGTACCAGCACCCATCGCACATCATGTGCGCCCACCCCCCGGCCCCCGCGATCGCCGGAACCCCAATGCCACCGATCAGGTTCTCCGGCGATGGTGCCTCGATGAAGAAAAATGCTAAACCAGCACATGCTCGAGCCCAGCATGTGCTGCCGCAACCCTTGGTATGGTTTGATCTTAGACTGCGAATGAACTCCATATGCTTAGACTGGGAATGAACTCCGTATGCCTAAGTCAACCCATTAAAGGAGCGCGCGGGCGCTCAGCCGGCCAGAGGGGCGGGATGCACAAGCCGAGGATCGGTCGGGTCCCCCTTTGCGTGCTGCCGATCTTGCTGTCACAACCCTCGGTCCAGTCTGATCTTAGACTGAGAATGAACTCTGTATGCCTAAGCCAACCGACGAAACGAGCGAACGGGACGGCGGGGGGTCGGGCGGGCAAGAACTATGTCGGCCAGAGAGACGGGATGCGCAAGTTGTGGATCGATAGGGTGGTAGGCGGGTTTAGGCACATCTTCATATTTCTGCGTGCCAATGAGATTTTTATGGCTTGTAAATTCATACAATGGTTCCTTAAGCCTTCACATGAAGTTTCATGGCAAGATGACTTGTTTTCTATTTTTCACGATTTTCAAAACTTTTTACGGTTCAGGATTTGTTAAAATTTTTTTGGAATTAGTTTTAGCCCCAAACTTGGTAGACGTGATGCTTGTATTTTTGTTGGCAAGCACAAAAAAATTCAGCCAAAAACTCAAAGTGTAGAAGATTTTGTGACCATTTGAAAAAATTGTCCCCATTTCAGACACTTTAATGGCTACTGGCAGCAAACCTATAAAATCTCAACTGCTCTTTAAGGGGGTGTGAGTTCTCAAGCTTTGATGAGGGATAGGGGGCCAATATAAGGGCCAAGTACCAGCACCCATCGCACATCATGTGCGCACACCCCCCCGGCCCCCTCGATCGTCAGAACCCCAATGTCGTCAGTCAGGTTCTCCGACGAGGGCGTCCCGACGAAGAAAAATGTGGCACCAGCACATGCTCGAGCCCAGCATGTGCTGCCGCAACCCTCGGTCTGGTCCGATCTTAGACTGGGAATGAACTCCGTATGCCTAAGTCAACCCATGAAACGAGCGTGCGGGTGCTTAGCCAACCAGAAGGGCGAGATGCGCAAGCCGGGGATCGGCCGAGTCCCCCTATGCGTGCTGCCAATCTTGCTAGCACGACCCTCGATCCGATTCAACCTTTGACTAGGAATGAACTCCTTATGCCTAAGCCAACCGATGAAACGAACGGGCGGGCGGGCACTATGCCGGCCAGGGAGACGGGATGCGCAAGCCACGGATTGATAGGGTGGTAGGTGGGTTTAGGCACATCTTCATATTTCTACATGCCAATGCCATTCTTATGGCATGTAAATTCATACAATGGTCCCTTAAGCCTTCACGTGAAGTTTCATGGCAAGACGACTTGTTTTCTATTTTTCACGATTTTTAAAACTTTTTACGGTTCGAGATTTTTTAAAAATATTTTCGGAAGGAGTTTTTGCCCCAAACATGGTAGACGTGATCCTTGTATTTTTTTTGCCATGCACAAAAAAATTCAGCCAAAAATTTGAAGTCCACAAGATTTTGTGACCATTTGAAAAAAGTGTCCCCATTTCAGACACTTTAATTGCTACTGGCAGCAAACCTGTAAAATCTCAAATATTCTTTAAGGGGGTGTGAGTTCTGAAGGTTTGATGAGTGATAGGGGGCCAATATAAGGGCCAAGTACCAGCACCCATTGCACATTATGTGCGCACACCCCCCTCGATCATTAGAACCCTAATGCCGCCGATCAGGTTCTCCGACGATATTCCGGTGATGGTGCCCCGGCGAAGAAAAATACGGCACCAGCACATGCCCGAGCCCAGCATGTGCTGCCGCAACCCTTGGTTCGGTCCTATCTTAGACTGGGAATGAACTCCGTAGTTTTTTTGTGGTTCGAGATTTTTTAAAATTTTTTCGAAAAGAGTTTCGACCCCAAACTTGTAGACGTGATCCTTGTATTTTTTTTGGCATGCACAAAAAAATTCAACTAAAAACTCAAAGTGTACAAGATTTTGTGACCATTTGAAAAAAGTGTCCCAATTTCAGACACTTTAATGGTTACTGGCAGCAAACCTGTAAAATCTAAAATGCTTATTAAGCGGGTGTGAGTTCTCGAGGTTTGATAAGGGATAGGGGGCCAATATAAGCGCCAAGTACCAGCACCCATCGCACATCATGTGCGCACACCCCCCGGCCCCCCCAATCAGCGGAAACCCAATGCCATCGGTCAGGTTCTTCGATGATGCTTCGGTGATGGTGGCCCGACAAAGAAAAATGTGGCACCAGCACATGCCCGAGCCCAACATGTGCTGTCGCAACCCTTGTTCCGGTCCAATCATAGACTGGGAATGAACTCCATATGCTTAGACTGGGAATGAACTCCATATGACTAAGTCAACCCATGAAACGAGCGTGCGGGCGCTCAGCCGGCTAGTGGGGCGGGATGCTCAAGCCAAGGATCTGTCGGGTCCCCCTCTGCATGCTGTCGATCTTGTAGCCACAACCCTCGGTCTGGTCTAATCTTACACTGGGAATGAACTCCGTATGCCTAAGCCAACTGACGAAACGAGCGTGCAGGCGGGCACTATGTCGGGTAGAGAGACAGGATCCGTAAGCCATGGATCGATAGGGTGGTAGGTGGGTTTACGCACATCTTCATATTTCTGCATGCCAATGCCATTTTTATGGCTTGTAAATTCATACAACGGTCCCTTAAGCCTTCACATGAAGTTTCATGGCAAGACAACTCGTTTTCTATTTTTAATGATTTTTGAAACTTTTTACGGTTCGAGATTTTTTAAAATTTTTTCGGAAGGATTTTTGGCCCCAAACTTGGTAGACGTGATCCTTGTATTTTTTTTGGCATGCATAAAAACATTCCTCTAAAAACTCGAAGCGTATAAGATTTTGTGACCATTTGAAAAAAGTGTCCCTATTTCAGACACTTTAATGGCTACTGGCAGGAAACCTATAAAATCTCAAATGCTCTTTAAGGGAGTGTGAGTTCTGGAGGTTTGATGAAGGATAAGGGGCCAATATAAGGGCCAAGTACCAGCACCCATCGCACAGCATGTGCGCACACACCCCCGGCCACCCGATCGTCGGAACCCTAATGTCGTCGGTCAGGTTCTCCGACGATGCTCCGGCGATGGTGCCCCGAGGAAGAAAAATGAGGCACCAGCACATGCTCGAGCCTAGAATGTGCTACCGCAACCCTTGGTCCTGTCCGATCTTAGACTGGGAATGAACTCCGTATGCTTAGACTGGGAATGAACTCTGTATGCCTAAGTCAACCCACGAAACGAGCGGATGGGCGCTCAGCCGGTTAGAGGGGCGGGATGCGCAAGCCGGGGATCATCCGAGTCCCCCTCTGCGTGCTATTGATCCTACTGCTGCAACCCTCGATTTGGTCTGATCTTAGACTAGGAATGAACTCCGTATGCCTAAGCCAATCGACGAAACGAGCGGGCGGGCGGGCAGGCGGGTGGGCACTACGCCGGGTAGAGAGACGGGATCCGCAAGCCGTGGATCTATAGGGTGGTAGGTGGGTTTACGCACATCTTCATATTTTTGCATGCCAATGCCATTTTTATGGCTTGTAAATTCATACAATGGTCCCTTAAGCCTTCACGTGAAGTTTCATGGCAAGACGACTCGTTTTTTATTTTTCATGATTTTTTAAACTTTTTGCGGTTTGGGATTTTTTAAAATTTTGTCGGAAGAAGTTTTGGCCCCAAACTTGGTAGACGTGATCCTTTTATTTTTGTTGGCATGCATAAAAAAATTCGGCTAAAAACTCAAGGTGTACAAGATTTTGTGACCATTTGAAAAAAGTGTCCCCATTTCAGACACTTTAATGGCTACTGGCAGCAAACTTGTAAAATCTCAAATGCTCTTTAAGGGGGTGTGAGTTCTTGAGGTTTGATGAGGAATAGGGGGCCAATATAAGAGCCAAGTACCAGCACCCATCGCACATCATGTACGCACACCCCCTCCCTGGCCCCCCGATCACCGGAACCGAATTCCGCCGGTCTGGTTCTCCGTCGATGCTCCGACGATGGTGCCTCAACGAAGAAAAATGTGCCACCAGCACATGCCCGAGCCTAGCATGTGCTGCTGTAACCCTCAGTCCAGTCTGATCTTAGAGTGGGAATGAACTCCGTATGCTTAGACTGGGAATGAACTTCGTATGCCTAAGTCAACCAACGAAACGAGCGGGTGGGCGCTCAGCCGGCCAGAGGGGCGGGATGCATAAGCCGGGGATCAGCCGAGTCTCCCTCTGCATGCTGCTGATCCTACTGCTGTAACCCTCGATTTGGTCTGATCTTAGACTGGGAATGAACTCCGTATGCCTAAGCCAATCGACGAAACGAACGGGCGGACGGGTGGGCACTACGTCGGCCAGACAGATGGGATGCGCAAGCCATGGATCGATAGGGTGGTAGGTGGGTTTAGGCACATCTTTATATTTTTGCATGCCAATGCCATTTTTATGGCTCGTAAATTCATACAATGGTCCCTTAAGCCTTCACGTGAAGTTTCATGTCAAGACGACTCGTTTTTTATTTTTCATGATTTTTGAAACTTTTTACGGTTCAGGATTTTTTAAAATTTTTTCGGATGGAGTTTGGCCCCAAACTTGGTAGACGTGATCCTTGTATTTTTGTTGGCATGCACAAAAATATTCAGCTAAAAACTCGAAGTGTACAAGATTTTGTGACCATTTGAAAAAAGTGTGCACATTTCAGACACTTTAATGGCTATTGGCAGCAAACCTATAAAATCTCAAGTGCTTTTTACGGGGTGTGAGTTCTCAAGGTTTGATGATGGATAGGGGGCCAACATAAGGGCCAAGTACCAGCAACCATTGCACATCATGTGCGCACACCCCCCCGGCCACCTCGATCGTCGAAACCTCAATGCTGTCGGTCAGGTTCTCCGGTGATGCTCCGACGATGGTGCCCCGATGAAGAAAAATGCGGCACCAGCACATGCCCAAGCCCAGCATGTGCTGCCGCCACCCTCAGTCCGGTCTGATCTTAGACTGGAATGAACTCCGTATGCCTAAGTCAACCCACGAAATGAGCGTGCGGGCGTTCAACCGGCCACAGGGGCGGGATGCGCAAACCGGGGATCGGTCGGGCCCCCTCTGCGTGCTGTCGATCCTGCTACCGCAACCCTCAGTCTGGTTTGATCTTAGACTGGGAATGAACTTCGTATGCCTAAGCCAATCGACGAAATGAGCGGGTGGAAGGGCGGGCGGGCACTATGTCGACCAGAGAGACGGGATTCACAAGCCGTGGATCGATAGAGTGGTAGGTGGCTTTAAGCACATCTTCATATTTCTGTATGCCAAAGCCATTTTTATGGCTTGTAAATTCATACAATGGTCCCTTAAGCCATCACGTGAAGTTCCATGGCAAGAAGATTCGTTTTCTATTTTTCACATTTTTTGAAAACTTTTTGCAATTCGAGATTTTTTAAAATTTTTTCGGAAGTACTTTTGGCCCCAAACTTGGTAGAAGTGATCCTTGTGTTTTTGTTGGCATGCACAAAAAAATTCAGGTAAAAAATCGAAATGTGCAAGATTTTGTGACCATTTGAAAAAAGTGCCCCCATTTCAGACACTTTAATGGCTACTAGCAGCAAACCTATAAAATCTCAAGGGCTTTTTAAGGGGTGTGAGTTCTCGAGATTTGATGAGGGACAGGGGGCCAATATAAGGGCCAAGTACCAGCACCCATTGCACATCATGTGCACACACCCCCCGGCCCCCCCGATCGCCGGAACCCTAATGCCGCTGGTCGGGTTCTTCGACGATGCTTTAGCGATGGTGCCCTGACAAAGAAAAATGCGGCACCAGCACATGCCTGAGCCCCGCATGTGCTACCGCAACCCTTGGTCCGGTCCGATCTTAAACTGGTAATGAACTCCTTACGTTAGACTGGGAATGAACTCCGTATGCCTAAGTCAACCCATGAAACGACCATGCGGGCACTCAGTCGGCCAGAGGGGCGGGATGCGCAAGTCAGGGATCGGCCGGGTCCCCCTCTGCGTGCTGCCGATCCTGCTGCGGCAACCCTCGGTCCGGTCCAATCTTAGACTGGTAATGAACTCCGTATGCCTAAGCCAACCGACGAAACGAGCGGACGGATGGGCGGGCGGGCACTACGCCGGCCAGAGAGACGGGATGCGCAAGCCATGGATTGATAGGGTGGTAGGTGTGTTTAGGCACATCTTCATATTTCTACATGCCAATGCCATTTTTATGGCTTGTAAATTCATACAATGGTCCCTTAAGCCTTCACGTGAAGTTTCATGGCAAGATGACTCATTTTTTATTTTTCATGATTTTTGAAACTTTTTACAATTCAGGATTTTTTTAAATTTTTTCGGAAGGTGTTTTGGCCCCAAACTTGGTTGACGTGATCCTTGTATTTTTGTTGGCATGCACAAAAAAATTCAGCTAAAAACTCGAAGTGTACAAGATTTTGTGACCATTAGAAAAAAATGTCTGTATTTCAGACACTTTAATGGCTACTGGCAACAAACCTGTAAAATCTCAAATGCTCTTTAAGGGGGTGTGAGTTCTTGAGGTTTGATGAGGGATAGGGGGCCAATATAAGGGCCAAGTACCAGCACCCATCGCACATCATGTGCGCACACCCCCTTCCCCCTGATCGCCGGAACCCCAATGCCACTGGTAAGGCTATCCGACGATGGTGCCCCGACGAGGAAAAATGCGACACCGACACATGCCCGAATCCAGCATGTGCTGCCGGAACCCTCGGTCCGGTCCGATCTTAGGCTGGGAATGAACTCCGTATGCTTAGACTGGGAATGAACTCCGTGTGCCTAAGTCAACCCTCAAAACAAGCGTGCTAGCGCTCAGCTGGCCAGAGGGGCGGGATGTGTAAGCCGGGGATCAGCCGGTCCCCCTCTATGTGCTGCCGATCCTGCTGCCACAACCCTCGGTCCAGTCCGATCTTAGACTGGGAATGAACTTCGTATGCCTAAGCCAACCGACGAAACGAGCGGGCGGGCGGGCAGGCATTACGCCGACCAGAGAGACGGGATGCGTAAGCCGAGGATCGATAGGGTGGTAGGTGGGTTTGGGCGCATCTTCATATTTATGCGTGCCAATGCCATTTTTATGGATTGTAAATTCATAAAATGGTCCCTTAAGCCTTCACATGAAGTTTCATGGCAAGACGACTCGTTTTCTATTTTTCATGATTTTTGAAACTTTTTGCGGTTCGGGATTTTTTAAAATTTTTTTGAAAGGATTTTTGGCCCCAAACTAGGCAGAGATGATCCTTGTATTTTTGTTGGCACACACAAAAAAATTCAGCTAAAAAATCGAAGTGTACAAGATTTTGTGACCATTCAAAAAAAGTGCCCCCATTTCAGACACTTTAGTAACTACTGGCAGCAAACTTGTAAAATCTCAAATGCTCTTTAAAGGGGTGTGAGTTCTCGAGGTTTGATGAGGGATAGAGGGCCAATATAAGGGCCAAGTACCAGCACCCATTGCACATCATGTGCGCACGCCCCCCCGGGCCCTTCGATCGCTGGAACCACAATGCTGCCGGTCATGTTCTCCAGTGATGCTCCGACGATGGTGCCCCGGTGAAGAAAAATGCGGCACCAGCACATCCTCGAGCCCAGCATGTGCTGTTGTAACCCTCAGTCTAGTCTGATCTTAGACTGGGAATGAACTCCGTATGCCTAAGTCAACCCACGAAAAGAAAGTGCGGGTACTCAGTCGGCCAGAGGGGCGGGATGCGCATGCCGGAGATCGGTTGGGTCCCCCTCTGTGTGCTGTCGATCATGCTCCTGTAACCCTTGGTCCGATCTGATCTTAGACTGGGAATGAACTCCGTATGCCTAAGCCATCCGACGAAATGAGCGGGCGGGCGGGCATTATGCTGGCCAGAGAGACGGGATGCACAAGTCGTGGATCGATAGGGTGGTAGGTGGGTTTAGGTACATCTTCATATTTCTATGTGCCAATGCCATTTTTACGGCTTGTAAATTCATACAATGGTCCCTTAAGCCTTCACGTGAAGTTTCATGGCAAGACGACTCGTTTTCTATTTTGTCATGATTTTTGAAACTTTTTACGGTTCGAGATTTTTTAAAATTTTTTCGGGAGAAGTTTTGGCCCCAAACATGGTAGACGTGATCCTTGTATTTTTGTTGGCATGCACAAAAAAATTCAGCTAAAAACTCGAAGTGTATAAGATTTTGTGACCATTTCAAAAAAGTGTCCTCAATTTAGACACTTTAATGGCTACTGGCAGCAAACCTGTAAAATCTCAAATGCTCTTTAAGGGGGTGTGAGTTCTCGAGGTTTGATGAGGGATAGGGGGCCAATATAAGGGCCAAGTACCAGCACCCATCGCACATCATGTGCGCACACCCCCGGCCCCCCTGATCGCCAGAACCTCATTGCCACCGGTCACGTTCTCCGATGATGCTACGACGATGGTGCCCCGACGAAGAAAAATGCAGCACCAGCACATGCGTAGCCCAGCATGTGCTATCGCAACCATCGGTCTGGTCTGATCTTAGACTGGGAATCAACTTCGTATGCTTGACTGGGAATGAACTCCATATACCTAAGTCAACCCACGAAATGAGCGTGCAGGTGCTCAACCGGCCAGAGGGGCGGGATGCGCAAGACGGGGATCGGCCGGGTCCCCCTCTACGTGCTGCCGATCCTGCTACTGCAACCTTCAGTCTGGTCCAATCTTAGACTGAGAATGTACTTTGTATGCCTAAACCAACCGACGAAACGAGTGGGCGGGCTGGCGGGCGGGCACTGCGCTGGCAAGAGAGAATGGATGCGCAAGCCGTGCATTGATAGGGTGGTAGGTGGGTTTAGGCACATCTTCATATTTCTGCATGCCAATGCCATTTTTATGGCTTGTAAATTCATAAAATGGTCCCTTAAGCCTTCACGTGAAGTGTCATGGCAAGACGACTCGTTTTCTATTTTTAACGATTTTTGAAACTTTTTACGGTTTGGGATTTTTTAAAATTTTTTTGGAAGGATTTTTGGCCCCAAACTTTGTAGACGTGATCCTTTTATTTTTCTTGGCATGCACGAAAACATTCAGCTAAAAACTCGAAGTGTACAAGATTTTGTGACCATTTGAAAAAAGTGTCCCCATTTCAGACACTTTAATGGCTACTGGCAGCAAGCCTGTAAAATCTCAAATGCTCTTTAAGGGGGTGTGAGTTCTCGAGGTTTGATGAGGGATAAGGGGCCAATATAAGGGCCAAGTACCAGCACCCATCACACATCATGTGCGTACACCCCCTGGCCACCCCGATCGCCAGATACCCTTTGCCGTCGGTCAGGTTCTCCGACGATGCTCCGACGATGGTGCCCCGACGAAGAAAAATGCGACACCAGCACATGCCCGAGCCCAGCATGTGCTACCGTAACCCTTGATCTGGGAAAGAACTCCGTATGCTTAGATTGGGAATGAACTCAGTATGCCTAAGTCAACCCACGAAACGAGCGTGTGGGCGCTCAGTCGACTAGAGGGGCAGGATGCGCAAGTCGGGGATCGGTTGGGTCCCCCTCTGCATGCTACTGATCCTACTACCGCAACCCTCAGTTCGGTCTGATCTTATACTAGGAATGAACTTCGTATGCCTAAGCCAATCGACGAAACAAGGATGCGGGTGGGCGCTCAGTCGGCCAGAGAGACGGGATGCGCAAGCAGTGAATCAATAGGGTGGTAGGTGGGTTTTGGCACATCTTCATATTTCTACATGCCAATGCCATTTTTATGGCTTGTAAATTAACACAATGGTCACTTAAGCCTTCACGTGAAGTTTCATGGCAAGATGACTCGTTTTCTATTTTTCATGATTTTTGAAACTTTTTACGGTTCGAGATTTTTTAAAATTCTTTTGAAAGGAGCTTTGGCCCGAAACTTGGTAGACGTGATCCTTGTATTTTTGTCGGTATGCACAAAAAAATTCAGCTAAAAACTCGAAGTGTACAAGATTTTGTGACCATTTGAAAAAAGTGTCCCCATCGAGACACTTTAATGGCTACTGGCAGCAAACCTGTAAAATCTCAAATGCTCTTTAAGGGGGTGTGAGTTCTTGAGGTTTGATGAGGGATAGGGGGCCAATATAAGGGCCAAGCACCAGCAACCATCACACATCATGTGCGCACACCCCGCCGGCCCCCCCGATCGCCGAAACCCCAATGCGATCGGTCAGGTTCTCCGACGATACTCCGACGACGGTGCCCCGATGAAGAAAAATCTGGCACCAGCACATGCCCGAGCCCAGCATGTGCTGCCGCAACCCTTGATCCGGTATGATCTTACACTGGGAATCAACTCCGTATTCTTAGAGTGGGAATGAACTCTGTATGCCTAAGTCAACCCATGAAACGAGCTTGCGGGTGCTCAGCTAGCCAGAGGGGCGGGATGCATAAGTCGAGGATCGATCAGGTCCCCCTCTACGTGTTGCCAATCCTGCTGTTGCAACTCTCAATCCGGTCGGATCTTAGACTGGGAATGAACTCCGTATGCCTAAGCCAACCAACGAAACAAACGGACGGGTGGGCGGTCGGGCACTACGTCAGCCAGAGAGACGAGATGCGCAAGCCGTGGATGGATAGGTTGGTAGGTGGGTTTAGGCACATCTTCATATTTCTGCATGCCAATGCCATTTTTATGGCTTGTAAATTCATACAATGTTCCTTTAAGCCTCCACGTGAAGTTTCATGGCAAGACGACTCGTTTTCTATTTTTCATGATTTTTGAAACTTTTTACGGTTTAGGATTTTTTAAACTTTTTTCAAAAGGAGTTTTGGTCCCAAACTTGGTAGACGTGATCCTTGTATTTTTGTTGGCATGCACAAAAAAAATCACCTAAAAACTCGAAGTGTACAAGATTTTGTGACCATTTGAAAAAAGTGTCCCCATTTTAGACACTTTAATAGCTACTGGTAGCAAACCTGTAAAATCTCAAATGCTCTTTAAGGAGGTGTGAGTTCTCGAGGTTTGATGAGGGATAGGGGGCTAATAGAAGGACCAAGTACTAGCACCCATCGCACATCATGTGCCCACACCCCCTCCGACCCCCCGATCGCCGAAACCCCAACGCTGCCGGTCAGGTTCTCCGACGGTGCTCCGACGATGGTGCCCCGACGAAGAAAAATGTGGCACCAGCACATGCCCGAGCCCAGCATGTGCTTCCGCAACCCTTGGTCCGGTCTGATCTTAGACTGGGAATAAACTCCGTATGCTTAGACTAGGAATGAACTCTGTATGCCTAAGTCAACCCATGAAACGAGTGTGTGGGAGCTCAGTCGGCCAGATAGGCAGGATGCGCAAGCTGGTGATCGATCGGGTCCCCCTCTGCATGCTGCCAATCCAGCTGCTGCAACCCTCGATCCGGTCCAATCTTAGACTGGGAATAAACTCTATATGCCTAAGCTAACAAACGAAATGAGCGGGCGGGCGGGCACTGCGCCGGCCCTAGAGACGGGATGCGCAAGCAGTGGATCGATAGGGTGGTAGGTGGGTTTAGGCACATACTCATATTTCTGCGTGCCAATGCCATTTTTATGGCTTGTAAATTCATACAACAGTCTCTTAAGCGTTCACATCAAGTTTCATGGCAAGATGACTTGTTTTTTATTTTTCACGATTTTTGAAAATTTTTACGGTTTGGGCTTTTTTAAAATTTTTTCGAAAGGACTTTTGGCCCCAAACTTGGTAGACGTAATCCTTGTATTTTTATTGGAATGCACAAAAACATTCAGCTAAAAACTCGAAGTGTACAAGATTTTGTGACCATTTGAAAAAAGTGTCCCCATTTCAGACACTTTAATGGCTACTAGCAGTAAACTTGTAAAATCTCAAATGCTCTTTAAGGGGCTGTGAGTTCTCGAGGTTTGATGAGGGATGGGGGCCAATATAAGGGCCAAGTACTAGCACCCATCGCACATCATTTGCGCACAACCCCCGGCCCCCACGATCGTCGGAACCCCAATGTCGCCGGTCAGGTTCTCCGGCGATGCTCCGGTATGGCGCCCCGACGAAGAAAAATGTGACACCAGCACATGCCCGAGCCCAGCATGTGCTGTCGCAACCCTCAGTCCGGTCCGATCTTAGACTGGGAATGAACTCCGTATGCCAAAGTCAACTGACGAAACGAGTAGGCGGGAGGATGGGAGGGCACTACGCCAGCCAAAGAGACGGGATGCGCAAGCCGTGGATCGATCCGGTGGTAAGTGGGTTTAGGCACATCTTCTTATTTCTGCAGGCCAATACCATTTTTATGGCTTGTAAATTCATACAATGGTCCCTTAAGCCTTCACGTGAAGTTTCATGGCAAGACGAGTCATTTTTTATTTTTCACGATTTTCAAAACTTTTTACGGTTCGAGATTTTTTAAAATTTTTTCGAAAGGTGTTTTGGCCCAAAACTTGGTAGACGTGATCCTTGTATTTTTCTTGGCATGCACAAAAAAAATCAGCTAACAACTCGAAGTGTACAAGATTTTGTGACCAATTGAAAAAAGTGTCCCCATTTCAAACACTTTAATGGCTACTGGCAGCAAACCTGTAAAATCTCAAATGCTCTTTAAAGGGGTGTGAGTTCTCGAGGTTTGATGAGGGATAGGGGGCCAATACAAGGGCCAAGTACCAGCACCCATTGCACATCATGTGCGCACACCCCCGTCCCCTCAATGCTCGGAACCCCAATGCCGCCAGTCAGGTTCTCTGACGATGCTCCGGCGATGGTGCCTCGACATAGAAAAATGCGGCACCAGCACATGCCCGGGCCCTGCTTGTGCTACCGCAACCCTCGGTTCGAACCGATCTTAGACTGGGAATGAACTCCGTATGCTTAGACTGGGAATGAACTCCGTATGCCTAAGTCAACCCATGAAACGAGCGTGCAGGCGCTCAGCCGGCCAGAGGGACGGGATGTGCAAGTCGGGGATCGGTTGGGTCCCCCTCTACGTGCTGCCGATCCTATTGCCATAACCCTCGGTTCGGTCCAATCTTAGACTGGGAATGAACTTCGTATGCCTAAGCCAACCGACGAAATGAGTGGGCGGGCGGGCGGGCGGGCGGGCGGGCACTACACCGGCCAGAGAGACGGGATGCACAAGTCATGGATCGATAGGGTGGTAGGTGGGTTTAGGCACATCTTCATATTTTTGCATGCCAATTCCATTTTTATGGCCTGTAAATTCATACAATGGTCCCTTAACCCTTCATGTGAAGTTTCATGGCAAGACGACTCGTTTTCTATTTCTTACAATTTTTGAAACTTTTTACGGTTTGAGATTTTTTAAAATTTTTTCGAAAGGAGTTTTGGCCCGAAACTTGGTAGGTGTGATCCTTGTATTTTTGTTGGCATTCATAAAAAAAATCAGCTAACAACTCGAAGTGTACAGGATTTTGTGACCATTTGAAAAAAGTGTCCCCATTTTAGACACTTTAATGGCTACTAGCAGCAAACCTGTAAAATCTCAAATGCTCTTTAAGGGGGTTTCAGTTCTCTAGGTTTGATGAGGAATAGGGGGCCAATATAAGGGCCAAGTACCAGCACCCATCGCACATCATGTGCGCGCACCCCCCCGTCCCCTTCGATCGCCGTAACCCCAATGCGGCCGGTCAGGTTCTCCGACGATTCTCCGACGATTCTCCGGTAATGGTGCCCCGACGTAGAAAAATGCAGCACCAGCACATGCCCGGGCCCAACATGTGCTACCGCAACCCTCAGTCGGATTCGATCTTAGACTGGAATGAACTCCGTATACCTAAGTCAACCCACGAAACAAAAGTGCGGGTGCTAAGTCGGCCATAGGGGCGGGATGCGCAAGCCGGGGATCGACCGATCCCCCTCTACGTGCTACCGATCCTCCTACCGCAACCTTCAATCTGGTCTGATCTTAGACTGGGAATGAACTCCGTATGCCTAAGCCAACCGACAAAATGAGCGGGCGGGCACTACGCTGGCCAAAGAGACGGGATGCGCAAGCTGTGTATCGATAGGGTGGTAGGTGGGTTTTGGCACATCTTCATATTTCTACATGTCAATGCCATTTTTACGGCTTGTAAATTCATACAATGGTCCCTTAAGCCTTCACGTGAAGTTTAATGGCAAGACACTTTAAGGGCTACTGACAGCAAACCTGTAAAATCCCAAATGCTCTTTAAGGGGTGTGAGTTCTCGAGGTTTGATGAGGGATAGGGGCCCAATATAAGGGCCAAGTACCAGCACCCATCGCACATCAAGTGCGTACACCCCCCGGCCCCCTCGATCGTCGGAACCCCAATGCCGTCGGTCAGGTTTTCCGGTGATTCTCCGACGATGGTACCCCGACGAAGAAAAATGCAGCACCAGCACAAGCTCGAGCCCAGCATGTGCTACCGCATCCCTCGGTCCGATTCGATCTTAGACTGGAAATGAACTCCGTATGCTTAGACTGGGAATGAATTTCGCATGCCTAAGTCAACCCACGAAACGAACGTGCAACTGCACAGTCGGCCATAGGGGCGGGATGCGCAAGACGGGGATCGACCGGGTCCCCCTCTGTGTGCTGCCAATCCTCCTGCCGTAACCTTCGATTTGGTCTGATCTTAGACTGGGAATAAACTCCATATACCTAAGCCAACCGACGAAATGAGCGGGCAGGCGGGCGGGCGGGCGGGCACTACGTCGACCAGAGAGACGGGATGTGCAAGCCATGGATCGATAGGGTGGTAGGTGGGTTTTGGTACATCTTCATATTTCTGCATGCCAATGCCATTTTTATGGCTTGCAAATTCATACAATGGTCCCTTAAGCCTTCACGTGAAGTTTCATGGCAAGACGACTCGTTTTCTATTTTTCACGATTTTTAAAACTTTTTACGGTTCGGGATTTTTTTAAATTTTTTTGGAAGGAGTTTTGGCCCCAACTTGGTAGACGTGATCCTTGTATTTTTGTTGGCATGCACAAAAAAATTCAGCTAAAAACTCGAAGTGTACAAGATTTTGTGACCATTTGAAAAAAGTGTCCCCATTTTAGACACTTTAATGGCTACTGGCAGCAAACATGTAAAATCTCAAATGTTCTTTAAGGGGGTGTGAGTTTTCGAGGTTTGATGAGGGATAGGGGGCCAATATAAAGACCAAGTACCACCACCCATCGCACATCATGTGCGCACACCCCTCCTCGGCCCTTCCCGATCGCCGGAACCCCAATGTCGCCAGTCAGGTTCTTCGACGATGCTCCGATGATGGTGCGTCGATGAAGAAAAATGCAGCACCAGCACAAGCCCGAGCCTAGCATGTGCTACCGTAACCATCGATCTGGTTCGATCGTAGACTAGGAATGAACTCCGTATGCTTAGACTGGGAATGAACTCCGTATGCCTAAGTCAACCCACGAAATGAATGTGCGGGCGCTCAGCCAGCCAGAGGGGCAGGATGTGCAAGCTGGGGATCGACCGGATCTCCCTCTACGTGCTGCCGATCCTACTACCAAAACCTTCAATTTGGTCTGATCTTAGACTGGGAATAAACTCCATATGCCTAAGCCAACCGAGGAAACAAGCGGGCGGGGGGGCGGACGGGCACTACACCGGCCAGAGAGACGAGATGCGCAAGCCGTGGATCGATAGGGTGGTAGGTGTGTTTTGGCACATCTTCATATTTCTATGTGCCAATGCCATTTTTATGGCTTCTAAATTCATACAATGGTCACTTAAGCATTCACGTGAAGTTTCATGGCAGGAAGACTCGTTTTCTATTTTTCACGATTTTCAAAACTTTTTGCGATTCAGGATTTTTTAAAATTGTTTTGGAAGGAGTTTTGGCCCCAAACATGGTAGACGTGATCCTTTTATTTTTGTTGGCATGCACAAAAAAATTCAGCTAAAAAATCGAAGTGTACATGATTTTGTGACCATTGGAAAAAAGTGTCCCCATTTCAGACTCTTTAATGGCTACTGGCAGCAAACCTGTAAAATCTCAAATTCTCTTTAAGGGGGTGTGAGTTCTTGAGGTTTAATGAGGGATAGGGGGCCAATATAAGGGCCAAGTACCAGCACCCATCACACATCATGTGCGTACACCCCTCCCAGCCCCCCCGATCGTCGGAACCCCAATACCGCCAGTCAGGTTCTTCGACGATGCTCCGACGATGGTGCCTCGACGAAGAAAAATCCAGCACCAGCACAAGCCTGAGCCCAGCATGTGCTGCCGCAACCCTCGGTCTGGTCCGATCTTAGATTGGGAATGAACTTCGTATGCTTAGACTGGGAATGAACTCTGTATCCCTAAGTCAACCCATGAAACGAACGTACGAGCACTCAGCCGGCCAAAGGGGAGGATGCTTAAGTCGGGGATCGGCTGGGTCCCCCTCTGCGTTTTGTCGATCCTACTGTCGTAACCCTCAGTCTGATCCCATCTCAGACTGGGAATGAACTCCGTACGCCTAAGCCAACCGACGAAATAAGCGGGCGGGCGGGCGGGCACTACGTCGGCCAGAGAGACGGGAAGCGCAAGCCGTGGATCGATAGGGTGGTAGGTGGGTTTAGGCACATCTTCATATTTCTGCATGAAAATTCCATTTTTATGCTTGTAAATTCATACAATGGTCCCTTAAGCCTTCACGTGAAGTTTCATGGCAAGATGACTCGTTTACTATTTTTCATGATTTTCGTAACTTTTTGTGGTTCGGGATTTTTTAAAATCTTTTTGGAAGGAGTTTTGGCCCCAAACTTGGTAGACGTGATCCTTGTATTTTTGTTGGCATGCACGAAAAAATTCAGCTAAAAACTCGAAGTGTACAAGATTTTGTGACCATTTGAAAAAAGTGTCCCCATTTTGGACACTTTAATGGCTACTGGCAGCAAACTTGTAAAATCTCAAATGCTCTTTAAGGGGGTGTGAGTTCTCGAGGTTTGATGTGGGATAGGGGGCCAATATAGGGGCCAAGTACCAACACCCATTGCACATCATGTGCGCACACCCCTCCGGCCCCCTCGATTGTCAAAACCCCAATGTCGCCGGTCAGGTTCTCCGATTATGCTCGGACGATGGTGCCCCGACGATGAAAAAAGTGGCAGCAGCACATGCCCGAGCCCAGCATGTGCTATCACAACCCTCGGTCTAGTCCAATCTTAGACTTGGAATGAACTCCGAATGCTTAAATTAGGAATGAACTCCGTATGCCTAAGTCAACCCACGAAACAAGCGTGCGGGCGCTCAGCCGGCCAGAGGGGCGGGATGCGCAAGTCGAGGATCGACCGGGTCCCCCTCTACATGCTGCCAATCTTGCTGTCACAACCCTCGGTCTGATCCAATCTTAGACTGGGAATGAACTCCGTATGCCTAAGCCAACCGACGAAATGATAGGGCGGGCGGGCATTATGCCGGCCAAAGAGATGAGATGCGCAAGCCGTGGATCGATAGGGTGGTAGGTGGGTTTAGGCACATCTTCATATTTCTATGTGCCAATGCCATTTTTATGGCTTGTAAATTCATATAATGGTCCCCTAAGCCTTCACGTGAAGTTTCATGGCAAGACGACTCGTTTTTTTTTTTCACGATTTTCAAAACTTTTTACGATTCTGAATTTTGCAAAATTTTATTGGAAGGAGTTTTGGCCCCAAACTAGGTAGACGTGATCCTTGTATTTCTGTTGGCATGCACAAAAAAAATCAGCTAAAAACTCAAAATGTACAATATTTTGTGACCATTTGAAAAAAGTGTCTCCATTTCAAACACTTTAGTGGCTACTGGCAGCAAACCTGTAAAATCTCAAATGCTCTTTAAGGGGGTGTGAGCTCTCTAGGTTTGATGAGGGATAGGGGGCCAATATAACGGCCAAGTAGCAGCACCCATCGCACATCATGTGCGCACACCCCCCGGCCACCCCGATCGCCGACACCCTAATGTCGTCGGTCAGGTTCTCCGGTGATGCTCCGGCGATGGTGCCCCGACGAAGAAAAATACGGCACCAGCACTTGCTTGAGCCCAGCATGTGTTGCCGCAACCCTCGGTCCGATCCGATCTTAGACTGTGAATGAACTCCATATGCTTAGACTGGGAATGAACTCCGTATGCCTAAGTCAACCCACGAAACGAGCGTGCGAGCGTCAACCGGCCAGAGGGGTGAGATGCGCAAGCCGAGGATCGGTCGGGTTCCCCTCTACGTGCTGCCGATCATGCTGCCATAACCCTCGGTCCGGTCCAATCATAAACTGGGAATGAACTTCGTATGCCTATGCCAACCAACGAAACGATCGGGCGGGCGGGCACTACGCCGGCCAGAGAGACGGGATGCGCAAGCCGTGGATCGATAGGGTGGTAGGTGGGTTTAGGCATATCTTCATATTTCTGCATGCCAATGCCATTTTTATGGCTTGTAAATTCATACAATGGTCCCTTAAGCCTTCACGTGAAGTTTCATGGCAAGACGACTCGTTTTCTATTTTTCACGATTTTTTAAGCTTTTTGCGGTTCGAGATTTTTTAAATTTTTTTCAAAAGAAGTTTTGGCCCCAAACTTGGTAGATGTGATCCGTTTATTTTTGTTGGCATGCATAAAAAAATTCAGCTAAAAACTCGCAGGGTACAAGATTTTGTGACTATTTGAAAAAAATGTCCCATTTTAGACACTTTAATGGCTACTGGCAGCAAACCTATAAAATCTCAAATGCTCTTTAAAGGGGTGTGAGTTCTCCAGGTTTGATGAGGGATAGAGGGACAATATAAGGGCCAAGTACCAGCACCCATCGCACATCATGTACGCACACCTCCCCGACCCCCCCGATCACCGAAACCTCAATGCCGTCGGTCAGGTTCTCTGGTGATGCTCCGACGATGGTGCCCCGATGAAGAAAAATGCGGCACCAGCACATGCCCAAGCCCAGCATGTGCTGTCACAACCCTTGGTCCGGTCTGATCTTGGGAATGAACTTCGTATGCTTAGACTGGGAATGAACTCCATATGCCTAAGTCAACCCACGAAATGAGCGTGCGAGCGTTCAGCCGGCCAGAGAGGCAGGATGTGCAAGTCGGGGATCGGTCGGGTCCCCCTCTACGTGCTACCGATCTTGCTGCCGCAACCTTCGGTCCGATCCAATCTTAGACTGGGAATGAACTCTGTATGCCTAAGCCAACCGACGAAACGAGCGGGTGGGCGAGCAGACGGGCACTACGCCGACCAGAGAGACGGGATGCGCAAGCCGTGATTCGATAGGGTGGTAGGTGGGTTTAGGCACATCTTCATATTTCTGCATGGCAATGCCATTTTTATGGCTTGTAAATTCATACAATGGTTCCTTAAGCCTTCACGTGAAGTTTCATGGCAAGAGGACTTGTTTTCTATTTTTCACGATTTTCAAAACGTTTTACGGTTCAGGATTTTTTAAAATTTTTTCGGAAGGAGTTTTTACCCCAAACTTGGTAGACTTGATCCTTGTATTTTTTTTGGCATGCCTAAAAAAATTCAGCAAAAAAATCAAAGTGTACAAGATTTTGTGACCATTTGAAAAAAGCATCCCTATTTCAGACACTTTAATGGCTACTGGCAGCAAACCTGTAAAATCTCAAATGCTCTTTAAGGGGGTGTGAGTTCTCGAGGTTTGATGAGGGATAAGGGGCCAATATAAGTGGCAAGTACCAGCACCCATCGCACATCATGTGCGCACACCCCCCCGAGCCCCCCGATCGTCGGAACCCCAATGCCGTCGATCAGGTTCTCCGGTGATGCTCCGGCGATGGTGCCCCAACGAAGAAAAATGTGGCACCAGCACATGCCCAAGCCCAGCATGTGCTACCACAACCCTTGGTCCGGTTTGACCTTAGACTAGGGATGAACTTCGTATGCTTAGACTGGGAATGAACTCCGTATGCCTAAGTCAACCCATGAAACGAGCTTACGGGCGTTTAGCCGGCCAGAGGGGCGGGATGCGCAAGCCAGGGATCGGTTGGGTCCCCTTCTACATGCTACCGATCCTACTACCACAACCCTCAGTCTGATCCGATCTTAGACTGGGAATGAACTTCGTATGCCTAAGCCAACCGATGAAACAAGCGAGCGAACAGGCGGCCGGGCACTACGCCGGCCAGAAGACGGGATGCGCAAGCTGTGGATAAATAGGGTGGTAGGTGGGTTTAGGCACATCTTTATATTTCTGCATGCCAATGCCATTTTTATGGCTTGTAAATTCATACAATGGTCCCTTAAGACTTCACTTTACGTTTCATGGCAAGATGACTCATTTTCTATTTTTCACGATATTCGTAACTTTCTACGGTTCGGTATTTTTTAAAATGTTTTTGGAAGGAGTTTTGGCCCCAAACTTTTTGTTGTCATGCAAAAAAAAATTCAGCTAAAAACTCGAAGTGTACAAGATTTTGTGACCATTTGAAAAAAGTGTCCCCATTTCAGACACTTTAATGGCTACTGGCAGCAAACCTGTAAAATCTCAAATGCTCTTTAAAGGGGTATGAGTTCTCGAGGTTTGATGAGGGATAGCGGGCCAATATAAGGGCTAAGTTCCAGCACCCATCACACATCATGTGAGCACACCCCCCCGGCCCCCCCGATTGCCGGAACCCTAATGTCGCCGGTCAAGTTCTCCGACGATAGTGCCCTAGGGAAGAAAAATACGGCACCAGCACATGCCCGAGCCTAGTATGTGCTACCGCAACCCTCAGTCCGGTTCGATCTTAGACTAGAATTAACTCTGTATGCTTAGACTGGGAATGAACTCCGTATGCCTAAGTCAACCCACGAAACGAGCGTGTGGGCGCTCAGTCGACCAGAGGGGTGGGATGTGCAAGCCGGGGATCAACCGGGTCCCCCTCTGCGTGCTACCGTAACCCTCTGTCTGGTCCAATCTTAGACTCGAAATGAACTCCGTATGCCTAAGCCAACCGACGAAATGAGGGGGCGGACGGGCGGACGGGTACTACATCGGCCAGAGAAGGGATGCGCAAGCCGTGGATTGATAGGGTGGTAGGTGGGTTTAGGCACATCTTTATATTTCTGCATGCCAATGCCATTTTTATGGCTTGTAAATTCATACAATGGTCCCTTAAGCCTTCACGTGAAGTTTCATGGCAAGACGACTCGCTTTCTATTTTTCATAATTTTTAAAACTTTTTGCGGTTCGAGATTTTTTACAATTTTTTTGGAAGCAGTTTTGGCCCCAAACTTGGTAGACGTGATCCTTGTATTTTTGTTGGCATGCACAAAAAAATTCATCTAAACACTCCAAGTGTGCAAGATTTTGTGACCATTTGAAAAAAGTGTCCCCATTTCAAACACTTTAATGGCTACTGGCAGCAAACCTGTAAAATCTCAAATGCTCTTTAAGGGGTGCGAGTTCTCGAGGTTTGATGAGGGATAAGGGGCCAATATAAGGGCCAAGTACCAGGACCCATCGTACATCATGTGCGCACGTCCCCCCGAACCCCGCGATCACCGGAACGCCAATGCCATCGGTCTGGTTCTTCGCTGATGCTCCGACGATGGTCCCCGGTGAAGAAAAATGTGGCACCAGCACATGCCTGAGCCCAGCATGTGCTTGGACTGGTCTGATCGGTCAGGTCCCCTTCTTTGTGCTGTCGATCCTACTGCCGTAACCCTCAGTCTGGTCTAATTTTAGACTGGGAGTGAACTCTATATGCCTTAGCCAGCCAACGAAACGAGCAGGCGGGTGGACGGGTGGCCACTACGCCGACCAGAGAGACGGGATACGCAAGTTGTGGATCGATAGGGTGGTTGGTGGGTTTAGGCACATCTTCATATTTCTGCGTGCCAATGCCATTTTTATGGCTTGTAAATTCATAAAATGGTCCCTTAAGCCTTCACGTGAAGTTTCATGGGAAGATGACTCGTTTTCTATTTTTCACGATTTTTGAAATTTTTACGGTTCGAGATTTTTTCACATTTTTTCTGAAGGAGTTTTGGCCCCAAACTTGGTAGACGTGATCCTTGTATTTTTTTTGGCATGCACAAAACAATTCAGCTAAACACTCCAAGTGTACAAGATTTTGTGACCATTTGAAAAAAGTGTCCCCATTTCAGACACTTTAATGGCTACTGGCAGCAAACCTGTAAAATCTCAAATGCTTTTTAAGGGGGTGTGAGTTCTTGAGGTTTGATGTGGGATAGGTGGCCAATATAAGGGCCAAGTACCAGCACCCATCGCACATCATGTGTGCACACCCCTCCGACCCCCCTCGATCGTCGAAACCCCAATGCCGCCGGTCAGGTTCTCCGGTGATGCTACAACAATGGTGCCCCGACGAAGAAAAATACAGCACCAGCACATGCTCGAGCCCAGCATGTGCTGCCGTAACCCTCGATTCAATCCGATCTTAGACTGGGAATGAACTCCGTATGCTTAGACTTGGAATGAACTCCGTATGACTAAGTCAACCCAAAAAACGAGCGTGCGGGAGCTCAACCGGCCAAAGGGGCGGGATGCGTAAGCCGGGGATCGGTTGGGTCCCCTCTGCGTGCTACCGATCCTGCTACTGCAACCGTCGGTCTGGTCTGATCTTAGACTGGGAATGAACTCCGTATGCCTAAGCCAACCGACGAAACGAACGGGCGAACAGGCGACCGGGCACTACGCCGGCCAGAAAGACGGGATGTGCAAGCCATGGATAAATAGGGTGGTAGGTGGGTTTAGGCACATCTTTATATTTCTGCATGCCAATGCCATTTTTATGGCTTGTAAATTCATACAATGGTCCCTTAAGCCTTCACTTTACGTTTCATGGCAAGACGACTCGTTTTCTATTTTTCATGATTTTCAAAACTTTTTGTGGTTCGGGATTTTTTAAAATTTTTTTGAAAAGAGTTTTGGCCCCAAACTTGGTAGACGTGATCCTTGTATTTTTGTTGGCATGCAGAAAAAAATTCAGCTAAAAACTCGAAGTGTACAAGATTTTGTGACCATTTGAAAAAAGTGTCCCCATTTCAGACACTTTATTGGCTACTGGCAGCAAACCTGTAAAATCTCAAATGCTCTTTAAGGGGGTGTGAGGTCTCGAGGTTTGATGAGGGATAAGGGGCCAATATAAGGGCCAAGTACCAGCACCCATTGCACATCACTTGCGCACACCCCCCGACCCCCCGATCGTCGGAACCCCAATGCCGCTGGTCAGGTTCTCCGGCGATGGTGGCCCGACGAAGAAAAATGCTGCACCAGCACCTGTCCGTGCCTAGCATGTGCTACCGCAAACCTTGGTCAGGTCCAATCTTAGACTGTGAATGAACTCCATATGCTTAGACTGGGAATGAACTCCGTATGCCTAGGTCAACCCATGAAACGAGCGTGCGAATGCTCAGTCAGATAGAGGGGTAGGATGCGCAAGCCGGGGATCAAAAGGGTCCTCCTCTACGTGCTACCGATCCTACTGCTACAACCCTCAGTCAGGTCTGATCTTAGACTGGAAATGAACTCCGTATGCCTATGCCAACCGACGAAACGAGCGGGCGGACGGGCGGAGAAGCACTACGCCGGCCAGAGAGACGGGATGCACAAGCTATGGATCGATAGGGTGGTAGGTGGGTTTAGGCACATCTTCATCTTTCTACGTGCCAATGCCATTTTTATGGCTTGTAAATTCATACAATGGTCCCTCAAGCCTTTACGTGAAGTTTCATGCTAATTTTCTATTTTTCATGATTTTCGAAACCTTTTGCGGTTCGGGATTTTTTAAAATTTTTTCGAAAGGAGTTTTGTCCCCAAACTTGGTAGATGTGATCCTTTTATTTTTTTTGGCATGCACAAAAAAATTCAACGAAAAACTCGAAGTATACAAGATTTTGTGACCATTTCAAAAAAGTGTCCCCATTTCAGACACTGTAATGGCTACTGGCAGCAAACCTGTAAAATCTCAAATGCTCTTTAAGGGGGTGTGAGTTCTCAAGATTTGATGAGGGATAGGGGGCCAATATAAGGTCCAAGTACCAGCACTCATCACAAATCTTGTGCGCACACCCCCCGGCCCCCCTGATCGCCTGAACCCCAATGCCGTCGGTCAGGTTCTCCGACGATGCTTCGATGATGGTACCCACACGAAGAAAAATGCAGCACCAGCACATGCCCGAGCCCAGCATGTGCTGCCGCAACCCTCGGTTCGATTCGATCTTACACTGGGAATGAACTCCATATGCTTAGACTGGGAATGAACTCCGTATGCTTAGACTGGGAATGAACTCCGTATGCCTAAGTTAACCCACGAAACGAGCGTGCAGGTGCTCAGCCGGCCAAAGGTGCGGGATGCACAAGACGAGGATAAATAGGATGGTAGGTGGGTTTAGGCACATCTTTATATTTCTGCATGCCAATGCCATTTTTATGGCTTGTAAATTCATACAATGGTCCTTTAAACCTTCACTTTATGTTACATGGTAAGACGACTCGTTTTCTATTTTTCATGATCAAAACTTTTTATGGTTCAAGATTTTTTAAAATTTTTTCGAAAAGAGTTTTGGCCCCAAACTTGGTATGTGATCCTTGTATTTTTGTTGGCATGCACAAAAAAATTCAGCTAAAAACTCGAAGTGTACAAGATTTTGTGACCATTTGAAAAAAGTGTCCCCATTTTAGACACTTTAATGGCTACTGGCAACAAACCTGTAAAATCTCAAATGCTCTTTAAAGGGGTGTGAGTTCTCGAGGTTTGATGAGGGATAAGGGGCCAATATAAGGGCCAAGTACTAGTACCCATCGCACATCATGTGCACACACGCCCCCGGCCCCCCCGATCATCGAAACCCCAATGTCGTCGGCCAGGTTCTCCAGCGATGCTCCGACGATGGTGCCCCGACGAAGAAAAATGCGGCACCAGCACATGCCAAAGCGTAGCATGGGCTGCCGCAACCCTCGGTTCGGTCCGATCTTAGACTGGGAATGAACTCCGCATGCTTATGTTGGGAATGAACTCCGTATCCCTAAGTCAACCCGTGAAACGAGCGTGCGGGTGCTCAGCCGGCCAGGGGGACGGGATGCGCAAGTCAGGGATCGGTGGGTCCCCTTCAGTGTACTGTAGATCCTACTACCGCAACCTTCAGTCCGATCGGATCTTAGACTGGGAATGAACTCCGTATGTGTAAGCCAACCGACAAAACGAGTGGATGGGCAGGCGGGCACTGTGCTGGCCAGATAGACAGGATGCGCAAGCCGTGGATCGATAGGGTGGTAGGTGGGTTTAGGTACCTCTTCATTTTTCTGCATGCCAATGCCATTTTTATGGCTTGTAAATTCATACAATGGTCCCTTAAGCCTTCACGTGAAGTTTCATGGCAGGTTGACTCGTTTTCTATTTTTAATGATTTTCGAAACTTTTTACGGTTTGGGATTTTTTAAAATTTTTTTGGAAGGAGTTTTGGCACCAAACTTGGTAGAAGTGATCCTTGTATTTTTGTTGGCATGCACAAAAACATTCAGCCAAAAACTCGAATTGTACAAGATTTTGTGACCATTTGAAAAAAGTGTCCTCATTTTGAACACTTTAATGGCTACTGGCAGCAAACCTGTAAAATCTCAAGTGCTCTTTAAGGGGGTGTGAGTTCTCAAGGTTTGATGAGGGATAGGGGGCCAAGTACCAGCACCCATCACACATCTTGTGCACACACCCCCTGGCCCCCTAATCACTGGAACCCCGAAGCCGTCGGTCAGGTTCTCTGACGATGCTCCGGTGATGGTGCCCTGACAAAGAAAAATGCGACACCAGCACATGCCCGAGCCCAGCATGTGCTGCCGCAACCCTCGGTCTGGTTTGATCTTAGACTAGGAATGAACTCCGTATGCTTAGACAGGGAATGAACTCCGTATCCCTAAGTCAACCCACGAAACGAGCATACGGGCGCTCAGCCGGCCAGAGGGGCGGGATGCGCAAGTCGGGGATCGGTCGGGTCCGCCTTGGCGTGCTGTCGATCCTACTATCATAACCCTCGGTCTGGTCTGATCTTAGACTAGGAATGATCTCTGTATGCCTAAGCCAACTGACGAAACGAACGGGCTGGCGGGCGGGCGGGTACTACACGGCGAGAGAGACGGGATGCGCAAGCCGTAGATCGATAGGGTGGTAGGTGGGTTTAGGAACATCTTCATATTACTATGTGCCAATGCCATTTTTATCACTAGTAAATTCATACAATGGTCACTTAAGCCTTCACGTGAAGTTACATGGCAAGAGGACTCATTTTATATTTTTCACGATTTTCAAAACTTTTTACGGTTCGGGATTTTTTAAAATTTTTTCATAAGGATTTTTGGCCCCAAACATGGTAGCCGTGATCCTTGTATTTTTTTTGGCATGCACAAAAAATTTCAGCTAAAAACTCAAAGTGTACGAGATTTTGTGACCATTTGAAAAAAGTGTCCCCATTTCAGACACTTTAATGGCTACAGGTAGCAAACCTGTAAAATCTCAAATGCTCTTTAGGGGGGTGCGAGTTCTCGAGATTTGATGAGGGATAGAAGGCCAATATAAGGGCCAAGTACCAGCACTCATCGCACATCATGTGCGCACACCCCCCAGCCCGCCCGATCGCCGGAACCCCAATGCCACCAGTTAGGTTCTCCGATGATGCTCCGACGATGGTTTCCTGATGAAGAAAAATAGGGCATCAGCACATGCCCGAGCCCAGCATGTGCTACCGTAACCCTCGATTCGATCTGATCTTAGCCTGGGAATGAACTCCGTATGCTTAGACTGGGAATGAACTCCGTATGCCTAAGTCAACCCACGAAACGAGCGTGCGGGCGCTCAGCCGACCAAAGGGTCCGGATGCGCAAGCCGGGGATCGGTCGGGTCCCCCTCTACGTGCCGCCATTCCTGCTGTCGCAACCCTCGGTCTGGTCTGATCTTAGACTGGGAATGAACTCCATATGCCTAAGCCAACTGACGAAACAAACGGGCAAGCTGGCGGCCAGGCACTACGTCGGCCAGAGAGAGGTGATGCGCAAGCCGTGGATCGATAGGCTGGTAGGTGGGTTTAGGCACATCTTCATATTTCTGCATGCCAATGCCATTTTTATGGCTTGTAAACTCATACAATGGTCCCTTAAGCCTTCACGTGAAGTTTCATGGCAAGACGACTCGTTTTCTATTTTTCACGATTTTTGAAACTTTTTACGGTTCGAGATTTTTTTAAAAATATTTTCGGAAGCAGTTTTGGCCCCAAACTTGGTAGACGTGATCCTTGTATTTTTGTTGGCATGGATAAAAACATTCAGCTAAAAACTCGAAGTGTACAAGATTTTGTGACCATTTGAAAAAAGTGTCCCCGTTTCAGACACTTTAATGGCTACTGGCAGCAAACCGGTAAAATCTCAAATGGTCTTTAAGACGGTGTGAGTTCTCGAGGTTTGATGAGGGATAGGGGCCCAATATAAGGGCCAAGTACCAGCACCCATCGCACATCATGTGCGCACACCCCCCGGCCCCCCCGATCGTCAGAACCCCAACGCAGTCGGTCAGGTTCTCCGACGATGCTCCGACGATGGTGGCCCGACGTAGAAAAATGTGGCACTAGCACATGCCCGAGCCCAGCATGTGCTGCTGCAACCCTCGGTTTGGTTCGATCTTAGACTGGGAATGAACTCCGTATGCTTAGATTGGGAATGAACTCCGTATGCCTAAGTCAACCAACGAAATGAACGTGCGGGCGCTCAGTCGGCCAGAAGGGCGGGATGCGCAAGCCAGGGATCAGCCGGGTCCCCCTCTGCGTGCTGTCGATCCTACTGCTATAACCCTTAGTCCAGTCTGATCTTAGAGTGGGAATGAACTTCGTATGCCTAAGCCAACTGACAAAACGAGCGGACGGGCGGGCGAGCACTACGTCGGCCAGAGAGACAGGATGCGCAAGTCGTGGATCGACAGGGTGGTAGGTGGGTTTAGGCACATCTTCATATTTCTGTGTGCCAATGTCATTTTTATGGCCTATAAATTCATACAACGGTCCCTTAAGCCTCTACGTGAAGTTTCATGGCAAGATGACTCGTTTTCTATTTTTCACGATTTTAAAAACTTTTTATGGTTCGGGATTCTTTAAAATTTTTTCAGAAGGAGTTTTGGTCCCAAACATTGTAGATGTGATCCTTGTATTTTTGTTGGCATACGCAAAAGAATTCAGCCAAACACTCGAAGTGTACAAGATTTTGTGACCATTTGAAAAAAGTGTCCCCATTTCAAACACTTTAATGGCTACTGGCAGCGAACCTATAAAATCTCAAATGCTCTTTAAGGGGGTGTGAGTTCTCGATGTTTGATGAGGTATAGGGGGCCAATATAAGGGCCAAGTACCAGCACCCATCGCACATCATGTGCGAACACCCCCCCGGCCCCCCCGATCATCGGAACCCCAATGCAGTCGGTCACATTTTCTGGTGATGCTCTGACGATGGTGCCCCGGCGTAGAAAAATGTGGCACCAGCACATGCCCGAGCCCAGCATGTGCTGTCGCAACCCTCGGTTTGGTCCGATCTTAGACTGGGAATGAACTCTGTATGCTTAGATTGGCAATGAACTCCGTATGCCTAAGTCAACCCACGAAATGAGCGTGCGGGCGCTCGGTCGGCCAGAAGGGCGGGATGCGCAAGCCGGGGATTGACCGGGTCCCCCTCTGTGTGCTGTCGATCCTACTGCCGCAACCCTTAGTCCGATCTAATCTTAGACTGGGAATGAACTCCGTATGCCTAAGCCAACTGACGAAACGAGTGGACGGGCGGTTGGGCACTACATCGGCCAGAGAGACGAGATGCGCAAGCCGTGGATCGACAGGGTGGTAGGTGGGTTTAGGCACATCTTCATATTTCTGTGTGCCAATATCATTTTTATGGCTTGTAAATTCATACAATGGTCCCTTAAGCCTTTACATGAAGTTTCATGGCAAGATGACTCGTTTTTTATTTGTCACGATTTTCAAAACTTTTAGTGGTTCGAGATTTTTTAAAATTTTTTCAGAAGGAGTTTTGGTCCCAAACTTTGTAGACGTGATCCTTTTATTTTTGTTGGCATACACAAAAAAATTCAGCCAAACACTCGAAGTGTACAAGATTTTGTGACCATTTGAAAAAAGCGTCCCCATTTCAAACACTTTAATGGCTACTTGTAGCGAACCTGTAAAATCTCAAATGCTCTTTAAGGGGGTGTGAGTTCTCAAGGTTTGATGAGGTATAGGGGGCCAATATAAGGGCCAAGTACCAGCACCCATCGCACATCATGTGCGCACACCCCTCCGGCCCCCCTGATCACCGGATCCCCAATGCCGCAGGTCAGGTTCTCCGGCGATGCTCTGGCGATGGTGCCCCGACGAAGAAAAATGCGGCACCAGCACATGCCGGAGCCCAGCATGTGCTACCGCAACCGTTGGTCCGATCCGATCTTACACTGGGAATGAACTCCGTATGCTTAGACAGGGAATGAACTCCGTATCCCTAAGTCAACCCACGAAACGAGCGTACGGGCGCTCAGCTGGCCAGAGTGGCGGGATGCGTAAGCCAGGGATCGGTCGGGTCCCCTTTTGCATGCTGCCGATCTTGCTATCACAACCCTCAGTCTGGTCTAATCTTAGACAGGGAATGAACTCCGTATACCTAAGCCAACTGACGAAATGAACGGGCGAGTTGGCGGCCGGGCACTACGCCGGCCAGAGAGACAGGATGCAAAAGCTGTGGATCGATAGGGTGGTAGGTGGGTTTAGGCACATCTTCATATTTTTGCATGCCAATGCCATTTTTATGGTTTGTAAACTCATACAATGGTCCCTTAAGCCTTCATGTGAAGTTTCATGGCAAGACGACTTGTATTCTATTTTTTTTTAAATATTTTCAAAAGCAGTTTTGGCCCCAAACTTTGTAGACATGATCCTTGTATTTTTGTTGGCATGCATAAAAATATTTAGCTAAAAACTCGAAGTGTACAAGATTTTGTGACCATTTGAAAAAAGTGTCCCTGTTTCAGACACTTTAATGGCTACTGGCAGCAAACCTGTAAAATCTTAAATGGTCTTTAAGGTGGTGTGAGTTCTTGAGGTTTGATGAGAGATAGGGGGCTAATATAAGGGCCAAGTACCAGCACCCACCGCACATCATGTGACCACACCCCCCCGGCCCCTTCGATCGTCGGAACCCCAATACCGTCGGTCAGGTTATCCGACGATGGTGCCCCGACGAAGAAAAATTAGGCCCCAGCACATGCCCGAGCCTAGCATGTGCTGCCGCAACCCTCGGTCTGATCTGATCTTAGACTGGTAATGAACTCCGTATGCTTAGACTGGGAATGAACTCCGTGTCCCTAAGTCAACCCATGAAACGAGCGTGCGGGCGCACAGTCGGCCAGAGGGGCGGGATGCGCAAGCTGAGAATCGACTGGGTCCCCCTTTGCGTGCTGTCGATCCTACTACGACAACCCTCAGTTCGGTCTTATCTTAGACTGAGATTGAACTCCTATGCCTAAGCCAACCGACGAAACGAGCGGGTGGGCGGGCACTACGCCAGCCAGAGAGACGGGATGCATAATCTGTGGATCGATAGGGTGGTAGGTGGGTTTAGGCACATCTTCATATTTCTGTGTGCCAATGCCATTTTTATAGCTTTTGAATTCATACAATGGTCCCTTAAGCCTTCACGTGAAGTTTCGTGGCAAGACGACTCGTTTTCTATTTCTCACAATTTTTGAAACTTTTTGCGGTTCGGGATTTTTTAAAATTTTTTCGAAAGGAGTTTTGGCCGCAAACTTGGTGGACGTGATCCTTGTATTTTTGTTGGCATGCACAAAAACATTCAGCTAAAAACTCGAAGTGTACAAGATTTTGTGACCATTTGAAAAAAGTGTCCCCATTTCAAACACTTTAATGGCTACTGGAAGCGAACCTGTAAAATCTCAAATGCTCTTTAAGGGGGTGTGAGTTCTTGAGGTTTGAAGAGGGATAGAGGGCCAATATAAGGCCCAAGTACCAGCACCCATCTCACATCATGTGTGCACACCCCTCGGCCCCCCCGATCGCCGGAACCCTAATGCCGCAAGTCAGGTTCTCCGGTGATGCTCCGATGATGGTGCCCCGACGAAGAAAAATACAGCACCAGCACATGCTCGAGCCCAGCATGTGCTGTCGCAACCGTCGGTCTGATCCGATCTTAGACTGGGAATGAACTCCGTATGCTTAGATAGGGAATGAACTCCGTATCCCTAAGTCAACCGACAGAACGAGCGTACGGGCGTTCAGCCGGCCAGAGGGGCGGGATGCGTAAGCCAGGGATCAGCCGGGTCCCCCTTTGCGTGCTGTCGATCCTGCTATCGCAACCCTCGGTTCGGTCTGATCTTAGACTGGGAATGAACTCCGTATGCCTAAGCCAACCGACGAAACGAGCGGACGGGCGGGCGAGCACTACGCCGGCCAGAGAGACGGGATGCGCAAGCCGTGGATCGACAGGGTGGTTGGTGGGTTTAGGCACATCTTCATATTTCTGCTTGCCAATGCAATTTTTATGGCCTATAAATTCATACAACGATCCTTTAAGCCTTTACGTGAAGTTTCATGGCAAGATGACTCGTTTTCTATTTTTCATGATTTTCAAAACTTTTTGTGGTTCTGGATTTTTTTAAATTTTTTTAGAAGAAGTTTTGGTCCCAAACTTTGTAGACGTGATCCTTGTATTTTTTTTGGCATGCACAAAAATATTCAGCCAAAGACTCGAAGTGTACAAGATTTTGTGACCATTTGAAAAAAGTGTCCCCATTTAAGACACTTTAATGGCTACTGGTAGCAAACCTATAAAATCTCCAATGTTCTTTAAGGGCGTGTGAGTTCTCGAGGTTTGATAAGGGATAGGGGGCCAATATAAGGGCCAAGTACCAGCACCCATCGCACATCATGTGCGCACTCCCCCCGGCCCCCCTGATCGTCGAAAACCCAATGCCGTCGGTCAGGTTCTCCTGCGATGCTCCGGCGATGGTGCCCCGGTGAAGAAAAATGCGACACCAGCACATGCCCGAGCCTAGCATGTCCTGTTGCAACCCTTGGTCTGGTCTGATCTTAAACTGGGAATGAACACTGTATGCTTAGACTGGGAATGAACTCCATATGCCTAAGTCAACCCACGAAACGAGCGTGCGGGTGCTCAACCGACCAGAGGGGCGGGATGCGCAAGCTAGGGATCAATCGGGTCCCCCTCTGTGTGCTGTCGATCCTGCTGGCACAACCCCCGGTTCGGTCTGATCTTAGATTGGGAATGAACTCCGTATGCTTAGACTGGCTGACAAAACGAACAGGCGGGCGGACGGGCGGGCACTACGTCAGCCAGAGAGACGGGATGCGCAAGCCGTGGATTGATAGGGTGGTAGGTGGGTTTAGGCACATCTTCATATTTCTGTGTGCCAATGCCATTTTTATGGCTTGTAAATTCATAAAATGGTCCATTAAGCCTTCACGTGAAGTTTCATGGTAAGATGACTCGTTTTCTATTTTTCATGATTTTTAAAACTTTTTACGGTTCGGTATTTTTAAAAAATTTTTTGGAAGGAATTTTGGCCCCGAAATTAGTAGACATAATCCTTGTATATTTTGTTGGCATGCACAAAAAAATGTAGCTAAAAACTCGAAGTGTACAAGATTTTGCGACCATTTGAAAAAAGTGTCCCCAATTCAGACACTTTAATGGCTACTGGCAACAAACCTATAAAATCTCAAATGCTCTTTAAGGGGGTGTGAGTTCTTGAGGTTTGATGAGGGATAGGGGGCCAATATAAGGGCCAAGTACCAGCACCCATCGCACATCATGCGCGCAAACCCCCCGCCCCCCCCGATCGTTCTAACCCTAATGCCGCCGGTCAGGTTCTCCGATGATGCTTCGGGGATGGGGCCCCGACGAGGAAAAATGCGGCACCAGCACATGCCCGAGCCCAACATGTGCAGCCGCAACCCTCGTGCGGTCTGATCTTAGACTGGGAATGAACTCCGTATGCTTAGACTGGGAATGAACTCTGTATGCCTAAGTCAATCAACCCACGAAACGAGCGTGCGGGCGCTCAGCCGGCCAAAGGGGCGGGATGCACAACCCGGGGATCGGTCGGGTCCCCCTCTGCATGCTGCCGATCCTGTTGCCACAACCCTCGGTCCGGTCTGATCTTAGACTGGGAATGAACTTTGTATGCCTAAGCCAACCGACGAAACGAGCAGGCGAGCAGGCGGGCGGGCACTACGTCGGCCAGAGAGATGGGAAGCACAAATCGTGGATTGATAGGGTGGTAAGAGGGTTTAGGCACATCTTCATATTTCTACATGCCAATGCCATTTTTATGGCTTGTAAATTCATACAATGGTTCTTTAAGCCTTCACGTGAAGTTTCATGGCAAGACGACTCGTTTTCTATTTTTCACGATTTTCAAAACTTTTTGCGGTTCGAGATTTTTTAAAATTTTTTTGGAAGGAGTTTGGGCCCCAAACATGGTAGAGGTGATCCTTGTATTTTTATTGGCATGCACAAAAAAATTCAGCTAAAAACTCGAAGTGTACAAGATTTTGTTACCATTTGAAAAAAGTGTCCCCATTTCAAACACTTTAATGGCTACTGGCAGCAAACCTGTAAAATCTCAAATGCTCTTTAAGGGGGTGTGAGTTCTTGAGGTTTGATGACGGATAGGGGACTAATATAAGGGCCAAGTACCAGCACCCACCGGACATCATCCGCGCAAACCCCCTGGCCCCTCAATCGCCAGAACCTCGATGCCGCCGGTCAGGTTCTCCGATGATGCTTCGGCGATGGGGGCCTCGACGAAGAAAAATATGACACCAGCACATGCCCGAGCCCAGCATGTGCTGCCGCAACCCTCGGTCTACTCCGATCTTAGAGTGGGAAGGAACTCCGTATGTTTAGACTGGGAATGAACTCCGTATGCCTAAGTCAACCCATGAAATGAACGTACAGTCGCTCAGCCGGCCAAAGGGGCAGGATGCGCAAGCCGGGAATCGATCGAGTCCCATTCTACATGCTGTCGATCATGCTGCCGCAACCCTCCGTCTGGTCCAATCTTAGACTAGGAATGAACTCTGTATGCCTAAGCTAATTGATGAAACGAGGGGGTGGGCGAGTGGGCACTACGCCGGCTAGAGAGATGGGATGCGCAAGCCATGGATCGATAGGGTGGTAGGTGGGTTTAGGCAAATCTTCATATTTCTGGGTGCCAATGCCATTTTTATGGCTTGTAAATTCATACAATGGTCCCTTAAGCCTTCACGTGAAGTTTCATGGCAAGACGACTCGTTTTCTATTTTTCACAATTTTCAAAACTTTTTACGGTTCAGGATTTTTTAAAATTTTTTTGGAAGGATTTTTAGCCCTAAACTTAGTAGGAGTGATTCTTTTATTTTTTTTGGCATGCATAAAAAAATTCAGCTAAAAACTCGAAGTGTACAAGATTTTGTGACCATTTGAAAAAAGTGTCCCAATTTCAGACACTTTATGGCTACTGGCAGCAAACCTGTAAAATCTCAAATGCTCTTTAAGAGGGTGTGAGTTCTCGAGGTTTAATGAGGGATAGGGGGCCAATATAAGGGCCAAGTACCAGCACCCATCGCACATCATGTGTGCACAACCTCCCGACCCCCCGATCGTCGGAACCCTAATTCCGCCGGTCAGGTTCTCCGGCATTGCTCCGGTGATGGTGCCACGGTGAAGAAAAATGCAGCACTAGCACATTCCCGAGCCTAGCATGTGCTGCTGCAACCCTCGGTCCGGTCTGATCTTAGACTAGGAATGAACTTCGTAAGCTTAGACTGGGAATGAATTCCGTATGCCTAAGTCAACCCACGAAATGAGCGTACGGTCGCTGAGTCGGCCAGAAGGGCGGGATGCACAAGCCGGGGATCGGCCGAGTCCCCCTTTGTGTGCTACCGATCCTACTATCGTAACCCTTGGTCCGATCCAATCTTAGATTGGGAATGAACTCCGTATGCTTAAGCCAACCGACGAAACGAACGGGCGGGTGGGCGGGCGGGCACTACGCCGACCAGAGAGACGGGATGCGCAAGCCGTGGATCGATAGGGTGGTAGGTGGATTTAGGCACATCTGCATATTTCTATGTGCCAATGCCATTTTTATCACTTGTAAATTCATACAATGGTCCCTTAAGCCTTCACGTGAAGTTTCATGGCAAGACGACTCGTTTTTTATTTTTCATGATTTTTGAAACTTTTTACGGTTCGAGATTTTGTAAAATTTTTTCAGAAGGCGTTTTAGCCCCAAACTTGGTAGGAGTGATTCTTTTATTTTTGTTGGCATGCACAAAAAAATTCAGCTAAAAACTTGAAGTGTACAAGATATTGTGACCATTCGAAAAAGTGTCCCCATTTCAGACACTTAATGGCTACTGGCAGCAAACCTGTAAAATCTCAAATGCTCTTTAAGGGGGTGTGAGTTCTCAAGGTTTGATGAGGGATAGAGGACCAATATAAGGGCCAAGTAGCAGCACCCATCGCACATCATGTGCGCACACCCCCCGGCCCCCCCGATCACCAGAACCACAATGCCGTCCGGCGATGGTGCCCCGACGAAGAAAAATACGGCACCAGCACATGCCTGAGCCCAGCATGTGCTGCCGCTACCGTCGGTCCATTCTGATATTAGACTAGGAATGAACTCGGTATGCTTAGATTGGGAATGAACTCTGTATGCCTAAGTCGAGCCACAAAACAAGCGTGCAGGCGCTTAGTCGGCCAGAGGGGTGAGATGCGCAAGCCGGGGATCGACCGGGTCTCCCTTTACGTGCTGCCGATCCTGCTGCCGCAACCCTTGGTCTGGTCCAATCTTAGACTGGGAATGAACTCTGTATGCCTAAGCCGACCGACGAAACGAGCGGACGGGCGGGCACTACGCTGGCTAGAGAGACGGGATGTGCAAGCCGTAGATCGATAGGGTGGTAGGTGGGTTTAGGCACATCTTCATATTTCTATGTGCGAATGCCATTTTTATGGCTTGTAAATTCATACAATGGTCTCTTAAGCCTTCACGTGAAGTTTCATGGCAAGACGACTCGTTTTCTATTTTTCATAATTTTTGAAACTTTTTACGGTTCGAGATTTTTTTAAATTTTTTTGGAAGGTTTTTTGGCCCTAAACTTGGTAGACATGATCCTTGTATTTTTTTTGGCATGCACAAAAAAATTCAGCTAAAAACTTGAAGTGTACAAGATTTTGTGACCATTTGAAAATAGTGTCCCCATTTCAGACACTTTAATGGCTACTGGCAGCAAACCTGTAAAATCTCAAATGCTTTTTAAGGGGGTGTGAGTTCTTGAGGTTTGATGAGTGATAGGGGGCCAATCTAAGGGCCAAGTACCAGCACCCATCGCACATCATGTGCGCACACCCCCTGGCCCCCCCGATCATCGGTCAGGTTCTCCGACGATGCTTCGACGATGGTGCCCTGGTGAAGAAAAATGCAGCACCAGCACATTCCCGAGTTGAGCATGTGCTGCCGTAACCCTCGGTCCAATCCGATCTTAGACTGGGAATGAACTCCGTATGCTTAGACTAGGAATGAACTCCGTATGCCTAAGTTAACCCATGAAACAAGCGTGCGGGCGCTCAGTCGGCCGGAGGGGTGGGATGTGGAAGCCGGGGATCTGTCGGGTCCCCCTCTACGTGCTGTCGATCCTGCTACCGTAACTCTCGGTCTGGTCTGATCTTAGACTGGGAATGAACTCTGTATGTCTAAGCCAACCGACGAAACGAGCGGGCGGGCGGGCACTACGTCGGCTAGAGAGACGGGATGCGCAAGCCGTGGATCGACAGAGTGGTAGGTGGGTTTAGGCACATCTTCATATTTTCGCATGCCAATGCCATTTTTATGGCTTGTAAATTCATACAATGGTCCCTTAAGCTTTCACGTGAAGTTTCATGGCAAGACGACTCGTTTTCTATTTTTCATGATTTTTGAAACTTTTTACGATTCGAGATTTTTTAAAATTTTTTCGGAAGGAGTTTTGGCCCCAAACTTGGTAGACATGATCCTTGTATTTTTTTGGCATGCACAAAACAATTTCGCTAAAAACTCGAAGTGTACAAGATTTTGTGACCATTTGAAAAAAGTGTCCCCATTTTAGACACTTTAAAGGCTACTGTCAGCAAACCTGTAAAATCTTAAATGCTCTTTAAGGGGGTGTGAGTTCTCAAGGTTTGATGAGGGATAGGGGGCCAATATAAGGACCAAGTACCAGCACCCATCGCACATCATGTAAGCACACCCCCTGCCCCCCCGATCGCTGGAACCCAATTGTCGTCGGTCAGGTTCTCCGTCGATGCTCCAACGATGGTGTCCCGACGAAGAAAAATGTGACACCAGCACAAGCTCGAGCCCAGTATGTGCTACTACAACCCTCGATCTGATCTGATCTTGGACTGGGAATGAACTCATTTTGCTTAGACTAGGATTGAACTTCGTATGCCTAAGTCAACCCACGAAACGAACGTGCGGGCGCTCAGCCGGGCAAAGGGCCGGGATGCGCAAGCCGAGGATCGGTTGGGTCCCCCTCTCCGTACTGTCGATCCTGCTGCCTCAACCCTTGGTCCGATCTGATCTTACAATGGGAATAAACTCCGTATGCCTAAGCCAATCGACGAAACGAGCGGGTGGACGGGCAGACGGGCACTACGCCGACCAGAGAGACGGGATGCACAAGCCGTGGATTGAGAGGGTGGTAGGAGGGTTTAGGCACATCTTCATATTTCTACGCGCCAATCCCATTTTTATGGCTTCCAAATTCATACAATGGTCCCTTAGGCCTTCACGTGAAGTTTCATGGCAAGACGACTCGTTTTCTATTTTTCACAATTTTTGAAACTTTTTGTGGTTCGGGATGTTTTAAAATTTTTTCAGAAGGAGTTTTGGCCCCAAACTTGGTAGACTCGATCCTTGTATTTTTGTTGGCATGGACAAAAAAATTCAGCTAAAAACTCAAAGTGTACAAGATTTTGTGACCATTTGGAAAAAGTGTCCCCATTTCAGACACTTGATTGGCTACTGGCAGCAAACCTGTAAAATCTCAAATGCTCTTTAAGGGGGTGTGAGTTCTCGAGGTTTGATGAGGGATAGGGGGCCAATATAAGGGCCAAGTACCAGCACCCATCGCACATCATGTGCGTGCACCCCCTCGGGCCCCCCGATTGTCGGAACCCTAATGCCACTGGTGAGGTTCTCCGGCGATGCTCCGATGATGGTGCCCCGACGAAGAAAAATACGGCACCAGCACATGCTCGAGCCCAACCTGTGCTGTCACAACCCTTGGTTCGGTCCGATCTTAGACTGGGAGTGAACTCCGTATGCCTAAGTCAACCCATAAAACAAGCGTGCGGTCGCTTGGTCGGCCAGAGGGGCGGGATGCACAAGCTAGGGATCGGCTGGGTCCCCCTCTGCGTGCTGCCGATCTTGCTGCAACAACCCTCAGTCCAGAAAGACGGGATGCGCAAGTCGTGGATCGATAGGGTGGTAGGTGGGTTTAGGGACATATTCATATTTCTGTGTGCCAATGCCATTTTTATGGCTTGTAAATTCATACAATGGTCCCTTAAGCCTTCACGTGAAGTTTCATGGCAAGACGACTCATTTTTTATTTTTCATGATTTTTGAAACTTTTTGAGGTTCAAGATTTTTTAAAATTTGTTCGGAAGGTTTTTTGGCCCCAAACTTGGTAGACATGATCCTTGTATTTTTGTTGGCATCCCCAAAAACATTCAGCTAAAAAATCGAAGTGTACAAGATTTTGTGACCATTTGAAAAAAGTGTCCCCATTTTAGACACTTTAATGGCTACTGGCAGTAAACCTGTAAAGTCTCAAATGCTCTTTAAGGGGGTGTGAGTTCTTGAGGTTTGATGAGGGATAGGGGGCCAATATAAGGGACAAGTACCAGCACCCATCGCACACCATGTGCGCACACCACCCCGACCCCCCCGATCACTAGAACCTCAATGCCGCCGGTCAGGTTCTCCGACGATGCTCCAGTGATGGTGCCCCGATGAAGAAAAATGTGGCACCAGCACATGCCCGAGCCCAGCATGTGCTGCCGCAACCTTTGGTCCGGTCCAATCTTAGACTGGGAATGAACTCCGTATGCTTAGACAGGCAATGAACACCGTATACCTAAGTCAACCCACAAAACGAGCGTGCGGGCGCTCAACCGGCCAGGAGGGCGGGATGCGCAAGTCGGGGATCAGTTGGGTCCCCCTCTGCGTGCTGCTGCAACCCTCGGTTTGGTCCGATCTTAGACTGGGAATGAACTCTGTATGCCTAAGGCAACCAATGAAACGAGCGGGCGGGCGCTACGTCAACCAGAGAGGCGGGATGCGCAAGCCGTGGATCGATAGGGTGGTAGGTGGGTTTAGACCCATCTTCATATTTCTATGTGCCAATGCCATTTTTATGGCTTGTAAATTCATACAATGGTCCCTTAAGCCTTCACGTGAAGTTTCATGACAAGACAACTTGTTTTCTATTTTTTACGATTTTCAAAACTTTTTACGGTTCAGGATTTTTTAAAAAATTTTTTAGGAAGGTGTTTTGACCCCAAACTTGGTAGACATGATCCTTGTATTTTTTTTGGCATGCATAAAAAAATTCAGCTAAAAACTAGAAGTGTGCAACATTTTGTGACCATTTGAAAAAAGTGTCCCCATTTCAGACACTTTAATGCCTACTGGCAGCAAACCTGTAAAATATCAAAAGCTCTTTAAGAGGGTGTGAGTTCTCGAGGTTTCATGAGGAATAGGGGGCCAATATAAGGGCCAAGTACCAGCACCCATCACACATCATGTGCGCACACCCCCACCCGCCCCCCGATCGTCGGAACCCCAACGCCGTCGGTCGGTTCTCTGACGATGCTCCGACGATGGTGCCCTGGTGAAGAAAAATACGATACCAGCACATGCCTGAGCCCAGCATGTGCTACCGCAACCCTCGATCCGGTCCGATCTTAGACTGGGAATAAACTCCGTATGCCTAAATCAACCCATGAAACGAGTGTGTAGGCACTCAACCGGCCAGAGGGGCGGGATGCGCAAGCCAGTGATCGGTCGGGTCCCCCTCTGTGTGCTGCCGATCTTGCTACTGCAACCCTTGGTCGGGTCTAATCTTAGACTGGGAATGAACTCTGTATGCCTAAGCCAACCGACAAAACGAGCTGACGGGCGGGCAAGCACTACGCCGGCCAGAGAGGCGGGATGCGCAAGCCGTGGATCGATAGGCTGGTAGGTGGGTTTAGGCACATCTTCATATTTCTGTGTGCCAATGCCATTTTTATGGCATGTAAATTCATAAAATGGTCCCTTAAGCCTTCACGTGAAGTTTCATGACAAGACGACTTGTTTTCTATTTTTTACGATTTTTGAAACTTTTTACGGTTCAAGATTTTTTAAACTTTTTTAGGAAGGTTTTTTGGCCCCAAACTTGGTAGACGTGATCCTTGTATTTTTGTTTGCATGCACAAAAAAATTCAGCAAAAAACTCGAAGTGTATAAGATTTTGTGACCATTTGAAAAAAGTGTCCCCATTTCAGACACTTTAATGGCTACTGGCAGCAAACCTGTAAAATCTCAAATGCTCTTTAAGGGGGTGTGAGTTCTTGAGCTTTGATGACGGATAGGGGGCTAATATATGGGCCAAGTACCAGCACCCATCGCACATCATGTGCGCACACCCCCCACCCGGCCCCCCCGATCGTCGGAACCCCAATACTGCCGGTCGGTTCTCTGACGATGGTGCCCCGACGAAAAAAAATGCAGCACCAGCAGATGCCCGAGCCCGGCATGTGCTGCCGCAACCCTCGATCCGGTCCGATCTTAGACTGGGAATGAACTCCGTATGCTTAGACTGTGAATGAACTTCGTATGCCTAAGTCAACCCATGAAACGAGCGTGCGGGCGCTTAGTCGGTCAGAGGGGCGGGATGTGCAAGCCGGGGATCGATCGGGTCCCCCTCTGTGTGCTGCCGATCCTACTACCACAACCCTTGGTCTGGTCCAATCTTAGATTGGGAATGAACTCCGTATGCCTAAGCGAACGGACGAAACGAGCGGGAGGGCGAGCGGATGGGCACTACGCCGGCCAGAGAGACAGGATGCGCAAGTCGTGGATCGATAGGGTGGTAGGTGGGTTTAGGCACATCTTCATATTTCTGCATGCCAAAGCCATTTTTATGGCTTGTAAATTCATACAATGGTCCTTTAAGCCTTCACGTGAAGTTTCATGGCAAGACAACTCATTTTCTATTTTTCAAGATTTTTGAAACTTTTTACGGTTTGGGATTTTTTAAAATTTTTTCGGATGGAGTTTTGGCCCCAAACTTGGTAGACATGATCCTTGTATTTTTGTTGGCATGCACAAAAAACTTCAGCTAAAAACTCGAAGTGTACAAGATTTTGTGACCATTTGAAAAAAGTGTCCCCATTTCAGACACTTTAATGGGTACTGGCAGCAAACCTGTAAAATCTCAAACGCTTTTTAAGGGGGTGTGAGTTCTTGAGGTTTGATGAGGGATAGGGGGCCAATATAAGGGCCAAGTACCAACACCCATTGCACATTATGTGCGCACACCCCCCGGCCCGCCCGATCGTCGGAACCCCAATGCCGTCGGTCAGGTTCTCCGACGATGCTCCGATGATGCTCTAACGATGGTGCCCTGGTGAAGAAAAATGCGGCACCAACAGATGCCCAACCCAGCATGTGCTGCCGCAACCCTCAGTCCGGTCCTATCTTAGACTAGGAATGAACTCCATATGCTTGGACTGGGAATGAACTCCGTATGCCTAAGTCAACCCACGAAATGAAAGTACGGGCGCTCAACCGGCCAGAAGGGCGGGATGAGCAAGCTGGGGATCGCTCGGGTGCCCCTTTGCATGCTGTCGATCCTGCTGCCACAACCCTGGATTCAATCTGATCTTAGACTGAGAATGAACTCCGTATGCCTAAGCCAACCGATGAAATGAGCGAGAGGGCGGGCGGGCGGGCACTACGCTGGCCAGAGAGATGGGATGCGTAAGCCGTGGATCGATAGGGTTGTAGGTGGGTTTAGGCACATCTTTTTTTTTTGTGTGCCAATGCCATTTTTATGGCTTGTAAATTCATACAATGGTCCCTTAAGCCTTCACGTGAATTTCATGGCAAGTTGACTATTTTTTTATTTTTTAACGATTTTTAAAAATTTTTACGAATCGGGATTTTTTAAAATTTTTTCGGAAGGAGTTTTGACGCCAAACTTGGTAGACCTGATGCTTGTATTTTTGCTGGCATGCACAAAAAACTTCAGCTAAAAACTTGAAGTGTACAAGATTTTGTGACCATTTGAAAAAAGTGTCCCCATTTCAGACACTTTAATAGCTACTGGCAGCAAACCTATAAAATCTCAAATGCTCTTTAAGGGGGGGTGAGTTCTCGAGGTTTGATGAGAGACAGGGAGCCAATATAAGGGCCAAGTACCAGAACCCATCGCACATCATGTGCGCACACCCCCCGGCCCGCCCGATCGTCGGAACCCCAATGCCGCCGGTCAGGTTCTCCGACGATGCTCCGACAATGGTGCCCCGGTGAAGAAAAATGCGGCACCAGCACATGCCCAACCCAGCATGTGCTGCCACAACCTCGTTTCGGTCTGATCTTAGACTAGGAACGAACTCTGAATGCTTAGACTGGGAATGAACTCCATATGCCTAAGTCAACCCACGAAACGAGCATGCGGGCGCTCAGCCGGCAAACAGGGCGGGATGAGCAAGCCGATGATTGATTGGGTCCCCCTCTGTGTGCTACCGATCCTGTTGTCACAACCCTCGATCCGATCCGATCTTAGACTGGGAATGAACTCCGTATGCCTAAGCCAATCGACGAAATGAGCGGGTGGGCAGGCGGGCGGGCACTACGTCGGCTAGAGAGATGGGATGCGTAAGTCAAGGATCGATAGGGTGGTAGGTGAGTTTAGACACATCCTAATATTTCTACGTGCCAATGCCATTTTTATGGCTTGTAATTTCATACAATGGTCCCTTAAGCCTTCACGTGAAGTTTTATGGCAAGACGACTTGTTTTTTATTTTTCACGATTTTTGAAACTTTTTACGGTTCGAGATTTTTTTAAATTTTTTCGGAACGAGTTTTGGCCCAAAACTTGGTAGACGTGATCCTTGTATTTTTGTTGTCATGCACGAAAAATTTAGCTAAAAACTCGAAGTGGACAAGATTTTGTGACCATTTGAAAAAAGTGTCCCATTTCAGACACTTTAATCACTACTGGCAGCAAACCTGTAAAATCTCACATGCTCTTTAAGGGGGTGTGAGTTCTCGAGGTTTGATGAGGGATAGGGGGCCAATATAAGAGACAAGTACCAGCACCCATCCCACATCATGTGCGCACACCCCCCCAGGCCCGCCTGATCGTCGGAACCCCAATGCCGCCGGTCAGGTTCTTCGACGATGGTGCCCTGGCAAAGAAAAATATGGTACCAGCACATGCCCAACCCAGCATGTGCTGCCGTAACCCTCAGTTCGGTCTGATCTTATATTGGGAATGAACTTCGTGTGGTTGAACTGGGAATGAAATCTGTATGCCTATGTCAACCCACGAAACAAGCGCGCGGGTGCTCAGCCAACCAGAGAGACGGGATGCCCCGGTGAAGAAAAATGCGGCACCAGCACATGCCCAACCCAGCATGTGCTACCGCAACCCTTGGTCCCGTACGATCTTAGACTAGGAATGAACTCTGTATGCTTAGACTGGGAATGAACTCCGTATGCCTAAGTCAACCCACAAAACGAGCGTGCGGGCGCTCAACCGGCCAGTGGGGCGGGATGAGCAAGCCGACGATTGTTTGGGTCCCCCTCTACGTGCTATCGATCCTGCTGCCGTAACCCTCGGTTCGATCTGATCTTAGACTGGGAATGAACTCTATATGCCCAAGCCAACCGACGAAACGAGCGGGCGGGCGGGCACTACACCGGCCAGAGAGACGGGATGCGCAAGCCGTGGATCGATAGGGTAGTAGGTGGGTTTAGGCACATCTTCATATTTCAGTGTGCCAAAGCCATTTTTATGGCTTGTAAATTCATACAATGGTCCCTTAAGCCTTCACGTGAAGTTTCATGGCAAGACGACTCGTTTTCTATTTTTTAGGATTTTTGAAACTTTTTGCAGTTCAGGATTTTGTAAAATTTTTTCGGAAGGAGTTTTGGCCCCAAACTTGGTTGACATGATCCTTGTATTTTTGTTGGCATGCACAAAAAAATTCAGCTAAAAACTCGAAGTGTACAAGATCTTGTGACCATTTGAAAAAAGTGTCCCCATTCCAAACACTTTAATAGCTACTGACAGCAAACCTGTAAAATCTCAAATGCTCTTTAAGGGGGCGTGAGTTCTTGAATTTTGATGAGGGATAGGGGGCCAATATAAGGGCCAAGTACCAGCACCCATCGCACATCATGTGCGCACACCCCCCAAAACCCCCGATCGTCGAGACCCCAATGCCGCCGGTCAGGTTCTCCAACGATGCTCCGGTGATGGTGCCCCAGCGAAGAAAAATGCGGCACCAGCACATGCCTGAACCCAGTATGTGCTCCTACAACCCTCGGTCCAGTCCGATCTTAGACTGAGAATGAACTCCGTATGCCTAGGTCAACCCAAGAAACCAACGTCCGGGCACTCAGCTAGCCAGAGGGGCGAGATGCGCAAGCCGGGGATCGATCGGGTCCCCCTCTACGTGCTATCAATCCTACTACCGCAACCCTCAGTCCAGTCTGATCTTAGACTGGGAATGAACTCTGTATGCCTAAGCCAACTAACGAAACGAGCGGGCAGGCACTACGCCAGCCAGAGAGACGGGATGTGCAAGCTGTGGATTGATAGGGTGGTAGGTGGGTTTAGGCACATCTTCATATTTTTGCATGCCAATGCCATTTTTATGGCTTGTAAATTCATACAATGGTCCCTTAAGCCTTCACGTGAAGTTTCATGGCAAGACAACTCGTTTTCTATTTTTCATGATTTTTAAAACTTTTACGGTTTGAGATTTTTTAAAATTTTTTTGGAAGCAGTTTTGGCCCCAAACCTGTTAGACATGATCCTTGTATTTTTGTTGGCATGCAAAAAAAATTCAGCTAAAAACTCGAACTGTACAAGATTTTGTGACCATTTGAAAAAAGTGTCCCCATTTCAAACACTTTAATGGCTACTAACAGCAAACCTGTAAAATCTCAAATACTCTTTAGGGGGGTGTGAGTTCTCAAGGTTTGATGAGGGATAGGGCAGAAATATAAGGGCCAAGTACCAGTACCAATCGCACATCATGTCTGCACACACCCCCCGGCCCCCCCGATCACCGGAACCCCAATGCCGTCGGTCAAGTTCTCCTGCGATGCTCTGGCGATGGTGCCCCGACGAAGAAAAATGCAGCACCAGCACATGCTTGAGCCAAGCATGTGCTGCCATAACCCTCGGTCCGGTCTGATCTTAAACTGGGAATGAACTCCGTATGCTTAGATTGGGAATGAACTCCGTATGCCTAAGTCAAGCCACGAAACGGGCGTGCGAGCGCTCAACAGGCCAGAGGGGCGGGATGCGTAAGCTGGGGATCAGCCGGGTCCCCCTCTGTGTGCTGTCGATCTTGCCGCTATAACCCTCGCTCTGATCCGATCTTAGACAAGGAATGAACTCCGTATGCCTAAGCCAACCGACGAAACGAGCGAGCGGGCGGGCACTACGTCGGCCAAAGAGACGGGATGCGCAAGCCGTGGATCGATAGGGTGGTAGGTGGGTTTATGCACATCTTCATATTTCTGCATGCCAATGCCATTTTATGGCTTGTAAATTCATACAATCGTCCCTTAAGCCTTTACGTGAAGTTTCCTGGCAAGACGACTCGTTCTCTATTTTTCATGCCACAACCCTCGGTCCGGTTCGATCTTAGACTGGGAATGAACTTCGTATCCTTAGACTGGTAATGAACTCTGTATGCCTAAGTCAACCCATGAAACGAGCGTGCGGGTGCTCAGCCTACCAGAGGGGCAGAATGCACAAGCCGGGGATCGGTCGGGTCCCTCTCTGCGTGCTGTCGATCTTGCTATCGCAACCCTCAGCTCAGTCTGACCTTAGACTGGGAATGAGCTCCGTATGCCTAAGCTAACCGATGAAACGAGCGGGCGGGCGGGCGGGCGGGTACTACGTCGACCAGAGAGACGGGATGCGCAAGCCATGGATCGATAGGGTGGTAGGTGGGTTCAAGCACATCTTCATATTTCAGTGTGCCAAAGCTATTTTTATGGCTTGTAAATTCATACAATGGTCCCTTAAGCCTTCACGTGAAGTTTCATGGCAAAACGACTCGTTTTCTATTTTTTAAGATTTTTGAAACTTTTTGCAGTTCAGGATTTTGTAAAATTTTTTCGAAAGGAGTTTTGGCCCCAAACTTGGTAGACATGATCCTTGTATTTTTGTTGGCATGCATAAAAAAATTCAGCTAAAAACTCGAAGTGTACAAGATTTTGTGACCATTTGAAAAAAGTGTCCCCATTTTAGACACTTTAATGGCTACTGGCAGCAAACCTGTAAAATCTCTAATGCTCTTTAAGGAGGTGTGAGTTCTAGAGGTTTGATGAGGGATAGGGGGCCAATATAAGGGCCAAGTACCAGCACCCATCGCACACCCCCCGGCCCCCCCGATCGCCGGAACCCCAATGTCGTCGGTCAGGTTCTCCGACGATGCTCCGGTGATGGTGCCTCGGTGAAAAAAAATGCGGCACCAGCACATGCTCGAGCCCAGCATGTGCTACCAAAACCCTCAATCCGGTCCGATCTTAGACTGGGAATGAACTCCGTATGCTTAGACTGGGAATGAATTCCGTATGCCAAAGTCAACCCACGAAACAAGCGTGCTGGCGCTCAGCCAGCCAGAGGGGCAGGATGCGTAAGCCAGGGATCGGCCAAGTCCCCCACTGCGTGCTACCAATCTTGCTACCTCAACCCTCAGTCTGGTCTAATCTTAGACTGGGAATAAACTCCGTATGCCTAAGCCAACCGATGAAACAAGCGGGTGGATGGGCGGGCGGGCATTACGTCGGCCAGAAAGACGGGATGCGCAAGCCGTGGATCGATAGTGTGGTAGGTGGGTTTAGGCACATCTTCATATTTTTATGTGCCAATGCCATTTTTATGGCTTGTAAATTCATACAATGGTCCCTAAAGCCATCACGTGAAGTTTCATGGCAAGACGACTCCTTTTTCTATTTTTCAAAATTTTAGAAACTTTTTGTGGTTCGGGATTTTTAAAAATTTTTTCGGAATGATTTTTGGCCCCAAACATGGTAGACGTGATCCCTGTATTTTTTTTGGCATGCACAAAAAAATTCAACTAAAAACTCAAAGTGTACAAGATTTTGTGACCATTTGAAAAAAGTGTCCGCATTTTAGACACTTTAATGGCTACTAGCAGTAAACCTGTAAAATCTCAAATGCCCTTTAAGGGGGTATGAGTTCTCGTGGTTTGATGAGGGATAGGGGGCCAATATAAGGCCAAGTACCAGCACCCATCACACATCATGTGCGCACACCCCCTCCGGCCGCCCTGATCGCTAGAACCCCAATGCCGTCGGTTAGGTTCTCCGGTGACGCTCCGGTGATGGTGCCCCGACGAAGAAAAATGCGGCACCAACACATGCCCGAGCCCAGCATGTGCTGCCATAACCCTTGGTCCGGTCCGATCTTAGACTGGGAATGAACTCCGTATGCTTAGACTGCGAATGAACTCCGTATGCCTAAGTCAACCCATAAAACGAGCGTGCGGGCGCTCAACCGGCCAGAGGGGCGGGATGCACAAGCCGGGGATCGGTCGGGTCCCCCTCTGTGTGCAGCCGATCTTGCTACCACAACCCTCAGCTTGGTCCGATCTTAGACTGGGAATGAGCTCCGTATGCCTAAGCCAATCGACGAAACGAGTGGGCGGGCGGGCACTACACCGGCCAGAGAGACGGGATGTGCAAGCCGTGGATCAATAGGATGGTAGGTGGGTTTAGGCACATCTTCATATTTCTGCGTGCCAATGCCATTTTTATGGCTTGTAAATTCATACAATTGTCCCTTAAGCCTTCACGTGAAGTTTCATGGCAAGACGACTCGTTTTTTATTTTTCACGATTTTGGATCCTTTTTACGGTTCAGGATTTTTTTAAATTTTTTCGGAAGGAGTTTTGGCCCCAAACATGGTAGACATGATCCTTGTACTTTTTTTGGTACACACAAAAAAATTCAGGTAAAAACTCAAAGTGTGCAAGATTTTGTGACCATTTGAAAAAGGTGTCCCCATTTCAGGCACTTTAATGGCTACTGGCAGCAAACTTGTAAAATCTCAAATGCTCTTTAAGGGGGTGTGAGTTCTCGAGGTTTGATGAGGGATAGGAGGCCAATATAACGGCTAAGTACCAGCACCCATCACACATCATGTACGCACACCACTCCCGGCCCCCCGATCGTCGGAACCCCAATACCGTCGGTCAGGTTCTCCAGTGATGCTTCGGCGATGGTGCCCCGATAAAGAAAAATGCGGCACCAGCATGTGCCCGAGCCTAGCATGTGCTATCGCAACCCTCAGTCTGGTTCAATCTTAGACTGGGAATGAACTCCGTATGCTTAGATTGGGAATGAACTCTATTTGCCTAAGTCAACCCACGAAATGAGCGTGCGGGCGCTCAGCCGACCAGAGGGGCAGGATGGGCAAGCCGGGGTTCTACCGGGTGCCCATCTACATGCTGCCGATCCTGCTGCTGCAACCCTCAGTCCGGTCTAATCTTAGAGTGGGAATGAACTCCGTATGCCTAAGCCAACTGACGAAACGAGCGGGTGGGCGAGCACTACGTCGGCCAAAGAGATGGGATGCGCAAGTCGTGGATCGATAGGGTGGTAGGTGGGTTTAGGCACATCTTCATATTTCTGTGTGCCAATGCTGTTTTGATGGCTTGTAAATTCATACAATGGTCCCTTAAGCCTTCATCTGAAGTTTCATGGCAAGACGACTCGTTTTCTATTTTTCACGATTTTTGAAACTTTTTACAGTTCAGGATTTTTAAAATTTTTTTGGAAGGCGTTTTGGTCCCAAACTTGGTACACATGATCCTTATATTTTTGTTGTCATGCAAAAAAAAAATTCAGCTAAAACCTCAAAGTGTACAAGATTTTGTGACCATTTGAAAAAAGTGTCCCCATTTCAGACACTTTAATGGCTATTGGCAGCAAACCTGTAAAATCTCAAATCCTCTTTAAGGGGGTGTGAGTTTTCGATTTTTGATGAGGGATAGGGGGCCAATATAGGGGCCAATATAAGGGCCAAGTACCAGCACCCATCGCACATCATGTGCGCACACCCCCCCGACCCCCTTGATCGTCAGAACCCCAATGCCGTCGGTCAGGTTCTCCGATCATGTTCCGGCGATGGTGCCTCGACGAAGAAAAATGCGGCACCAGCGCATGCCCGAGCCCAGCATGTGCTACTGAAACCCTCGGTCTGATCCAATCTTAGACTGGGAATGAACTTCGTATGCTTAGACTGGGAATGAGCTCCGTATGCCTAAGTCAACCCACGAAACGAGCGTGCGGGCACTCAGCCGGCCAGAGGGGCAGGATGGGCAAGCCGGGTGTCACAGACTATGCTTTCTCTTAACAAGCAATAGACCGTGTGGCACTCGAATGGACGCTTCATCCCAAGTCAGCCTTAAATAGGTCGATATCTGAAAAACAACCATAAACCATGGTTAATCCCAAGCATTCGCAATAAGGTACAATATATCGAGATCAATCTCAAGCACACACACAATAAGGCACATTCACATCAAGAAAGAAAGAAACAGATTGAGGTAACATTCGGGGCATTCAATCGGGGTGAATTTTATTAAAAATGAGAATCATACTTCGGGACCTCCCACCATCACCAGGGCTAGGGGGTAGCCTTTGGTAGGTGGCCTAAGCTCACATAGCACCCGGTGAGACAGCCCAACACCCCCCTAAAGAGCCTTAAAGATTTTAGAGCTATGCTACCAGTAACCGTTACAATGTTTGAAATGAGGACACTTTTCCTAGCACAATGGATCTACCCAGCCATGGCCCTATACATGGGTGGCTCATGGCAACCTAAGTCCCTGTCATGGCCCTATACAAGGTTGGGTCATGACATCCTCCCCCACCTATTCTATCGACATCCTCGTCGACTTACTGGTTTGAAATTCTTCAATCTTTCTTTGAAATCTCTGGAGGTTGTTCTCTCTCTCCCAACTGGTTTCTTCTAAGCCTAATCCCTCCCACTTTACTAGTATTCCAGAACTAGTCTTCGAGATATCTTGGTTTCCCTGTCAGCTAAGATCTCTTTGACTCGATGCTCTGAGGGTGGTTTCATGGTGATGGAGGCTCTGGTTGGCTCTCTTCAGCTAGCATCTGTAGGATCTACATAGAACAGCTTCAGGTTGCTCACATGAAATACTGGGTGCACTTTCATCCATTTCGGAGGGTCGATTTTGTAAGAAGCATTCCCCACCTTAGAAAGGACCCTTACTGGACCTTCATATTTACGCACCAGTCTCTGATCTCTCTTTCTCAAGAACCTAATCTGTTCAGGAACTAGTCGAACCAGAACCAAATCGCCAACTTGGAATTGCTGAACTCTATGACCCTTGTCTGCCCATTTCTTCATTCGCTTTGATGCTTTCTCCAGGTAGGCTTGTGCAATCTTCATGTTTTGTTTCCACTCCTTGCTGAGGTTGAAGGCTCTCGAATTCTTTCCTCTATATTGTTCCAAGGAAGTGTGGGGTAGCCTTGGTAATTGTCCGATGACCACCTCAAATGGGCTCTTATTAGTGGAAGAGCTTTTGTTGGAATTAAAACAGAGTTGGGCAACGTCTAATAATGAAGGCCAGTCCTTCTGGTTGGCTTGGACAAAGTGCCTCAAGTATTCCTCCAATAATCCATTGAACCGTTCCGTTTGGCCATCAGTTTGAGGGTGATAGCTTGAGGAGATGTTGAGTTGCGACCTCAAAATCTTGAAAAGTTCTCTCCAAAAGGACCCCGTGAATCTCAGATCTCTATCACTGACAATGCTTTGAGGGAGCCCCCAATATTTGACCACATTTTGAACAATAATCGAGCTGTGTCTTCCGCTGTGCAATACTTGTGAGCGGGAATGAATGTGGCATACTTAGAGAATCGGTCAATCACCACCAAGATAGCTCCAAGATCACCAACCTTGGGTAGGCTCGAGATGAAATTGAGGGAGATGCTTTCCCACGGTTTGGTGGGTACCGACAATGGTTCAAGCATGCCTGCGGGTTTCCTCTTTTCGACTTTGTCTTGTTGGCAAATAAGGCAAGTCTTCGTATATTCCATCACATCTTGTCCTATTTGAGGCCAATAGTATCCCTATTTCAATAACGCCAAAGTGCGTTGCCAGCCCGGGTGTCCCACCCATGGGGTGTCATGACATTCCCTCATCAGCATCTGTCTCAGACCTCCTGCTCTTGGTACAAACACTCGAGGCCCCTTAGTCCACAAGACCCCATTTTCTTGCCAGAAGTATTTGGACTTCCCTTCTTCCACTAGCTTCAGAATGGCACTGGCTTGCGGGTCCTTCCCTAGATGATCTCCAATCAACTTATGAATGCCTGTAGTGGCTCTGCTAGCCGCCATTAGGGCCATTCTTCTAAGGGCCACTAACTTTGGTCGCATGCTCAAGGCATCTGCCACTTGATTGGTCTTTCCAGCGGTATGCTCAAAACAAAAGTCAAACTCTGCTAGAAATTCCTGCCACCTAGCTTGTTTCACCGTGAGCCTTGGTTGGGTGAGAAAATTGCTAACGACTGCATTGTCTGTCTTCATGACAAAATGTGAACCCAACAAGTAATGTCGCCAAGCCCTCAAGCAATGAACCACCGCAAGGAGCTCTTTTTCCTGGGTCATATATTTTCTTTCAGCTTCGCTCAGCTTTCTACTTTCAAATGCTATCGGGTGATGTTGTTGCAAAAGCATACCTCCAATAGCAAAATCAGATGCATCTGTCTGAACTTCGAAAGGCTTTTCAATATCAGGGAGAGCTAAGATGGGATCCTTTATAATAGCATCCTTCAATCCCTCAAAGGCCTCTTGGCACTCATTCGTCCAACACCATTTGTGCTCCTTTTTCAATAGCTCCGTGAGGGCCGTGGTCTTGCGAGAGTACCCTTCTACAAACCTTCTATAATAGTTGGCTAGCCCCAAAAATGAGCGAAGCTCACTAACATTCTTCGGTGTTGTCCACTCCTTGATGGCCCTAACCTTTTCCATGTCTATTCGGATGTGGCCACGTTCGACAATGTGACTGGGGAAATGGATTTGTGTCTGAGCAAATGCACACTTCTCCTTTTTTACATATAATCGGTGGTCCTGTAACCTTTGAAATACCTGGCATAGGTGTTCTTGATGTTCTTCCAATGTGGAGCTATATACCACTATATCATCTAAATAGATGACTATAAATTTGTCTAGGTAGTCATGGAACACCTGATTCATCAATGTACAAAATGTGGCAGGAGCATTGGTTAGTCCAAAGGGCATAACAAGAAATTCAAATGCACCATATCGTGTTACACAAGTGGTCTTTGATTCATCTCCCTCAATGATTCTGACCTGATGGTATCCAGATCTCAGGTCTAGTTTGGAGAAGTACTTAGCCCAGCTCAATTGGTCAAACAAGTCTGCTATCAGAGGGATAGGATATTTGTTTCTTACGATGACTTTGTTCAAGGCCCTGTAGTCAACACATAAGCGCAGACTTCCATCATGCTTCTTTTGAAATAGCACAGGCGCTCCGAAAGGAGCCTTTGATGGTCTGATAAATCTAGCTTGTAAAAGTTCATCTAATTGTTTCCTTAGCTCGGCCAACTCTGGCGGGGCCATGCGGTAAGGGGCTCTAGTAGGGGGTTTTGCTGTTAGGAGGAGTTCAATTTCATGGTCCACTGCTCGTCGAGGGGGTAAAACCTTAGGCAATATCTCTAGCATCACCTCTTCGAACTCTTCTAGCACTTTCTTCATGCCATCGGGTATTGGTTCTACTTTTGACCCTTCTTTGTAGATCAGCATGGCCACAAAAGAGGTATCCCCTCTCCTTACCCCTTTCTTGAATTGCAAAGACGAAATCATTTTCTTCCCACTCTTTGGCAAGATATTGGCAGGCACCACACATGGGTGTTCCCCTAAGAACAACAAGCAGCTAGCAGCGAGGATAGGGATCGCCTGAGCCAACATCATGAAATCCAATCTGAGAACAACATCGAAGTCATCCATAGGGGAGACTGTAAAGTCTACCTTCCCTTCCCACGGCCCCAATTTGGTTATCACACCCTTGGAGTTTCCACTGATCGCAAAGGCTGGCGAATTGATCACCTTCATTCGTCCACAGTCTTTGTTAACTTGAAGACCACACCTCTTTGTTTCTTTCGACGTGATGAAAGTATCAGTTACACCCATATCCACCATGGCCTTGGTGGCTTTTTCATTGATAATTAGGTTCACATACATCAAGCCTCTACTTTGCTCTTTTCTTATAGTGTTCAGTTGGGTGTGGAGGGCATTGAGGAACTTTATTGAGCCCATCCTGGCTGGCTCTTCCTTAATCTCTTCAACGTTCTCTGGCACTTTTGCTGACTCTTGAGATGAGGTTCTCAAAGCATTAAGGGCTCTTCTGTACGGGCATTCGACCACCCGATGCGGCCCCTTGCAAAGAAAGCAAGCCAATGGTTGTCTAGGCTTAAAAGTCACTGCGTTGTTTGTTCTGGGTTGGGTGCTATCTCGACCGAAGGACCTCCTATCTGATCCCCCACTAGAGGGCTGATCTAGCCTAGTCATCTTTCCCTCACTCCCAAAGTTAAAGCTACTGTCAGCTGATGGAGGATTTTTTTGTTTCAAGGAGCCATCATTATAGTCGTGGAGACGTTCAGCTGCAGCCATGGCCGTGGCCACGTCTCGCACTTTTTGTCTTTGTAGTTCTGTTCTGGCCCAAGGCTTGAGGCCCTCAAGAAAATAGAACATCTTGTCCTTTTCGGACATGTCTCAAATATCCAGCATCAAGGTAGAGAAGTTCCTTACAAACTCTCGCACCGTCCCTGTTTGCACCAGTTCTCGGAGTCTCTTTCGAGCCATATACTCCACATTCTTAGGGAAAAACTGGTTTTTCAATTCCTGCTTCAGGTCTGTCCAAGTCTTAATTGGGCACTCGTCATTGACAAACTTGGAGCGCCACCAAAGCTTGGCATCTCCTGCGAGGTACATCGATGCCATTGCTACCTTATCTTCCTCTGAATCCGTGTGTACAGCCTGAAAGTACTGCTCCATGTCAAACAAGAAATTCTCAAGTTCCTTAGCATCCCTTGCCCCCTCATAACACTGAGGCTCTGGCACCTTAGGTCTTCTCCCCCTTTCCATCGAGCTCGAGGTTGACCTGGCCACAGCCATTTGTAAGATGCTCACCTATGCTCTGAGCTCTTCAAACTCCTTTTGGATAATATTCAAGGCATCTCTAGCCTCCTCGCTCACGTTATGGAGAGTATCGGACAACTCCCACTGGGTTGTCTCGATCTCCCTCACTCGGTCTTTAGTCACCATGTGAGTTTTCATTATGGCCACCGTGGCCTCCAGTTTCTCAATTCTCTGTTGATGATCAGGTCCACCACTTGTGGCCATCTCATCCATCTTCTAGCACTTCTCAACCATGCTCTGATACCACCTGTCACAGACTATGCTTTCTCTCAACAAGTAATAGATCATGCGGCACTCGAATGGATGCTCCACCCAAGTCAACCTTCAATAGGTTGATATCTGAACAAACAACCATAAACCATGGTTAATCCCAAGCATTCGTAATAAGGCACAATATATCGAGATCAATCTCAAGCACACACACAACAAGGCATATTCACATCAAGAAAGAAAGAAACACATCGAGGCAACATTCGGGGCATTCAATCGGGGTGAATTTTATTAAAAATGGGAATCATACATCGGGACCTCTCACCATCACCAGAGCCAGGAGGCAGCCTTTGGTGGGTGGCCTAAGCTCACATAGCACCCGGTGAGATAGCACAACACTACGCTACCGGCTCACCCCCCCTAAAGAGCCTTAGAGATTTTAGAGCTATGCTACTAGTAATCGTTACAATGTTTGAAATGGGGACACTTTTCCTAGCACAATGGATCTACCCGACTAAGGTCATATACATGGGTGGCTCATGGCAACCTAAGTCTCTGTCATGGCTCTATACAAGGTTGGCTCATGACACCAAGGGTTGGCCAGGTCCCCCTCTGCGTGCTATCGATCCTGCTACCGCAACCCTTAGTTTGGTCTGATCTTAGACTGGGAATGAACTCCGTATGCCTAAGCCAACTGACGAAACGAGCGGGGGGCGGGCACTATGCCGGCCAGAGAGACGGGATACGCAAGCCGTGGATCGATAGGGTGGTAGGTGGGTTTAGGCACATCTTCATATTTCTACGTGCCAATGCCATTTTTATGGCTTGTAAATTCATACAATGGTCCCTTAAGCCTTCACGTGAAGTTTCATGGCAAGACGACTCATTTTCTATTTTTTATGATTTTCAAAACTTTTTACGGTTTGGGATTTTTTAAATTTTTTCGAAAGGAGTTTTGGCAACAAACTTGGTAGACATGATCCTTGTATTTTCATTGGCATGCACAAAAAAAATCAGCTAAAAATTTGAAGTGTACAAGATTTTGTGACAATTTGAAAAAAGTGTCCCCATTTCAGACTCTTTAATAGCTACTGGCAGCAAACCTGTAAAATCTCAAATGCTCTTTAAGGGGGTGTGAGTTCTCAAGGTTTGATGAGGGATAGGGGGCCAATATAAGGGCCAAGTACAAGCACCCATCGCACATCATGTGCGCACACCCCTACCGGCGTACCTGATCACCGGAACCCCAATGCTGTCGGTCAGGTTCTCCGGTGATGGTGCCCCGATGAAGAAAAATGCAGCACCAGCACATGCTCGAGCCCAGCATGTGCTACCGCAACCCTCAGTCTGGTCCGATCTTAGACTGGGAATGAACTCCGTATGCCTAAGTCAACCCACAAAACGAGCGTACGGGTGCTCAGCCGGCCAGAGGGGCGGGATGCTCAAGCCGGGGATCGACCTGAACCCCCTCTGCGTGCTGCCGGTCCTCCTGCCACAACCCTCAGTCTGGTCCAATCTTAGACTGGGAATGAACTCTGTATGTCTAAGCCAACCGACGAAACGAGCGGGCAGGCGGGCACTACGCCGGCCAGAGAGACGGGATGCGCAAGTCGTGTATCGATAGGGTGGTAGGTGGGTTTAGGCACCTCTTCATATTTCTACGTGCCAATGCCATTTTTATGGCTTGTAAATTCATACAATAGTCCCCTAAGCCTTCACATGAAGTTTCATGGCAAGGCGACTCGTTTTTTGTTTTTCACGATTTTCAAAGCCTTTTACGGTTCGAGATTTTTTAAAATTTTTTTGGAAGGACTTTTGGCCCCAAACTTGGTAGACATGATCTTTCTATTTTTGTTAGCATGCACAAAAAAATCAGCTAAAAACTCGAAGTGTACAAGATTTTGTGACCATTCTAAAAAAGTGTCCTCATTTCAGATACTTTAATGGCTACTGGCAGCAAACCTGTAAAATCTTAAATGCTCTTTAAGGGGTTATGAGTTCTCAAGGTTTGATGAGGGATAGGGGGTAATATAAGGGCCACATACCAGCACCCACCGCACATCATGTGCGCACACCCCCCGGCCAGGTTCTCTGGCGATGCTCCGACGATGGTGCCCCGGCGAAGAAAAATGTGGCACCAGCACATGCCCAAGCCCAGCATGTGCTGCCGCAACCCTCGATCTGGTCTGATCTTAGACTGGGAATGAACTCCGTATGCCTAAGTCAACCCACAAAACGAGCGTGCGGGCGTTCAGTCGGCCAAAGCGGCGGGATGCGCAAGCCAAGGATCGGCCGGGTCCAACTCTACGTGCTGTCGATCCTGCTGCCGCAACCCTCAGTCTGGTGTGATCTTAGACTGGGAATGAACTCTGTATGCCTAAGCCAACCAACGAAACGAGCGGGCGGACGGTCGGGTGGGCACTACGCCGGCCAGAGAGACGGGATGTGCAAGCCATGGATCAATAGGGTGATAGGTGGGTTTAGGCACATCTTCATATTTCTGCATGCCAATGCCATTTTTATGGCTTGTAAATTCATACAATGGTCCCTTAAGCCTTCACGTGAAGTTTCATGGCAAGACGACTCGTTTTTTATTTTTCATGATTTTCAAAAAGTTTTACGGTTCGAGATTTTTTAAAATTTTTTCGGAAGGAGTTTTGGGCCCAAACTTGGTAGACATGAACCCTGTATTTTTGTTGGCATGCACAAAAAAATCAGCTAAAAACTCGAAGTGTACAAGATTTTGTGACCATTTGAAAAAAATGTCTCCATTTCAGACACTTTAATGGCTACTGGCAGTACACCTGTAAAATTTCAAATGCTCATTAAGGGGGTGTGAGTTCTCGAGGTTTGATGAGGGATAGGGGGCCAATATAAGGGCCAAGTACCAGCACCCATCGCACATCATGTGCGCACACCCCCCCGGCCCCCCCGATCGTCGGAACCCCAATGCCGTTGGTCAGGTTCTCCGGCGATGCTCCGACGATGGTGCCTCGACGAAGAAAAATGCGGCACCAGCACATGCCGGAGCCCACCATGTGCTGCCGCAACCCTCTGTCCGGTCTAATCTTAGACTGGGAATGAACTCCGTATGCCTAAGCTAACCGACGAAACGAGCGGGCGGGCGGGCACTACGTCGGCCAGAGAGACGGGATGCGCAAGCCGTGGATCGATAGGGTGGTAGGTGGGTTCAGGCACATCATCATATTTCTGCATGCCAATGCCTTTTTTATGGCTTGTAAATTCATACAATGGTCCCTTAAGCCTTCACGTGAAGTTTCATGGCAAGATCAATCATTTTCTATTTTTCATGATTTTTGAAACTTTTTACGATTTGGGATTTTTTAAAATTTTTTCGAAAGGAGTTTTGGCCCCAAACTTGGTAGACGTGATACTTGTATTTTTGTTGGCATGCACAAAACAAATCAGCTAAAAACTCAAAGTGTACAAGATTTTGTCACCATTCGAAAAAAGTGTCCCCATTTGAGACACTTTAATGGCTACTGGCAGCAAACCTGTAAAATCTCAAATGCTTTTTAAGAGGTCGTGACTTCTCAAGGTTTGATGAGGGATAGGGGGCCAATATAAGGGCCAAGTACAAGCACCCATCGCACATCATGCGCGCACACCCCCTGGCCCCCCGATCGTCGGAACCCCAATGTCGTCGGACAGGTTCTCCGACGATGCTCCGGGGATGGTGCCTCGATGAAGAAAAATGCGGCACCAGCACATGCCCGAGCCCAGCATGTGCTGCCGTAACCTTCGGTCCGGTCCGATCTTAGATGGGAATGAACTCCATATGCTTAGATTGGGAATGAACTCCGTATGCCTAAGTCAACCCAAGAATCGAGCGTGCGGGCTCTTAGCCGGACAGAGGGGCAGGATGCGTAAGCCGAGGATCGGTTGGGTCCACCTCTGCGTGCTGCCAATCTTGCTGCCACAACCCTCAGTCTGGTCCGATCTTAGACTGGGAATGAACTTCGTATGCCTAAGCCAACCGACGAAACGAGTGGGCGGGCAAGCGGGTGGGCACTACGCCTGCAAGAGAGACGGGATGCGCAAGCCGTGGATCGATACGGTGGTAGGTGGGTTTAGGCACATCTTCATATTTCTGCACGCCAATGCCATTTTTATGGCTTGTAAATTCATACAATGGTCCCTTAAGCCTTCACGTGAAGTTTCATGGCAAGACAATTCGTTTTCTATTTTTCATGATTTTTGAAACTTTTTACGCTTCGAGATTTTTTAAAATTTTTTTGAAAGGAGTTTTGGCCCCAAACGTGGTAAACGTGATCCTTGTATGTTTTTTGGCATGCACAAAAAAATTCAACTAAAAACTCAAAGTGTACAAGACTTTGTGACCATTTGAAAAAAGTGTCCCCATTTTAGACACTTTAATGGCTACTGGCAGCAAACCTGTAACATCTCAAATGCTCTTTAAGAAGGTGTGAGTTCTCCAACTTTGGTGAGGGATAGGGGGCCAATATAAGGGCCAAGTGCCAGCACCCATCGCACATCATGTGCACACACCCCCCCCGGCCCACCCGTTCGTCGGAACCCCAATGCCGCCGGTCAGGTTCTTCGATGTTGCTCCGACGATGGTGCCCCGACGAAGAAAAATGCGGCACCAGTACATGCCTGAGCCCAGCATGTGCTGCTGTAACCCTCGGTCCGATCTGATCTTAGACTGGAAATGAACTCCGTATGCTTAGACTGGGAATGAACTCCGTATGCCTAAGTCAACCCACGAAACGAGTGTACGGGTGCTCAGCCAGCCAGAGGGGCGGGATGCGCAAGTCAGGGATTGGCCGGGTCCCCCTTTGCATGCTACCGATCCTGCTACCACAACCCTCGGTCCAGTTCGATCTAGACTGGGAATGAACTCCGTATGCCTAAGCCAACCGACGAAACGAGCGGACGGGCGGGCGGGCGCTACGCTGGGCGGAGAGACGGGATGCGCAAGCCATGGATCGATAGGGTGGTAGGTGGGTTTAGGCACATCTTCATATTTCTGCGTGCCAAAGCCATTTTTATGGCTTGTAAATTCATACAATGGTCCCTTAAGCCTTTAGGTGAACTTTCATGGCAAGACGACTCGTTTTCTATTTTTCACGATTTTCAAAACTTTTTACGGTTCAAGATTTTTTAAAATTTTTTTGGATGGAGTTTTGGCCCCAAACTTGGTAGACATGATCCTTGAATTTTTTTTGGCATGCATAAAAAAATTCAGCTAAAAACTGGAAGTGTACGAGATTTTGTGACCATTTGAAAAAAGTGTCACCATTTCAGACACTTTAATGGCTACTGGCAGCAACCCTGTAAAATCTCAAATGCTCTTTAAGGGGGTGTGAGTTCTCGAGGTTTGATGAGGGATAGGGGGCCCATATAAGGGCCAAGTACCAGCACCCATCATACATCATGTGCGCACACCCCCCCGGCCCCCCCGATCGCCGGAACCCCAATGCCGCCAGTCAGGTTCTCCGACGATGCTTCGGGGATGGTGCCCTGACGAAGAAAAATTCGACACCAGCATAACCCCGAGCCCAGGATGTGCTATCGCAACCATCGGTCCGGTTTGATCTTAGACTAGGAATGAACTCCGTATGCTTAGACTGGGAATGAACTCCGTATGCCTAAGTCAACCCATGAAATGAGCATGCGGGTGCTCAACCGGCCAGAGGGGTAGGAAGCGCAAGTCGGGGATCGGTTGGGTCCCCCTCTGTGTGCTGCCAATCCTGCTGCCACAACCCTCAGTCCGATTCAATCTCGGATTGGGAATGAACTCCGTATGCCTAAGCCAACCGACGAAACGAGCGGGCGGGCAGGCGGGCAGGCACTACGCCTACAAGAGAGACGGGATGCACAAGCCGCGGATCGATAGGGTGGTAGGTGGGTTTAGGCACATATTCATATTTCTGCATGCCAATGTCATTTTTATGGCTTGTAAATTCGTACAATGGTCCCTTAAGCCTTCACGTGAAGTTTCATGGCAAGACGACTCGTTTTCTATTTGTCATGATTTTTGAAACTTTTTGCGCTTCGAGATTTTTTAAAATTTTTTCGGAAGGAGTTTTGGCCCCAAACTTGGTAGACATGATCCTTGTATTTTTGTTGGCATGCACAAAAAAATTCAGCTAAAAACTCAAAGTGTACAAGATTTTGTGACCATTTGAAAAAAGTGTCCCCATTTCAGACACTTTAATGGCTACTAGCAGCAAACCTGTAAAATCTCAAATGCTCTTTAAGGGGGTGTGAGTTCTTGAGGTTTGGTGACGGATAGGGGCCCAATATAAGGGCCAAGTGCAAGTACCCATCGCACATCATGTGCACACACCCCCCGGCCCACCCGTTCGTCGGAACCCCAATGCCGTAGGTCAGGTTCTTCGATGTTGCTCTGGCGATGGTGCCCCGGTGAAGAAAAATGCAGCACCAGCACATGCCCGAGCCCAGCATGTGCTGCCAAAACTCTCGGTCTGGTTTGATCTTAGACTGGGAATGAACTCTGTATGCCTAAGTCAACCCACGAAACGAGCATATGGACGCTTGGCCGGCTAGAGGGGCGGGATGCGCAAGACGAGGATCGATTGGTCCCCCTCTGCGTGCGTACTACTGATCCTACTACCATAACCCTCAGTCTGGTCCAATCTTAGACTGGGAATGAACTCCGTATGCCTAAGCCAACCGATGAAACGAGCGGGCGGGCGGGCGGGCACTATGCCGACCAGAGAGATGGGATGTGCAAGTCGTGGATCGATAGGGTGGTAGGTGGGTTTAGGCACATCTTCATATTTCTGCATGCCAATGCCATTTTTATCACTTGTAAATTCATACAATGGCCTCTTAAGCCTTCACGTGAAGTTTCATGGCAAGACGACTCATTTTCTATTTTTTACGATTTTCGAAACATTTTACCGTTCTAGATTTTTTAAAATTTTTTCGGAAGGAGTTTTGGCCCCAAACTTGGTAGACGTCATCCTTGTCTTTTTGTTGGCATGCACAAAACAATTCAGCTAAAAACTTGAAGTGTACAAGATTTTGTGACCATTTGAAAAAAGTCTCCCCATTTTAGACACTCTAATGGGTACTGGCAACAAACCTGTAAAATCTCAAATGCTCTTTAAGGGGGTGTGAGTTCTCGAGGTTTGATGAGGGATAGGGGGCCAATATAAGGGCCTACTACCAGCACCCATCGCACATCATGTGCGGACACCCCCCCGGCCGCCCCGATCACCGGAACCCCATTGTTGCCGGTCAAGTTCTCCGGCATGGTGCCCCAGCGAAGAAAAATACGGCACCAGCACATGCCCGAGCCCAACAAGTGCTGCCACATCCCTCGGTCCAATCCGATCTTAGACTGGGAATGAACTCAGTATGCTTAGACTGGGAATGAACTCCGTATGCCTAAGTCAACCCACGAAACGAGCGTGCAGGCGCTCAGCTGGCCAGAGGGGCGCGATGGGCAAGCCGGGGATTGGCTGGGTCCCCCTCTGCATGCTGCCAATCTTGGCACCGCAACCCTCAGTCTGGTCCAATCTTAGACTGGGAATGAACTTCATATGCCTAAGCCAATCAACGAAAAGAGTGGGTGGGTGGGCAGACACTACGCCGACCAGAGAGATGGGATGCGTAAGCCGTGGATCGATAGGGTGGTGGGTGGGTTTAGGCACATCTTCATATTTTTGTGTGCCAATGGCATTTTTGTGGCTTGTAAATTCATACAATGGTCCCTTAAGCCTTCATGTGAAGCTTCGTGGCAAGACGACTCATTTTCTATTTTTCATGATTTTTGAAACTTTTTACGGTTCGGGATTTATTAAAAGTTTTTCGGAAGGAGTTTTGGTGCCAAACTTGGTGGACGTGATCCTTGTATTTTGGTTGGCATGCAAAAAAAATTCAGCCAAAAACTCGAAGTGTACAAGATTTTGTGACCATTTGAAAAAAGTGTCACCATTTCAGACACTTTAATGGCTACTGGCAGCAAACTTGTAAAATCTCAAATGCTCTTTAAGAGGGTGTGAGTTCTTGAGGTTTAATGAGGGATAGGGGGCCAATATAAGGGCCAAGTACCAGCACCCATCGCACATCATGTGTGCACACCCCCCGACCCCCCCGATCGTCGGAACCCCAATGCCGTCGGTCAGGTTCTCCGACGATGCTCTAACGATGGTGCCCTGACAAAGAAAAATGCGGCACCAGCACATGCCCGAGCCCGCTTGTGCTACCGTAACCCTCGATCCGGTCTGATAATAGACTGGGACTAAACTCTGTATGCTTAGACTGGGAATGAACTCCGTATGCCTCAGTCAACCCACGAAACGAGAGTGCGGGCGCTCAGCCGGCTAGAGGGGCGGGATGCATAAATCGGGGATCATCCGGGTCCCCTTTTACGTCCTGCCAATCCTGCTGTTGCAACCCTTGGTTCGGTCTGATCTTAGACTGGGAATGAACTCTGTATGCCTAAACCAACCGATGAATCGAGCGGACGGGCGGGCAGGCACTACGCCGGCCAGAGAGACGGGATGCGCAAGCTGTGGATCGATAGAGTGGTAGGTGGGTTTTGGCATATCTTCATATTTCTACATGCCAATGCCATTTTTATGGCTTGTAAATTCATACAATGGTCCCTTAAGCCTTCGCGTGAAGTTTCAGGGCAAGACGACTCGTTTTCTCTTTTTCACGATTTTTGAAACTTTTTACGGTTTGAGATTTTTGAAAATTTTTTCGGATGGAGTTTTGGCCACAAACTTGGTAGACGTGATCCTTGTATTTTTATTGCCATGCACAAAAAAATTCAGCGAAAAAATCAAAGTGTGCAAGATTTTGTGACCATTTAAAAAAAGTGACCTCAAAAATCTCAAATGCTCTTTAAGGGGGTGTGAGTTCTCGAGGTTTGATGAGGGATAGGGGGCCAATATAAGGGCCAACTACCAGCACCCATCGCACATCATGTGCGCACACCCTGCCGGCCCCCTCGATCGTGGGAACCCTAATTCCACCGGTCAGGTTCTCCGGCGATGGTGCCCCAGCGAAGAAAAATGCGGCACCAGCACTTTCCCGAGTCCAGCATGTGCTGCCTTAACCCTTGATCTGGTCCGATCTTAGACTGGGAATGAACTCCGTATGCTTAGACTGGGAATGAACTCCATATGCCTAAGTCAACCCACGAAACGAGCGTGCGGGCACTCAGTCAGCCAGAGGGGCGAGATGCACAAGTCGGGGATCGATCGGGTCCCTTTCGACGAGCCATTGATCCTGCTATCGTAACCCTCAGTTCGGTCCAATCTTAGACGGGGAATGAACTCTGTATGCCTAAGCCAACCGATGAAACGAGCGGGCGAGCGGGCGGGCAGGCACTACGCCGGCTAGAGAGACGGGATGCGCAAGCTGTGGATCGATAGGGTGGTAGGTGGGTTTAGGCACATCTTCATAACTATGTGCCAATGCCATTTTTATGTCTTGTAAATTCATACAATGGTCCCTTAAGCCTTCACGTGAAGTTTCATGTTAAGACGACTCGTTTTCTATTTTTCACGATTTTTAAAACTTTTTTGCGGTTCGAGTTTTTTTAAAATTTTTTCGGAAGAAGTTTTGGCCCCAAACTTATTAGATGTGATCCTTGTATTTATGTTGGCATGCACAAAAGAATTCAGCTAAAAACTCGAAGTGTACAAGATTTTGTGACCATTTGAAAAAAATGTCCCCATTTCAGACACTTTAATTGCTACTGGCAGCAAACCTGTAAAATCTCAAATGCTCTTTAAGGGGGTGTGAGTTCTCGAGGTTTGATGAGGGATAGGGGGCCAATATAAGGGTCAAGTACCAGCACCCATCGCACATTATGTGCGTACACCCCCCACTGCGTGCTGCCAATCCGGCTACCGCAACCCTCGGTCCAGTCTGATCTAGACTGGAAATGAACTCCATATGTCTAAGTTAACCGAAGAAACGAGCGGGCGGGCGGGCGGGCGGGCACTACGCCGGCCAGAGAGACGGGATGCGCAAGCCGTGGATCGATAGGGTGGCAGGTGGGTTTAGGCACATCTTCATATTTCTGCATGCCAATGCCATTTTTATGGCTTGTAAATTCATACAGTGGTCCCTTAAGCCTTCACGTGAAGTTTCATGGCAAGACAACTCGTTTTCTATTTTTCATGATTTTTGAAACTTTTTACGGTTCAAGATTTTTTTAAATTCTTTCGAAAGGAGTTTTGGCCCCAAACATGGTATATGTGATTGTTATTTTTGTTGGCATGCACAAACAAATTCAGCTAAAAACTCGAAGTGTACAAGATTTTGTGACCATATGAAAAAAGTGTCCACATTTCAGACACTTTAATGGCTACTGGCAGCAAACCTGTAAAATCACAAATGCTTTTTAAGGGAGCGTAAGTTCTCGAGGTTTGATGAGGGATAGGGGGCCAATATAAGGGCCAAATACCAGCACCCATCGCACATCATGTGCGCACACCCCCCGGCCCCCCCGATCGCTGGAACCCCAATGTCGTCGATCAAGTTCTCCGGTGATGCTTTGATGATGCTACCCCGATGAGGAAAGATGCGATAGCAGCACATGCCCGAGCCCAGCACGTGCTGCCGCAACGCTCGATTCGGTCCGATCTTAGACTAGGAATGAACTCCATATGCTTAGACTGGGAATGAACTCCGTATGCCTAAGTTAACCCACGAAACGAGTGTACGGGCGCTCAGTCGGCCAAAGGGGCGAGATGCGCAAGCCGGGGATCCGTCGGGTCCCCCTCTACGTGCTGTCGATCCTGCTGTCACAACCCTCGGTCTGGTCCGATCTTAGACTGGGAATGAACTCCGTATGCGTAAGCCAACCGACGAAACGAGCGGGCGGGCGGGCGAGCGGGCACGACGCCGGCCAGAGAGGCGGGATGCATAAGCTGTGGATCGATAGGGTGGTAGGTGGGTTTAGGCACATCTTCATATTTCTACGTGCCAATGCCCTTTTTATGTCTTGTAAATTCATACAATGGTCCCTTAAGCCTTCACGTGAAGTTTCATGGCAAGACGACTCGTTTTCTATTTGTCATGATTTTCAAAACTTTTTTACGGTTCGATATTTTTTAAAATTTTTTCGGAAGAAGTTTTGGCCCCAAACTTATTAGACGTGATCCTTGTATTTTTGTTGGCATGCACAAAAGAATTCAGCTAAAAACTCAAAGTGTACAAGATTTGGTGACCATTTGAAAAAAGTGTCCCCATTTCAGACACTTTAATGGCTACTGGCAGCAAACCTGTAAAATCTCAAATGCTCTTTAAGGGGGTGTGAGTTCTCATGGTTTGATGAGGGATAGGGGGCCAATATAAGGGCCAAGTACCAACACCCATCACACATCATGTGCACAGACCCCCCGACCCCCCCGATCGCCGAAACCCCAATGCCGTCGGTCAGGTTCTCCGATGATGGTACCTCGATGAAAAAAAATACGACACCAGCACATGCTCGAGCCTAGCATGTGCTACTGCAACCCTCGATCGGGTCTGATCTTAGACTGGGAATGAACTCCGTATGCTTAGACTGGGAATGACTCCGTATGCCTAAGTCAACCCACAAAAGGAGTGTGCGGTCCCTCAACCGTCCATAGGGCCTGGATGCGCAAGTCGAGGATCGATCGGGTCCCCCTCTACGTGCTGCCAATACTGCTGCTGCAACCCTTTGTTCAGTTCGATCTTAGACTGGGAATGAACACCGTATGCCTAAGCCAATCGATGAAAAGAGCGGGCGGGCAGGCGAGCGGGCACTAGGCCGGCCAAAGAAGCGGGATGCGCAAGCCGTGGATCAATAGAGTGGTAGGGGGTTTAGGCACATCTTCATATTTCTACGTGCCAATGCCATTTTTATGGTTTGTAAATTCATACAATGGTCCCTTAAGCCTTCATGTGAAGTTTCATGGCAAGACGACTCGTTTTCTACTTTTCATGATTTTTGAAACTTTTTGCGGTTCGAGATTTTTAAAAATTTTTTCAGATGGAGTTTTGGCCCCAAACTTATTAGACGTGATCCTTGTATTTTTGTTGGGATGCGTAAAAAAAATCAGCTAAAAATCCGAAGTGTACAAGATTTTGGGACCACTTGAAAAAAGTGTCCCCATTCCAGACACTTTAATGGCTACTGGCAGCAAACCTGTAAAATCTCAAATGCTCTTCAAGTGGGTGTGAGTTCTCGAGGTTTGATGTGGGATAGGGGGCCAATATAAGGGCCAAGTACCAGCACCCTTCGCACATCATGTGCGCACACCCCCCGGCCCCCCCGATCGTCGAAACCCCAATGCATCCGGTCAGGTTCTCCGACGATGCTCGGTAATGGTGCCCCGACGAAGAAAAATGTGGCACCAGCACATGCCCGAGCCCAGCATGTGCTGTCAAAACCCTCGGTCCAGTCCGATCTTCGACTGGAATGAAATCCGTATGCTTAGATTGAGAATGAACTCCGTATGCGTAAGTCGACCCACAAAACGAGCATGCGGGCGTTCAGCCGGCCAGAGGGGCAAGATGCGCAAGTCGGGGATCGGCTGGGTCCCCCTCTTCATGCTACTGATCCTGCTACCGCAACCCTCAGTTCGGTCCAATCTTAGACTGGGAATGAACTCCGTATGCCTAAGCCAACCGATGAAATGAGCTGGCGGGCGCTTAGCCGACCAAAGGGAGGGATGCGCAAGCCAGGGATCGATCGGGTCCCCCTCTGCGTGCTGCCGATCCCGCTACTACAACCATTGTTCCGGTCCAATTTTAGATTGGAAATGACCTTCGTATGTCTGAGCCAACCGACGAAACGAGCGGACGGACGGGCAGGCGGGCACTACATCAGCCAGAGAGACGGGATGCGCAAGTCGTGGATCGATTGGGTGGTAGGTGGGTTTAGGTACATCTTTATATTTCTGCATGCCAAAGCCATTTTTATGGCTTGTAAATTCATACACTGGTCCCTTAAGCCTTCACGTGAAGTTTCATGGCAAGACGACTTGTTTTCTATTTTTCATGATTTTCGAAACTTTTTACGGTCCGGGATTTTTTTAAATTTTGTCGAAAGGAGTTTTGGCCCTAAACTTGGTAGATGTGATCCTTGTATTTTTATTGGCATGCACAAAAACAATCAGCTAAAAACTCGAAGTGTACAAGATTTTGTGACCATTTGAAAAATCTGTCCCCATTTCAGACACTTTAATGGCTACTAGCAGGAAACCTGTATAATCTCAAATGCTCTTTAAGGGGGTGTGAGTTTTGGAGGTTTGATGAGGGATAGGGGGCCAATATAAGGGCCAAGTGCCAGCACCCATCGCACATCATCTGCACACACTGCGCCGGCCCCCCCGATCGCGGGAACCCTAATTCCGTCGGTCAGGTTCTCTGGCGATGGTGCCCCAGCGAAGAAAAATGCGGCACCAGCACTTTTCCGAGCCCAGCATGTGCTGTCGTAACCCTCAGTCTGGTCTGATCTTAGACTGGGAATGAACTTCGTATGCTTAGACTGGGAATGAACTCCGTATGCCTAAGCCAACCGACTAAACGAGCGGGCGGGCGGCCACTACGCCGGCCAGAGAGACGGGATGCGCAAGCCGTGGATCGATAGAGTGGTAGGTGGGTTTAGGCACATCTTCATATTTCTGCATTCCAATGCCATTTTTATGTCTTGTAAATTCATACAATGGTCCCTTAAGCCTTCACGTGAAGTTTCATGGCAAGACGACTCGTTTTGTATTTTTCACGATTTTCAAAACTTTTTTATGGTTCGAGTTTTTTTAAAATTTTTTCGGAAGAAGTTTTGGCCCCAAACTTATTAGACGTGATCCTTGTATTTTTTTTTTGCATGCACAAAAGAATTCAGCTAAAAACTCGAAGTGTACAAGATTTTGTGACCATTTGAAAAAAGTGTCCCGATTTCAGACACTTTAATTGCTACTGGCAGCAAACCTGTAAAATCTCAAATGCTCTTTAAGGGGGTGTGAGTTCTCGAGGTTTGATGAGGGATAGGGGGCCAATATAAGGGTCAAGTATCAGCACCCATCGCACATCATCTGCACACACCCCCCGGCTCCCCCGATCGTCGGAACCAAAATGCCGCCGGTCAGGTTCTTCGTCGATGCTCTGGCAATAGTGCCCCGACGAAGAAAAATACGGCACCAGCACATGCCTGAGCCCAGCATGTGCTACCGTAACCCTTGGTCTAGTCTGATCTTACACTGGGAATGAACTCCGTATGCTTAGATTGGGAATGAACTCCGTATGCCTAAGCCAAACAATGAAACAAACGGGCGGGCGGGCGGACGAGTGGGCATTACGTCGGCCAGAGAGACGGGATGCGCAAGCCGTGGATCGATAGGGTGGTCGGTGGGTTAAGGCACATCTTCATATTTCTACGTGCCAATGCCATTTTATGGCTTGTAAATTCATACAATGGTCCCTTAAGCCTTCACGTGAAGTTTCATGGCAAGACGGCTCGTTTTCTATTTTTCATGATTTGTGAAACTTTTTATGGTTCAGGATTTTTTAAAATTTTTTCGGAGGGAGTTTTGGCCCCAAACTTGGTAGATGTGATCCTTGTATTTTTGTTGGCATGGACAAAAGAATTCAGCTAAAAACTCTAAGTGTACAAGTTTTTGTGACCATTTGAAAAAAATGTCCCCATTTCAGACACTTTAATGGCTATGGCAGCAAACCTGTAAAATCTCAAATGCTCTTTAAGGGGGTGTGAGTTCTCAAGGTTTGATGAGGGATAGGGGGCCAATATAAGGGCCAAGTACCAGCACCCATCGCACATCATCTGCACACACCCTCCGGCTCCCCGATCGTCGGAACCAAAATGCCACTGGTCAGGTTCTCCGTCGATGCTCCGGTAATGGTGCCCCGACGAAGAAAAATGCGGCACCAGCACATGCCCGAGCCCAGCATGTGCTGTCGTAACCCTTGGTCCGGTCTGATCTTACACTGGGAATGAACTCCATATGCTTAGATTGGGAATGAACCCCGTATGCCTAAGTCAACCCATAAAACGAGCGTACGGGCGCTTAGTCGGCCAGAAGGGCGGGATGCGCAAGCCGAGGATCGACCGGGCCACCCTCTACATGCTGCCGATCCTGCTACCGCAACCCTTGGTCCGGTCTGATCTTAGACTGGGAATGAACTCCGTATGCCTAAGCCAACCGATGAAATGAGAGGGCGGGCGGGCGGGCAAGCACTACGCCAGCCAGAGAGACGGGATGCGCAAGCCGTGGATCGATAGGGTGGTAGGTGGGTTTAGGCACAACTTCATATTTCTGCATGCCAATGCCATTTTTATGGCATGTAAGTTCATACAATGGTCCCTTAAGCCTTCACGTGAAGTTTAATGGCAAGATGACTCGTTTTCTATTTTTCATGATTTTCAAAACTTTTTACGGTTCGGGATTTTTTAAAATTTTTTCGGAAGGATTTTTGGCACCAAATTTGGTAGGCGTAATCCTTGTATTTTTTTTCGCATGCACAAAAAAATTCAGCTAAAAACTCGAAGTGTAGAAGATTTTGTGACCATTTAAAAAAAGTGTCCTCATTTCACACACTTTAATGGCTACTGGCAGCAATCCTGTAAAATCTCAAATGCTCTTTAAGGGGGTGCGAGTTGTCAAGGTTTGATGAGGGATAGGGGGCCAATATAAGGGCCAAGTACCAGCACCCATCGCACATCATGTGCGCACACCCCCGGCCCCCCGATCACCGGAAACCCAATGTCGTCGGTCAGGTTCTCCGACGATGCTCCAGCGATGGTGCCCCGGTGAAGAAAAATGCGGCCCCAGCACATGTCAGAGCCCAGCATGTGCTGTCGTAACCCTCTATCCTATCCGATCTTAGATTGGGAATGAACTTCGTGTGCTTAGACTGGGAATGAACTCTGTATGCCTAAGTCAACCCACGAAACGAGCGTGCGGGCACTCAGTCGGCCAGAGGGGAGGGATGCACAAGCCAGGGATCGGCCGGATCCCCCTTGCATGCTGCCAATCCTACTGCCACAACCCTCGGTTTGATCTGATCTTAGTCTGAGAATGAACTCTGTATGCCTAAGCCAATCAATGAAACGAGCGGGCGAGCGGGCGGGCACTACATCGGCTACAGAGACGGGATGCGCAAGCCGTGGATCGATACGGTGGTAGGTAGGTTTAGGCACATCTTCATATTTTTGCGTGCCAATGCCATTTTTATGGCTTGTAAATTCATACAATCGTCCCTTAATCCTTCACGTGAAGTTTCATGGCAAGACAACTCGTCTTCTATTTTTTATGATTTTTGAAACATTTTGCGGTTCGGGATTTTTTAAAATTTTTTCGGAAAGAGTTTTGGCCCCAAACCTGGTAGACGTGATCCTTGTATTTTTGTTGGCATGCACAAAAAAATTCAGCTGAAAACTCGAAGTGTACAAGATTTTGTGATCATTTGAAAAAAGTGTCCCCATTTTAGACACTTTAATGGCTACTGGCAGGAAACCTGTAAAATCTCAAATGCTCTTTAAGGGGGTGTGAGTTGTTGAGGTTTGATGAGGGATAGGGGGCCAATATAAGGGCCAAGTACCAGCACCCATCGCACATCATGTGTGCGGCCCCCCCGGCCCCCCGATCATCGAAACCCCAATGACGCCGATCAGGTTCTCCAGCGATGCCCCGACGAAGAAAAAGACGGCACCAGCACATTCCGGAGCCCAGCATCTGCTGTCGTAACCCTCGATTCGGTTCAATCTTAGACTGGGAATGAACTCCGTATGCTTAGACTGGGAATGAACTCCGTATGCTTAGACTAGGAATTAACTCCGTATGCCTAAGTCAACCCACGAAACGAACGTGCGGGCGCTCAGTCGGCCAGAGGGGCGGGATGCGCAAGCCAGAGATCGACCGGGACCCCCTCTATGTGCTGCTGATCCTGCTGCCACAACCCTCGGTTCGGTCTAATATTATACTAGGAATGAACTCCGTATGCCTAAGCCAATCGACGAAACAAGCGGGTGGGCCGACGGGCACTACGCCGACTAGAGAGACGGGATGCGCAAGCCGTGGATCGATAGGGTGGTAGGTGGGTTTAGGCATATCTTCATATTTTTGCGTGCCAATGCCATTTTTATGGCTTGTAAATTCATACAATGGTCCCTTAAGCCTTCACGTGAAGTTTCATGGCAAGACAACTCGTTTTTTATTTTTCATGATTTTTGAAACTTTTTGTGGTTCGAGATTTTTTTAAATTTTTTTGGAAAGAGTTTTGAACCCAAACTTGGTAGACGTGATCCTTGTATTTTTTTTGGCATCCACAAAAAAATTCAGTTTAAAACTCGAAGTGTACAAGATTTCATGGCTATTTGAACAAAGTGTCCCCATTTCAAACACTTTAATGCCTATTGGCAGCAAACCTGTAAAATCTGAAATGCTCTTTAAGGGGGGTGTGAGTTCTCGAGCTTTGATGAGGGATAGGGGGCCAATATAATGGCCAAGTACCAGCACCCATCGCACATCATGTGCGCACACCCCCCAGCCCCCCCGATCATCGGAACCCCAATACCGTCCGATGATGGTACCCCGACGAAGAAAAATACGGCACCAGCACATGCACGAGCCTAGAATGTGCTGCCGTAACCCTCGGTCCGGTCCGATCATAGACTGGCAATGAAATCTGCATGCTTAGACAGGGAATGAACTCCGTATGCCTAAGTCAACCCACGGAACGAGCGTACGGGCGTTCAGCCGGCCATAAGGGCAGGATGCGCAAGCCTAGGATCGGCCGGGACCCCCTCTGCGTGCTACCGATCCTACTACCGCAACCCTTGGTCTGGTTCAATCTTAGACTGGGAATGAACTTCGTATGCCTAAGCCAACCGACGAAACAAACGGGCGGGCCGGCGGGCACTACATCGGCCAGAGAGACGGGATGTGCAAGCCATGGATCGATAGGGTGGTAGGTGGGTTTAGGCACATCTTAATATTTTTGCGTGCCAATGCCATTTTTATGGCTTGTAAATTCATACAATGGTCCCTTAAGCCTTCTCATGAAGTTTCGTGGCAAGACGACTTGTTTTCTATTTTTCACGATTTTGGAAACTTTTTACGGTTCAGGATTGTTTAAAATTTTTTCGAAAGGAATTTTGGGCCCAAATTTTGTAGACGTGATCCTTGTATTTTTGTTGGCATGCACAAAATAAATCAGCTAAAAACTCAAAGTGTACAAGATTTTGTGACCATTTGAAAAAAGTGTCCCCATTTCAGACACTTTAATGGCTACTGGCAGCAAACTTGCAAAATCTCAAATGCTCTTTAAGGGGGTGTGATGTCTCGAGGTTTGATGAGGGATAGGGGGCCAATATAAGGGCCAAGTACCAGCACCCATCGCACATCATGTGCGCACAGCCCCCCCGGCCCCCCTGATCACCAGAATCCCAATACCGCCAATCAGGTTCTCCGACGATGCTCTGGCGATGGTGCCCTGGAGAAGAAAAATATAGCACCAGCACATGCCCGAGCCCAGCATGTGCTACCGCAACCCTCGGTCTGGTCTGAGGGTAAGACTGGGAATGAACTCTGTATGCCTAAGCCAACTGACGAAACGAGCGGGTGGGCAGGCAGGCAGGCAGGCACTACACTGACCAGAGAGACGGGATGCGCAAGCCGTGGATCGATAGGGTGGTAGGTGGGTTTAGGCACATCTTCTTATTTCTATGTGCCAATGCCATTTTTATGGCTTGTAAATTCATACAATGGTCCCTTAAGCCTTCACGTGAAGTTTCATGGCAAGATGACTCGTTTTCTATTTTTCATGATTTTAAAAATTTTTTACGGTTCGAGATTTTTTAAAATTTTTTCGGGACGAGTTTTGGCTCCAAACTTGGTAGACGTGATCCTTGTATTTTTTTTGGCATGCAAAAAAAAAATCAGCTAAAAACTCAAAGTGTACAAAATTTTGTGACCATATCGAAAAAAGTGTCCCCATTTCAGACACTTTAATGGCTACTGGCAGCAAACCTGTAAAATCTGAAATGCTCTTTAAGAGGGTGTGAGTTCTCGAGGTTTGATAAGGGATAGGGAGCCAATATAAGGGCCAAGTACCAGCACCCATCACAAATCATGTGCGCACACCCCTTGGCCCCCCCGATCGCTGGAACCCCAATGCCGTCGGTCAGGTTCTCCGGCGATGCTCCGGCGAAGCTGCCCCGACGAAAAAATATGTGGCACCAGCACATGCCCGAGCTCAACATGTGCTGCCACAACCCTCGGTCTGGTTCGATCTTAGACTGGGAATGAACTCCGTATGCTTAGACTGGGAATGAACTCCGTATGCTGAAACTGGCAATGAACTCCGTATGCCTAAGTCAACCCACGAAACGAGCGTGCGGGCGCTCAGCAAGCCAGAGGGGCGGGATGCGCAAGTCGGGCATCGATCGGGTCCCCCTTTACGTGCTACCAATCCTACTCCCACAACCCTCAGTCTGATTCGATCTTAGACTGGGAATGAACTCCGTATGACTAAGCCAACCGACGAAACGAGCGGGCGGGCACTACGCCGGCCAGTGAGACGGGATACGCAAGTCGTGGATCGATAGGGTGGTAGGTGGGTTTAGGCACATCTTCATATTTCTGCATGCCAATGCCATTTTTATGGCTTGTAAATTCATACAATGGTCCCGTAAGCCATCACATGAAGTTTCATGGCAAGGTGACTCGTTTTCTATTTTCCATGATTTTCAAAACTTTTTACGGTTCGAGATTTTTTAAAATTTTTTCGGAAGGAGTTTTGGCCCCAAACTTGGTAGACGTGATCCTTGTATTTTTGTTGGCATGCACAAAAAAAAATCAGCTAAAAACTCGAAGTGTACAAGATTTGTGTCCACTCGAGAAAAGTGTCCCCATTTCAGACAATTAGTGGCTACTGGCAGTAAACCTGTAAAATCTCAAATACTCTTTAAGGGCATGTGAGTTCTCTAGATTTGATGAGGGATAGAGGCCCAATATAAGGGCCAAGTACCAGCACCCACCGGACATCAGGTGCGCACACCCCCATGGCCCCCCCGATCATCGGAACCCCAATGCCGCGGTCAGGTTCTCCGGTAATGCTCCGGTGATGGTGCCTCGACGAAGAAAAATACGGCACCAACACATGCCCCAGCCCAGCATGTACTACTGCAACCCTTGGTTCGATCCGATCTTAGACTAGGAATGAACTCTATATGCTTAGACTGGGAATGAACACCGTATGCCTAAGTCATCCCATAAAACGAGTGTGCGGGCGCTAAGTCGGTCAGAGGGGCTGGATGTGCAAGCCGAGGATCTGTCGGGTCCCCCTCTGCATGTTACTGATCCTGCTGTCTCAACCCTCGGTCCGATCTGACCTTAGACTGGGAATGAACTTCGTATGCCTAAGCCAACCGATGAAACGAGTGGACGGGCGGACGGGCGGGCACTACGCCGACCAGAGAGTCGGGATGCGCAAGCCCTGGATCGATAGGGTGGTAGGTGGGTTTAGGCACATCTGCATATTTTTGCATGCCAATGCCATTTTTATGGCTTGTAAATTCATACAATGGTCCCTTAAGCCTTCACGTGAAGTTTCATGGCAAGACGACTCGTTTTCTATTTTTCACGATTTTTGGAATGTTTTGCGGTTCAAGATTTTTTAAAATTTTTTCGGAAGGAGTTTTGGCCCCAAACTTGGTTGAAGTGATCCTTGTATTTTTTTTGGTGTGCATAAAAAAAATCAGCTAAAAACTCGAAGTGTACAAAATTTTTGACCATTTGAAAAAAGTGTCCCCATTTCAGACACTTTAATGGCTACTGGCAGCAAACCTGTAAAATCTCAAATGCTTTTTAAGGGGGTGTGAGTTCTCGAGGTTTGATGAGGGATAGGGGGCCAATATAAGGGCCAAGTACCAGCACCCATCACACATTATGTGCGTACACCCCCCCCGGCCCCCTGATCACCAGAACCCAAATGCTGCCGATCAGGTTCTCCGGCGATGGATTCACGGCAAAGAAAAATGCGGCACCAGCACAAGCCCGAGCCCAGCATGTGCTGTCGCAACCCTCGTTCCGGTCTGATCTTAGACTGTGAATGAACTCCATATGCTTAGACTGGGAATGAACTTCGTATGCCTAAGTCAACCTACGAAACGAGCGTGCGGGCGCTCAGCCAGCCAGAGGGGCGGGATGCGCAAGCCGGGGATCGGTCGGGTCACCCTCTGCACGTTGCCGATCCTGCTCTAGCAACATTTGGTTCAGTTCGATCTTAGACTGGGAATGAACTCCATATGCCTAAGCCAACCGACGAAACAAGCGGGCGGGGGGGCGGGCACTACATCGACCAGAGAGACGGGATGCGCAAGCCGTGGTTCGATAGGGTGGTAGGTGGGTTTAGACACGTCTTCATATTTCTACATGCCAATGCCATTTTTATGGCTTGTAAATTCATACAATGGTCCCTTAAGCCTTCACGTGAAGTTTCATGGCAAGACGACTCATTTTTTATTTTTTACGATTTTCAAAACTTTTTATGGTTTGAAATTTTTTAAAATTTTTTCGGAAGGTGTTTTGGCCCCAAACTTGGTAGACGTGATCCTTGTATTTTTGTTGGCATGCACAAAAACATTCACCTAAAAACTCGAACTGTACAAGATTTTGTGACCATTTTGAAAAAAGTGTCCCCATTTCAGACACTTTAATGGCTACTGGCAGCAAACCTGGAAAATCTCAAATGCTCTATAAAGGGGTGTGAGTTCTCGAGGTTTGATGAGGGATAGGGGGCCAATATAAGGGCCAAGAACTAGCACCCATCGCACATCATGTGCGCACACCCCCCGGCCCCCCCGATCACCAGAACCCCAATGCTGTCGGTCAGGTTCTCCGGTGATGCTCCAGCGATGGTGCCCCGGCAAAGAAAAATGCGGCACCAGCACATGCTCGAGCCCAGCATATACTGTCGCAACCCTCGGTCCAGTCTGATCTTATACTAGGAATGAACTCCATATGCTTATACTGGGAATAGACTCCGTATGCCAAAGTCAACCCACGAAACGAGCGCGCGGGCGCTCAGTCGGCCAGAGGGGCGGGATGCGCAAGTTGGGGATCAGTCGGGTCCCCCTCTGCGTGCTGCCGATCTTGTTCTCGCAACCCTTAGTTTGGTTCAATCTTAGACTGGTAATGAACTCCGTATGCCTAAGCCAACCGATGAAACGAGCGGGCAAGCGGGCAGACATTACGCCGGCCAGAGAGACGGGATGCGCAAGCCGTGGATCAATAGGTTGGTAGGTGGGTTTAGGGACATCTTCATATTTCTGCATGCCAATGCCATTTTTATGGCTTGTAAATTCATACAATTGTCCCTTAAGCCTTCACGTGAAGATTAATGGCAAGACAACTTGTTTTCTATTTTTCATGATTTTTGAAACTTTTTGTGTTTCGGGATTTTTTAAAATTTTTTCGGAAGGAGTTTTGGCCCCAAACTTGGTAGACGTGATCCTTGTATTTTTGTTGGCGTGCACAAAAACAATCAGCTAAAAACTCGAAGTGTACAAGATTTTGTCACCATTTGAAAAAGGTGTCCCCATTTCAGACACTTTAATGGCTACTGGCAGCAAACTTGTAAAATCTCAAATGCTCTTTAAGGGGGTGTGAGTTCTCAAGGTTTGATGAGGGATAGGGGGCCAATATAAGGGCCAAGTACCAGCACCCATGGCACACCATGGGCGCACACCCCCCCGCCCCCCCAATCGTCGGAACCTCAATGCCGTCGGTTAAGTTCTCCGACGATGCTCCGACGATGGTGCCCCGACGAAGAAAAATGTGACACCAGCACATGCTCGAGCCCAGCCTGTGCTGTCATAACCCTCGGTCTGATCTGATCTTAGACTAGGAATGAACTTTGTATGCTTAGACTGGGAATGAACTCCGTATGGCTAAGTCAACCCATGAAACAAGCATGTGGGCACTCCACCGCCCAGAGGGGTGGGATGCGTAAGCCGACGATCGATTGGGTCCCCCTCTACGTGCTGTCGATCCTGCTACTGTAACCCTCAGTCTGGTCCAATCTTAGACTGGGAATGAACTCCGTATGCCTAAGCCAACCAACGAAATGAGCGGGCGGGCGAGCGGGCACTACGCCGGCCAAAGAGACGGGATGCGTAAGCCGTGGATGATAGGGTGGTAGGTGGGTTTAGGCACATCTTCATATTTCTACGTGCCAATGCCATTTTTATGACTTTTAAATTCATACAATGGTCCCTTAAGCCTTCACGTGAAGTTTCATGGCAAGATGACTAGTTTTCTATTTTTCATGATTTTTGAATTTTTTACGGTTTGGGATTTTGTAAAATTTTTTCGAAAGGAGTTTTGGCCCCAAACTTGGTAGATGTGATCCTTGTATTTTTTTTGGCATGCACAAAAAAATTCAGCTAAAAACTTGAAGTGTACAAGATTTTTTGACCATTTGAAAAAAGTATCCCCATTTCAGACACTTTAATGGCTACTGGCAGCAAACCTGTAAAATCTCAAATGCTCTTTAAGGGGGTGCGAGTTCTCGAGGTTTGATGAGGGATAGGTGGCCAATATAGGGACAAGTACCAGCACCCATCGCACATCATGTGCGCACACCCCCCCGTCGGCCAAGTTCTTCGATGATGCTCCGACGATGGTGACCCAACGAAGAAAAATACGGCACTAGCACATGCCCGAGCCCAGTATGTGCTACCGTAATACTCGATCCGGTCTAATCTTAGACTGGGAATGAACTCCGTATGCCTAAGTTAACCCACGAAACGAGCGCGCGGGCACTCAGCCGACCAAAAGGGTGGGATGTACAAGCCGGGGATCCCTCTAGATGCTACCGATCCTGATGCCGCAACCCTTGGTTCGGTCTGATCTCAGACTGGGAATGAACTTTGTATGCCGAAGCCAATCGACGAAATGAGCGGCCGGACGGGCACTACTCCGACCAGAGAGACGGGATGCACAAGCCGTGGATCGATAGGATGGTGGGTGGGTTTAGGCACATCTTCATATTTCTATGTGCCAATGGCATTTTTGTGGCTTGTAAATTCATACAATGGTCCCTTAAGGCTTCGTGTGAAGCTTCATGGCAAGACGACTCGTTTTCTATTTTTCATGATTTTTGAAACTTTTTACGGTTCGGGATTTTTTAAAATTTTTTCGGTAGGAGTTTTGGCCCCAAACTTGGTAGACAAGATCCTTGTATTTTTGTTGGCATGCATAAAAAAATTCAGCTAAAAACTCGAAGTGTACAAGATTATGTGACCATTTCAAAAAAGTGTCCCCATTTCAGACACTTTAATTGCTACTGGTAGCAAACCTGTAAAATCTCAAATGCTCTTTAAAGGGTGTGAGTTCTCGAGGTTTGATGAGTGATAGGGGCCAATATAAGGGCCAAGTACCAGCACCCATCGCACATCATGTGCGCACACCCCCCCGGCCCCCCCGATCGCCGGAACCCCAACGCCGCTGGTCAGGTTCTCCGGTGATGCTCCGACGATGGTGCCCCGACGAAGAAAAATGCGGCACTAGCACATGCCTGAGCCTAGCATGTGCTGCTGCAACACTCGGTTTGATCCAATCTTAGACTGGGAATGAACTCCATACGCTTAGACTGGGAATGAACTCTGTATGCCTAAGTCAACCAATGAAATGAGGGTGCGGGAGCTCAGCCTGCCAGAGGGGCGGTATGCATAAGCCGAGGATCGACCGGGTCCCCTTCTGCTTGTTGCTAATCTTGCAGCTGCAACCCTCGGTCTGTTCTAATCTTAGACTAGGAATGAACTCCATATGCCTAAGCTAACCCACGAACGAGCGAGCGGGCAGACGGGCGGGCACTACGCCAGCCAGAGAGACGAGATGCGCAAGCCGTGGATCGATAGGGTGGTAGATGGGTTTAGGCACATCTTCATCTTTTTGCATGCCAATGCCATTTTTATGGCTTGTAAATTCATACAATGGTCTCTTAAGCCTTCACGTGAAGTTTCATGGCAAGACGACTCGTTTTCTATTTTTCCTAATTTTTAAAACTTTTTGCGGTTCGGGATTTTTTAAAATTTTTTTTGGAAGGAGTTTTGGCCCCAAACATGGTACACGTGATCCTCGTATTTTTATTGGCATGCACAAAAACATTCAGCTAAAAACTCGAAGTGTACAAGATTTTGTGTCCATTTGGAAAAAGTGTCCCCATTTCAGACACTTTAATGGCTATTGGCAGTAAGCCTGTAAAATCTCAAATGCTCTTTAAGGGGGTGTGAGTTCTCGAGGTTTGATGAGGGATAGGGGGCCAATATAAGGGCCAAGTACCAGATCCCATCGCACGTCATGAGTGCACACCCCCCCGATCGTCGGAACCCCAATGTCGTCGGTCAAGTTCTCTGACGATGCTCCGACGATGGTGCCCTGGTGAAGAAAAATACGGCACCAGCACATGCCCGAGCCTAGCTTGTGCTGCCGTAACCCTCGATCCGGTCTGATCTTTGACTGGGAATGAATTCCGTATGCTTAGACTGGGAATGAACTCCGTTTGCCTAGGTCAACCCACAAAACGAGTGTGCAGGTGCTCAGCCGGCCAGAGGGGCGGGATGCTCAAGCCGGGGATCGGCCGAATCCCCCTCTGCGTGCTGCCAATCCTGCTACCAGAACCCTCAGTCTGATCCGATCTTAGACTGGGAATGAACTCCGTATGCCTAAGCCAACCGACGAAACGAGTGAGCGAGCGGGCGGGCTCGCACTACGCCGGCCAGAGAGACGGATGCGCAAGCCGTGGATCGATAAGGTGGTAGGTGGGTTTAGGCACATCTTCATATTTCTGCATGCCAATTCCATTTTTATGGCTTGTAAATTCATACAATGGTCCCTTAAGCCTTCACGTAAAGTTTCATGGCAAGACGACTTGTTTTCCATTTTTCATGATTTTTGAAACTTTTCACTGTTTGGGATTTTTTAAAATATTTTTGGAAGGAGTTTTAGCGCCAAACTTGGTGGACGTGATCCTTTTATTTTTGTTGGCATGGACAAAAAAATTCAGCTAAAAACTCGAAGTGTACAAGATTTTGTGACCATTTGAAAAAAGTGTCCCCATTTTAGACACTTTAATGGCTACTGGTAGCAAACCTGTAAAATCTCAAATGCTCTTTAAGGGGGTGTGAGTTCTCGAGGTTTGATGAGGGATAGGGGGCCAATATAAGGGCCAAGTACCAGCACCCATCGCACATCATGTGCGCACACCCCCCCGACCCCCCCGATTGTCGGAACCCCAATGCCGCCGGTCAGGTTCTCCAACTATGCTCTGGCGATGGTGCCCCAGCGAAGAAAAATGCTACACCAGCACATGCCCGAGCTGAGCATGTGCTGCTGCAACCTCTGATTTGATCCGATCTTAGACTGAAAATGAACTCCGTATGCTTAGACTGGGAATGAACTCCGTATGCCTAAGTCAACCCATGAAACGACCGTGTGGGTGCTCAGCCGGCCAGAGGGGAGGGATGCGCAAGCCGGGGATCGATCGGGTCCCCCTCTGTATGCTGGCAATCCTACTACCACAACCCTCAATCCGGTCCGATCTTAGATTGGGAATGAACTCCTATGCCTAAGCCAACTGATGAAATGAGCGGGCGGGCGGGCAGGCGGGCACTACGTCGGCCAGAGAGGCGGGATGCGCAAGCCGTGGATCGATAGGGTGGTAGGTGGGTTTTTTCACATCTTTATATTTCTGTGTGCCAATGCCAATTTTATGGCTTGTAAATTCATACAATGGTCCCTTAAGCCTTCACGTTAAGTTTCATGGCAAGACGACTCGTTTTTTATTTTTCACGATTTTTAAAACTTTTTACAGTTTGGGATTTTTTAAAATTTTTTCGGAAGAAGTTTTGGCCCCAAACTTGGTAGACGTGATCTTTGTATTTTTTTTGGCAAGCACAAAAACAATTTAGCTAAAAACTCGAAGTGTACAAGATTTTGTGACCATTTGAAAAAAGTGTCCCCATTTCAGACACTTTAATGGCTACCAACAGCAAACCTGTAAAATCTCAAATGCTCTTTCAGGGGGTGTAAGTCCTCGAGGTTTGATGAGGGATAGGGGGCCAATATAAGGGCCCAGTACCGGCACCTATTGCACATCATGTGAACATACCCCCCCCGAACCCGCCGATCGTCAAAACCTCAATGCTGTCGGTCAGGTTCTCCGGTGATGCTCCGGTAATGGTGCCCCGATGAAGGAAATTACGACACCAGCACATGCCCGAGCCTAGCATGTGCTGTCGGAACCCTCGATCTGGTCCAATCTTAGACTGGGAAGGAACTCCGTAAGCCTAAGCCAACCGATAAAACGACTGAGCGGGCTGGCAGGCGGGCACTACGCTGGCCAAAGAGACGGGATGCACAAGCCGTGGATCGATAGGGTGGTATGTGGGTTTAGGCACATCTTCATATTTTTTCGTGCCAATTTCATTATTATGGCTTGTAAATTCAAACAATGGTCCCTTAAGCTTTCACATGAAGTTTCATGGCAAGTCGACTCATTTTCTATTCTTCATGATTTTTAAAACTTTTTACGGATCGAGATTTTTTAAACTTTTTTCGAAAGGAGTTTTGGCCCCAACTTGGTAGACATGATCCTTGTATTTTTGTTGGCATGCACAAAAAAAATCAGCTAAAAAATCGAAGTGTACAAGATTTTGTGACCATTCGAAAAAAGTGTCCCCATTTTAGACACTTTAATGGCGACTGGCAGCAAACCTGTAAAATCTCAAATGCTCTTTAAGGTGGTGTGAGTTCTCAAGGTTTGATGAGGGATAAGGGGCCAATATAGGGGCCAAGTACCAGCACCCATCGTACATCATGTGCGCAGACCCCCCACGGCCCCCTCGATCACCAGAACACCAATGCTGCCGGTTAGGTTCTCTGGCGATGCTGCCGGTCAGGTTCTCCGACGATGCTCCGGTGATGGTGCCCCAACAAAGAAAAATGTGGCACCAGCACATGCCCGAGCCCAACATGTGCTGCTGTAACCCTCGGTCTGGTCTGATCTTAGACTGGGAATGAACTCCGTATGCTTAGACTGGGAATGACCTCCGTATGCGTAAGTCAACTCATGAAACGAGTGTGCGGGCGCTTAGCCGGCCAGAGGGGTGAGATGCACAAGCCGGGGATCGGTCAGGTCCCCCTCTACGTGCTGTCGATCCTGCTGTCGTGACCCTCAATCCGGTTTGATCTTAGACTGGGAATGAACTCCGTATGCCTAATCCAAAGGATGAAACGAGCGGGCGGGCGGGCGGGCACTACGTCGACCAGAGAGACGGGATGCACAAGCTGTGGATCGATAGGGTGGTAGGTGGGTTTAGGCACATCTTCATATTTATACGTGACAATGCCATTTTTATGGCTTGTAAATTCATACAATGGTCCCTTAAGCCTTCACGCGAAGTTTCATAGCAAGACGACTCGTTTTTTATTTTTGACGATTTTGGATCCTTTTTGCGGTTCGGGATTTTTTAAAATTTTTTCGGAAGGAGTTTTGACCCCAATCATGGTAGACATGATCCTTGTATTTTTTTTGGCATGTACAAAAAAATTCAGCCAAAAACTCGAAGTGTACAAGATTTTGTGACCATTTGAAAAAAGTGTCCCCATTTCAGACACTTTAATGGCTACTGGCAGAAAACCTGTAAAATCTCAAATGCTCTTTAAGGGGGTGTGAGTTCTCGAGGTTTGATGAGGGATAGGGGGCCAATATAAGGGCCAAGTACCAGCACCCATCGCACATCATATGCGCACACCCCCCGGCCCCCTCGATCATCGAAACCCCAATGCTGTCGGTCAGGTTCTCTGACGATGCTTCGATGATGGTGCCCTAGCACGTGCCCGAGCCCAGCATGTGCTATCGTAACCCTCAGTCCGGTTCGATCTTAGATTGGGAATGAACTCCGTATGCCTAAGTCAACCCAAGAAACGAGCGTGCGGGCGCTTAGCTTGCCAGAGGGGTGGGATGCGCAAGCCAGGGACCAGCAGAGTCCCCCTCTGCGTGCTGCCGATCCTACTACCGTAACCCTCGGTCTGGTCAAATCTTAGACTGGGAATGAACTCCGTATCCTTAAGCCAATCGACGAAACGAGCGGCCGGGTACTACATCGGCCAGAGAGACAGGATGCGCAAGCCGTGGATTGATAGGGTGGTAGGTGGGTTTAGGCATATCTTCATATTTCTATGTGCCAATGCCATTTTTATGGCTTGTAAATTCATGCAATGGTCCCTTAAGCCTTCAGGTGAAGTTTCATGGCAAGATGACTCGTTTTCTATTTTTCACGATTGCCGAAACTTTTTATGGTTCAAGATTTTTTAAAATTTTTTCGGAAGGAGTTTTAACCCCAAACATGGTAGACATGATCCTTGTATTTTTGTTGGCATGCACAAAAAATTCAGCTAAAAACTCGAAGTGTACAAGATTTTGTGACCATTTGAAAAAACTGTTTCAATTTCAGACACTTTAATGGCAACTGGCAGCAAACCTGTAAAATCTCAAATGCTCTTAAAGAGGGTGTGAGTTCTCGAGGTTTGATGAGGGATAGGGGGCCAATATAAGGGCCAAGTACCAGCACCCATCGCACATCATGTGTGCATACCACCCCCCCGACCCCCACGATCGTCGGAACCCCAATGCCATCGGTCAGGTTCTTCGACGATGCTCCGACGATGGTGCACCGACAAAGAAAAATACGGCACCAGCACATGCCCGAGCCTAGCAAGTGCTGCCACAACCCTCGGTCCGATCCGATCTTTGACTGGGAATGAACTCCGTATGCCTAAGTCAACCCATGAAATGAGCGTACGGGCGCTCAGCCGGCCAGAGGGGCGGGATATGCTAGCCAGGGATCAGCCTGGTCCCCCTTTACGTTTTGACCGAGCCCAGCATAGGCTGTCGCAACTTTCGGTCCGGTCCGATCTTAGACTGGGAATGAACTCCGTATGCTTAGACTGGGAATGAACTCCATATGCCTAAGTCAACCCACGAAACGAGCTTGCGGGCGCTTAGCCGCCCAGAGGGGCAGGATGCGCAAGCTGGGGATCGACCGGGTCCCCTTCTGCGGGCGGGCACTATGTCAGCCAAAGAGACGGGATGCCCAAGCCGTGGATCGATAGGGTGGTAGGTGGGTTTAGGCACATCTTCATATTTCTGTATGCCAATGCCATTTTTATGGCTTGTAAATTCATACAATGGTCCCTTAAGCCTTCACGTGAAGTTTCATGGCAACACGACTCGTTTCTTATTTTTCATGATTTTTGAAACTTTTTTCGGTTCCGGATTTTTTAAAATTTTTTCAGAAGGAGTTTTGGATCCAAACTTGGTAGACGTGATCCTTGTATTTTTGTTGGCATGCATAAAAAAATTCAGCTAAAAACTCGAAGTGTACAAGATTTTGTGACCATTTGAAAAAAGTGTCCCCAATTCAGACACTTTAATGGCTATTGGCAGCAAACCTGGAAAATCTCAAATTCTCTTCAAGGGGGTGTGAGTTCTCGAGGTTTGATGAGGGATAGGGGGCCAATATAAGGGCCAAGAACCAGCACCCATCGCACATCATGTGCGTACACCCCCTGGCCCCCCCGATCACCGAAACCCCAATGCCGCTAGTTAGGTTCTCCGACGATGGTGCCTCGGCGAAGAAAAATGCAGTACCAGCACATGCCTGAGCCCAGCATGTGCTGCCGTAACCCTCGGTCGAATCTGATCTTAGACTGGGAATGAACTCCGTATGCTTAGACTGGCAATGAACTCTGTATGCTTAAGTCAATTCACGAAACGAGCGTCTGGGCACTCAGCCGGCCAGAGGGGCGGGATGTGCAAGCTAGGGATCAGTCGGGTCCCCCTCTGCATGCTGCTGATCCTGCGGCTGCAACCCTCAATCCAGTCCAATCTTAGACTGGGAATGAACTCCGTATGCCTAAGCCAACCGACGAAACGAGTGGGCAGGCGGGCGGGCACTACGTCGGCCAGAGAAACGAGATGCGGAAGCTGTAGATCGATAGGGTGGTAGGTTGGTTTAGGCACATCTTCATATTTCTGTGTGCCAATTCCATTTTTGTGGCTTGTAAATACGTACAATGGTCCCTTAAGCCTTCACGTGAAGTTTCATGGCAAGACGACTCGTTTTCTATTTTTCACAATTTTTGAAACTTTTTACGGTTCAAGATTTTTTAAAAGTTTTTCAGAATTAGTTTTGGCCCCAAACATGGTAGACGTGATCCTTGTATTTTTTTTGGCATGCATTAAAGAATTCAGCTAAAAACTTGAAGTGTACAAGATTTTGTGACCATTTGAAAAAAAAGTCCCCATTTCAGACACTTTAATGGCTACTGGCAGCAAACCTATAAAATCTCAAATGCTCTTTAAGGGGGTGTGAGTTCTCGAGGTTTGATGAGGGATAGGGGCCAATATAAGGGCCAAGTACCAGCACTCATCGCACATCATGTGCGCACACCCCCCTGGCCCCCCCGATCGCCTGAACCCCAATGCCGCAGGTCAGGTTCTCCGGTGATGCTCTGACGATGGTGCCTCGGAGAAGAAAAATGCGGCACGAGCACATGTCGGAGCCCAGCATGTGCTACCGCAATCCTCGATCCGATCCGATCTTAGACTGGGAATGAACTCCGTATACTTAGACCGGGAATGAACTCTGTATGCCTAAGTCAACCAACGAAATGAGCATGCAAGCGCTCAGTCGGCAAGAGGGGCAGGATGCGCAAGCCGAGGATCGACCAGGTCCCACTCAACGTGCTGCCAATCCTGCTACCGTAACCCTCAATCCGGTTTGATCTTAGACTGGTAATGAACTCCGTATGCCTAAGCCAACTGACGAAACGAGCGGGCGGGCGGGAGGGCACTACACCGGCCAGAGAGACGGGATGCGCAAGCCGTGGATCGATAGGGTGGTAGGTGGGTTTAGGCAGATCTTCATATTTTTATGTGTCAATGCCATTTTTATGGCTTGTAAATTCAGACAATGGTCCCTTAAGCCTTGATGTGAAGTTTCATGGCAAGACGACTCGTTTTCTATTTTTCATGATTTTCAAAATTTTTACGATTCAGGATTTTTTAAAATTTTTTTGGAGTGATATTTTGCCCCAAACTTGGTAGACGTGATCCTTGTACTTTTGTTGGCATGCACAAAAAAATTCAGCTAAAAACTCAAAGTGTACAAGATTTTGTGACCATTTGAAAAAAGTGTCCCCATTTCAGACACTTTAATGGCTACTGGCAGCAAACCTGTAAAATCTCAAATGCTCTTTAAGGGGGTGTGAGTTCTCAAGGTTTGATGAGAATAGGGGGCCAATATAAGGGCCAAGTACCAGCACCCATCGCACATAATGTGCGCATACCCGCCAGCCCCCCCGATCATCGGAACCCCAATGCCGTCGGTCAGGTTCTCCGGCATGCTCTGGCGATGGTGCCATGACGAAGAAAAATGTGGCACCAGCACATGCCTGAGCCTAGCATGTGCTGCCGCAACCCTCGGTCTGTTTCGATCTTAGACTAGGAATGAACTCCGTATGGTTAGACTAGGAATGAACTCCGTATGCCTAAGTCAACTTACAAAACGAGCGTACGGGCGCTCAACCGGCCAAAAAGGGGTGATGCGCAAGCCGGGGATCGGTCGGGTCCCCCTCTACATGCTACCGATCTTGCTATCACAACCCTCAGTCCAATCCAATCTTAGACTGGGAAAGAACTCCGTATGCCTAAGCCAACCGACGAAACGAATGGGCGGGCGGGCACAACACCAGCCAAAGAGACGGGATGCGCAAGCCATGGATCGATAGGGTGGTAGGTGGGTTTAGGCACATCTTCATATTTCTGCATGCCAATGCTATTTTTATGGCTTGTAAATTCATACAATGGTCCCTTAAGCCTTGACGTGAAGTTTCATGGCAAGATGACTCATTTTCTATTTTTCATGATTTTCAAAACTTTTTGCGGTTCGGGATTTTTTAAAATTTTTTTGGAAGCAGTTTTATCCCCAAACTTGGTAGACATGATCCTTGTACTTTTTTTGGTATGCACAAAAAAATTCAACTAAAAAGTCGAAGTGTACAAGATTTTGTGACCATTTGAAAAAAATGTTCCCATTTCAGACACTTTAATGGCTACTGGCAGCAAACCTGTAAAATCTCAAATGCTCCTTAAGCGGGTGTGAGTTCTCAAGGTTTGATGAGGGATAGGGGCCCAATATAAGGGCCAAGTACCAGCACCCATCGCACATCATGTGCGCACACCCCCCGGCCCCCTGATCACCGGAACCCCAATGCCACCGGTCAAGTTCTCCAGCGATGCTCCGACGATGGTGCCCCGACGAAGAAAAATGCGGCACCAACGCATGCCTGAGCCCAGCATGTGCTGCTGCAACCCTCGGTCTAGTCTGATCTTAGATTGGGAATGAACTCCGTATGCTTAGACTGGGAATGAACTCCGTATGCCTAAGTCAACTTACAAAACGAGCATGCGGGCGCTCAGCCGGCCAGAGGGCTGGGATGTGCAAGCCGAGGATCGACCGGGTCCCCCTCTGCATGCTACCGTCCTACTATCGCAACCCTCAGTCCAATCCAATCTTAGACTGGGAATGAACTCTGTATGCCTAAGCCAACCGATGAAACGAGCAGACGGGCGGGCAGTACACCGGCCAGAGAGACGGGATGCACAAGCCGTGGATCGATAGGGTGGTAGGTGGGTTTAGGCGTATCTTCATATTTCTGCATGCCAATGCCATTTTTATGGCTTGTAAATTCATACAATTGTCCCTTAAGCCTTGACGTGAAGTTTCATGCCAAGACAACTCGTTTTCTATTTTTCATGATTTTTAAAACTTTTTGCGATTTGAGATTTTTTAAAATTTTTTTGGAAGGAGTTTTATCCCCCAAACTTGGTAGACATGATCCTTGTACTTTTGTTGGCATGCACAAAAAAATTCAGCTAAAAACTCGAAGTGTACAAGATTTTGTGACCATTTAAAAAAAGAGTCCCCATTTCAGACACTTTAATTGCTACTGCCAACAAACCTATAAAATCTCAAATGCTCTTTAAGGGGGTGTGAGTTCTCAAGGTTTGATGAGGGATAGGGGCCAATATACGGGCCAAGTACCAGCACCCATCGCACATCATGTGTGCACACCCCCCCGGCCCCCCCGATCATCGGAGCCCCAATGCTACCGGTCAGGTTCTCTGGCGATGCTCCGATGATGGTGCCCCAACGAAGAAAAATATGGCACCAGCACATGCCCGAGCCCAGCATGTGCTACCGCAACCCTCGGTCTGGTCCGATCTTAGACTGGGAATGAACTCCGTATGCCTAACCCAACCGACGAAACGAGCGTGCGGGCGGGCGCGGGCACTATGTCGGCCAGAGAGACGGGATAAGCAAGCCGTGGATCGATAGGGTGGTAGGTGGGTTTAGGCACATCTTCATATTTACACGTGCCAATGCCATTTTTATGGCTTGTAAATTCATACAATGGTCCCTTAAGCCTTCACGTGAAGTTTCATGGCAAGACGACTCGTTTTCTATTTTTCACGATTTTTGAAACTCTTTGCGGTTCGAGATTTTTTAAAATTTTTCGGAAGGAGTTTTGGCCCCAAACTTGGTAGACATGATCCTTGTATTTCTGTTGGCATGCATAAAAAAATTCATCTAAAAACTCGAAGTGTACAAGATTTTGTGACCATTTGAAAAAAATGTCCCCATTTCAGACACTTTAGTGGCTACTGGTAGCAAACCTGTAAAATCTCAAATGCTCTTTAAGGGGGTGTGAGTTCTTGAGGTTTGATGAGGGATAGAGGCCCAATATAAGGGCCAAGTACCAGCACCCATCGCACATCATGTGCGCACACCCCCCGGCCCCCGATCATCGGAGCCCCAATGCCGCCGGTCAGGTTCTCTGGCGATGGTCCGACGATGGTGCCCCGACGAAGAAAAATGCGGCACCAGCACATGCCCGAGCCCAGCATGTGTTGCTGCAACCCTCGGTCCCGTCTGATCTTAGACTAGGAATGAACTCCGTATGCTTAGACTGGGAATGAACTCCGTATGCCTAAGCCAACCGACGAAACGAGCAGGCAGGTGGGCGGGCGGGCACTACGCCGGCCAGAGAGGCGGGATACGCAAGTCGTGGATCGATAAGCTGGTAGGTGGGTTTAGGCACATCTTCATATTTCTACGTGCCAATGCCAATTTTATGGCTTGTAAATTCATAAAATGGTCCGTTAAGCCTTCACTTCAAGTTTCATGGCAAGACGACTCATTTTCTATTTTTCACAATTTTTGAAACTTTTTGCGGTTTGGGATTTTTTAAAATTTTTTCGGAAGGAGTTTTGGCCCCAAACTTAGCAGACGTGATGCTTGTATTTTTGTTGGCATGCACAAAAAAATTGAGCTAAAAACTCGAAGTGTACAAGATTTTGTGACCATTTGAAAAAAGTGTCCCCATTTTAAACACTTTAATGGCTACTGGCAGCAAACCTGTAAAATCTCAAATGCTCTTTAAGGGGGTGTGGTTTCTTAAGGTTTGATGAGGGATAGGGGGCCAATATAAGGGCCAAGTACCAGCACACATCGCACATCATGTGCGCGCACCCCCCCGCCGGCCCCCCTGATCGTTGGAACCCCAATGCCACCGGTCAGGTTCTCTGGTGATGCTCCGATGATGGTGCCTCGGTGATGAAAAATGTGGCACCAGCACATGCTCGAGCCTAGCATTTGCTTCCGTAACCCTCGGTCCAGTCCGATCTTAGACTGGGAATGAACTCCGTATGCCTAAGTCAACCCACAAAACAAGCATGCGGGCGTTCAACCGGCCAAAGGGGCGAGATGAGCAAGCTGAGGATCGGTCGGGTCCCCTTCTGCGTGCTGCCGAGCCTACTACCACAACCCTCGGTCTGATCTGATCTTAGACTAAGAATGAACTCCGTATGCCTAAGCCAACCGACGAAAAAATCGGACGGACGGGTAGGCAGGCACTACGCCGACCAGAAAGACGGGATGCGCAAACCATGGATCGATATGGTGGTTGGTGGGTTTAGGCACATCTTCATATTTCTGCATGCCAATGCCATTTTTATGGCTTGTAAATTCATACAATGGTCCCTTAAGCCTTCACGTTAAGTTTCATGGCAAGACGATTCGTTTTTTATTTTTCATGATTTTTGAAACTTTTTGCAGTTCAGGATTTTTTAAATTTCTTTCGGAAAGAGTTTTGGCCCCAAACTTGGCAGACGTGATCCTTGTCTTTTTGTTGGCATGCACAAAAAAAATCATCTAAAAACTCGAAGTGTACAAGATTTTGTGACCATTTGAAAAAAGTGTTCCCATTTCAAACACTTTAATGGTTACTGGCAGCATACCTGTAAAATCTCAAATGCTCTTTAAGGGGGGGTGAGTTCGCGAGGTTTGATGAGGGATAGGGGGCCAATATAAGGGCCAAGTACCAGCACTCATCGCTCATCATGTGCACACACACCCCCCGGCCCCATGATTGTCGGAACCCTAATGCCACCGGTCAGGTTCTCCAGCGATGCTCCGACGATGGTGCCCCGACGAAGAAAAATACAGCACCAGCACATGCTCGAGCCCAGCATGTGCCGCTGCAACTCTCAGTCCAGTCTGATCTTAGACTGGGAATGAACTTTATATGCATAATCCAACTGACAAAACGAGCGGGCGGGCGGGCACTACGTCGGCCAGAGAGACGGGATGCGCAAGCCGTGGATCGATAGGGTGATATGTGGGTTTTGGCACATCTTCATATTTTTGTGTGCCAATGCCATTTTTATGGCTTGTAAATTCGTACAATGGCCCCTTAAGCCTTCATGTGAAGTTTCATGGCAAGACGACTCACTTTCTATTTTTCATAATTTTCAAACCTTTTTGCGGTTCGGGATTTTTTAAAATTTTTTCGAAAGGTGTTTCAGCCCCAAACTCGGTATACGTGATACTTGTATTTTTGTTGGCATGCAAAAAAAAAATCAGCTAAAAACCCGAAGTGTACAAGATTTTGTGACCATTTGATAAAAGTGTCCCCATTTCAGATACTTTAATGGCAACTGGCAGCAAACCTATAAAATCTCAAATGCTCTTTAAGGGGGTGTGAGTTCTTGAGGTTTGATGAGGGATAGGGGGCCAATATAAGGGCCAAGTACCAGCACCCATCGCACATCATGTGTGCACACCCGACCCGGCCCCCCGGATCACCAGAACCCTAACGCCGCTGGTCAGGTTCTCCGACGATGCTCCGACGATGGTGCCCCGGGGAAGAAAAATGCGACACCAGCACATGCTCGAGCCCAGCATGTGCTGCCGCAACCCTCGGTCTGATCCGCTCTTAGACTGGGAATGAACTCCGTATGCTTAGACTGGGAATGAACTCCGCTTGCCTAAGTCAACCCGAGAAACGAGCATGTGGCCGTTCAGTCGGCCAGAGGGGCGGGATGCGCAAGCCAGGGATCGGCGGGGTCTCTCTCTATGTGCTTCCGATCTTGCTACCATAACCCTTGGTCTGGTCCAATCTTAGACTGGGAATGAACTCCGTATGCCTAAGCCAACCAACGAAACGAGCGGACGGGTGGGCGGGCACTACGCCGACCAGAGAGACGGGATGTGTAAGCCATGGATCGATAGGGTGGTAGGTGGGTTTAGGCACATCTTCATATTTCTATGTGCCAATGCCATTTTTATGGCTTGTAAATTCATACAATGGTCCTTTAAGCCTTCACGTGAAGTTTCATGGCAAGACGACTCGTTTTCTATTTTTCATGATTTTTAAAACTTTTTACGGTTCGGGATATTTTATAATTTTTTTCGAAGGATTTTTGGCCCCAAACTTGGTAGACGTGATCCTTGTATTTTTTTTGGCATGCACAAAACAATTCAGCTAAAAACACGAAGTGTACAAGATTTTGTGACCACTTGAAAAAAGTGTCCCCATTTCAGACAGTTTAATGGCTACTGGCAGCAAACCTGTAAAATCTCAAATGCTCTTTAATGGGGTGTGAGTTCTCTAGGTTTGATGAGGGATGGGGGGCCAATATAAGGGCCAACTACCAGCACCCATCACACATCATGTGCACACCCCCTTGGCCCCCCCGATCGCTGGAACCCCAATGTCGCCGGTCAAGTTCTCCGACGATGCTCTGACGATGGTTCCCAGTGAAGAAAAATACGGCACCAGCACATGCCCGAGCCAAGCATGTACTGCCACAACCCTCGGTCCAATCTGATCTTAGACTGGGAATGAACTCTGTATGCCTAAGCCAACCGATGAAATGAGCGGGTGGACGGACGGGCGGGCACTACGTCGGCCAGAGAAACGGGATGCGTAAGCCATGGATTGATAGGGTGGTAGGTGGGTTTAGGCACATCTTCATATTTTTGCTTGCCAATGCCATTTTTAGGGCTTGTAAATTCATACAATGGTCCCTTAAGCCTTCACGTGAAGTTTCATGGCAAGACGAGTCGTTTTCTATTTTTCATGATTTTTGAAACTTTTTACGGTTCGAGATTTTTTTAAATTTTTTTGGAAGGAGTTTTGGCACCAAACTTAGTAGAAGTGATCCTTGTATTTTTTTTGGCATGCACAAAAAAAATCAGCTAAGAACTCGAAGTGTACAAGATTTTGTGATCATTTGAAAAAAGTGTCCCCGTTTCAAACATTTTAATGGCTACTGGCAGCAAACCTAAAAAATCTCAAATGCTCTTTAAGGGGGTGTTAGTTCTTGAGGTTTGATGGGGGATAGGGGACAATATAAGGGCCAAGTACCAGCACCCATCGCACATCATGTGTGCACACCCCCCCGGCCCCCTCGATCGCCGGAACCCCAATGCCACCGGTCAAGTTCTCCGGCGATGGTGCCCCGACGAAGAAAAATGCAGCACCAGTACATGCCCGAGCCCAGCATGTGCTATCGCAACCCTCGGTCTGGTCTGATCTTAGACTGGGAATGAACTCCGTATGCTTGACTGGGAATGAACTCCGTATGCCTAAGCCAACCGACGAAATGTGCGGGTGGGCGGGCACTACACCGGCCAGAGAGACGGGATGCGCAAGTCGTGGATCGATAGGGTGGTAGGTGGGTTTAGGCACATCTTCATATTTTTGCATGCCAATGCCATTTTTATGGCTTGTAAATTCATAAAATGGTCCCTTAAGCCTTCACGTGAAGTTTATTGGCAAGATGACTCCTTTTCTATTTTTCACGATTTTTAAAACTTTTTACGGTTCGGGATTTTTTAAAAAATTTTCGGAAGGAGATTTGGCCCTAAACTTGGTAGACATGATCCTTGTGTTTTTGTTGGCAGGTACAAAAAAATTCAGCTAAAAACTCGAAGTGTATAAGATTTTGTGACCATTTGAAAAAAGTGTCCCCATTTTAGAAACTTTAATGGCTACTGGCAGCAAACCTGTAAAATCTCAAATGCTCTTTAAGGGGGTGTGAGTTCTCGAGGTTTGATGAGGGATAGAGGGCCAATATAAGGGCCAAGTACCAGCACCCATTGCACATGATGTGCGCACAGCCCCCCCGACCCCCCCGATCACCGGAACCCCAATGCCGCCGGTCAGGTTCTCAAGCGATGCCCCGGCGATGGTGCCCCTACGAAGAAAAATGCAGCACCAGCACATGCCCGAGCTTAGCATGTGCTATTGCAACCCTTGGTCCAGTCCGATCTTGGACTAGGAATGAACTCTGTATGCTTAGACTGGGAATGAACTCCGTATGCCTAAGTTAACCCACGAGATGAGCGTGCGGGCACTCAGCCGGCCAGAGGGGCGGGATGCGTAAGCCGGTGATCGGTCGGGTTGCCCTCTGCATGTGACCGATCCTACTATCGCAACCCTCGGTCTGGTATGATCTTAGACTGGGAATGAACCCCATATGCCTAAGCCAACCGACGAAACGAGCGGGTGGGCACTTCGTCGGCCAGAGAGACGGGATGCGCAAGCCGTGGATCGATAGGGTGGTAGGTGGGTTTGGCACATCTTCATATAGCTGCGTGCCAATGCCATTTTTATGGCTTGTAAATTCATACAATGGTCCCTTAAGCCTTCACGTGAAGTTTCATGGCAAGATGACTCATTTTCTATTTTTCATGATTTTTGAAACTTTTTACGGTTCGGGTTTTCTTAAAATTTTTTCGAAAGGAGTTTTCGCCCCAAACTTGGTAGATGTGATCCTTGTATTTTTGTTGGCATGCACAAAAAAAGTCAGCTAAAAACTAGAAGTGTACAAGATTTTGTGACCATTTGAAAAAAGTGTCCCCATTTCAAACACTTTAATGGCTACTGGCAGCAAACCTGTAATATCTCAAATGCTCTTTAAGGGGGTGTGAGTTCTCGAGTTTTGATGAGGGATAGGGGGCCAATATAGGGGCCAAGTACCAGCACCCATCTCACATTATGTGCGCACAACCCCTGGCCCCCCCGATCGTCAGAACCCCAATGCCGTCGGTCAGGTTCTCCGACGATGCTCCGGCGATGGTGCCCCAACGAAGAAAAATACGGCACCAGCACATGCCCGAGCCCAGCATCTGCTGCCGCAACCCTCGGTCTGGTCCGATCTTAGACTGGGAATGAACTCCATATGCCTATGCCAACCGACGAAACGAGCGGGCGGGCGGGCACTACACCGGCCAGAGAGACGGGAAGCACGAGCCGTGGATCGATAGGGTGGTATGTGGGTTTAGGCACATCTTCATATTTCTGCTTGTCAATGCAATTTTTATGGCTTGTAAATTCATACAATGGTCCCTTAAGCCTTCACGTGAAGTTTCATGGCAAGACGACTCGTTTTCTATTTTTCACGATTTTTAAAACTTTTTGCGGTTCGGGATCTTTTAAAATTTTTTTTGGAAGGAGTTTTGACCCCAAACTTGGTAGACGTGATCCTTGTATTTTTGTTGGCATGCCCAAAAAAATTCAGCCAACAACTCGAAGTGTACAAGATTTTGTGACTATTTGAAAAAAGTGTCCCCATTTCAGACACTTTAATGAGTACTGGCAGCAAACCTATAAAATCTCAAATGCTCTTTGAAGGGGTGTGAGTTCTCGAGGTTTGATGAGGGATAGAGGGCCAATATAAAGGCCAAGTACCAGTACCCATCACACATCATGTGAGCACACCCCCCCCGGCCCCCCCGATCACCGAAACCCATTGCCGTCGATCAGGTTCTCCAGCGATGCTCTGACGATGGTGCCTCGACGAAGAAAAATGCGGCACCAGCACATGCTCGAGCCTAGCATGTGCTGCCGCAACCCTCGGTCCAGTCCGATCTTGGACTAGGAATGAACTCCGTATGCTTAGACTGGGAATGAACTTCGTATGCCTAAGTCAACCCACGACATGAGTGTGCGGGCACTCAGCCGGCCAGAGGGGCGGGATGCGCAAGCCGGGGATTGGTTCGGTCCCCCTCTGCGTGCTACCGATCCTGCTACCGTAACCCTGGATCTGGTATGATCTTAGACTGGGAATGAACTCCATATGCCTAAGCCAACCGATGAAATGAGCGGGCGGGCACTTCGTCGGCCAGAGAGACGGGATGCGCAAGCCGTGAATCGATAGGGTGGTAGGTGGGTTTAGGCACATCTTCATATTGCTACGTGCCAATGCCATTTTTATGGCTTGTAAATTCATACAATGGTCCCTTAAGCCTTCACGTGAAGTTTCATGGCAAGATGACTCATTTTCTATTTTTCATGATTTTTAAAACTTTTTGCGGTTCGGGTTTTCTTAAAATTTTTTCGGAAGGAGTTTTGGCCCCAAACTTGGTAGACATGATCCTTGTATTTTTGTTGGCATGCACAAAAAAAGTCAGCTAAAAACTCGAAGTGTATAAGATTTTGTGACCATTTGAAAAAAGTGTCCTTATTTTAGACACTTTAATGGCTACTGGCAGCAAACCTGTAAAATCTCAAATGCTCTTTAAGGGGGTGTGAGTTCTCAAGTTTTCATGAGGGATAGGGAGCCAATATAGGGGCTAAGTACGAGCACCCATCACACATTATGTGTGCACACCCCCTGGCCCCCCCGATCGTCGGAACCCCAATGCCGCCTGTCAGGTTCTCCGACGATGCTCTGACGATGGAGCCCCGACGAAGAAAAATACGGCACCAGCACATGCTCGAGCCCAGCATGTGCTGCCGCAACCCTCGGTCCGGTCTGATCTTAGACTGGAAATGAACTCCGTATGCTTAGACTGGGAATGAACTCCATTTCAGCCGGCCATAGGGGCGGGATGCACAAGTTGGGGATCGGTCGAGTCCCCCTCTGCGTGGTGCCGATCCTACTGCCGTAACCCACGGTCTGGTCTGATCTTAGACTAGGAATGAACTTCGTATGCCTAATCCAACTGATGATACGAGCAGGCGGGCGGGCAGGCGGGCATTACGCTGGCCAGAGAGACAGGATGCGCAAGCCGTGGATCGATAGGGTGCTAGGTCTGTTTAGGCACATCTTCATATTTCTATGTGCCAATGCCATTTTTATGGCTTGTAAATTCATACAATGGTCCCTTAAGCCTTCACGTGAAGTTTCATGGCAAGATGACTCATTTTCTATTTTTCATGATTTTTGAAAGTTTTTGCGATTCGTGATTTTTTAAACTTTTTTTGGAAGGATTTTTGGGCCCAAACTTGGTAGACGTGATCGTTGTATTTTTGTTGGCATGCACAAAAAAATTAAGCTAAAAACTCGAAGTGTACAAGATTTTGTGACCATTAGAAAAAAGTGTCCCCACTTTAGGCACTTTAATGGCTACTGGCAGCAAATCTATAAAATCTCAAATGCTCTTTAAGGGGTTGTGACTTCTCGAGGTTTGATGAGGGATAGGGGGCCAATATAAGGGCCAAGTAAAAGCACCCATCACACATCATGTGTACACACACCCCCGGCCCCTTCGATCGTCGGAACCCCAATACTGCCGGTCAGGTTCTCCAGTGATGCTCCGATGATGGTGCCCCGATGAAGAAAAATACGGCACCAGCACATGCTTGAGCCCAGCATGTGCTGCCGCAACCCTCGGTCTGGTCCGATCTTAGAATGGGAATGAACTTAGTATGCCTAAATCAACCCACGAAACAAGCGTGCGGGTGCTCAACCGGCCCAAGAAGCGGGATGCGCTAGCCGAGGATCGACTGGGTCCCCCTCTACGTGTTACCGATCCTTCTACCGCAACCCTCGGTCCGATCCGATCTTAGACTAAGAATGAACTCCGTATGCCTAAGCCAACCGACGAAACGAGCAGGCGGGCAGGCGAGCAAACACTACGTCGGCCAGAGAGATGGGATGCGTAAGCCGTGGATCGATAGGGTGATAGGTGGGTTTAGGAACATCTTCATATTTCTGCATGCCAATGCCATTTTTATGGCCTGTAAATTCATACAATGGTCCCTTAAGCCTTCACGTGAAGTTTAATGGCAAGACGACTCGTTTTCTATTTTTCATGATTTTCAAAACTTTTTATGGATCAGGATTTTTTAAAATTTTTTCAGAAGGAGTTTTGGCCCCAAACTTGGTAAATGTGATCTTTGTATTTTTGTTGGCATGCACAAAAAAATTCAACAAAAACCGCGAAGTGTACAAGATTTTGTGACCATTCAAAAAACGTTTTCCCATTTCAGACACTTTAATGGCTACTGGCAGCAAACCTGTAAAATCTCAAATGCTCTTTAAGGGGGTGTGAGTTCTAGAGGTTTGATGAGGGATAGGTGCCCAATATCAGGGCCAAGTACCAGCACCCATTGCACATCATGTGCGCACACCCCCTCGGCCCCCCCGATCGTCGAAACCCCAACGCCGCCGGTCAGGTTCTCCTGTGATGCTCCGATGATGGTGCCCCACGAAGAAAAATGCGGCACCAGCACATGCCCGAGCCTAGCATGTGCTGCCACAACCCTCGATCTGGTCCGATCTTAGAATGGGAATGAACTCTGTATGCTTAGACTGGGAATGAACTCTGTATGCCAAAATCAACCCATGAAACGAGCGTGCGGGCGCTCAGCCGGCCAGAGGGGCGGGATGCGCAAGCCGGGGATCGACCGGGTCCCCTTCTACGTTCTGCCGATCCTGCTACCGTAACCCTTGGTTTGGTCTGATCTTAGACTAGGAATAAACTCCGTATGCCTAAGCCAACCGACGAAATGAGTGAGCAGGCAGGCGGGCGGCCGGGCGGGCACTGCGCCGGCCAGAGAGATGGGATACGCAAGCTGTGCATCGATAGGGTGGTAGGTGGGTTTGGGCACATTTTAATATTTTTGCATGCCAATGCCATTTTTATCACATGTAAATTCATACAATGGTCCCTTAAGCTTTCACGTGAAGTTTCATGGCAAGACCACTCGTTTTCTATTTTTCACGATTTTTGAAACTTTTTGCGGTTCGATATTTTTTAAAATTTTTTTCGGAAGGATTTTTTGCCCCAAATGTAGTAGACGTGATCCTTGTATTTTTGTTGGCATGCACAAAAAAATTCAGCTAAAAACTCGAAGTGTACAAGATTTTGTGACCATTCGAAAAAAGTTTCCCCATTTCAGACACTTTAATGGCTACTGGCAGCAAACCTGTAAAATATCAAATGCTCTTTAAGGGGGGTGTGAGTTCTAGAGGTTTGATGAGGGATAGGTGGCCAATATAAGGGCCAAGTACCAGCACCCATCGTACATCATGTGCGCCCACCCCCTCGGCCCCCTCGATCGCCGGAACCCCAATGCCGCCGGTCAGGTTCTCCTGTGATGCTCCAATGATGGTGTCCCGGCGAAGAAAAATGCAGCACCAGCACATGCCCGTGCCCAGCATGTGCTGCCGCAACCCTCGATCTGGTCCGATCTTAGAATGGGAATGGACTCCGTATGCCTAAGTCAACCCATGAATCGAGCGTAAGGGTGCTCAGTCGGCCAGAGGGGCGGGATACGCAAGCCGAGGATCGGCCAGGACCCCCTCTGCGTGCTGCAGCAACCCTCGATCCGGTCTGATCTTAGACTGGGAATGAACTCCGTATGCCTAAGCCAACCGACGAAACGAGTGGGTGGGCGGACGGGCGGGCACTGCGCCGACCAGAGAGATGGGATGTGCAAGCCATGGATCGATAGGTTGGTAGGTGGGTTTAGGCACATTTTAATATTTTTGCATGCCAATGCCATTTTTATCGCATGTAAATTCATACAATGGTCCCTTAAGCCTTCACGTGAAGTTTCATGGCAAGACGACTCGTTTTCTATTTTTCATGATTTTTGAAACTTTTTACGGTTCGAGATTTTTTAAAATTTTTTTGGAAGGAATTTTTGCCCCAAATGTGGTAGACGTGATCCTTGTATTTTTTTTGGCATGCACAAAAACATTCAGCTAAAAACTCGAATTGTACAAGATTTTATGACCATTTGAAAAAAATGTCCCCATTTCGGACACTTTAATGGCTACTGGCAGCAAACCTGTAAAATCTCAAATGCACTTTAAGGGGGTGTGAGTTCTCGAGGTTTGATGAGGGATAGGTGGCCAATATAAGGGCCAAGTACCAACACCCATCGCACATCATGTGCGCACACCCCCCTCGGCCCCCCCGATCGCCGGAACCCCAATGCCGTCGGTCAGGTTCTCTGGCGATGCTCTTATGATGGTGCACTGGTGAAGAAAAATACGGCACCAGCACATGCCCGAGCCCAACATGTGCTGCCGTAACCCTTCGTCTGGTCTGATCTTAGACTGGGAATGAACTCCGTATTCCTAAGTCAACCCACGAAACGAGCGTGCGGGCACTCAGTCGGCTAGACGGGCGGGATACGTAAGCCGGGGATTAGTCGGGTCCCCCTCTGCGTGCTGCCGATCCTGCTGCCGCAACCCTCGGTCTGGTCCTATCTTAAACTAGGAATGAACTCCGTATGCCTAAGCCAATCGACGAAATGAGCGGGCGGGCGGGCAAGCAGGCATTACGCCGGCCAGAGAGACAGGATGCGCAAGCCGTGGATCGATAGGTGGTCGGTGGGCACATCTTCATATTTCTGCGCGGCAATGCCATTTTTATGGCTTGTAAATTCATACAATGGTCCCTTAAGCCTTCACGTGAAGTTTCATAGCAAGACGACTCGTTCTCTATTTTTCATTATTTTGGAAACCTTTTGCGGTTTGGGATTTTTTAAAATTTTTTCGGAAGGAGTTTTTCCCCAAACTTGGTAGACGTGATCCTTGTAGTTTTGTTGGCATGCGCAAAAAAAAATCAGGTAAAAACTCAAAGTGTACAAGATTTTGTGACCATTTGAAAAAAATGTCCCCATTTCAGACACTTTAATGGCTACTGGCAGCAAACCTGTAAAATCTCAATTGCTCTTTAAGGTGGTGTCAGTTCTCGAGGTTCGATGATGGATAGGGGGCCAATGTAAGTGCCAAGTACCAGCACCCATCACACATCATGTGCGCACACCCCCCCGATCACCGGAACCCCAATGCCGTCGGTCAGGTTCTTCGACGATGCTCCGGTGATGCTCCGACGATGGTGCCCCGGTGAAGAAAAATACGGCACCAGCACATGCCCAAGCCCAGCATGTGCTGCCATAACCTTCGGTCTGGTCCGATCTTAGACTGGGAATAAACTCTGTATGCCTAAGCCAACCGACGAAACGAGCGGGCGGGCGGGCGGGCACTACACCGGCCAGAGAGACGGGATGTGCAAGCCGTGGATCGATAGGGTGGTAGGTGGGTTTAGGCACATCTTCATATTCTGCATGCCAATGCCATTTTTATGGCTTGTAAATTCATACAATTGTCCCTTAAGCCTTCACATGAAGTTTCATGGCAAGACAACTCGTTTCTTATTTTTTACGGTTCGGGATTTTTTAAAATTTTTTTGGAAGTAGTTTTGGCCCCAAACTTGGTAGACGTGATCCCTGTATTTTTGTTGGCATACAAAAAAAAATCAGCTAAAAACTCGAAGTGTACAAGATTTTGTGACCATTTGAAAAAAGTGTCCCCATTCCAAACACTTTAATGGCTACTAACAGCAAACCTGTAAAATTTGAAATGCTCTTTAAGGGGGTGTGAGTTCTCAAGGTTTGATGAGGGATAGGGGGCCAATATAAGGGCCAAGTACCAGCACCCATCGCACATCATGTGCGTACACCCCCTGGCCACCTCGATCGCTGGAACCCCAATGCCGTCGGTCAGGTTCTCTGGTGATGCTCCAGCGATGGTGCCCCGATGAAGAAAAATGCGGCACCAGCACATGCCCGAGCCTAGCATGTGCTGTCACAGCCCTCGGTCCGGTCTGATCTTAGACTACGAATGAACTCTGTATGCTTAGACTGGGAATGAACTCCATGAAACGAGTGTGCGGGTGCTCAGCCAGCCAGAGAGGCGGTATGCGCAAGCCGAGGATCGGTCGGGTCACCCTCTGCGTGCTGCCAATCTTGCTGCCGTAACCCTTTGTCCGGTCTAATCTTAGACTAGGAATGAACTCTGTATGCCTAAGCCAATCGACGAAACGAGCGGGCAGACGGGTGGGCACTATGCCGGCCTGAGAGACGGGATGCGCAAGCCATGGATCGATAGGGTGGTAGGTGGGTTTAGGCACATCTTCATATTTCTGTGTGCCAATGCCATTTTTATGGCTTGTAAATTCATACAATGGTCCCTTAAGCCTTCACGTGAAGTTTCATGGCAAGACGACTTGTTTTCTATTTTTCACGATTTTTGAAACTTTTTACGGTTCGAGGTTTTTTAAAATTTTTTTGGAAGGGGTTTTGTCCCCAAACTTGGTAGACGTGATCCTTGTATTTTTCTTGGCATGCACAAAAATATTCAGCTAAAAACTTGAAGTGTACAAGATTTTGTGACCATTTGAAAAAAATGTCCACAATTAAGACACTTTAATGGCTACTGGCAGCAAACCTGTAAAATCTCAAATTCTCTTTAAGGGGGTGTGAGTTCTCGAGGTTTGATGAGGGATAGGGGCCCATATAAGGGCCAAGTACCAGCACCCATCGCACATCATGTGTGCACACCCCCTGCCCCCCCGATCGTCGAAACCCTAATGCCGTCGGTCAGGTTCTCCGATGATGCTCCGGTGATGGTGCCCCGACGAAGAAAAATGTGGCACGAGCACATGCCCGAGCCTAGCATGTGCTGTCGTAACCCTCGATCCGATCTTATCTTAGATTGGGAATGAACTCCATATGCTTAGACTGGGAATGAACTCTGTATGCCTAAGTCAACCCACGAAACGAGCGTACGGGCGCTCACCGGCCAGAGGGGCTGGATGCTCAAGCCGGGGATCGGTCGGGTCCCCCTCTGCATGCTACCGATCCTACTGCCGCAACCCTCAGTTTGCTCTGATCTTAGACTGGGAATGAACTCCGTATGCCTAAGCCAACCGACGAAACGAGCGGGCTGGCAGGCGGGTGGGCACTACGTCGGCCAGAGAGACTGGATATGCAAGCCGTGGATCGATAGGGTGGTAGGTGGGTTTAGGCACATCTTCATATTTCTGTGTGCCAATACAATTTTTATGGGTTGTAAATTCATACAATGGTCCCTTAAGCCTTCACGTGAAGTTTCATGGCAAGACGACTCGTTTTCTATTTTTCATGATTTTCAAAACTTTTTGCGGTTCGAGATTTTTTAAAATTTTTTCGGAAGGAATTTTGGTCCCAAACTTTTTAGACGTGATCCTTGTACTTTTTTTGGCATGCACAAAAAAATTCAGCTAAAACCTCGAAGTGTTCAAGAGTTTGTGACCATTTGAAAAAAGTGTCCCCATTTCAAACACTTTAATGGCCACTGGCAGCAAACCTGTAAAATCTCAAATGCTCTTTAAGGAGGTGTGAGTTCTCGAGGTTTGATGAGGGATAGGGGGCCAATATAAGGTCCAAGTACCAGCACCCATCGCACATCTTGTGTGCACACCCCCCCGGCCCCCCCGATCGCCAGAACCCCAATGCTGCCGGTCAGGTTCTCCGATGATGCTCCGACGATGGTGCCCCGACGAAGAAAAATACGACACCAGCACATGCCCGAGCCCAGTATGTGCTGCCGTAACCCTTGGTCTGGTCTGATCTTAGACTGGGAATGAACTCCGTATGCTTAGACTGGGAATGAACTCCATATGCCTAAGCCAACCGACGAAACAAGCAGGCAGGCGGGCACTACGCCGACCAGAGAGACGGGATGCGCAAGCCGTGGATCGATAGGATGGTAGGTGGGTTTCGACACATCTTTATATTTTTACGTGCCAATGCCATTTTTATGGCTTGTAAATTCATACAATGGTCCCTTAAGCCTTCACGTGAAGTTTCATGGCAAGATGACTCGTTTTCTATTTTTCATGATTTTCAAAACTTTTTGCGGTTTGGGATTTTTAAAAATTTTTTCGAAAGGATTTTTGGCCCCAAACTTGGTAGACGTGATCCTCGTATTTTTTTTGGCATGCACAAAAAAAAATTATCTAAAAACTCGAAGTGTACAAGATTTTGTGACCATTTGAAGAAAGTGTCCCCATTTCAGACACTTTAATGACTACTGGCAGCAAGCCTGTAAAATATCAAATTCTCTTTAAGGGGGTGTGAGTTCTCAAGGTTTGGTGAGGGATAGGGGGCCAATATAAGGGCCAAGTACCAGCACCCATCGCACATCATGTGGGCACACCCCCCGGCCCCCCCGATCGTCGGAACCCCAATGCCGCCGGTTAGGTTCTCTGGCGATGATCCGGCAATGGTGCCCCGATGAAGAAAAATACGGCACCAGCACATGCCCGAGTCTAGCATGTGCTACCACAACCCTCGGTCCGGTCCGATCTTAGACTGAGAATGAACTCCGTATGCTTAGACTGGGAATGAACTCCGTATGCCTAAATCAACCCACGAAACGAGCGTGTGGGCACTCAGCTGACCAGAGGGGCAGGATGCCTAAGCCGGAGATCGGTCGGCTCCCCACCTGCGTGCTGCTGATCTTGCTGCCACAACCCTCGGTCTGATCCAGTCTTAGACTGGGAATGAACTCCGTATGCCTAAGTCAACCCACGAAATGAGGTGCGGGTAGACGGGAAGGCACTACGCCGGCCAGAGAGAAGGGATCTGGAAGTCGTGGATCGATAGGGTGGTAGGTGGGTTTATTCACATCTTCATATTTCTGCATGCCAATGCCATTTTTATAGCTTGTAAATTCATACAATGGTCCCTTAAGCCTTCACGTGAAGTTTCATGGCGAGACGACTCGTTTTCTATTTTTCACAATTTTTGAAAATTTTTACGGTTCGGGATTTTTTAAAATTTTTTCGGAAGGAGTTTTGGCCCCAAACTTGGTAGACGTGATCCTTGTATTTTTGTTGTCATGCATAAAAAAAAGTAACTAAAAACTCGAAGTGTACAAGATTTTGTGACCATTTGAAAAAAGTGTCCCCATTTCAGACACTTTAATGGCTACTGGTAGCAAACCCGTAAAATCTCAAATGCTCTTTAAGGGGGTGTGAGTTCTCGAGGTTTGATGAGGGATAGGGGGCCAATAGAAGGGCCAAGTACCAGCACCCATCACATATCATGTGCGCACACCCACCCTAACCCCTCCGATCGCCGAAACCCCAATGCCGTCGGTCAGGTTCTCCGGCGATGGTGCCCCGACAAAAAAAAATACGGCACCAGCACATGCCCGAGCCCAGCATGTGCTGCTGCAACCCTCAGTCTGATCTGATCTTAGACTCGAAGTGAACTCCATAAGCTTAGACTGGGAATGAACTCTGTGTGCCTGAGCCAACCAATGAAACGAGCGAGTGGGTGGGCAGGCGGGCACTATACCGACCAGAGAAAAGGGATGCGCAATCCATGGATCGATAGGGTGGTAGGTGGGTTTAGGCACATCTTCATATTTTTGCTTGCCAATGCCATTTTTATGGCTTGTAAATTCATACAATGGTCCATTACGCCTTCACGTGAAGTTTGATGGCAAGACGACTCATTTTCTATTTTTCATGATTTTTGAAACTTTTTGAGGTTTGGGATTTTTGAAAATTTTTTTGGAAGGAGTTTTGGCCCCTAACTTGGTAGACGTGATCCTTGTATTTTTGTTGGCATGCATAAAAAAATTCAGCCAAAAACTCGAAATGTACAAGATTTTGAGATCATTTGAAAAAAGTGTCCCCATTTCAGACACTTTAATGGCTACTGGCAGCAAACCTGTTAAATCTCAAATGCTCTTTAAGGGGGTGTGAGTTCTCGAGGTTTGTTGAGGGATAGGGGGCCAATATAAGGGCCAAGTACCAGCACCCATCGCACATCATGTGCGCACATCGCCCCCGGCCCCCCCGATCGTCGGAACCTTAATGCCACCGGTCAGGTTCTCTGACGATGCTTCGGTGATGGTGCCCCGACGAAGAAAAATACGGCACCAGCACATGCCCGAGCCCAGCATGTGCTACCGCAACCCTCGGTCCAGTCTGATCTTAGACTAGGAATGAGCTCCGTATGCTTAGACTGGGAGTGAACTCCGTATGCCTAAGTCAAACCACGAAACGAGCGTGCGGGTGCTCAGCCAGCCATAGGGGCGGCATGCGCAAGCCGAAGATCGACCAAGTCCCCCTTTGTGTGCTATCGCAACCCTCGGTCTGGTCCAATCTTAGACTAGGAATGAACTCCGTATACCTAAACTAATCGACAAAACGAGTGGGCGAGCGAACGGGCGGGCACTACGCCGGCCAAAGAGACGGGATAAGCAAGCTGTGGATCGATAGGGTGGTAGGTGGGTTTAGGCACATCTTCATGTTTCTGCACACCAATGCCATTTTTATGGCTTGTAAATTCATACAACGGTCCCTTAAGCCTTCACGTGAAGTTTCATGGCAAGACGACTCGTTTTCTATTTTTCATGATTTTTGAAACTTTTTACGGTTCGGTATTTTTTAAAATTTTTTTGGAAGGACTTTTGGCCCCAAAAATGGTAGATGAGATCCTTGTATTTTTGTTGGCATGCACAAAAAAATGCAGCTAAAAACTTGAAGTGTACAAGATTTTGTGACCATTTGAAAAAAGTGTACCCATTTCAGACACTTTAACGGCTACTGGCAGCAAACCTGTAAAATCTCAAATGCTCTTTAAGGGGGTGTGAGTTCTTAAGGTTTGATGAGGGATAGGGGCCTAATATAAGGGCCAAGTACTAGCACCCATCGAACATCATGTGCGCACACCCCTTCGACCCACCCGATCGTCGGAACCCCAATGCCATCGATTAGGTTTTCCCGCGATGCTCCGGCGATGGTGCCCCGATGAAGAAAAATGTGGCACCAGCACATGCCCGAGCCCAACATGTGCTACCGCAACCCTCGGTCGGTCCGATCTTAGACTGGGAATGAACTCCGTATGCTTAGATTGGGAATGAACTCCGTATGCCTAAGTTAACCCATGAAACGAGCGTGCGGGTGCTCAGCCGACCAGATGAGCGGGATGCACTAGCCGAGGATCGACTGGGTCCCCCTCTGGGTGCTACCGATCCTACTGCTGCAACCTTCAGTCCGATCCGATCTTAGACTGGGAATGAACTCCGTATGCCTAAGCCAACGATGAAACAAGCAGGCGGGCGGGAGGACGGGCACTACGTCGGCCAGAGGGACGGGATGCACAAGCTGTGGATCGATAGGGTGGTAGGTGGGTTTAGGCACATCTTCATATTTCTGTGTGCCAATGCCATTTTTATGGCTTGTAAATTCATGCAACGGTCCCTTAAGCCTTCACGTGAAGTTTCATGGCAAGACGACTCGTTTTCTATTTTTCATGATTTTTGAAACTTTTTACAGTTCGAGATTTTTTAAAATTTTTTCGGAAGGAGTTTTGGCCTCAAACATGGTAGACTTGATCCTTGTATTTTTGTTGCCATGCACAAAAAAATTCAACTAAAAACTCGAAGTGTACAAGATTTTGTGTCCATTTGAAAAAAGTTTCCCCATTTCAGACACTTTAATGCTACTGCCAGCAAACCTGTAAAATCTCAAATGCTCTTTAAGGGGGTGTGAGTTCTGAAGGTTTGATGAGGGATAAGAGGCCAATATAAGGGCCAAGTACCAGCACTCATTGCACATTATGTGCGCACACTCCCCCGGCCCCCCCGATCGCCGAAACCCCAATGCCGCTGATCAGGTTCTCCGGCGATGCTATGGCGATGCTATGGCGATGGTGCCCCGATGAAGAAAAATGCGGCACCAGCACATGGCCGAGCCCAACATGTGCTGCCGTAACCCTCGATCTGATCTGATCTTAGACTGGGAATGAACTCCGTATGCTTAGACTGGGAATGAACTCCGTATGCCTAAGTCAACCCACGAAACAAGCATGCTGGCGCTTAGTCGACCAGAGTGGCAGGATGCACAAGCCGAGGATCGATCGGGTCCCCCTCTGTGTGCTGCCGCAACCCTCGGTCTGGTCCGATCTTAGACTAGGAATGAACTTTGTACGCCTAAGCCAACCGATGAAACGAACGGGCGGGTGGGCGGGCAGGCACTACGCCGGCCAGAGAGACGGGATGCGTAAGCCGTGGATCGATAGGGTGGTAGGTGGATTTAGCTAGATCTTCATATTTCTACGTGCCAATGCCATTTTTATGGCCTGTAAATTCATACAATGGTCCCTTAAGCCTTCACGTGAAGTTTCATGGCAAGACGACTCGTTTTCTATTTTTCACGATTTTTGAAACTTTTTACGGTTTGGGATTTTTTCAAATTTTTTCAAAAGGAGTTTTGGCCCCAAATTTGGTAGACATGATCCTTGTATTTTTTTTGGCATGCACAACAAAATTCAGCTAAAAACTCAAAGTGTACAAGATTTTGTGACTATTTGAAAAAAGTGTCCCCATTTCAAACACTTTGTTGCTACTGGCAACAAACCTATAAAATCTGAAATGCTCTTTAAGGGGCTGTGAGTTCTCAAGGCTTGATGAGGGATAGGGGGCCAATATAAGGGCCAAGTACCAGCACCTATCGCACATCATGTGCGCACACCCCCCCGATCGCCGGAACCCCAATGCCGTCTGGCAATGTGCCCCGACGAAGAAAAATACAGCACCAGCACATGCTCGAGCGCAGCATGTGCTGCCATAACCCTCGGTCTGGTCTGATCTTAGACTGGGAATGAACTCCTTATGCTTAGACTGGGAATGAACTCCGTATGCCTAAGTCAAGCCATGAAACGAGCGTGCGGGCGCTTAGGCGGCCAGAGGGGCGGGATGCGCAAACCGGGGACCGACCGGCTCCCCCTCTGCGTCTGTTGATCTTGCTGCCGCAACCCTTGGTCAAGTCTGATCTTAGAATGGGAATGAACACCGTATGCCTAAGCCGACTGACGAAACGAGCTGGCGAGTGGGCACTATGCCGGACAGAGAGACGGGATGCGCAGGCCATTGATCGATAGGGTGGTAGGTGGGTTTAGGCACATCTTCATATTTCTATGTGCAAATGCGATTTTTATGGCTTGTAAATTCATACAATGGTCCCTTAAGCCTTCACGTGAAGTTTCATGGCAAGACGACTCGTTTTCTATTTTTCACGATTTTCAAAACTTTTAACGGTTCGGGATTTTTTAAAATTTTTTCAAAAGGAGTTTTGGCCCCAAACTTTGTAGACGTGATCCTTGTGTTTTTTTTGGCATGCACAAAAAAATTCAGCTAAAAACTCGAAGTGTACAAGATTTTGTGACCATTTGAAAAAAGTGTCCCCATTTCAGACACTTTAATGGCTATTGGCAGCAAACCTGTAAAATCTCAAATGCTCTTTAAGGGGGTGTGAGTTCTCGAGGTTTGATGAGGGATAGGGGGCCAATATAAGGGCCAAGTACCAGCACCCATCGCACATCATGTGCGCACACCCCCCGGCCCCCCCGATCGCCGGAACCTCAATGCCGTCTGTCAAGTTCTCCGGTGATGCTCCGATGATGGTGCCCCGGTGAAGAAAAATACGGCACCAACACATGCCTGAGCCCAGCATGTGCTACCGCAACCCTCGGTCTGATTCGATCTTAGACTGGGAATGAACTCTGTATGCCTAGACTGGGAATGAACTCCGTGTGCCTAAGTCAATCCATGAAACGAGCGTGCAGGCACTCAGCAGGCCAGGGGGGCTGGATGCGTAAGCCGGGGATCGATCGGGTCCCCCTCTACGTGCTGCCAATCTTGTTGCTGCAACCCTTGGTCTGGTCCGATCTTAGACTGGGAAAGAACTCTGTGTGCCTATGCCAACCAACGAAACGAGCGGGCGGGCGACGGGCAGGCACTATGTCGGCTAGAGAGACGGGATGCGTAAGTCGTGGATCAATAGGGTGGCAGGGGGTTTACACACATCTTCATATTTTTGTGTGCCAATGCCATTTTTATGGCTTGTAAATTCATACAATGGTCCTTTAAGCCTTCACGTGAAGTTTCATGAAAAGAGGACTCATTTTCTATTTTTCATGATTTTTGAAACTTTTTACTCTTCGGGATTTTTTTAAATTTTTTCGGAAAGTGATCCTTGTATTTTTTTTGGCATGCATAAAAAATTTCAGCTAAAAACTCGAAGTGTACAAGATTTTGTGACCATTTGAAAAAAGTTTCCCCATTTTAGTCACTTTAAAGGCTACTAGCAGCAAACCTGAAAAATCTCAAATGCTCTTTAAGGGGTGTGAGTTCTCGAGGTTCGATGAGGGATAGAAGGCCAATATAAGGGCCAAGTACCACCACCCAACGCACATCATGTGCGCACACCCCCCATCCGGCCCCCCCGATCGCTGGAACCCCAATGCCGTCCGACGATGGTGCCCCGATGAAGAAAAATGTGAGACTAGCACCTGCCTGAGCCCAGCATGTGCTGTCGCAACCCTCGGTCCGGTTTGATCTTAGACGGGAATGAACTCCATATGCTTAGACTGGGAATGAACTCCGTATGCCTAAGTCAAGCCACGAAACGAGCGTACGGGCGCTCAGTCAACCAGAGGGGCGGGATGCGCTAGCCGGGGATCGACCGGGTCCCCCTCTGCGTGCTGCTGATCTTGCTACTGTAACCCTTGGTCTGATCTGATCTTACACTGGGAATGAACTCCGTATGCCTAAGCCAACCGACGAAACGAGCGGGCGGGCGGGCGGGCACTAAGCCGGCCAAAGAGACGGGATGCGCAAGCCGTGGATCAATAGGGTGGTAGGTTGGTTTAGGCACATCTTCATATTTCTATGTGCCAATGCCATTTTTATGGCTTGTAAATTCTTACAATGGTACCTTAAGCCTTCACATGAAGTTTCATGGCAAGACGACTCGTTTTCTATTTTTCACGATTTTCAAAACTTTTTACGGTTTGGGATTTTTTAAAATTTTTTTCGAAGGAGTTTTGGCCCCAAACATAGTAGACATGATCCTTGTATTTTTGTTGGCATGCATAAAAAAATTCAGCTAAAAACTCGAAGTGTACAAGATTTTGTGACCATTTGAAAAAAGTGTCCCCATTTCAGACACTTTAATGGCTACTGCCAGCAAACCTGTAAAATCTCAAATGCTCTTTAAGGGGGTGTGAGTTCTCAAGGTTTGATGAGGGATAGGGGGCCAATATAAGGGACAAGTACCAGCACCCATCACACATCATGTGCACATAACCCCCCCGGCCCCTCTGATCGCCGGAACCCCAATGTTGTCGGTCAGGTTCTCCGATGATGCTCCAACGATGGTGCCCCGACAAAGAAAAAAGTGGCACTAGCACATGCCCAAGCCCAGTATGTGCTGCCTTAACCCTCGGTCCGATCCGATCTTAGATTGGGAATGAACTCCGTATGCCTAAGTCAAGCCACGAAACGAGCGTACGGGCGCTCAACTGGCCAGAGAGGCAGGATGCGCAAGCCGGTCGGGCGCTAACCGGTCGGGTCCCCCTCTCCGTGCTGTCGATCCTGCTACTGCAACCCTTGGTCTGATCTGATTTTAGACTAGGAATGAACTTCGTATGCCTAAGCCAACAAACGAAATGAGCGGGCAGGCGGGCAGATGAGCACTACGCTGGCCAGAGAGACGAGATGCGCAAGTCATGGATCGATAGGGTGGTAGGTGGGTTTAGGTACATCTTCATATTTCTACGTTCCAATGCCATTTTTATGGCTTGTAAATTCATACAATGGTCCCTTAAGCCTTCACGTGAAGTTTCATGGCAAGACGACTCGTTTTCTATTTTTCACGACTTTCAAAACTTTTTGCGGTTCGGGATTTTTTAAAATTTTTTCAGAAGGAGTTTTGGCGTTTAGGGTTTGGGGGACGTGATCCTTGTATTTTTGTTGGCGTGGACAAAAAAATTCAGCTAAAAACTCGAAGTGTACAAGATTTTGTGACCATTTGAAAAAAGGGTCCCCATTTCAGACACTTTAATGGCTACTGGCAGCAAACCTGTAAAATCTCAAATGCTCTTTAAGTGGGTGTGAGTTCTCGAGGCTTGATGAGGGATAGGGGGCCAATATAAGGGCCAAGTACCAGCACCCATCGCACATCATGTGCGTGCAGCCCCCTGGCCCTCCGATCATCGGAACCCCAATGCCGTCGGTCAGGTTCTCTGGCGATGCTCCGACGATGGTGCCCTGATGAAGAAAAATGCAGCACCAGCACATGCCCGAGCCCAACATGTGTTGCCGCAACCCTCGGTCCGGTCTGATCTTAGACTGGGAAAGAACTTCGTATGCTTAGAGTGGGAATGAACTCCGCATGCCTAAGTCAACCCACGAAATGAGCGTGTGGTCGCTCAGTCGGCCAGAGGGTTGGGATGTGCAAGCCTGGGATTGGTCGGGTCCCCCTCTGCATGCTGCCGATCTTGCTACCGCAACCCTCAGTCCGGTCTGATCTTAGACTGGGAATGAACTTCGTATGCCTAAGCCAACCTACGAAACAAGCGTGCGGGCGGGCGGGCACTACGCCGGCCAGAGAGATGGGATGCACAAGCCGTGGATCGATAGGGTGGTAGGTGGGTTTAGGCACATCTTCATATTTCTACGTGCCAATGCCATTTTTATGGCTTGTAAATTCATACAATGGTCCCTTAAGCCTTCACGTGAAGTTTCATGGCAAGACGACTCGTTTTCTATTTTTCACAATTTTTAAAACCTTTTACGGTTTGAGATTTTTTAAAATTTTTTCGAAAGGAGTTTTGGCATCAACTTGGTAGACGTGATCCTTGTATTTTTGTTGGTACGCACAAAAAAATTCAGCTAAAAACTTGAAGTGTACAAGATTTTGTGACCATTTGAAAAAAGTGTCCCCATTTCAAACACTTTAATGGCTACTGGCAGCAAACCTGTGAGTTCTCGAGGTTTGATAAGGGATAGGGGGCCAATATAAGGGCCAAGTACCAGCACCCATCGCACATCATGTGTGCACACCCCCCCGGCCCCCTCGATCGTCAGAACCCCAATGCCGCCGGTCAGGTTCTCCGACGATGCTCAGGCGATGGTGCCCCGGTGAAGAAAAATACGGCACCAGCACATGCTCAAGCCCAGCATGTGCTGCTGCTAACCTCTGTCCAATCCGATCTTAGACTGGGAATGAACTCCATATGCCTTAGCCAACCGACGAAATAAGCGGGCAGGCGGGCGGGCGGGCACTACGTCGGCTAGAGAGGCGGGATGCGCAAGCCGTGGATCGATAGGGTGGTAGGTGGGTTTGGGCACATCTTCATATTTCTGTGTGCCAATGCCATTTTTATGGCCTATAAATTCATACAACGGTCCCTTAAGCCTTCACGTGAAGTTTCATGGCAAGACGACTCGTTTTTTATTTTTCATGAATTTTGAAACTTTTTATGGTTCGGGATTTTTTAAATTTTTTTCGGAAAGAGTTTGGCCCCAAACTTGGTAGACGTGATCCTTGTATTTTTGTTGGCATGCACAAAAAAATTCAGCAAAGAATTCGAAGTGTACAAGATTTTGTGACCATTTGAAAAAAGTGTCCCCATTTCAGACACTTTAATGGCTACTGGCGGCAAACCTGTAAAATCTCAAATGCTCTTTAAACGGGTGTGAGTTCTCGAGGTTTGATGAGTGATAGGGGGCCAATATGAGGGCAAGTACCAGCACCCATCGCACATCATGTGCGCACACCCCCCGGCCCGCCCATCGTTGAAACCCCAATGCCACCGATCAGGTTCTTCGACGATGCTCCGACGATGGTGCCCCGACGAAGAAAAATGTGACACCGGCACATGCCCAAGCCCATCATGTGCTACCACAACCCTCGATCCGGTCCGATCTTAGACTGGGAATGAACTCTGTATGCCTAAGTTAACCCACGAAAAGAGCGTGCGGGCACTCAGCCGCCCAGAGGGGCGGGACGCGCAAGTTAGGGATCGGTCGGGTCCCCCTCTGCGTGCTGCGAATCCTACTACCGTAACCCTCGATCCGATCTGATCGTAGATTGGGAATCAACTCTGTATGCCTAAGCCAACTGACGAAACGATAGGGCGGGCGGGCACTACGCCAGCCAGAAAGATGGGATGCACAAGCTGTGGATCGATAGGGTGGTAGGTGGGTTTAGGCACATCTTCATATTTCTATGTGCCAATGCCATTTTTATGGCTTGTAAATTCATACAATGGTCCCTTCAGCCTTCACGTGTAGTTTCATGGCAAGATGACTCGTTTTTTATTTTTCATGATTTTTGAAACTTTTTACGGTTCGAGATTTTTGAAATTTTTTCGGAAGGAGTTTTGGCCCCAAACTTGGTAGACGTGATCCTTGAATTTTTGTTGGAATGCACAAAAAAATTGAGCTAAAAACTCGAAGTGTACAAGATTTGGGACCATTTAAAAAAAGTGTCCCCATTTCAGACTCTTTAATGGCTACTGGCAACAAACCTGTAAAATCTCAAATGCTCTTTAAGGGGGTGTGAGTTCTCGAGGTTTGATGAGGGATAGGGGGCCAATATAAGGGCGAAGTACCAGCACCCATCGCACATCATGTGCGCATTCCCCCCGGCCTCCCCGTTTGTCGAAACCACAATGCCGCCGGTCAGGTTCTCCGGCGATGCTCTGGCGATGGTGCCCCGCCGAAGAAAAATACGGCACTAGCACATGCCCGAGCCCAGCATGTGCTACCGTAACCCTCGATCCGGTCTGATCTTAGACTAGGAATGAACTCCGTATCCTTAAGTCAACCCACGAAATGAGCATGCGAGCGCTCAACCGGCCAGAGGGGCGAGACGCACAAGTCAGGGTTCGATCGGGTCTCCTTCTGCGTGCTGCTGATCCTGCTGCCGCAACCTTCTAAATTCTATTTTTCATGATTTTCAAAACTTTTTATGGCTCGGGATTTTTTTTAAATTTTTTCAGAAGGAGTTTTGGCCCCAAACTTGGTAGACGTGATCCTTGTATTTTTTTTGGCATGTACAAAAAAATTTAGGTAAAAACTCGAAGTGTACAAGATTTTGTGACCATTTGAAAAAAGTGTCCCCATTTCAGACACTTTAATGGCTATTGGCAGCAAACCTGTAAAATCTCAAATGCTCTTTAAGGGGGTGTGAGTTCTCGAGGTTTGATGAGGGATAGGGGGCCAATATAAGGGCCAAGTACCAGCACCCATCGCACATCATGTGCGCACACCCCCCCGGCCCCTCCGATCATCGAAACCCCAATGCCGTCGGTCAGGTTCTCTGATGATGCTCCAACGATGGTGGCCCGACGAAGAAAAATGCGACACCAGCACATGCCTGAGCCAAGCATGTGCTGTCGCAACCCTCGATCCGGTCCGATCTTAAACTGGGAATGAACTCCGTATGCTTAGACTGGAATGAACTTCATATGCCTAAGTCAACCGACGAAACAAGCATGGGGGCGCTCAACCAACCAGTGGGGCGGGATGCACAAGCAAAGGATCACTCGGGTCCCCCTCTACGTGCTGCCAATCTTGCTGCCGCAACACTCAGTCTGGTCCAATCTTAGATTGGGAATGAACTCCGTATTTCTAAGGCAACCGATGAAACGAGCGGGCGGGCGGGCGGGGGGGCACTATGCTGGCCAGAGAGACGGGATGCGCAAGTCGTGGATCGATAAGGTGGTAGGTGGGTTAAAGCACATCTTCATCTTTCTATGTGCCAATGCCATTTTTATGGCTTGTAAATTCATACAATGGTCCCTTAAGCCTTCACGTGAAGTTTCATGGCAAGACGACTCGTTTTCTATTTTTCATGATTTTCGAAACTTTTTGCGGTTCGAAATTTTTTAAAATTTTTTTGGAAGGACTTTTAGCCCCAAACTTGGTAGATGTGATCCTTCTATTTTTGTTGGCATGCACAAAAACATTCAGCTAAAAACTCGAAGTGCACAAGATTTTGTGACCATTTGAAAAAAGTGTCCCCATTACAGACACTTTAATAGCTACTGGCAGCAAACCTGTAAAATCTCAAATGCCCTTTAAGGGGGTGTGAGTTCTCGAGATTTGATGAGGGATAGGGGGCCAATATAAGGGCCAAGTACCAGTACCCATCGCACATCATGTGTGCACACCCCTCCGGCCCCCCCAATCGTCGGAACCCCAATGCTACCGGTCGGATTCTCCGACGATGGTGCCCCGGTGAAGAAAAATACGGCACCAGCACATGCCCGAGCCGAGCATGTGCTGCCGCAACCCTCAGTCCGGTCTGATCTTAGACTGGGAATGAACTCCGTATGCCTAAGCCAACCGACGAAATGAGCGGGCAGGCGGGCGGGCAGGCACTACGCTGGCTAGAGAGACGGGATGCGCAAGCCGTGGACTGATAGGGTGGTAGGTGGGTTTAGGCACATCTCCATATTTCTGCACGCCAATGCCATTTTTATGGCTTGTAAATTCATACAATGGTCCCTTAAGCCTTCACGTGAAGTTTCATGGCAGGACGACTCGTTTTCTATTTTTCATGATATTTGAAACTTTTTGCGGTTTGGGATTTTTTAAAATTTTTTCGGAAGGAGTTTTGGCCCCAAAATTGGTAATGTGATCCTTGTATTTTTGTTGGCATGCATAAAAAACTTCAGCTAAAAACTCGAAGTGTACAAGATTTTGTGACCACTTGAAAAAAGTGTCCCCATTTAAGACACTTTAATGGCTACTGGCAGCAAACCTGTAAAATCTCAAATGCTCTTTAAGGGGGTGTGAGTTCTCGAGGTTTGGTGAGGGATAGGGGTCCAATATAAAGGCCAAGTACCAGCACCCATCGCACATCATGTGCGCAAGCCAGGGATCGACCGGGTCCCCCTCTACGTGCTGCCAATCCTGTTGCCACAACACTCGGTCCGGTGCAATCTTAGACTGGGAATGAACTCCGTATGCCTAAGCCAACCGATGAAACAAACGGGCGGGCGAGCGAGCACTATGCCGGCTAGAGAGACGAGATGCACAAGCCGTGGATCGATAGGATAATAGGTGGGGTTAGGCACATCTTCATATTTCTACGTGCCAATGCCATTTTTATGGCTTGTAAATTCATACAATGGCCCCTTAAGCCTTCATGTGACGTTTCATGGCAAGACGACTCCTTTTCTATTTTTCATGATTTTCAAAACTTTTTACGGTTTGAGATTTTTTAAAATTTTTTCAGAAGGTGTTTTGGCCCCAAACTTGGTAGACGTAATCCTTGTATTTTTTTTGGCATGCACAAAAAAATTCAGCTAAAAACTCGAAGTGTACAAGATTTTGTGACCATTTGAAAAAAATGTTCCCATTCCAAACACTTTAATGGCTACTGACAGCAAACCTGTAAAATCTCAAATGCTCTTTAAGGGGGTGCGAGTTCTCGAGGTTTGATGAGGGATAGGGGGCCAATATAAGTGCAAGTACCAGCACCCATCACACATCATGTGCGCACACCCCCTCAGCCCCTATCGTCGGATCTCCAATGCCGTCGGTCAGGTTCTCCGGTGATGCTCCGGGGATGCTCCGGTGATAGTGCCCTGGCGAAGAAAAATGCAGCAACAGCACATGCCCGAGCCCAGCATGTGCTGCCGCAACCTTCTGTCTGGTTCGATCTTAGACTGGGATTGAACTCCGTATGCCTAAGCCAACTGACGAAACGAGCGGGCTGGCGGGCGGGCGGGTGCTGCGCCGGCCAGAGAGACGAGATGTGAAAGCCGTGGATCGATAGAGTGGGAGGTGGGTTTAGGCACATCATCATATTTCTGCATGCCAATGCCACTTTTATGGCTTGTAAATTCATACAATGGTCCTTTAAGCCTTCACGTGAAGTTTCAAGGCAAGACGACTCGTTTTCTATTTTTCACGATTTTTGAAACTTTTTACGGATCGAGATTTTTTAAAATTTTTTCGGAAGGAGTTTTGGCCCCTAACTTGGTAGACATGATCCTTGTATTTTTGTTGGCATGCACAAAAAACTTCAGCTAAAAAGTCGAAGTGTACAAGATTTTGTGACCATTTGAAAAAAGTGTCCTCATTTAAGACACTTTAATGGCTACTAGCAGCAAACCTGTAAAATCTGAAATGCTCTTTAAGGGGGTGTGAGTTGTTGAGGTTTGATGAGGGATAGGGGGCCAATATAAGGGCCAAGTACCAGCACCCATCGCACATCATGTATGCACACCCCCACCAGCCTCCCCGATCGCCAGAACCCAAATACCGTCGGTCAGGTTCTCCGACGATGCTCCGACGATGATGCCTCGATGAAGAAAAATGTGGCACCAGCACATGCCCGAGCCCAGCATGTGCTGCCGCAACCCTCGGTCGGGTCTGATCTTAGACTTGGAATGCCTAAGCCAACCGACGAAATGAGCGGGTGGGCGATCGGGCGGTTACTACGCCGGCCAGAGAGACGGGATGCGCAAGCCGTGTATCGATAAGGTGGTACATGGGTTTAGGCACATCTTCATATTTCTACATGCCAATGCCATTTTTATGGCTTGAAAATTCATACAATGGTCCCTTAAGCCTTCACATGAAGTTTCATGGCAAGACAACTCGTTTCTTATTTTTCATGATTTTTGAAACTTTTTGAGGTTTGGGATATTTTAAAATATTTTCAAAAGGAGTTTCGACCCCAAACTTGGTAGACATGATCCCTGTATTTTTAGTGGCATCCACAAAAAAAATCAGCTAAAAATTTGAAGTGTACAAAATCTTGTGACAATTTCAAAAAAGTGTCCCCATTTCAGACACTTTAATGGCTACTGGCAGCAAACCTGTAAAATCTCAAATGCTCTTTAAGGGGGTGTGAGTTCTTGAGGTTTCATGAGGGATAGGGGGCCAATATAAGGGCCAAGTACCATCACCCATCACAAATCATGTGCGCACACCCCCCGGCCCCCCCGATCGCTGAAACCCCAATGCCGTCGATCAGGTTCTCCAGTGATGCTCCGGTGATGGTGCCCCGACGATGAAAAATACGGCACTAGCACTTGCTCGAGCCCAACATCTGCTATCGCAACCCTCGGTCCGATCGGATCTTAGACTGAGAATGAACTCCGTATGGTTAGACTGGGAATCAACTCCGTATGCTTAAACTAGGAATGAACTTCGTATGCCTAAGTCAACCCAAGAAACAAGCGTGCGGGCGCTCAGTTGGCCAGAAGGGTGGGATGCGCAAGCCGAGGATCACCCAAGTCCCCCTCTGCGTGCTGTCGATCCTGCTACCACAACCCTCAGTCCAATTCGATCTTAGACTAGGAATGAACTCCATATGCCTAAGCCAACCGACGAAACGAGCAGACGGGCGGGCGGGCGCTACGCCGGCCAGATAGATGGGATGCGCAAGCCGTGGATCGATAGGGTGGTAGGTGGGTTTACGGACATCCTCATATTTTTGTGTGCCAATGCCATTTTTATGGCCTGTAAATTCATACAACGGTCCCTTAAGCCTTCACGTGAAGTTTCATGGCAAGACGACTCGTTTTCTATTTTTCATGAATTTTGAAACTTTTTATGGTTCGGGATTTTTTAAATTTTTTTCGGAAAGAGTTTTGGCCCCAAACTTGGTAGACGTGATCCTTGTATTTTTTTTGGCATGCACAAAAAAATTCAGCAAAGAATTCGAAGTGTACAAGATTTTGTGACCATTTGAAAAAAGTGTCCCTATTTCAGACACTTTAATAGCTACTGGCAGCAAACCTGTAAAATCTCAAATGCTCTTTAAGGGGGTGTGAGTTCTTGAGGTTTGATGAGGGATAGGGGGCCAATATAAGGGCCAAGTACCATCACCCATCACAAATCATGTGCGCACACCCCCCGGCCCCCCCGATCGCTGAAACCCCAATGCCGTCGATCAGGTTCTCCAGTGATGCTCCGGCGATGGTGCCCCGACGAAGAAAAATACGGCACCAGAACATGCCCGAGCCCAGCATGTGCTACCGCAACCCTCGGTCCGCTCTGATCTTAGACTGGGAATGAACTTCGTATGCCTAAGCCAACCGATGAAATGAACGGGTGGACGGCTGGGTGGGGGGCGGGCACTACGTCGGCCAGAGAGACGGGATGCGCAAGCCATGGATTGATAGGGTGGTAGGTGGGTTTATGCACATCTTCATATTTCTGCATGCCAATGCCTTTTTTATGGCTTGTAAATTCATACAATGGTCCCTTAAGCCCTCATGTGAAGTTTCATGGCAAGACGACCCTTTTTCCATTTTTCATGATTTTTGAAACTTTTTGTGGTTCAAGATTTTTTAAATTTTTTTCAGAAGGAGATTTGGCCCCAAACTTGGTAGACGTGATCCTTGTATTTTTGTTGGCATGCACAAAAAAAATCAGCTAAAACTCGAATTGTACAAGATTTTGTGACCATTTGAAAAAAGTGTCCCCATTTCAGACACTTTAATGGCTACTGGCAGCAAACTTGGAAAATCTCAAATGCTCTTTAAGGGGGTGTGAGTTCTCGAGGTTTGATGAGGGATAGGGGGCAATATAGGGGCCAATATAAGGGCCATGTACCAGCACCCATCGCACATCATGTGCGCACACCCCACCCGGCCCCCCCGATCGCTGGAACCCCAATGCCGTCGGTCAAGTTCTCCGGCGATGCTCCGATGATGGTGCCCTGGTGAAGAAAAATACGGCACTAGCACATGCTCAAGCTCAACATGTGCTATCGCAACCCTCGATCTGGTCTGATCTTAGACTGGGAATGAACTCCGCATGCCAAAGTCAACCCAGGAAACGAGGCGCTCAACCGGCCAGAGGGGCGGGATGCGCAAGCCAGGGATCAACTGGGTCCCCCTCTACGTGCTGCCAATGTTGCTACCGTAACCCACGGTTCGGTCCAATCTTCGACTAGGAATGAACTCCGTATGCCTAAGCCAACCGATGAAATGAGCGGGCGGGCTGGCGGGTACTACGCGAGCCAGAGAAACGAGATGTGCAAGCCGTGGATCGATAGGGTGGTAGGTGGGTTTAAGCACATCTTCATATTTCTATGTGCCAATGCTATTTTTATGGCTTGTAAATTCATACAATGGTCCCTTAAGCCTTCACGTGAAGTTTCATGGCAAGACGACTCTTTTTCTATTTTTCATAATTTTTGAAACTTTTTACAGTTCGGGATTTTTTAAAATTTTTTCAAAAGGAGTTTTGGTCCCAAACTTGGTAGACGTGATCCTTGTATTTTTTTTGGCATGCACAAAAGAAATCATTTAAAAACTCGAATTATACACGATTTTGTGACCATTTGAAAAAAATGTCCCCATTTCAGACACTTTAATGGCTACTGGCAGCAAACCTGTAAAATCTCAAATGCTCTTTAAGGGGTGAGAGTTCTCAAGGTTTGATAAGGGATAGGGGGCCAATATAAGGGCCAGGAACCAGCACCGATCGTACATCATGTGGGTACACCCCCCTGGCCCTCCCGATCGTCAGAACCCCAATGCCGTCGGTCTGGTTCTCCGACGATGCTCCGGCGATGGTGCCCCAGTCAAGAAAAATGCGGCACCAGCACATGCTTGAGCCCAGCATGTGCTGCCACAACCCTCAGTCCAGTTCGATCTTAGACTGGGAATGAACTCCGTATGCTTAGACTGGGAATGAACTCCGTATGCCTAAGCCAACCCACGAAACGAGCGTACGAACGCTCAGCCGGCCATAAGGGCGGGATGTGCGAGTCGGGGATCGACCGAGTCCCCCTCTATGTGTTGCCTATCCTGCTACCGTAACCCTTGGTCCGGTCCGATCTTAGACTGGGAGTGAACTCCGTATGCCTAAGCCAACGACGAAACGAGCGGACGGGTGGGCGGGCACTACGCCGGCCACAGAGACGAAATGCGCAAGCCGTGGATCGACAGGGTGGCAGTTGGGTTTAGGCACATCTTCATATTTCTGCTTGCCAATGAAATTTTTATGGCTTGTAAATTCATACAATGGTCCCTTAAGCCTTCACATGAAGTTTCATGCCAAGACGACTCGTTTTCTATTTTTCACGATTTTTGAAATATTTTTGGTTCGGGATTTTTTAAAATTTTTTCGGAAGGAGTTTTGCCCCAAACTTGGTAGACGTGATCCTTGTATTTTTTTTGGCATGCACAAAAAAATTCAGCTCAAAACTCGAAGTGTACAAGATTTTGTGACCACTTGAAAAAAGTGTCCCCATTTAAGACAGTTTAATGGCTACTGGCAGCAAACCTGTAAAATCTCCAATGCTCTTTAAGGGGGTGTGAGTTCTCTAGGTTCGATGAGGGATAGGGGGCCAATATAAGGGCCAGGTACCAGCACCCATCGCACAACATGTGCGCACACCCCCCCGGCCCCCTCGATCGTCGGAATCCCAATGCCGCCGGTCAGGTTCTGCGGCGACGGTCCGGTGATTATGCCCCGACGAAGAAAAATACGACACCAGCATAAGCCTGAGCCCAACATGTGCTACCGCAAACCTCGGTCTGGTCTAATCTTAGACTGGAATGAACTTCGTATGCTTAGACTGGGAATGAACTTTGTATGCCTAAGTTAACCCACGAAACGAGCATGCGGGCGCTCAGTCGGCCAGAGGGGCGGGATACGCAAGCCGGGGATCGACCTTGTCCCCCTCTGCGTACTACCAATTTTGCTGCCACAACCCTCGGTCTGGTCTGATCTTAGACTGGGAATGAAGTCCGTATGCCTAAGCCAACCGACGAAACGAGCGGGCGGGCGGACGGGCACTATGCCGGCCAAAGAGACGGGATGCGCAAGCCAAAGAGACGTACGAGTGCTCAATCGGCCAGAGGGGCGGGATACGTAAGTCAGGGATCGACCTTGTCCCCATTTATGTACTGCCAATTCTGCTGCCGCAACCCTCGGTCCAATCTGATCTTAGACTGGGAATGAACTCCGTATGCCTAAGTTAACCCACGAAACGAGCGTGCGGGCACTCAGCTAGCCAGAGGGGCAGGATGCGTAAGCCGAGGATCGACCGGGTCCCCTTCTGCGAGCTGTCGATCTTGCTATCGCAACCCTCGGTCTGGTCTGATCTTAGACTGGGAATGAACTCCATATGCCTAAGCCAACCGACGAAACGAGCGAGCGGGCGGGCACTACGCCGGCTAGAGAGACAGGATGCGCAAGCCGTGTATTGATAGGGTGGTAGGTGGGTTTAGGCACATCTTCATATTTCTGCGTTCCAATGCCATTTTTATGGCTTGTAAATTCATACAATGGTCCCTTAAGCCTTCACGTGAAGTTTCATGGCAAGATGACTCGTTTTCTATTTTTCATGATTTTCAAAACTTTTTACGGTTTGGGATTTTTTAAACTTTTTTTGGAAGGAGCTTTGGCCCCAAACTTGGTAGACATGATCTTGTATTTTTGTTGGCATGCACAAAAAAAATCAGCTAAAAACTCGAAGTGTACAAGATTTTGCGACCATTTCAAAAAAGTGTCCCCATTTCAGGCACTTTAATGGCTACTGGCAACAAACCTGTAAAATCTCAAATGCTCTTTAAGGGGGTGTGAGTTCTCGAGGTTTGATGAGGGATAGGGAGCCAATATAAGGGCCAAGTACCAGCACCATCACACATCATGTGCACACACCCCCCTAGCCCCCCGATCACCGGAACCCCAATGCCGTCGGTCAGGTCCTCCAGTGATGCTCCGACGATGGAGCCCTGGCGAAGAAAAATACGGCACCAGCACATGCCCAAGCCCAACATGTGCTGCTGTAACCCTCGGTCTGGTGCGATCTTAGACTGGGAATTAACTCCGTATGCTTAGACTGGAATGAACTCCGTATGCTTAGACTGGGAATCAACTCCGTATGCCAAAGTCAACCTATGAAATGAGCGTGCGGGCGCTCAGTCGGCCAGAGGGGCGGGATGTGCAAGCCGGGGATCGATCGAGTCCCCCTCTATGTGCTGTCGATTCTGCTACCGCAACCCTCAGTCCGGTCTGATCTTAGACTGGGAATGAACTCCGTACGCCTAAGCCAACCGACGAAACGAACGGGAGGGCGGGCAGGCACTACGCCGACCAGAGAGACGGGATGCGCAAGTCATGGATCGGTAAGGTGGTAGGTGGGTTTGGGCACATCCTCATATTTTTGTGTGCTAATGCCATTTTTATGGCTTGTAAATTCATACAATGGTCCCTTAAGCCTTCACGTGAAGTTTCATGGCAAGATGACTCATTTTCTATTTTTCATGATTTTTGAAACTTTTTACGGTTCGGGATTTTTTAAAATTTTTTCGGAAGGAGTTTTGGCCCCAAATTTGGCAGACATGATCCTTGTATTTTTGTTGGCATGCACAAAAAAATTCAGCTGAAACTCGAAGTGTACAAGATTTTGTGACCATTTTCAAAAAGTGTCCCCATTTCAGACACTTTAATTGCTACTGGTAGCAAACCTGTAAAATCTCAAATGCTCTTTAAGGGGGGGTGAGTTGCCGAGGTTTGATGAGGGATAGGGAGCCAATATAGGGGCCAAGTACCAGCACCCATCGCACATCATGTGCGCACACCCCCCGGCCCCCCCGATCATTGGAACCCCAATGCCGCCGGTCAGGTTCTCCGACAATGCTCTGACGATGGTGCCCCGACGAAGAAAAATGTGGCACCAGCACATGCCCGAGCCCAGCATGTGCTGTCGCAACCTTCGGTCCTGTCCGATCTTATACTAGGAATGAACTCCATATGCTTAGACTGGGAATGAACTCTATATGCCTAAGTCAACCCACGAAACGAGCGTATGGGCACTCAGTCGGCCAGAGGGGTGGGATGCGCAAGCCGGGGATCGGTCGGGTCCCCCTCTGCGTGCTACCAATCCTGCTACCACAACCCTCGGTCCAATCCGATCTTAGACTGGGAATGAACTCCGTATGCCTAAGCCAACCGACGAAACGAGCGGGCGGGCGAGGGGGCGAGCACTATGCCAGCCAGAGACACGAGATCCGCAAGCCGTGGATCGATAGGTTGGTAGGTAGGTTTAGGCACATGTTCATATTTCTACATGCCAATGCCATTTTTATGGCTTGTAAATTCATACAATGGTCCCTTAAGCCTTCACGTGAAGTTTCATGGCAAGATGACTCGTTTTCTATTTTTCACGATTTTCAAAACTTTTTGCGGTTCAGGATTTTTTAAAATTTTTTCGGATGGAGTTTTGGCCCCAAACTTGGTAGACGTGATCCTTGTACTTTTGTTGGCATGCATAAAAAAATTCAGCTAAAAACTTGAAGTGTACAAGATTTTGTGACCATTTGAAAAAAGTGTCACCATTTCAGACACTTTAATGGCTACTAGCAGCGAACCTGTAAAATCTAAAATGCTCTTTAAGGGGGTTTGAGTTATCGAGGTTTGATGAGGGATATGGAGCCAATATAAGGGCCAAGTACCAGCACCCATCGCACATCATGTGCGCACATCCCCCTGCCCCCTCGTCACCGGAACCCAAATGCCGTCGGTCAGGTCCTCCAGCGATGCTCCGATGATGGAGCCCCAGCGAAGAAAAATGCAGCACCAGCCTATGCCCGAGCCCAGCATGTGCTACCACAACCCTCGGTTCAGTCCGATGTTAGCCTGGGAATGAACTCCGTATGCTTAGACGGGGAATGAACTCTGTAAGCCTAAGTCAACCCACGAAACGAGAGTGCGGTCGCTCAGTCGGCCAGAGGGGCGGATGCGCAAGCCGGGGATCGATCGGGTCCCCCTCTACGTGCTGCCGATCTTGCAGCCACAACCCTTGGTCTGGTCTGATCTTAGACTAGGAATGAACTCCGTATGACTAAGGCAACTGACGAAACGAGTTGGCGGGCGGGCGGGCGAGCACTACGCCGGCAAGAGAGACGGGATGCGCAAGCCGTCGATCGATAGGGTGGTAGGTGGGTTTAGGCACATCTTCATATTTTTGCGTGCCAATTCCATTTTTATGGCTTGTAAATTCATACAATGGTCCCTTAAGCCTTCACGTGAAGTTTCATGGCAAGATGACTCATTTTCTATTTTTCATGATTTTCAAAACTTTTTGCGGTTCGGGATTTTTTTTTTGGAAGGACTTTTGGCCCCAAACTAGGTAGACATGATCCATGTATTTCTGTTGGTATGCACAAAAAAATTCAGCTAAAAACTTGAAGTGTACAAGATTTTGTGACCATTTGAAAAAAGTGTCCCCATTTCAGACACTTTAATGGCTATTGGCAGCAAACCTGTAAAATCTCAAATGCTCTTTAAAGGGGGTGTGAGTTCTCGAGGTTTGATGTGGGATAAGGGGCCAATATAAGGGCCAAGTACCAGCACCCATCACACATCATGTGCGCACACCCCCAGGCCCCCCCGATCGTCGGAACCCCAATGTCGCCAGTCAGGTTCTCCGATGATGCTCGGGTGATGGTGCCCCGATGAAGAAGAATACGCACCAGCACATGGTCGAGCCCAACATGTGCTGCCGTAACCATCAGTCCGGTCTGATCTTAGACTGGGAATGAACTCCGTATGCCTAAGTTAACCCACGAAACGAACGTTCGGATGCTCAGCCGGCAAGAGGGGTGGGATGCACAAGTCGGGGATCGACCGGGTCCCTCTCTGCGTGCTAACGATCCTACTGCCGCAACCCTCAGTCTGGTATGATCATAGACTGGGAATGAACTCCGTATGCCTAGGCCAACCGACGAAACGAGCGGGCGGGCACTACACCGGCCAGAGAGACGGGATGCGCAAGTCGTGTATTGATAAGGTGGTAGGTGGGCTTAGGTGCATCTTCATATTTCTATGTGCCAATGCCATTTTTAGGGCTTGTAAATTCATACAATGGTCCGTTAAGCCTTCACGTGAAGTTTCATGGCAAAACAACTCGTTTTCTATTTTTCATGCTTTTCGAAACTTTTTACGGTTCGAGATTTTTTAAAATTTTTTTGGAAGGCATTTTGACCCCAAACTTGGTAGACGTGGTCCTTGTATTTTTGTTGGCATGCACAAAAACATTCAGCTAAAAACTTGAAGTGTACAAGATTTTGTGACCATTTGAAAAAAGTGTGCTCATTTCAGACACTTTAATGGCTATTGGCAGCAAACCTGTAAAATCTCAAATGCTCTTTAAGGGGGTGTGAGTTCTCAAGGTTTGATGAGGGATAGGGGGCCAATATAAGGGCCAAGTACCAGCACCCATCACACATCATGTGCGCACACCCCCCCGGCACCCCCGATTACCGGAACCCCAATGCTGCTGGTTAGGTTCTCCGACGATGCCCTGGCGATGGTGCCCCGACGAAGAAAAATACGACACCAGCACTTGCCCGAGCCCAGCATGTGCTACCGCAACCCTTGGTCCGATTTGATCTTAGACTGGGAATGAACTCCGTATGCATAAGTCAACCCACGAAACGAGCGTGCGGGCACTCAACCGGCCAGAGGGGCGGGATGCGCAAGCCGAAGATCGATCGGGTCCCCCTCAGCGTACTATCGATCCTGCTATCGCAACCCTCGATCTGGTCTGATCTTAGACTGGGAATGAACTCCGTATGCCTAAGCCAACCGACGAAACTAGCGGATGGGCGGGCATTACGCCGGCCAGAGAAACGGGATGCGTAAGCCGGGGATTGATAGGGTGGTAGGTGGGTTTAGGCACATCTTCATATTTCTGCATTCCAATGCCATTTTTATGGCTTGTAAATTCATACAATGGTCCCTTAAGCCTTCACGTGAAGTTTCATGCCAAGACGACTCGTTTTCTATTTTTCATGATTTTTGAAACCTTTTACGGTTTGGGATTTTTTAAAATTATTTTGGAAGGAGCTTTGGCCCTAAACTTGGTAGACGTGATCCTTGTATTTTTGTTGGCATGCAAAAAAAAAATCAGCTAAAAACTCGAAGTGTCCCCATTTCAGGCACTTTAAAGGCTACTGACAGCAAACCTGTAAAATCTCAAATGCTTTTTAAGGGGGTGTGAGTTCTCGAGGTTTGATGAGGGATAGGGAGCCAATATAAGGGCCAAGTACCAGCACCCATCGCACATCATGTGCGCACACCCCCAGGCCCCCCCGATCATCGGAACCCTAATGCTGTCGGTCAGGTCCTCCAGCGATGCTCCGACGATGGAGCCCCGACGAAGAAAAATACGGCACCAGCACTTGCCCGAGCCCAACATGTGCTGCCATAACCCTCGGTCTGGTGCGATCTTAGACTGGGAATTAACTCCGTATGCTTAGACTAGGAATGAACTCCGTATGCTTAGACTGGAATTAACTCCGTATGCTTAGACTGGGAATTAACTCCGTATGCTTAGACTGGGAATGAACTCCGTATGCTTAGACTGGGAATTAACTCCGTATGCCAAAGTCAAGCTACGAAATGAGCGTACGGGCGCTCAGTCGGCCAGAGGGGCGGGATGCGTAAGCCGGGGATCGATCGGGTCCCACTCTACGTGCTATTGATTCTGCTACCGTAACCCTTAGTCCGGTCTGATCTTAGACTGGGAATGAACTCTGTACACCTAAGCCAACAGATAAAACGAGCGGGCGGGCGGGCGGGCACTACGTCGGCCAGAGAGACGGGATGCGCAAGTCATGGATCAGTAGGGTGGTAGGTGGGTTTAGGCACATCCTCATATTTTTATGTGCCAATGCCATTTTTGTGGCTTTTAAATTCATACAATGGTCCCTTAAGCCATCATGTGAAGTTTCATGGAAAGATGACTCGTTTTCTATTTTTCACAATTTTTGAAACTTTTTACGGTTTGGGATTTTTTAAAATTTTTTCGGAAGGAGTTTTGGCCCCAAATTTGGTAGATGTGATCCTTGTATTTTTGTTGGCATGTGCAAAAAAATTCAGCTGAAAACTCGAAGTGTACAAGATTTTGTCACCATTTTCAAAAAATGTCCCCATTTCAGACACTTTAATGGCTACTGGCAGCAAACCTATAAAATCTCAAATGCTCTTTAAGGGGGGGTGAGTTCTTGAGGTTTGATGAGGGATAGGGGGCCAATATAGGGGCCAAGTACCAGCACCCATCGCACATCATGTGCGCACACCCCCCCGGCCCCCGATCGTCGGAACCCTAATGCCGCCGGTCATGTTCTCCGGTGATGCTCTGACGATGGTGCCCCGGCGAAGAAAAATGTGGCACCAGCACATGCCCGAGCCCAGCATGTGCTGTCGCAACCTTCGGTCCTGTCCGATCTTATACTAGGAATGAACTCCATATGCTTAGACTGGGAATGAACTCCATATGCTTAGACTGGGAATGAACTCTGTATGCCTAAGTCAACCCATGAAACGAGCGTGCTGGCGCTCAGCCGGCCAGAGGGGCGGGATGCACAAGCCGGGGATCGGTCGGGTCCCCCTCTGTGTGCTACCAATCCTGCTGCCACAACCCTCGGTCCAATCCAATCTTAGACTGGGAATGAACTCCGTATGCCTAAGCTAACCGACGAAACGAGCGGGCGGGCAGGGGGGCGAGCACTACGCCAGCCAGAGACACGGGATGCGCAAGCCGTGGATCGATAGGTTGGTAGGTAGGTTTAGGCACATGTTCATATTTCTGCATGCCAATGCCATTTTTATGGCTTGTAAATTCATACAATGGCCCCTTAAGCCTTCACGTGAAGTTTCATGGCAAGACGACTCATTTTCTATTTTTCACGATTTTCAAAACTTTTTGCGGTTCGTGATTTTTTAAAATTTTTTTGGATGGAGTTTTGGCCCCAAACTTGGTTGACGTAATCCTTGTATTTTTGTTGGCATGCATAAAAAAAATTCAGCTAAAAACTTGAAGTGTACAAGATTTTGTGACCATTTGAAAAAAGTGTCACCATTCCAGACACTTTAATGGCTACTGGCAGCGAACCTGTAAAATCTAAAATGCTTTTTAAGGGGGTGTGAGTTCTCGAGGTTTGATGAGGGATAGGGAGCCAATATAAGGGCAAAGTACCAGCACCCATCGCACATCATGTGCGCACATCCCCCCGACCCCCCCGATCACCGGAACCCCAATGTCGCCGGTCAGGTCCTCCAGCGATGCTTCGATGATGGAGCCCCAGCGAAGAAAAATGCAGCACCAGCACATGCCCGAGCCAAGTATGTGCTACCGCAACCCTCGGTTCGGTCCGATCTTAGACTGGGAATGAACTCCGTATGCTTAGACTGGGAATGAACTCTGTATGCCTAAGTCAACCCACGAAACGAGAGTGCGATCGCTCAGCCGGCCAGAGGGGCGGAATGCACAAGCCGAGGATCGATCGGGTCCCCCTCTGCGTGCTTCCGATCCTGTGGCCACAACCCTCGGTCTGGTCCGATCTTAGACTAGGAATGAACTCCGTATGCCTAAGGCAACTGACGAAATGAGTGGGCAGGCAGGCGGGCGAGCACTACGTCGACAAGAGAGACGGGATGCGCAAGCCGTCGATCGATAGGGTGGTAGGTGGGTTTAGGCACATCTTCATATTTTTGCGTGCCAATTCCATTTTTATGGCTTGTAAATTCATACAATGGTCCCTTAAGCCTTCACGTGAAGTTTCATGGCAAGACGACTCATTTTCTATTTTTCACGATTTTTAAAACTTTTTACGGTTCGGGATTTTTTAAAACTTTCTTGGAAGGACTTTTGGCCCCAAACTATGTAGACGTGATCCTTGTATTTTTGTTGGTATGCACAAAAAAATTCATCTAAAAACTTGAAGTGTACAAGATTTTGTGACCATTTGAAAAAAGTGTCCCCATTTCAGACACTTTAATGGCTATTGGCAGCAAACCTGTAAAATCTCAAATGCTCTTTAAAGGGGGTGTGAGTTCTCGAGGTTTGATGAGGGATAAGGGGCCAATATAAGGGCCAAGTACCAGCACCCATCGCACATCATGTGCGCACACCCCCACGCCCCCCGATCATCGGAACCCCAATGCCGCCAGTCAGGTTCTCCGGCGATGCTCGGGCAATGGTGCCCCGACGAAGAAGAATACGGCACCAGCACATGGTCAAACCCAACATGTGCTGCCATGACCATCGGTCAGGTCTGATCTTAGACTGGGAATGAACTCCGTATGCCTAAGTCAACCCACGAAACGAGCGTTCGGGTGCTCAGCCGGTAAGAGGGGCGGGATGCGCAAGCCGGGGATCGACCGGGTCCCTCTCTGCGTGTTACCGATCCTGCTGCCACAACCCTCAGTCTGGTATGATCATAGACTGGGAATGAACTCCGTATGCCTAAGCCAACCGACGAAACGAGCGGGCGGGCACTACGCCGGCTAGAGAGACGGGATGCGCAAGCCGTGTATTGATAGGGTGGTAGGTGGGCTTAGGCGCATCTTCATATTTCTGCATGCCAATGCCATTTTTATGGCTTGTAAATTCATACAATGGTCCCTTAAGTCTTCACGTGAAGTTTCATGGCAAAACAACTCATTTTCTATTTTTCATGATTTTCAAAACTTTTTACGCTTCGGGATTTTTTAAAGTTTTTTTGGTAGGCATTTTGGCCCCAAACTTGGTAGATGTGGTCCTTGTATTTTTGTTGGCATGCACAAAAAAATTCAGCTAAAAACTTGAAGTGTACAAGATTTAGTGACCATTTGAAAAAAGTGTCCCCATTTCAGACACTTTAATGGCTATTGGCAGCAAACCTGTAAAATCTCAAATGCTCTTTAAGGGGGTGTGAGTTCTCGAGGTTTGATTAGGGATAGAAGGCCAATATAAGGGCCAAGTACCAGCACCCATCGCACATCATGTGCGCACACCCCCCGGCCCCCCCGATCGTCGTAACCCCAATGTCACTGGTCAGGTTCCCCGGCGATGGTACCCCAACAAAGAAAAATACGGCACCAGCACTTGCTCGAGCCTAGCATGTGCTGCCGCAACCCTCGGTCCGATCCGATCTTAGACTGGGAATGAACTCCGTATGCTTAGACTGGGAATGAACTCCCTATGCCTAAGTTAACCCACGAAATGAGCATGCGGGCGCTCAGTCGGCCAGAGGGGTGGGATGCGTAAGCCGGGGATCGATCGGGTCCCCTTCTGCATGTTGCCAATCCTGCTGCCGCAACCCTCGGTCTGGTCCAATCTTAGATTGGGAATGAACTCTGTACGCCTAAGCCAACCGACGAAACGAGCGGGCGGGCGGGCGAGCAGGCACTACACCAGCCAGAGAGGCGGGATGCGCAAGCCGTGGATCGATAGGGTGGTAGGTGGGTTTGGGCATATCTTCATATTTCTACATGCCAATGCCATTTTTATGGTTTGTAAATTCATACAATGGTCCCTTAAGCCTTCGCGTGAAGTTTCATGGCAAGACGACTCGTTTTCTATTTTTCACGATTTTCAAAACTTTTTACGGTTCGGGATTTTTTAAACTTTTCTTGGAAGGAGTTTTGGCCCCAAACTTGGTAGACTTGGTCCTTGTATTTTTGTTGGCATGGACAAAAAAATTCAGCCAAGAACTTGAAGTGTACAAGATTTTGTGACCATTTGAAAAAAGTGTCCCCATTTCAGACACTTTAATGGCTATTGGCAGTAAACCTGTAAAATCACAAATGCTCTTTAAGGGAGTGTGAGTTCTTAAGGTTTGATGAGGGATAGGGGGCCAATATAAGGGCCAAGTACCAGCACCCATCGCACACCATGTGCACACACCCCCCGGCCCCCCCGATCGCCGTAACCCCAATGTCACCGGTCAGGTTCTCCGGCGATGGTGCCCCGACGAAGAAAAATGTGGCACCAGCACATGCCTGAGCCCAACATGTGCTGTTGCAACCCTCGGTCTGATCCGATCTTAGACTGGGAATGAACTCCGTATGCTTAGACTAGGAATGAACTCCCTATGCCTAAGTCAACCCACGAAACGAGCGTGCGGGCACTCAGCTAGCCAGAGTGGGGGGATGCGCAAGCCGGGGATCGGTCGTGTCCCCCTCTGCGTGCTACCGATCCTGCTGCCGCAACCCTCGATCTGGTCCAATCTTAGATTGGGAATGAACTCTGTATGCCTAAGCCAATCAAAGAAATGAGCGGGCGGGCGGGCGAGCGGGCACTACACCGGCCAGAGAGGCGAGATGCACAAGCCGTGGATCGATAGGGTGGTAGGTGGGTTTAGGCACATCTTCATATTTCTATGTGCCAATGCCATTTTTATGGCTTGTAAATTCATACAATGGTCCCTTAAGCCTTCACGTGAAGTTTCATGGCAAGACGACTCGTTTTCTATTTTTCATGATTTTCAAAACTTTTTGCCATTCGGGATTTTTTAAAATTTTTTTGGATGGAGTTTTGGCCCCAAACTTGGTATACGTGCTGCTTGTATTTTTGTTGGCATGCACAAAAAATTTCAGCCAAAAACTCGAAGTGTCCAATATTTTGTGACCATTTGAAAAAAGTGTCCCCATTTCAGACACTTTAATGGCTACTGGTAGCAAACTTGTAAAATCTCAAATGCTCTTCAAGGGGGTGTGAGTTCTTAAGTTTGATGAGGGATAGGGGCCAATATAAGGGCCAAGTGCCAGCACCCATCGCACATCATGTGCGCACACCCCCGACCCCCCCGATCGCTGGAACGCCAATGCCGTCGATCGGGTTCTCCGACGATGCTCCGACGATGGTGCCCCGATGAAGAAAAATGCGGTAGCAGGACATGCTCAACCCAGCATGTGCTGCCGCAACCCTCAGTCCGGTCTGATCTTAGACTGGGAATGAACTCCGTATGCCTAAGTCAACCCACGAAACGAGCGTGCGGGCGCTCAGTCTACCAGAGGGGCGGCATGCCCAAGTAGGGGATCGGTCGGGTCCCCCTCTGTGTGCTGCTGATCCTGCTGTCGCAACCCTCGATCTGGCCCAATCTTAGACTGGGAAAGAACTCCATATGCCTAAGCCAAACGACGAAATGAGCGAGCGGGCGGGCGAGCGGGCAAGACGCCGGCCAGAAAGACGGATGCGCAAGCCGTGGATCGATAGGGTGGTAGGTGGGTTTAGGCACATCTTCATATTTCTGCGTGGCAATGCCATTTTTATGGCTTGTAAATTCATACAATGGTCCCTTAAGCCTTGATGTGAAGTTTCATGGCAAGACGACACGGTTTCTATTTTTCACGATTTTTGAAACTTTTTTGCGGTTCGGGATTTTTTAAAATTTTTTCGGAAGAAGTTTTGGCCCCAAACTTATTAGACGTGATCCTTGTATTTTTGTTGGCATGCATAAAAAAATTCAGCTAAAAACTCAAAGTGTACAACATTTTGGGACCATTTGAAAAAAGTGTCCCCATTTCAGACACTTTAATGGCTACTGGTAGCAAACCTATAAAATCTCAAATGCCCTTTAAGGGGGTGTGAGTTCTCGAGGTTTGATGAGGGATAGGGGGCCAATATAAGGGCCAAGTACCAGCACCCATCGCACATCATGTGCGCACACCCCCTCGGCCCCCTCGATCGTCAGAACCCCAATGCCACCGCTTAGGTTCTCCGGCGATGCTCCGGCGATGGTGCCCCGACGAAGAAAAATGCAGCACGAGCACATGCCCGAGCCCAACATGTGCTGCCAAAACCCTCGGTCCGGTCTGATCTTAGTCTGGGAATGAACTCCGTATGCTTAGACTGAGAATGAACTCCGTATGCCTAAGTCAACCCACGAAACAAGCGTGCGGGCGCTCAGCCGACTAGAGGGGCAAGATGCGCAAGCCGGGGATTGGCTGGGTCCCCCTCTGTGTGCTGCCGATCTTGCTGCCGCAACCCTCAGTCTGGTCTGATCTTAGACTGGGAATAAACTCCGTATGCCTAAGCCAACCGACGAAACGAGCGGACGGGCGGGCGGGCGGGCACTACGCAGACCAGAGAGATGGGATGCGCAAGCCGTGGATCGATAGGGTGGTAGGTGGGTTTAGGCACATCTTCATATTTCTATGTGCCAATGCCATTTTTATGGCTAGTAAATTCATGCAATGGTCCCTTAAGCCTTCACGTGAAGTTTAATGGCAAGACGACTCATTTTCTATTTTTCATGATTTTTAAAACTTTTTACGGTTCGGGATTTTTAAAAATTTTTTTGGAAGGAGTTTTGGCCCCAAACTTGGTAGACGTGATCCTTGTATTTTTGGTGGCATGCACAAAAAAAACCAGCTACAAAATCGAAGTGTACAAGATTTTGCGACCATTTGAAAAAAGTGTCCCCATTTCAGACACTTTAGTAGCTACTTGCAGCAAACCTGTAAAATCTCAAATGCTCTTTAAGGGGGAGTGAGTTCTCGAGGATTGATGAGGGATAGGGGGCCAATATAAGGGTCAAGTACCAGCACCCATCGCACATCATGTGCCCACACCCCCCGGCCCCCCCGATCACCGGAACCCCAATGCCACCGGTCAGGTTCTCCGGTGATGCTCCGGCGATGGTGCCCCGGCGAAGAAAAATGTGGCACCAGCACATGCTCTAGCCCAGCATGTGCTGTCAAAACCCTCGGTCCGGTCTGATCTTAGACTGGGAATTAACTCCGTATGCTTAGACTGGGAATGAACTCCGTATGCCTAAGTTAACCCACGAAACGAGCGTGCGGGCGCTCAACCGCCAAAGGGGCAAGATGCATAAGCCGGGGATCGGTCGAGTCCCCCTCTGCGTGCTATCGATCCTGCTGCCGCAACCTTCGGTCTAGTCTGATCTTAGACTGGGAATGAACTTCGTATGCCTAACCCAATCGACGAAACGAGCGAGCGGGCGGGCGGGTGGGCACGACGCTGGCCAGAGAGATCGGATGCACAAGCCGTAGATCGATAGGGTGGTAGGTGGGTTTAGGCACATCTTCATATTTCTGCATGCCAATGCCATTTTTATGGCTTGTAAATTCATACAATGGTCCCTTAAGCCTTCACGTGAAGTTTCATGGCGAGACGACTCATTTTCTATTTTTCATGATTTTCAAAACTTTTTACGGTTTTGGATTTTTTAAAATTTTTTTGGAAGGAGTTTTGGCCCCAAACTTGGTAGACGTGATCCTTGTATTTTTTTTGGCATGCCAAAAAACAATCAGCTAAAAACTCGAAGTGAACAAGATTTTGTGACCATTTGAAAAAAGTGTCCCCATTTTAGACACTTTAATGGCTACTGGCAGGAAACCTGTAAAATCTCAAATGCTCTTTGAGGGGGTGTGACTTCCCGAGGTTTGGTGAGGGATAGGGGGCCAATATAAGGGCCAAGTACCAGCACCCATCGCACATCATGTGCGTACACCCCCCCGACCCCCCCGATCGTCAGAACCCCAATGCCGTCGATCAGGTTCTCCGACGATGCTCCGACGAAGAAAAATACGGCACCAGCACATGCCCGAGCCCAGCATGTGCTGCCGTAACCCTCGGTCCAGTCCTATGTTATATTGGGAATGAACTGCGTATGCTTAGACTGGGAATGAACTTCGTATGCCTAAATCAACACACGAAACAAGCGTGCGGGCGCTCAGTCGGCCAGAGGGGGGATGCACAAGATGGGGATCGGCTGGGTCCCCCTCTGCATGCTGCCAATCCTACTACCGTAACCCTCAGTCCAGTCTGATCTTTGACTAGGAATAAACTCTGTATGCCTAAGCAAACCAACGAAATGAGTGGGCAGGCAGGCGGACGGGCACTACGTCGGCCAGAGAGACGGGACGCGCAAGCCGTGGATCAATAGGGTGGTAGGTGGGTTTAGGCACATCTTCATATTTCTATGTGCCAATGCCATTTTTATGAGTTGTAAATTCATACAACGGTCCCTTAAGTCTTCATGTGAAGTTTCATGGCAAGACGACTAGTTTTCTATTTTTCACAATTTTTGAAACTTTTGGCAGTCCGGGATTTTTTAAAATTTTTTCGGAAGGAGTTTTTGTCCCAAACTTGGTAGATGTGATCGTTGTATTTTTGTTGGCATGCACAAAAAAAATCAGCTAAAAACTCGAAGTGTACAAGATTTGTGGCCATTTGAAAAAAGTGTCCCCATTTCAGACACTTTAATGGCTACTTGCAGCAAACCTGTAAAATCTCAAATACCCTTTAAGGGGGTGTGAGTTCTCAAGGTTTGATGAGGGATAGGGGCCCAGTATAAGGGCCAAGTACCAGCACCCATCAAACATCATTTGCACACACCCCCCGGCCCCCACGATCATTTGAACCCCAATGCCGTCGGTTAGGTTCTCCGGTGATGCTCCAGCGATGGTGGCTCGACGAAGAAAAATACGGCACCAACACAAGCCCGACCCAGCATGGGCTACCGTAACCCTTGGTTCGGTCTGATCTTAGACTAGGAATGAACTTCGTATGTTTACACTGGGAATGAACTCCGTATGCCTAAGTCAACCCACGAAATGAACGTGCGGGCGCTCAACCGACCAGAAGGGTGGGATGAGCAAGCCGGGGATCGACCGGGTCCCCCTCTGCCTGCTACCGATCCTGCTACCGCAACCCTTGGTCCGGTCCAATCTTAGACTGGAAATGAACTTCGTATGCCTGAGCCAACCGACGAAACGAGCGGACGGGCGAGCGGGCGGGCACTACGTCGGCCAGAGAGACGGGATGCGCAAGCTGTGGATCGATAGGGTGGTAGGTGGGTTTAGGCACATCTTTATATTTCTGCATGCCAAAGCGATTTTTATGGCTTGTAAATTCATACAATGGTCCCTTAAGCCTTCACGTGAAGTTTCATGGCAAGACGACTTGTTTGCTATTTTTCACGATTTTTGAAACTTTTTACGGTTCGGGATTTTTTAAAATTTTGTCGAAAGGATTTTTGGCCCCAAACTTGGTAGACGTGATCCTTGTATTTTTGCTAGCATGCACAAAAAGAATCATCTAAAAACTCGAAGTGTACAAGATTTTGTGACCATTTGAAAAAAGTGTCCCCATTTCAGACACTTTAATGGCTACTGGCAGCAAACCTGTAAAATCTCAAATGCTCTTTTAAGGGGGTGTGAGTTCTCAAGGTTTGATACGGGATAGGGGGCCAATATAAGGGCCAAGTACCAGCACCCATCGCATATCATGTGCATACACCCCCTCGGCCCCATCGATCGTCGAAACCCCAATGCCGCTGGTCAGGTTTTCCAGTGATGCTCCGGCGATGGTGCCCCGACGAAGAAAAATATGGCTCCAGCACATGCTCGAGTCCAGCATGTGCAGTCACAACCCTCGGTCCAATCCGATCTTAGACTGAGAATGAACTCCGTATGCTTAGACTGGGAATGAACTCTGTATGCCTAAGTCAACCCATGAAACGAGCGTGCGAGTGCTCAGCCAGCCAGAGGGGCGGGATGCGTAAGCCGAGGATCGGTCGGGCCCCCTTCAATCCGATCCAATCTTAGACTGGGAATGAACTCCGTATGCCTAAGCCAACCGACGAAACGAACAGGTGGGCGAGCGGGCGAAAACTACACCGGCCAGAGAGACGGGATGCGCAAGCCGTGGATCGATAGGGTGGTAGGTGGGTTTAGGCACATCTTCATATTTCTGCATGCCAATGCCATTTTTATGGCCTGTAAATTCATACAATGGTCCCTTAAGCCTTCACGTGAAGTTTCATGGCAAGACGACTTGTTTTCTATATTTCACGATTTTTGAAACTTTTTACGATTTGAGATTTTTTAAAATTTTTTCAAAATTAGTTTTGGCCCCAAACTTGGTAGACGTGATCCTTGTATTTTTGTTGGCATGCACAAAAAAATTCAGCTAAAAACTCAAAGTGTACAAGATTTTCTGACCATTTGAAAAAAGTGTCCCCATTTCAGACACTTTAATGGCTACTGGCAGCAAACCTGTATAATCTCAAATGCTCTTTAAGGGGTGTGAGTTCTCGAGGTTTGATGAGGGATAAAGGGCCAATAGAAGGGCCAAGTACCAGCACCCATTGCACATCATGTGCGTAAACCCCCTCGGCCGCCCCGATCGTCGGAACCCCAACTCCGTCGGTTAAGTTCTCGGGCAATGCTCCGACGATGGTGCCCCGACGAAGAAAAATGCAGCACCAGCACATGCCCGAGCCAAGCATGTGCTGTTGTAACCCTCGATCTGGTCCGATCTTAGACTGGGAATGAACTCCGTATGCCTAAGACAACCGATGAAACGAGCGAGCGGGCAGGTAGGCGGGCGGGCAGGCACTACGCGGCCAGAGAGACAGGATGCGCAAGCCGTGGATCAATAGGGTGGTAGGTGGGTTTAGGCACATGTTCAAATTTCTGTGTGCCAATGCCTTTTTTATGGCTTGTAAATTCGTACAATGGTCCCTTAAGCCTTCACGTGAAGTTTCATGGCAAGACGACTTGTTTTCTATTTTTCATGATTTTCGAAACTTTTTACGGTTTGGGACTTTTTAAAATTTTTTCGGAAGGAGTTTTAGCCCCAAACTTGGTAGATGTGATCCTTGTATTTTTTTTGGCATGCAAAAAAAAATTCAGCTAAAAACTCTAAGTGTACAAGATTTTGTGACCATTTGAAAAAAATGTCCCCATTTCAGACACTTTAATGGCTACTGGCAGCAACCTGTATAATCTCAAATGCTCTTTAAGGGGGTGTGAGTTCTCAAGGTTTGATGAGGGATAGGGGGCCAATATAAGAGCCAAGTACCAGCGCCCATAGTACATCATGTGCGCACACCCCCCGGCCCGCCCGATCGCCGGAACCCCAACGCCGCCGGTCAAGTTCTCGGGCGATGCTCCGGCGATGGTGCCCCAATGAAGAAAAATACGGCACCAGCACATGCCCGAGCCAAGCATGTGCTGCCACAACCCTTGATCTGGTCCGATCTTAGACTGGGAATGAACTCCGTATGCCTAACCCAACCGATGAGACGAGCGGGCGGGCGGGCGGGCACTACGTCGGCTAGAAAGACGGGATGCGCAAGCTATTGATCGATAGGGTGGTAGGTGGGTTTAGGCACATGTTCAAATTTCTGTGTGCCAATGCCATTTTTATGGCTTGTAAATTCATACAATGGTGCCTTGAGCCTTCACGTGAAGTTTAATGGCAAGATGACTTGTTTTCTATTTTTCATGATTTTCAAAACTTTTTTCGGTTCGTGATTTTTTAAAATTTTTTCGGAAGGAGTTTTGGCCCCAAAATTGGTAGACATTATCCTTGTATTTTTATTGGCATGCTCAAAAAAATTCAGCTAAAAACTCAAAGTGTACAAGATTTTGTGACCATTCGAAAAAAGTGTCCCCATTTTAGATAGTTTAATGGCTACTGGTAGCAAACCTGTAAAATCTCAAATGCTCTTTAAGGGGGTGTGAGTTCTTGAGGTTTGATGAGGGATAGGGGGCCAATATAAGGGCCAAGTACCAGCACCCAACGCACATCATTTGCGCACACCCCCCGGCCCACCCGATCGACGAAACCCTAATGCCACCGGTCAGGTTCTCCGGCGATGGTCCCCCGACGAAGAAAAATGTGGCACCAGCACATGCCCGAACCCAGCAGGTGCTGCCGTAACCCTCGGTCCGATCCGATCTTAGACTGGAATGAACTCCGTACGCTTAGACTGGAATGAACTTCGTACGCCTAAGTTAACCCACAAAATGAGCGTGCAGGCGCTCAGTTGGCCAGAGGGGCGGGATGCGCAAGCCGGGGATCGACTGGGTCCCCCCTGCATGCTATCAATCTTGCTACCGCAACCCTCAGTCCGGTCTGATCTTAGACTGGGAATGAACTCCGTATGCCTAAGCTAACCAACGAAACAAGCGGGAGGGCGGGCGGGCGGGCATTACGTCGGCCAGAGAGACGGGATGCGCAAGCCGTGGATCGATAGGGTGGTAGGTGGGTTTAGGCACATCTTCATATTTCTACGTGCCAATGCCATTTTTATGGCTTGTAAATTCATACAATGGTCCCTTAAGCCTTCACGTGAAGTTTCATGGCAAGACGACTCGTTTTCTATTTTTCACGATTTTCAAAACTTTTTGCGGTTCGGGATTTTTTAAAATATTATTAGAAGGAGTTTCGACCCCAAACTTGGTTGACGTGATCCTTGTATATTTTGTTGGCATGCACAAAAAATTCAGCTAAAAACTCAAAGTGTACATGATTTTGTGACCATTTGAAAAAAGTGTCCCCATTTCAGACACTTTCATGGCTACTGGCAGCAAACCTGTAAAATCTCAAATGCTATTTAAGGGGGTGTGAGTTCTTGAGGTTTGATGAGGGATAGGGGGCCAATATAAGGGCCAAGTACCAGCACCCATCGCACATCATGTGCGCACACCCTCCCTGGCCCCCCCGATCGCCAGAGCCCCAATGCCACCGATCAGGTTCTCTGGCGATGCACCGACGATGGTGCCCCAGTGAAGAAAAATGCGATGCCAGCACATGCCCGAGCCGGGCATGTGCTGCTGCAACCCTCGGTCCAGTCCGATCCGATCTTAGACTGGGAATCAACTCCGTATGCTTAGACTGGGAATGAACTCCGTATGCCTAAGTCAACCAACGAAATGAGCGTGCGGGCGCTCAGTCGGCCAGAGGGGCGGGATACGTGTGATGTGCAAGCTGGGGATCGATCGGGTCCCCCTCTGTGTGCTGCCGATCCTACTACCACAACCTGCGGTTCGGTCTGATCTTAGACTAGGAATGAACTCCATACGCCTAAGCAAACCGACGAAAGGAGCGGGCAGGCGGGCGGCCGGGCACTCTGTCAGCCAGAAAGACGGGATGCACAAGCTGTGGATCGATACGGTGGTAGGAGGCTTGAGGCACATCTTCGTATTTCTGTGTGCCAATGCCATTTTTATGGCTTGTAAATTCATACAATGGTCCCTTAAGCCTTAACGTGAAGTTTCATGGCAAGACAACTTGTTTTCTATTTTTCACGATTTTCAAAACTTTTTACGGTTTGAGATTTTTTAAACTTTTTTCGGAAGGAGTTCTGGCATCAAACTTAGTAGACGTGATCCTTATATTTTTGTTGGCATGCACAAAAAAGTTCAACTAAAAACTCGAAGTGTACAAGATTTTGTGACTGTTTGAAAAAAGTATCCCCATTTCAGACACTTTAATGGCTACTGGCAGCAAACCTGTAAAATCTCAAATGCTCTTTAAGGGGGTGTGAGTTCTCAAGGTTTGATGAGGGATAGGAGGCCAATATAAGGGCCAAGTACCAGCACCCATCGCACATCATGTGTGCACACCCTCCCGGCCCCCCCGATCGTCGGAACCCCAATACCGCCAGTCAGGTTCTCCGACAATACTCCGACGATGGTGCCCTGACGAATAAAAATACGGCATCAGCACGTGCCCGAGCCCAGCATGTGCTGTCGCAACCCTCAGTCCGGTCCGATCTTAGATTGGGAATGAACTCTGTATGCCTAAGTCAACCCGCGAAACAAGCGTGCGGGCGTCAGCCGGCCAGAGGGGTTGGATGCGCAAGCCGGGGATCAACCGGGTCCCCCTGTACGTGTTACCGATCCTTCTACCGTAACCCTCGATTTGGTCCGATCTTAGACTTGGAATGAACTAGGTATGCCTAAGCCAACCGACAAAACGAGCGGGCGGGCGGGCACTACGTCGGCCAGAGAGACGGGATGCGCAAGCCGTGGATCGATAGGGTGGTAGGTGGGTTTAGGCACATCTTCATATTTCTGCATGCCAATGCCATTTTTATGGCTTGTAAATTCATACAATGGTCCCTTAAGCCTTAACGTGAAGTTTCATGGTAAGATGACTCGTTTTCTATTTTTTACGATTTGTGAAACTTTTTACGGTTTGGCATTTTTTAAAATTTTTTCGGAAGGTGTTTTGGCCCCAAACTGTAGAGACATGATCCTTGTATTTTTGTTGGCATGCACAAAAACATTCAGCTAAAAGCTCGAAGTGTACAAGGTTTTGTGACCATTTGAAAAAAGTTTCCCCATTTCAGACACTTTAATGGCTACTGGCAACAAACCTGTAAAATCTCAAATGCTCTTTAAGGGGGGGTGAGTTCCCGAGGTTTGATGAGGGATAGGGGGCCAATATAAGGGCCAAGTACCAGCACCCATCGCACATCATGTGCGCATACCCCCCAGCCACCCCGATCACCGAAACCCCAATGCCGTCGGTCAGGTTCTCCGAAGATGCTCCGATGATGGTGCTCCGGTGAAGAATAATGTGGCACCAGCACGTGATCGAGCCCAGCATGTGCTGCCGCAACCCTCAGTCCTGTCCGATCTTAGACTAGGAATGAACTCCGTATGCTTAGACTGGGAATAAACTCCATATGCCTATGTCGACCCACGAAACGAGCGTACGGGCGCTCAGTCGGCTAAAGAGGCAGGATGTGCAAGTCGGGGATCGGCTGGGTCCCCCTCTGTATGCAGTCGATCCTGCTACCGTAACCCTCAGCTCAGTTTGATCTTAGACTAGCAAATGAACTCCATATGCCTAAGCCAACCGATGAAACGAGCGGTCGGGCGAGCGGGCGTGCACTACGTCGGCCAGAGAGACGGGATGCGCAAGTCGTGGATCGATAGGGTGGTAGGTGGGTTTAGGCACATCTTCATATTTCTGTGTGCCAATGCCATTTTTATGGCTTGTAAATTCATACAATGGTCCCTTAAGCGTTCACGTGAAGTTTCATGGCAAGACGACTCATTTTCTATTTTACATGATTTTTGAAACTTTTTACGGTTTGGGATTTTTTAAAATTTTTCGAAATTCTTTCTGGCCCTGAACTTGGTATTTCTGATCCCTGTATTTTTGTTGGCATGCACAAAAAAATTCAGCTAAAAACTCGAAGTGTACAAGATTTTGTGACCATTTGAAAAAAGTGTCCCCATTTAAGACACTTTATTGGCTACTGGCAGCAAACCCATAAAATCACAAATGCTCTTTAAGGGGGTCTGAGTTCTGAGGTTTGATTAGGGATAGGGGGCCAATATAAGGGCCAAGTACCAGCACCCATCACACATCATGTGCGCATACCCCCCCGGCCCCCTCGATCGCCGAAACCCCAATGCCGCCAGTCAGGTTCTTCGGTAATGCTCCAACGATGGCGCCCCGACGAAGAAAAATGCAGAACCAGCACATGCCCCAGCCCAGCATGTGCTACCGCAACCCTCGATTCGGTCCTATCTTAGACTGGGAATGAACTTCGTATGCTTAGACTGGGAATGAACTCCGTATGCCTAAGTCAACCCATGAAACGAGCGTGCGGGTGCTCAGCCGACAAGAGGGGCGGGATTAGCAAGCCAGGGATCGACTGGGTCCCCCTCTGTGTCCTGCCGATCTTGCTGCCACAACCTTCGGTCTGGTCTGATCTTAGACTGGGAATGAGCTCCATATGCGTAAGCTAACCGATGAAACGAGCAGGCGGGCGGGCGGGAGGACACTACGTCGGCCAGAGAGATGGGATGCGCTAGCCATGGATTGATAGGGTGGTAGGTGGGTTTAGGCACATCTTCATATTTTTGTGTGCAAATGTCATTTTTATGGCTTGTAAATTCACACAATGGTCCCTTAAGCCTTCACGTGAAGTTTCATGGCAAAACAACTCGTTCTCTATTTTTCACGATTTTGGAAACATTTTGCGGTTCGGGATTTTTTAAAATTTTTTTGGAAGGAGATTTGACCCCAAATTTGGTAGACGTGATCCTTGTATTTTTTTTGGCATGCATAAAAAAAATCAGCCAAAAACTCAAAGTGTACAAGATTTTGTGCCAATTGAAAAAAGTGTCCCCATTTCAGACACTTTAATGGCTACTGGCAGCAAACTTGTAAAATCTCAAATGCTCTTTAAGGGGGTATGATGTCTCGAGGTTTGATGAGGGATAGGGGGCCAGTATAAGGGCCAAGTACCAGCAGCCAATGCACATCATGTGCGCACACCCCCCCCGGCGCCCCCGATCACCGGAATCCCAATGCCGTCGGTCAGGTTCTCCGGCGATGCTCCGGCGATGGTGCCCCGGAGAAGAAAAATGTGACACCAGCACAAGCCCGAGCCCAGCATGTACTGCCGCAACCCTTGGTGTGCTTCGATCTTAGACTGTGAATGAACTCCGTATGCTTAGACTGGGAATGAACTCCGTATGCCTAAGTCAACCCACGAAACGAACGTGCAGTCACTCAATCGGCCAGAGGGGCGGGATGCGCAAGCCGGGGATCGGTCGGGTCCACCTCTGCGTGCTGCCGATCCTGCTACCACAAACCTTGGTCTGGTCCAATCTTAGACTGGGAATGAACTCCGTATGCCTAAACAAACCGACGAAACGAGCGGACGGACAGATGGTTGGGCACTACACCGACCAGAGAGTCAGGATGCCCAAGCCGTGGATCGATAGGGTGGTAGGTGGGTTTTGGCACATCTTCATATTTTTGCATGCTAATGCCATTTTTATGGCTTGTAAATTCATACAATGGTCCCTTAAGCCTTCACGTGAAGTTTCATGGCAAGACGACTCATTTTCTATTTTCCATGATTATTGGAATGTTTTGCGGTTCAGGATTTTTTAAAATTTTTTCGGAAGGAGTTTTGGCCCCAAACTTGGTAGAAGTGATCCTTGTATTTTTTTTGGCATGCACAAAGAAAATCGACTAAAAACACGAAGTGTACAAGATTTTGTGACCATTTGAAAAAAGTGTCCCCATTTCAGACACTTTAATGGCTACTGGCAGCAAACCTGTAAAATCTCAAATGCTTTTTAAGGGGGTGTGAGTTCTCGAGGTTTGATAAGGGATAGGGGGCCAATATAAGGGCCAAGTACCAGCACCCATCGCACATCATGTGCGCACAGCCCCCCCGGCCCCCGATCACCGGAACCCAAATGCCGTCGATCAGGTTCTCCGTTGATGCTCCGACGATGGTGCCCCGGTAAAGAAAAATGCGGCACCCGCACATACCCGAGCCCAGGATGTTCTGCTGTAACCCTCGGTCCGGTTCGATCTTAGACTGCGAAAGAACTCCGTATGCTTAGACTGGGAATGAACTTCGTATGCCTAAGTCAACACACGAAACGAGCGTGCAGGCGCTAAGTCGGCCAGAGGGGCGGGATGCACAATCCGGGGATCGGTCAGGTCCCCCTCTGCGTGCTGCCAATCCTTCTCTCGCAACCTTCAGTTTGATTTGATCTTAGACTAGGAATGAACTCCGTATGCCTAAGCTAATCGACGAAACGAGCGGGCGGGCTGGAGGGCGGGCACTAAGCCGGCCAGAGAGACAGGATGCGCAAGCCGTGGATCGATAGGGTGGTAGGAGGGTTTAGGCACATCTTCATATTTCTACGTGCCAATGGCATTTTTATGGCTTGTAAATTCATACAATGGTCCCTTAAGCCTTCACATGAAGTTTCATGGCAAGACGACTCCTTTTCTATTTTTCACGATTTTCAAAACTTTTTACGGTTCGGGATTTTTTAAAATTTTTGCGGAAGGAGTTTTGGCCCCAAACTTGGTAGACATGATCCTTGTATTTTTGTTGGCATGTACAAAAAAATTCAGCTAAAAACTCGAAGTGTACAAGATTTTGTGACCATTTGAAAAAGTGTCCCCATTTCAGACACTTTAATGGCTACTGGCAGCAAACCTGTAAAATCTCAAATGCTCTTTAAAGGGGTGCGAGTTCTTGAGGTTTGATGAGGGATAGGGGGCCAATATAGGGGCCAAGTACCAACACCCATCGCACATCATGTGCGCACACCCCCTGGCCCCCCCGATCGCTGGAACCCTAATGCCGTCGGTCAGGTTCTTCGTCGATGCTCCGACGATGGTGCCCCAGCGAAGAAAAATACAGCACTAACACGTGCTCAAGCCCAGCATGTGCTGCCGCAACCCTCGATCCAGTTCGATCTTAGACTAAGAATGAACTTCGTATGCCAAAGTCAACCCACGAAACGAGTGTGCGGGTGCTCAGCCGACCAAAGGGGCGGGATGCGCAAGCCGGGGATCAGCCGGGTCCCTCTCTGCATGCTGTCGATCTTGCTGCCATGACCCTTGGTCCGGTCTGATCTTAGACTGGGAATGAACTCTGTATGCCTAAGCCAACCGATGAAACGAGCGGGCGGGTGGGCACTACTCTGGCCAGAGAGACGGGATGCACAAGCCGTGGATCGATATGGTGGCCAGACTCGTTTTCTATTTTTCATGATTTTTGAAACTTTTTACGGTTCGGGATTTTTTAAAATTTTTTCAGAAAGCGTTTTGGCCCCAAACTTGGTAGACGTGATCCTTGTATTTTTGTTGGCATGCACAAAACAATTCAGCTAAAAACTCAAAGTGTACAAGATTTTGTGACCATTTGAAAAAACTGTCCCCATTTCAGACACTTTAATTGCTACTGGCAGCAAACCTGTAAAATCTTGAATGCTTTTTAAGGGTGTGAGTTCTTGAGGTTTGATGAGGGATAGGGGGCCAATATAAGGGCCAAGTACCAGCACCCATCGCACATCATGTGCGCACACCCCCCCGACCCCCCCGATCGTAGGAACCCTAATGCTGCCAGTCAGGTTCTCCGGTGATGCTCCGGTGATGGTGCCCCGACGAAGAAAAATACGACACCAGGACATGCTCGAGCCCAGCATCTGCTGCCGCAACACTCGGTCCGATCTGATCTTAGACTAGGAATGAACTCCGTATGCTTAGACTGGGAATGAACTCTGTATGCCTAAGTCAGCCAACAAAACGAGCGTGCGGGCGCTCAGCCTGCCAGAGGGGCGGTATGCGTAAGCCGAGGATCAACCGGATCCCCCTCTACGTGCTGCCAATCCTGCTGTCTCAACCCTTGGTCCGATCTGATCTTAGACTGGGAATGAACTCCGTATGCCTAAGCCAACCGACGAAATGCGTGAGCGGGCAAGCGGGCGGGCGGGGTGGGCACTACGCTGACCTGAGAGACGAGATGCGCATGCGGTCGATCGATAGGGTGGTAGGTGGGTTTAGGCACATCTACATATTTCTACGTGCCAATGCGATTTTTATGGCTTGTAAATTCATACAATGGTCCCTTAAGCCTTCACGTGAAGTTTCATGGCAAGATGACTCGTTTTCTATTTTTCATGATTTTTGAAATGTTTTGCGGTTTGAGATTTTTTAAAATTATTTCGGAAGGATTTTTGGCCCCAAACTTGGTAGACGTGATCCATGTATTTTTTTTGGCATGCAAAAAACAATTCAGCTAAAACCTTAAAGTGTACAAGATTTTGTGACCATTTGAAAAAAGTGTCCCCATTTCTGACACTTTAATGGCTACTGGCTGCAAACCTATAAAATCTCAAATCCTCTTTAAGGGGCTGTGAGTTCTCGAGGTTTGATGAGGGATAGGGGGCCAATATAAGGGTCAAGTACCAGCACCCATCGCACATCATGGGCGCACACCCCCTCGGCCCCCCCGATCGCCGGAACCCCAATGCCGTTGGTCAAGTTCTCCGACGATGCACCGACGATGGTGCACCGACAAAGAAAAATGTGGCACATGCACATGCCTGAGCCCAAGATGTGCTGTCGGAACCCTCGGTCTGGTCCGATCTTAGACTGGGAAGGAACTCCTTATGCCTAAGCCAACCGATGAAACGAGCGGACGGGCGAGCACTACGTCGGCCAGAGAGACGGGATGTGCAAGCCGTGGATCGATAGGGTTGTAGGTGGGTTTAGGCACATCTTCATATTTCTGTGTGCCAATGCCATTTTTATGGCTTGTAAATTCATACAATTGTCCTTTAAGCCTTCACTAGAAGTTTCATGGCAAGACGACTCGTTTTCTATTTTTCACAATTTTTGATACTTTTTTTTGGTTCGGGATTTTTTAAACTTTTTTTAGAAGGAATTTTGCCCCCAAACTTGGTAGACGTGATCCTTGTATTTTTTTTGGCATGCACAAAAAACTTCAGCTAAAAACTCGAAGTGTACAAGATTTTGTGACCATTTGAAAAAAGTATCCCCATTTCAGACACTTTAATGGCTACTGATAGCAAACTTGTAAAATCTCAAATGCTCTTCAAGGAGGTGTGAGTTCTCGACGTTTGATGAGGGATAGGGTACCAATATAAGGGCCAAGTACCAGCACCCATCGCACATCATGTGCGTAAACCCCCCGGCCCCCTGATCGTCGGAACCCCAATGCCGCCGGTCAGGTTCTCCGGCGATGCTCCGGCGATGGTGCCCCGACGAAGAAAAATGCAACACCAGCACATGCCCGAGCCCAGCATGTGCTGCTGCAACCCTCGGTCTGGTCCAATCTTAGACTGGGAATGAACTCCGTATGCTTAGACTGGAATGAACTCCGTATGCCTAAGTCAACCTACGAAACAAGCGTGCGGGCGCTCAGTCGGCTAGAGGGGCGGGATGCGTAAGCCGGGGATCGGTCAGGTCCCCCTCTACGTGGTGCCGATCCTACTGCCGCACCCCTCGATCCGATCCAATCTTAGACTGGGAATGAACTCCTTATGCCTAAGCCAACCGATGAAATAGTGCCCGCCCGCCAGAGAGACGGGATGTGCAAGCCGTGGATCGATAGGGTGGTAGGTGGGTTTAGGCACATCTTCATGTTTTTGTGTGCCAATGCCATTTTTATGGCTTGTAAATTCATACAATTGTCCTTTAAGCCTTCACTAGAAGTTTCGTGGCAAGACGACTCGTTTTCTATTTTTCACGATTTTAGAAACTTTTTGTGGTTCGGGATTTTTTTAAATTTTTTCAGAAGGATTTTTGGCCCCAAACTTGGTAGACGTGATCCTTGTATTTTTTTTGGCATGCACAAAAATATTCAGCTAAAAACTCGAAGTGTACAAGATTTTGTGACCATTTGAATAAAGTGTCCCCATTTCAGAGAGTTTAATGGCTACTGGCAGCAAACCTATAAAATCTCAAATGCTCTTCAAGGGGGTGTGAGTTCTCGAGGTTTGATGAGGGATAGGGGGCCAATATAAGGGCCAAGTACCAGCACCCATCGCACATCATGTGCGTACACCCCCCGGCCCCCCGATCGTCGGAACCTCAATGCCGCCGGTCAGGTTCTCCGACGATGCTCCGACAATGGTGCCCCGACGAAGAAAAATGCGGCACCAGCACATGCCCGAGTCCAAGATGTGCTGCCGTAACCCTCGGTCCAGTCTGATCTTAGACTGGGAATGAACTTCGTATGTTTAGACTGGGAATGAACTTCGTATGCCTAAGTCAACCTATGAAACAAGCGTGCGGGTTCTCAGTCGGCCAGAGGTGCGAGATGCGTAAGCCGGGGATCGGTCAGGTCCCCCTCTACGTGGTGCCGATCCTACTACTGCAACCCTCGATCCGATCCAATCTTAGACTGGGAATGAACTCTTTATACCTAAGCCAACCGATGAAACGAGTGGGCGGGCGGGTGGGCGGGCACTACGTCGACCAGAGAGACGGGAAGCGCAAGCAATGGATTGATAGGGTGGTATGTGGGTTATAGGCACATTTTCATATATCTGTGTGTCAATGGCATTTTTATGGCTTGTAAATTCATACAATGGTCCCTTAAGCCTTCACATGAAGTTTCATGGCAAGACGACTTGTTTTCTATTTTTCACGATTTTTGAAACTTTTTACGGTTCGGGATCTTTTAAAATTTTTTTGGAAGGAGTTTTGGCCCAAAACTTGGTAGACGTGATCCTTGTATTTTTGTCGGCATGCCCAAAAAAATTCAGCTAAAAACAAAAAGTGTACAAGATTTTGTGACCATTTGAAAAAAATGTCCCCATTTTAGACACTTTAATGGCTACTGGCAGCAAACCTGTAAAATCTGAAATGCTCTTTAAGGGGGTGTGAGTTCTTGAGGTTTGATGAGGGATATGGAGCCAATATAAGGGCCAGGTACCAATACCCATCGTACATCTTGTGCGCACACCCCCCCACGGCCCCCCCGATCACCGAAACCCCAATGCCGTCCATCAGGTCCTCCGACGATGCTCTGGCGATGGTGCCCCGACGAAGAAAAATACGGCACCAGCACACGCTCGAGCCTAGCATGTGCTGCCATAACCCTTGGTCTGGTCCGATCTTAGACTGGGAATGAACTCCGTATGCCTAAGTCGTCCCACGGAACGAGCGTGCCGGCAATTAGCCGGCTAGAGGGGCGGGATGCGCAAGTCGAGGATTGGTCGGGTCCCCCTCTGCGTGCTATCGATCCTGCTGCCACAACCATCCATCCTGTCTAATCTTAGACTGGGAATGAACTTCGTATGCATAAGCCAACTGATGAAACAAGCGGGCGGGCAGGTGGGCGGGTACTACGCCAGCCAGAGAGACGGGATGCCCAAGCCGTGGATCGATAGGGTGGTAGGTGGGTTTAGGCACATCTTCATATTTCTGCATGCCAATGCCATTTTTATGGCTTGTAAATTCATAAAATGGTCCCTTAAGCCTTCACGTGAAGTTTCATGGCAAGATGACTCGTTTTCTATTTTTCACGATTTTTGAAACTTTTTGAGGTTCAATATTTTGTAAAATTTTTTTGGAAGGAGTTTTGGCCCCAAACTTGGTAGACGTGATCCTTTTATTTTTGTTCACATGCACAAAAAAATTCAGCTAAAAACTCGAAGTGTACAAGATTTTGTGACCATTTGAAAAAAGTGTCCCCATTTCAGACACTTTAATGGCTACTGGCAGCAAACCTGTAAAATCTCAAATGCTCTTTAAGGGGGTGTGAGTTCACGAGGTTTGATGAATGATAGGGGGCCAATATAAGGGCCAAGTACCAGCATCCATCGCACATCATGTGCGCACACCCCTTGGCCCCCTGATCGTCGGAACCCCAATGCTGCTGGTCAAGTTCTCCGAAGATGGTGCCCCCGCGAAGAAAAATGTGGCACCAGCACATGCCCGAGTCCAGCATGTGCTGCCGCGACCCTCGATCTGGTCCGATCTTGGATTGGGAATGAACTTCGTATGCCTAAGTCAACCCACGAAACGAGCATGCAGGCAATCAACCGGTTAGAGGGGCGGGATGCGCAAGTCGTGGATCGGTCGAGTCCCCCTCTGCGTGCTGCCGTAACCATCAGTCTGGTCCAATCTTAGACTGGGAATGAACTCTGTATGCCTAAGCCAACTGATGAAACAAGCGGGCAGGCGGGCGAGTGGGTACTACGTCAGCCAGAGAGACGGGATGCCCAAGTCGTGGATCGATAGGGTGGTAGGTGGGTTTAGGCACATCTTTATATTTTTGCATGCCAATGCCATTTTTATGGCTTGTAAATTCATACGACGGTCCCTTAAGCCTTCACGTGAAGTTTCATGGCAAGACAACTCATTTTCTATTTTTCATGATTTTCGAAACTTTTTGGGGTTCAGGATTTTTTAAAATTTTTTTGGAAGGAGTTTTGGCCCCAAACATGGTAGATGTGATCCTTGTATTTTTTTTCACATGCACAAAAAAATTCAGCTAAAAACGCAAAGTGTACAAGATTTTGTGACCATTTGAAAAAAGTGTCCCCATTTCAAACACTTTAATGGCTACTGGCAGCAAACCAGTAAAATCTCAAATGCTCTTTAAGGGGGTGTGAGTTCTCAAGGTTTGATGAGGGATAGGGGGCCAATTTAAGCGCCAAGTACTAGCACCCATCGCACATCCTGTGCGCACACACCCCCCGACCCCCCGTTCGTCGGAACCCCAATGCCATCTGACGATGGTGCCCCGGTGAAGAAAAATGCGGCACCAGCACATGCTCGAGCCCAACATGTGCTGTCGCAACCCTCAGTCCGGTCTGATCTTAGACTGGGAATGAACACCGTATGCTTAGACTAGGAATGAACTCCGTATGCCTAACTCAAGCCACGAAACGAGCGTGCGGGCGCTGAGTCGGCCAGAGGGGTGGGATGCGCAAGCCGGGGATCGATCAGGTCCCCCTCTATGTGCTGCCGATCGTGCTGCCGTAACCCTCGATCTGATCTAATCTTAGACTGGGAATAAACTTCGTATGCCTAAGCCAGCCGACGAAACGAGCGGACGGGCGGGCGGGCAGGCACTACGTCGACCAGAGAGACGGGATGCACAAGCCGTGGATCGATAGGGTGGTAGGTGGGTTTAGGCACATCTTCATATTTCTACGTGTGAATGCCATTTTTATGGCTTGTTAATTCATACAATGGTCCCTTAAGCCTTTACATGAAGTTTCATGGCAAGACGACTCGTTTTCTATTTTTCACGATTCTCGAAACTTTTTGCAGTTCGGCATTTTTTAAAATTTTTTTGGAAGGAGTTTTGGCCCCAAACTTGGTAGACATGATCCTTGTATTTTTGTTGGCATGCACAAAAACATTCAGCTAAAAACTCGAAGTCTACAAGATTTTGTGACCATTTGAAAAAGGTGTCCACATTTCAGACACTTTAATGGCTACTGGTAGCAAACCTGTAAAATCTCAAATGCTCTTTAAGGGGGTTTGAGTTCTCGAGGTTGATGAGGGATAGGGGGCCAATATAAGGGCCAAGTACCAGCACCCATCACACATCATGCGTGCACACCCCCCCGGCCCCTTCGATCGTCGGAACCCCAATGCCGTCTGGTGATGGTGCCCCGATGAAGAAAAATACGACGCCAGCATGTGCTACCGTAACCCTCGGTCCGATCTGATCTTAGATAGGGAATGAACTCCGTATGCCTAAGTCAAGCCACGAAACGAGCGTACGGGCGCTCAGTCGGCCAGAGGGGCGAAATGCACAATCCGAGGATCGACCGGGTCCCCTTCTACATGCTGCGGATCCTGTTGCCGCAACCCTCGACCCGATCTGATCTTAGACTGGGAATGAACTCCGTATTCCTAAGCCAACCGATGAAACGAGCGGGAGGGCGGGCACTACGCCAGCTAGAGAGACGAGATGCGTAAGCTGTGGATCGATAGGGTGGTAAGTGGGTTTAGGCACATCTTCATATTTCTACGTGCCAATGCCATTTTTATGGCTTGTAAATTTGTACAATGGTCCCTTAAGCCGTCACATGAGGTTTAATGGCAAGATGACTCGTTTTCTATTTTTCTCATTTTTCAAAACTTTTTGTGGTTCAAGATTTTTTAAAATTTTTTTGGAAGGAGTTTTGGACCCAAACTTGGTAGCCATGATCCTTGTATTTTTGTTGGCATGCACAAAAAAATTCAACTAAAAACTCAAAATGTACAAGATTTTCTGCCCATTTGAAAAAAGTGTCCCCATTTTAGACACTTTAACGGCTACTAGCAGCAAACCTGTAAAATCTCAAATGCTCTTTAAGGGGGTGTGAGTTCTCGAGGTTTGATGAGGGATAGGGGGCCAATATAAGGGCCAAGTACCAGCACCAATCGCACATCATGTGCGTACACCCCCCCGACCCCCCCGATCACCGGAACCCTAATGCCGCCAGTTAGGTTCTCTGACGATGCTCCGACGATGGTGCCCTGACGAAGAAAAATACGGCACCAGCACATGCCCGAGCCCAGCATGTGCTACCGCAACCCTTGGTCTGGTCCGATCTTAGACTGGGAATGAACTCCATTTGCTTAGACTGGGAATGAACTCTGCATGCCTAAGTCAACCCACGAAACGAGTGTGCGAGCGCTCAGTCGGCCAGAGGGGCGGGATGTGTAAGCCAGGGATCAGCCGGGTCCCCCTCTGTGTGCTGCCGATTCTACTGCCCAACCCTCGATCCGGTCCAATCTTAGACTGGGAATGAACTACGTATGCCTAAGCCAACTGACGAAACGAGTGGACGGACGGGTAGGCGGGCACTATGCCGGCCAGAGCGACGGGATGCGCAAGCCGTGGATCGATAGGGTGGTAGGTGGGTTTAGGCACATCTTCATATTTCTAAGTGCCAATGCCATTTTTATGGCTTGTTAATTCATACAATGGTCCTTTAAGCCTTCACGTGAAGTTTCATGGCAAGACGACTCGTTTTCTATTTTTCATGATTTTTGAAACTTTTTACGGTTCTGGATTTTTTAAAATATTTTCAGAAGGAGCTTTGGCCCCAAACATGGTAGACATGATCCTTGTATTTTTTTTCGCATGCACAAAAAAAATCAACTAAAAACTCGAAGTGTAGGAGATTTTGTGACCATTTGAAGAAAGTGTCCCCATTTCAAACACTTTAAAGGCTACTGGCAGCAAACCTGTAAAATCTCAAATGCTCTTTAAAGGGGTGTGAGTTCTTGAGGTTTGATGAGGGATAGGGGGCCAATAAAAGGGCCAAGTACCAGCACCCATCGCACATCATGTGCGCACACCCCCCCGGCCCCTCCGATCGTCAGAACCCCAATGCCGTTGGTCAGATTCCCCGGTGATGCTCTGACGATCGTGCCCCGACGAAGAAAAATACGACACCAGCACATGCCCGAGCCCAGCATGTGCTGTCGCAACCCTCGGTCTGGTCGAATCTTAGATCGGAATGAACTCCATATGCTTAGACTGGGAATGAACTCCATATGCATAAATCAACCCACGAAACGAGCGTGCGGGCACTCAGCCGGCCAGAGGGGCACGATGCGTAAGCCGGGGATCGGTTGGGTCACCCTCTACATGTTGCCGATCCTGCTGCCACAACCCTCGGTCCGATATGATCTTAGACTAGGAATGAACTCTGTATGCCCAAGCCAATCGATGAAACGAGCGGGCGGGCGGGCACTACGTCGACCAGAGAGACGGGATGCGTAAGCCGTGGATCGATAGGGTGGTAGGTGGGTTTAGGCACATCTCCATATTTCTGCATTCCAATGCCATTTTTATGGCTTGTAAATTCATACAAGGGCCAAGTACCAGCACCCATCATACATCATGTGCGCACACCCCCCGACCCCCCGATCGCGAAACCCCAATGCCGCTAGTCAGGTTCTCCGGCGATGGTGCCCCGGCGTAGAAAAATGCAGCACCAGCACATGCCCAAGGCCAGCATATACTGTCGCAACCCTCCATCCGGTCCGATCTTAGATTTGAAATGAACTACGTATGCCTAAGTCAACCCACAAAACGAGCATGCGGGCGCTCAGCCGACCAGAGGGGTGGGGTACGTAAGTCGAGGATCTGCTGGGTCCCACTCTATGTGCTATCGATCCTACTATCGTGACCCTCGGGCGGGCAGGTGGGCACTACGCTGGCCAGAGAGATAGGATGCGCAAGTCGTGGATCGATAGGCTGGTAGGTGGGTTTAGGCACATCTTCATATTTCTGTGTGCCAATGCCATTTTTATGGCTTGTAAATTCATACAATGGTCCCTTAAGCCTTCACGTGAAGTTTCATGGCAACACGACTCGTTTTCTATTTTTCATGATTTTTAAAACTTTTTAGGGTTCAGCATTTTTTAAAATTTTTTCGGAAGGATTTTTGACCCCAAACCTGGTAGACATGATCCTTGTATTTTTGTTGGCATGCACAAAAAAATTCAGCTAAAAACTTGAAGTTTACAAGATTTTGTGACCATTTGAAAAAGGTGTCCCCATTTCAGACATTTTAATGGCTACTGGCAGCAAACTTGTAAAATCTCAAATGTTCTTTAAGGGGGTGTGAGTTCTCGAGGTTTGATGAGGGATAGGAGGCCAATATAAGGGCCAAGTACCAGCACCTATCGGACATCATGTGTGCACACCCCCCCGGCCCCCCCATCGCCAGAACCCCAATGCCGTCGGTCAGGTTCTTTATGATGCTCCGGTGATGGTGCCCCGGTGAAGAAAAATGTGGCACCAGCACATGCCCGAGCCCAGTATGTGCTGCCGTAACCCTCGGTCTGGTCCGATCTTAGATTGGGAATGAACTCCGTATGCTTAGACTGGGAATGAACTCTGTATGCCTAAGTCAACCCCACGAGACGATCGTGCGGGTGCTCAGCTGGCCAGAGGGGCAGGATGCATAAGCCGGGGATCGACTGGGTCCCCCTCTGCGTGCTACTGATCCTACCGCTGCAACCCTCAGTCCGGTCTAATCTTAGACTGGGAATGAACTCCGTATGCCTAAGCTAACCGACGAAACGAACGGACTGGCAGGCGGGCGGGCACTACGTCGGCCAGAGAGACAGGATGTGCAAGCCGTGGATCGATAGGGTGGTAGGTGGGTTTAGGCACATCTTCATATTTCTGCATGCCAATATCATTTTTATGGCTTGTAAATTCATACAATGGTCCCTTAAGCCTTCACGTGAAGTTTCATGGCAAGACGACTCGTTTTCTATTTTTCAAGATTTTGGAAACTTTTGCGGTTCGAGATTTTTTAAAATTTTTTCGAATGGAGTTTTGGCCCCAATTGGTAGACGTGATCCTTGTATTTTTCTTGGCATGCACAAACAAATTCAGCTAAAAACTCGAAGTGTACAAGATTTTGTGACCATTTGAAAAAAGTGTCCCCATTTCAGACACTTTAATGGCCACTGGCAGCAAACCTGTAAAATCTCAAATGCTCTTTAAGGGGGTGTGAGTTCTCGAGGTTTGATGAGGGATAGGGGGCCAATATAAGGGCCAAGTACCAGCACCCATCACATATCATGTGCGCACACACACCCCGGCCCCCCCGATCGTCGGAACCCCAATGCCGTCGATCAGGTTCTCCAGTGATGCTCCGACGATGGTGCCCCGACGAAGAAAAATGCGGCACCAGCACATGCCTGACCCTAGCATGTGCTGCCGTAACCCTTGGTCTGATCCAATCTTAGACTGGGAATGAACTCTATATGCTTAGACTGGGAATGAACTCTGTATGCCAAAGTCAACCCATGAAACGAGCGTGCGGGGGCTCAGCTGGGGAAAGGCGCGGGATGCACAAGCCGGGAATCAGTCGGGTCCCCCTCTACGTGCTGCTGATCCTGCTGCCACAACCCTCAGTCTGATCTGATCTTAGACTAGGAATGAACTCTGTATGCCTAAGCCAACTGACAAAACGAGCGGGCGGGCAGGCAGGCGGGCACTACGCCTGCCAGAGAGACGGGATGTGCAAGCCGTGGATCGATAGGGTGGTAGGTGGGTTTAGGCACATCTTCATATTTCTACGTGCCAATGCCATTTTTATGGCTTGTAAATTCATATAGTGGTCCCTTAAGCCTTCATGTGAAGTTTCATGGCAAGACGACTCGTTTTCTATGTTTCACGATTTTTGAAACTTTTTTGTGATTCAGGATTTTTTTAAATTTTTTCAGAAGGAGTTTTGGCCCCAAACTTAGTAGACATGATCCTTGTATTTTTGTTGGCATGCATAAAAACATTCGCTAAAAACTTGATGTGTACAAGATTTTGTGACCATTTGAAAAAAGTGTCCCCATTTCAGACACCTTAATCGCTATTGGCAGCAAACCTGTAAAATCTCAAATGCTCTTTGAGGGGGTGTGAGTTCTCGAGGTTTGATGAGGGATAGGGGGCCAATATAAGAGCCAAGTACCAGCACCCATCACACATCATGTGCGCACAGTCCCCCCGACCCCCCCGATCGCAGGAACCCCAATGCCACTGGTCAGGTTCTCTGGCGATGCTCCAACGATGGTGCCCCAACGAAGAAAAATGCGGCACCAACACATGCCCAAGCCCATCATGTGCTACTGTAACCCTCGGTCCGATCCGATCTTAGACTGGGAATGAACTTCGTATGCTTAGACTGGGACTGAACTCCGTATGCCTAAGTTAACCCACGAAACGTGCTTGTGGGCGCTTAGCCAGCCAGAGGGGCGAGATGCGCAACTGGAGGATCGATCGGGTCCCCCTCTGCATCCTGTCGATCTTGCTACCGCAACCCTTGATCCGTTCTGATCTTACACTGGGAATGAACTCCGTATGCCTAAGCCAATCGACGAAACGAGTAGGCGGGCGGGCGGGCGGGCACTATGTCAGCCATAGAGATGGCATGCGCAAGCCGTGGATCGATATGGTGGTAGGTGGGTTTAGGCACATCTTCATATTTCTGCATGCCAATGCCATTTTTATGGATTGTAAATTCATACAATGGTCCCTTAAGCCTTCACTTGAAGTTTCATGGCAAGACGACTCGTTTTCTATTTTTCACGATTTTCAAAACTTTTTATGGTTCGGGATTTATTAAAATTTTTTCGGAAGCATTTTTGGCCAAACTTGGTAGATGTGATCCTTGTATTTTTGTTGGCATGCACAAAAAAATTCAGCCAAACACTCAAAGTGTACAAGATTTTGTGACCATTCGAAAAAAGTGTCCCCATTTAAGACACTTTAATGGCTACTGGTAGCAAACCTGGGAAAGAACTCCGTATGCCTATGCCAACCGACGAAACGAGCGGGCGGGCTGGCGTACAGGTGGACGGGCGGGCACTACGTCGGCCAAAGAGACGGGATACACAAGCCGTGGATCGATAGGGTGGTAGGTGGGTTTAGGCACATCTTCATATTTCTACGTGCCAATGCCATTTTTATGGCTTGTAAATTCATACAATGGTCCCTTAAGCCTTCACGTGAAGTTTCACGACAAGACGACTCATTTTCTATTTTTCATGATTTTTGAAATTTTTTACGGTTCGAGATTTCTTAAAATTTTTTCAGTAGGAGTTTTGGCCCTAAACCTAGTAGACGTGATCCTTGTATTTTTGTTGACATGCATAAAAAAACATCAGCTAAAAACTCGAAGTGTATAAGATTTTGTGACCATTTGAAAAAACTGTCCCCATTTCAGACACTTTAATGGCTACTGGCAGCAAACCTGTAAAATCTCAAATGCTCTTTAATGGGGTGTGAGTTCTCAAGGTTTGATGAGGGATAGGGGGCCAATATAAGGGCCAAGTACCAGCACCCATCGCACATCATGTGCACACACCCCCCGGCCCCCCAGATCGCCGGAACCCCAATGCCGTCGATCAAGTTCTCTGGCGATGCTCCGGCGATGGTGCCCCAATGAAGAAAAATGCGGCACCAGCACATGCCCGAGCCCAACATGTGCTGCCGTAACCCTCGGTCTGGTCCGATCGTAGACTGAGAATGAACTCCGCACGCTTAGACTGGGAATGAACTTTGTATGCCTAAGTCAACCTATGAAACGAGTGCACGGGCGCTCAACCATCCAGAGGGGCGGGATGCGCAAGCCGGGGATCGATCGGATCCCCCTCTGCGTGCTGCCGATCCTACTGCAGCAACCCTCGGTTCGGTCCAATCTTAGACTGGGAATGAACTCCGTATGCCTAAGCCAACCGATGAAACGAGCGGGCGGGCGGGCAGGCGGGTACTACGTCGGCCAGAGAGACGAGATGTGCAAGCCGTGGATCGATAGAGTGGTAGGTGGGTTTAGGCACATCTTCATATTTCTATGTGCCAATGCCATTTTTATGGCTTGTATATTCATACAATGGTCCCTTAAGCCTTCACGTGAAGTTTCATGACAAGACGACTCGTTTTCTATTTTTCACGATTTTTGAAACTTTTTACGGTTCGAGATTTCTTAAAATTTTTTCGGTAGGAGTTTTGGCCCTAAACCTAGTAGACGTGATCCTTGTATTTTTGTTGACATGCATAAAAAAACATCAGCTAAAAACTCGAAATGTACAAGATTTTGTGACCATTTGAAAAAACTGTCCCCATTTCAGACACTTTAATGGCTACTAGCAGCAAACCTGTAAAATCTCAAATGTTCTTTAACGGGGTGTGAGTTCTCAAGGTTTGATGAGGGATAGGGGGCCAATATATGGGCCAAGTACCAGCACCCATTGCACATCATGTGCACACACCCCCCGGCCCCCCAGATCACCGGAACCCCAATGCCGCCGATCAAGTTCTCTAGCGATGCTCCGGCGATGGTGCCGCAACGAAGAAAAATGCAGCAGCAGCACATGCCCGAGCCCAACATGTGGTGCCGTAACCCTCGGTCTCGTCCGATCGTAGACTGGGAATGAACTCCGCATGCTTAGACTGGGAATGAACTCCGTATGCCTAAGTCAACCTATGAAACGAGCGTGCGGGCGCTCAGTCGGCCAGAGGGGCGGGATACGTAAACCGGGGATCGGTCGGATCCCCCTCTGTGTGCTACCGATCCTACTCCAGCAACCCTCGATCCAGTCCAATCTTAGACTGGGAATGAACTCCGTATGCCTAAGCCAAACGATGAAACGAGCGGGCGGGCGGGCAGACGGTTACTACGTCGGCTAGAGAGACGGATGTGCAAGCCGTGGATCGATAGGGTGGTAGGTGGGTTTAGGCACATCTTCATATCTTTGCCTACCAATGTCATTTTTACGGCTTGTAAATTCATACAATGGTCCCTTAAGCCTTTACGTGAAGTTTCATGGCAAGACGACTCATTTTCTATTTTTCACGATTTTTGAAACTTTTTGCTGTTCGGGATTTTTTTAAATTTTTTCAGAAGGTGTTTTGGCCCTAAACTTGGTAGACATGATCCTTGTATTTTTGTTGGAATGCACAAAAACATTCAGCTAAAAACTCGAAGTGTACAAGATTTTGTGACCAGTTGAAAAAACTATCCCCATTTCAGACACTTTAATGGCTATTGGTAGCAAACCTGTAAAATCTCAAATGCTCTTTAATGAGGTGTGAGTTCTCAAGGTTTAATGAGGGATAGGGGGCCAATATAAGGGCCAAGTACCAGCACGCATCGCACATCATGTGCACACACCCCCCGGCCCCCCAGATCGTCGGAACCCCAATGCCGTCGGTCAAGTTCTCTGGCGATGCTCCAGCGATGGTGCCCCAGTGAAGAAAAATGCGGCACCAGCACATGCCTGAGCCCAACATGTGCTGCCGTAACCCTCGATCTGGTCCGATCTTAGACTGGGAATGAACTCCGCACGCTTAGACTGGGAATGAACTCCGTATGCCTAAGTCAACCCATGAAACGAGCGTGAGGGCGCTCAGCCGGCCAGAGGGGCGGGATGGCAAGCTGGGGATGGGCCGGGTCCCCCTCTATGTGCTATTGATCCTGCTGCCACAACCCTCAGTCCGGTCCAATCTGAGACTGGGAATTAACTCCGTATGCCTAAGCTGACCGACGAACGAGCGGGCACTACGCGGGCCAAAGAGACGGGATGCGCAAGCCGTGGATCGATAGGGTGGTAGGTGGGTTTAGCCGCATCTTTGTATTTCTGCATGCCAATGCCATTTTTATGGCTTATAAATTCATATAATGGTCTCTTAAGCCTTCACGTGAAGTTTCATGGCAAGGCGACTCATTTTTTATTTTTCACGATTTTTGAAAATTTTTGCGGTTCGGGATTTTTTAAAATTTTTTTAGAAAGAGTTTTGGCCCCAAACTTACGTGATCCTTGTATTTTTGTTGGCATGCACAAAAAAAATTAGCTAAAAACTCGAAGTGTACAAGATTTTGTGACCAGTCGAAAAAAGTGTCCCCATTTCAGACACTTTAATGGCTACTAGCAGCAAACCTGTAAAATCTCAAATGCTCTTTAAGGGGGTGTGAGTTCTCAAGGTTTGATGAGGGATAGGGGGCCAATATAAAGGCCAAGTACCAGCACCCATCGCACATCATGTCCGCACACCCCCCCGGCCCCCCTGATCGCCGGAACCCCAATACCTCCAATCAGGTTCTTCGGCGATGCTCCGACGATGGTGCCCCAACGAAGAAAAATGCGGCACCAGCACATGCCTGAGCCCAGCATGTGTTGCCGCAACCCTTGGTCTGTTCTGATCTTAGACTGGGAATGAACTTCGTATGCTTAGACGAGGAATGAACTTTGTATGCCTTAGTGAACCCATGAAACGAGCATGCGTGAGCTCAGTCAGCCAGAAGTGTGGGATGCACAAGCCGGGGACAGGCCGGGTCCCCCTCTGTTTGCTGTCGATCCTGCTGTCGTAAGCCTCGGTCCAGTCTGATTTTAGATTAGGAATGAACTCCGTATGCCTAAGCCAACCGACGAAACGAGTGGCCAGGCGGGCGGGCGGGCACTACGGCAGCCAGAGAGACGGGATGCACAAGCCGTGGATCGATAGGGTGGTAGGTGGGATGCAACCCTCGGTCTGATCTGATCTTGGACTGGGAATGAACTCAGTATGCTTAGACTAGGGATGAACTCCGTATGCCTAAGTCAACCCATAAAACGAGCGTGCGAGCGCTCAGCTGGCCAGAGGGGCGGGATGCACAAGCCGGGGATCGGCCGGGTACTCCTCTGCGTGCTATCGTAACCCTACTACCGCAACACTCAGTTCAGTCTGATCTTAGATTGGGAATGAACTCCTATACCTAAGCCAACCGACGAAACGAGCGGGCGGGTGGGCAGTACGTCGGCCAGAGAGACGAGATGCGTAAGCCGTGGATCGATAGGGTGGTAGGTGGGTTTAGGCAAATCTTCATATTTTTGCATGCCAATGCCATTTTTATGGCTTGTAAATTCATACAATGGTCCCTTAAGCCTTGACGTGAAGTTTCATGGCAACACGACTCGTTTTCTATTTTTCACGATTTTCAAAACTTTTTGCTGTTCAGGTTTTTTTTTAATTTTTTTGGAAGGAGTTTTGGCCCCAAACTTTATAGACCTGATCCTTATATTTTTGTTGGCAGGCACAAAAAAATTCAGCTAAAAACTCGAAGTGTAGAAGATTTTGTGACCATTTGAAAAAAGTGTCCCCATTTAAGACACTTTAATGGCGACTGGCAGCAAACTTGTAAAATATCGAATGCTTTTTAAGGGGGGGTGAGTTCTTGAGGTTTGATGAGGGATAGGGGGCCAATATAAGGGCCAAGTACCAGCACCCATCGCACATCATGTGCGCACACCCCCCCCGACCCCCCCGATCGCCGAAACCCCAATGCCGTCGGTCAGGTTCTCCGGTGATGCTCCGACGATGGTGCCCCGGTGAAGAAAAATACGGCACCAGCACATGCTCGAGCCCAGCATGTGCTGCCGTAACCCTCGGACGAGCGTACGGGCGCTCAGCCGGCTAGAGGGGCGGGATGCACAAGCCAGGGATTGGTCGGGTACCCCTCTGCGTGCTGCCAATCCTATTGCCACAACCCTCGGTCTGATCTGATCTTAGATTGGGAATGAACTCCGTATGCCTAATCCAACCGACGAAACAAGCAGGCTGGCGGGCACTACGTCTGCCAGGGAGACGGGATGCGTAAGCCGTAAATCGATAGGGTGGTAGGTGGGTTTAGGCACATCTTCATATTTCTGCATGCCAATGCCATTTTTATGGATTGTAAATTCATACAATGGTCCCTTAAGCCTTCACATGAAGTTTAATGGCAAGACGACTCGTTTTCTATTTTTCATGATTTTTGAAACTTTTTGCAGTTCAGGATTTTTTAAACTTTTTTTTAAGGAGTTTTGGCCCCAAACTTGGTAGACATGATCCTTGTATTTTTGCTGGCATGCACAAAAAAATTCAGATAAAAACTCAAAGTGTACAAGATTTTGTGACCATTTCAAAAAAGTGTCCCCATTTTAGACACTTTAATGGCTACTGGCAGTAAACCTGTAAAATCTCAAATGCTCTTTAAGAGGGTGTGAGTTCACGAGATTTGATGACGGATAGGGGGCCAATATAAGAGCCAAGTACCAGCACCCATCGCACATTTTGTGCGCACACCCCTCCGGCCCCCTCAATCGTCGAAACCCTAATGCCGCCAGTCAGGTTCTCTGGCGATGCTCCGATGATAGTGCCCCAGCGAAGAAAAATGTCGCACCAGCACATGTCCGAGCCCAGCATGTGCTGCCGTAACCCTTGGTCCGGTCTGATCATAGATTGGGAATGAAGTTCGTATGCTTAGACTGGGAATGAACTCTATATGCCTAAGTCAACCCACGAAACGAGCGTATGGGCGCTCAACCGACCAGAGGGGCGGGATGCGCAAGCCAGGGATTGGTCGGGTCCCCTATGCGTGCTGCCGATCCTGCTGCCGCAACCCTCAATCGAGGAAATGAGCGGGCGAGCGGGCGGGCGGGCACTACGCCGGCCAGAGAGACGAGATGCGCAAGCCATGGATCGATAGGGTGGTAGGTGGGTTTAGGCACAGCTTCATATTTCTGCATGCCAATGCCATTTTTATGGCTTGTAAATTCATACAATGGTCCCTTAAGCCTTCACGTGAAGTTTCTTGGCAAGACGACTCGTTTTCTATTTTTCACGATTTTCAAAACTTTTTGTGGTTCGAGATTTTTTAAATTTTTTTCGGAAGGCGTTTTGCCCCAAACTTGGTGGACGTGATCCTTGTATTTTTTTTGGCATGCATAAAAAAATTCAGCTAAAAACTCGAAGTGTACAAGATTTTGTGACCGTTTGAAAAAAGTGTCCCCATTTTAGACAATTTAATGGCTACTGGCAGCAAACCTGTAAAATCTCAAATGCTCATTAAGGGGGTGTGAGTTCTCGAGGTTTGATGAGGGATAGGGGGCCAATATAAGGGCCAAGTACCAGCACCCATCGCACATGATTTGCGCACACCCCCCGGCCCCCCGATCATCAGAACCCAAAGGATACCGGTCAGGTTCCCCGGTGATAGTGCCCCGATGAAGAAAAATGCAGCACCAGCACATGCCCGAGCCCAGCATGTGCTGTTGCAACCCTCGGTCCGATCAGATCTTGGACTGGGAATGAACCCAGTAAGCTTAGACTGGGAATGAACTCCGTATGCCTAAGTCAACCCACGAAACGAGCGTGCGGGCGCTCAGCTAGACAGAGGGGCGGGATGCACAAGCCGGGGATCAGTCGGGTCCCCTTCTACATGCTGCCAATCCTGCTGTCGTAACCCTCAGTCCGGTCTGATCTTAGACTGGGAATGAACTCCGTCTGCGCAAGCCGTGGATCGATAGGGTGGTAGGTGGATTTAGGCACATCTTTATATTTTTGGGTGCCAATGCCATTTTTATGGCTTGTAAATTAATAAAATGGTCCCTTAAGCATTCACATGAAGTTTCATGGCAAGACCACTCGTTTTCTATTTTTCATCATTTTTGAAACTTTTTTCGGTTCGGGATTTTAAAATTTTTTCGGAAGGAGTTTTGGCCCCAAACTTGGTACACGTGATCCTTGTATTTTTGTTGGCATGTACTAAAAAATTCAGCTAAAAACTCGAAGTATACAAGATTTTGTGACCATTTGAAAAAAGTGTCCCCATTTCAGACACTTTAATGGCTACTGGCAGTAAACCTGTAAAATCTCAAATGCTCTTTAAGGGGGTGTGAGTTCTCGAGGTTTGATTAGGGATAGGTGGCGAGTATAAGGGCCAAGTACCAGCACCCATCGCACATCATGTGCGCACACCCCCCAGCCCCCTCGATCACCGGAACCCCAATGCCGCCGATCAGGTTCTCCGGCAATGCTCCGACGATGGTGCCCCGACGAAGAAAAATGCGGCACCAGCATATGCCTGAGCCCAGCATGTGCTGCCACAACCCTCGGTCTGGTCTGATCTTAGACTAGGAATGAACCCCGTATGCCTAAGTCTACCCACGAAATGAGCGTGCGGGCGCTCAACTGGCCAGAGGGGCGGGATGCGCATGCCAAGGATTGGTCAGGTCCACCTCTGCATGCTGCCGATCCTGCAGCTGTAACCCTCTGTCCGATCTGATCTTAGACTAGGAATGAACTCCATATCCCTAAGCCAATCGACGAAACGTGCGAACGGGTGGGCGGGCACTACGCCGGCCAGAGAGACGAGATGCGCAAGCCATGGATCGATAGGGTGGTAGGTGGGTTTAGCCACATCTTCATATTTCTACATGCCAGTGCCATTTTTATGGCTTGTAAATTCATACAACGGTCACTTAAGCCTTCACGGGAAGTTTCATGGCAAGACGACTCGTTTTCTATTTTTCACGATTTTCAAAACTTTTTACGGTTCAAGATTTTTAAAATTTTTTCGGAAGGAGTTTTGGCCGCAAACTTGGTAGACGTGATCCTTGTATTTTTGTTGGCATGCATAAAAAAATTTACCTAAAAACTCGAAGTGTACAAGATTTTGTGAATATTTGAAAAAAGTGTCCCCATTTCAGACACTTTAATGGCTACTGGCAGCAAACCTGTAAAATCTCAAATGCTCTTTAAGGGGTGTGAGTTCTTGAGGTTTGATGAGGGATAGGGGGCCAATATAAGAGCCAAGTACCAGTACCCATCACACCTCATGTGCGCACACCCCCCCGACCCCCCCGATCGTCGAAACCCCAATGCCACCGATCAAATTCTCTGATGATGCTTCGACGATGGTGCCCCAACGAAGAAAAATGCGGCACCAGCACATCCCCGAGCCCAGCATGTGCTGTCGTAACCCTCGGTCCGATCAGATCTTGGACTGGGAATGAATCTAGTAAGCTTAGACTGGGAATGAACTCCATATGCCTAAGTCAACCCACGAAACGAGCGTGCGGGCGCTCAGCTAGACAGAGAGGCGGGATGCACAAGCCGGGGATCAGTCGGGTCCCCTTCTATGTGCTGTCAATCCTACTGTCATAACCCTCGGTCCGGTCTGATCTTATACTGGAATGAACTCCGTATGCCTAAGCCAACTGACAAAATGAGCGGACGGGCGGGCGGGCACTACGTCGGCCAAAGAGATGGGATGCGCAAGCCGTGAATCGATAGGGTGGTAGGTTTGTTTGGGCACATCTTCATATTTTTGCATGCCAATGCCATTTTTATGGCTTGTAAATTCATACAATGGTCCCTTAGGCCTTCACATGAAGTTTAATGGCAAGACGACTCGTTTTCTATTTTCACGATTTTTAAAACTTTTTGCGGTTCAGGATTTTTTAAAATTTTTTCGGATGGTGTTTCGACCAAAAACTTGGTAGACAAGATCCTTGTATTTTTGTTGTCATGCGCAAAAACATTCAGCTAAAAACTCGAAGTGTACAGGATTTTGTGACCATTTGAAAAAAGTGTCCCCAATTCAGACACTTTAATGGCTACTGGCAGCAAACCTGTAAAATCTCAAATGCTCTTTAAGGGGGTGTGAGTTCTCGAGGTTTGATGAGGGATAGGGGGCCAATATAAGGGCCAAGTACCAGCACCCATCACACATCATGTGCGCACACCCCTCGGCCCCCTCGATCGCTGGAACCTCAATGCCGCCGATCAGGTTCTCCGATGATGCTCTGGTGATAGTGTCCGGGCAAAGAAAAATGTAGCACCAGCACATGCTCGAACCCAGCATGTGCTGCCACAACCCTCGGTCCGGTCCGATCTTAGATTGGAATGAACTCCGTATGCTTAGACTAGGAATGAACTCCGTATGCCTAAGTCAACACATGAAATGAGCGTGCGGGCGCTCAGCTGGCCAGAGGGGCGGGATGTGCAAGCCGAGGATCGGTCGGGTCCCTTTTTACGTGCTATTGATCCTGCTGCCGCAACCCTCGGTCCGGTCCAATCTTAGACTGGGAATGAACTCCGTATGCCTATGCCACCCGACGAAATGAGTGGGCGGGCGTGCGGGCAATACACTGGCCAGAAAGGTGGGATGCGTAAGCCGTGGATCGATAGGGTGGTAGGTGGGTTTAGCACATCTTCATAATGGCTACTGGCAAAAAACCTGTAAAATCTCAAATGCTCTTTGAAAGGGTGTGAGTTCTCGAGGTTTGATGAGGGATGGGGCCAATATAAGGGCCAGGTACCAACACCCATCGCACATCATGTTCGCACACCCCCTCGGCCCCCCCAATTGCCGAAACCCCAATGCCATCGATCAAGTTCTCAGGTGATGTTTCAGCGATGGTGCCCCGGTGAAGAAAAATACGGCACCAACACATGCCCGAGCCCAGCATGTGCTGTCGTAACCCTCGGTCCAATCTGATCTTAGACTGGGAATGAACTCAGTATGCTTAGACTGGGGATGAACTCCGTATGCCTAAGTCAACCCACGAAACGAGCGTGCGGGTGCTCAGCTGGCCAAAGGGGTGGGATGCACAAGCCAGGGATCGGTCGGGTTCCCCTCTGCGTGCTACCGATCCTGTTGTCGTAACCCTCGGTCTGGTCTGATCTTAGATTGGGAATGAACTCCGTATGTCTAAGCCAACCGATGAAATGAGCGGGTGGGCAGGCGGACGGGCGGGCACTACGTCGACGAGAGAGTTGGGATGCGCAAGCCGTGGATCAATAGGGTGGTAGGTGGGTTTGGACAAATCTTCATATTTTTACGTGCCAATGCCATTTTTATGGCTTGTAAATTCATACAATGGTCCCTTAGGCCTTCACGTGAAGTTTCATGGCAAGACCATTCATTTTTTATTTTTCACGATTTTTGAAACTTTTTACAGTTCAAGATTTTTTAAAATTTTTTTGGAAGGTGTTTTGGCCCCAAACTTGGTAGATGTGATCCTTGTATTTTTGTTGGCATGCACAAACAAATTCAGCCAAAAAGTCAAAGTGTACAAGATTTTGTGACCATATGAAAAAAGCGTCCTCATTTCAGACACTTTAATGGCTACTGGCAGCAAACCTGTAAAATCTCAAATGCTCTTTAAGGGGGTGTGAGTTCTTGAGGTTTGACGAGGGATAGGGGGCCAATATAAGGGCCAAGTACCAGCACCCTTCACACATCATGTTCGCACACCCCCCGACCCCCCCGATCGTCGAAACCCGAACGCCGCCGGTCAGGTTCTCCGGTGATGCTCTGGCGATGGTGCCCCGACGAAGAAAAATGTGGTACCAGCACATGCCCGAGCTCAGCATATGCTGCCACAACCCTCGGTATGGTCAGATCTTAGATTGGGAAAGAACTGTGTATGCTTAGACTGAGAATGAACTCGGTATGCCTAAGTCAACCCATAAAACGAGCGTGCGGGCGCTCAGTCGGCCAGAGGAGTGGGATGCGGAAGCCAGGGATCGACCGGGTCCCCCTCTGCGTTTTGCTGATCCTACTGCCGTAACCCTTGGTCCGGTCCGATCTTAGATTGGGAATGAACTCCATATGCCAAAGCCAACCGATCAAATGAGCAGGCGGACGGGCGGGCGGGCACTACGCCCGCCAGAGAGACGGGATGCGCAAGCCGCGGATCGATAGGGTGGTAGGTGGGTTTGGCACATCTTTATATTTTTGGGTGCCAATGCCAATTTTATGGCTTGTAAATTCATACAATGGTCCCTTAAGCTTTCACGTGAAGTTTCATGGCAAGACCACTCATTTTCTATTTTTCATCATTTTTGAAACTTTTTCCGATTTGGGATTTTTTAAAATTTTTTCGAAAGGAGTTTTACCCCAAACTTGGTAGATGTGACCCTTGTATTTTTGTTGGCATATGCAAAAAAATTCAGCTAAAAACTCGAAGTGTACAAGATTTTGTGACCATTTGAAAAAAGTGTCCCCATTCTAGACACTTTAATGGCTACTAGCAGTAAACCTGTAAAATCTCAAATGCTCTTTAAGGGGTGTGAGTTCTCGAGGTTTGATGAGGGATAGGCGGCCAGTATAAGGGCCAAGTTCCAGCACCCATCACACATCATGTGCGCACATCCCCCCCCACCCCCCGATCGCTGGAACCCCAATGCTACCGGTCAGGTTCTCCGGCAATGCTCCGACGATGGTGCCCCGACGAAGAAAAATACGGCACCAGCACATTCCTGAGCCGAGCATGTGCTGCCACAACCCTCGGTCCGATCCGATCTTAGACTAGGAATGAACCCCGTATGCCTAAGTCTACCCATGAAACGAGCGTGCGAGCGCTTAGTCGCCCAGAGGGGCGGGATGCGCATGCCGAGGATCGATCAGGTCCCCCTCTGCGTGCTGCCGATCCTGCAGCCGCAACCCTCGGTCTGATCCGATCTTAGACTGGGAATGAACTCCGTATCCCTAAGCCAACTGATGAAACGTGCGGGTGGGCGGGCGGGCACTATGCCGGCCAGAGAGACGGGATGCGCAAGCCGTGGATCGATAGGGTGGTAGGTGGGTTTAGCCACATCTTCATATTTTTGCATGCCTGTGCCATTTTTATGGCTTGTAATTTCATACAATTGTCCCTTAAGCCTTCACGGGAAGTTTCATGGCAAGATGACTTGTTTTTTATTTTTCATGATTTTCAAAACTTTTTGCAGTTTGAGATTTTTTAAAATTTTTTTGGAAGGAGTTTTGGCCGCAAACTTGGTAGATGTGATCCTTGTATTTTTGTTGGCATGCATAAAAAAATTCAGCCAAAAACTCGAAGTGTACAAGATTTTGTGACCATTGGAAAAAAGTGTCCCCATTTCAGACACTTTAATAGGTACTGCAGCAAACCTGTAAAATCTCAAATGCCTTTTAAGGGGTGTGAGTTCTCCAGGTTTGATGAGGGATAGGGGGCCAATATAAGAGCCAAGTACCAGCACCCATCACACATCATGTGTGCACACCCCCCGGCCCCCCGATCGTCGAAACCTCAATGCCACCGATCACATTCTCCGGTGATGCTCCGACGATGGCATCCCGATGAAGAAAAATGTGGCACCAGCACATGCCCAAGCCCAGCATGTGCTACCGCAACCCTCGGTCTAGTCTGATCTTAGACTGGGAATGAACTTCGTATGCTTAGACTGGGAATGAACTCCGTATGCTTAGACTGGGAATGAACTCCGTATGCCTAAGTCAACCCATGAAACGAGCGTGCGGGTGCTCAGCTGGCCAGAGGGGCGGGATGCGTAAGTCGGGGATCGGCCGGGTCCCCCTCTGCGTGCTACCGATCCAACAACCACAACCCTCAGTTCGGTCTGATCTTAGCCTGGGAATGAACTCTGTATGCCTAAGCCAACCGACGAAACGAACGGGCGAGTGGGCGGGCGTGCAGGCACTACACTGGCCAGAAAGGTGGGATGCGCTAGCCGTGGATCGATAGGGTGGTAGGTGGGTTTATGCACATCTTCATAATGGCTGCTGGCAGCAAACCTGTACAATCTCAATGCTCTTTAAAGGGGTGTGAGTTCTCAACGTTTGATGAGGGATAGGGGGCTAATATAAGAGCCAAGTACCAGCACCCATCACACATCATGTGTGCACACCCCCCGACCCCCCGATCGTCGAAACTCAATGCCACCGATCACATTCTCCGGTGATGCTCTGACGATGGCACCCCGACGAAGAAAAATGTGGCACCAGCACATGCCCGAGCCCAGCATGTGCTACCGCAACCCTCGGTCGAGTCTGATCTTAGACTGGGAATGAACTCTGTATGCTTAGATTGGGAATGAACTCCGTATGCCTAAGTCAACCCATGAAATGAGCGTGCGGACACTCAGCTAGCCAGAGGGGCGGGATGCGTAAGCTGGGGATCGGTCGGGTCCCCCTCTGTGAGCTACCAATCCAACAGCCGCAACCCTCAGTTTGGTCTGATCTTAGCCTGGGAATGAACTCTATATGCCTAAGCCAACCGACAAAACGAGTGGGCGGGTGGGCGGGCGTGCAGGCACTACACTGGCCAGAAAGGTGGGATGCGTTAGCCGTGGATCGATAGGGTGTTAGGTGGGTTTACGCACATCTTCATAATGGCTACTGGCAGCAAACCTGTAAAATCTCAATGCTCTTTAAGGGGGTGTGAGTTCTCGAGGTTTGATGAGGGATAGGGGGCCAATTTAAGGGCCAAGTACCAGCACCAATTGCATATCATGTGCGCACACCCCCCCGGCCCCCCCGATCATCGGAACCCCAATGCTACTGGTTAGGTTCTCCGGTGAAGCTCCAACGATGTTGCCCCGACGAAGAAAAATGCAGCACCAACACATGCCCGAGCCCAGCATGTGCTATCGCAACCCTCGATCTGGTTCGATCTTAGACTGGGAATGAACTCCATATGCTTAGACTGGGAATGAACTCCGTATGCCTAAGTCAACCCACGAAACGAGCATACAGGCGCTCAGTCGGCCAGAGGGGTGGGAAGCGTAAGTCGGGGATCGATCGGGTCCCTTTCTACGTACTGCCGATCCTGCTGCTGCAACCCTCGGTCTGGTTCGATCTTGGATTGCGAATGAACTCATATGCCTAAGCCAACCGACGAAACGAGCGGGTGGGCGGGCGGGCGGGCACTACGTCGGCTTGAGAAACAGGATGCGCAAGCCGTGGATCGATAGGGTGGTAGGTGGGTTTAGGCACATCTTCATATTTCTGCGTGCCAATGCCATTTTTATGGCTTGTAAATTCATACAATGGTCCCTTAAGCTATCACGTGAAGTTTCATGGCAAGACAACTCGTTTTCTATTTTTCACGATTTTTGAAACTTTTTAAAGTTCAGGATTTTTTAAAATTTTTTCAAAAGAAGCTTTGGCCCCAAACTTAGTAGACATGATACTTGTATTTTTGTTGGCATGCAAAAAAAAAATCGACTAAAAACTCGAAGTGTACAAGATTTTGGGACCATTTGAAAAAAGTGTCCCCATTTCAGACACTTTAATTGCTACTGGCAGCAAACCTGTAAAATCTCAAATGCTCTTTGAGGGGGTGTGAGTTCCCAGGGTTTGATGAGGGATAGGGGGCCAATATAAGGGCCAAGTACCAGCACCCATCGTACATCGTGTGCACACACCCCCTGGCCCCCCGATCGTCGGAACCTCATTGTCGCCGGTCAGGTTCTCCGACGATGCTCCGGCAATGGTGCCCCGTCGAAGAAAAATGTGGCACCAGCACATGCCCGAGCCCAGCATGTGCTGCCACAACCCTCGGCTCGATCTGATCTTAGACTGGGAATGAACTCCGTACGCCTAAGCCAACCGACGAAACGAGCGGGTGGGCGAACGGGCACTATGCCGACCAGAGAGACGGGATGCGCAAGCTGTGGATTGATAGGGTGGTAGGTGGGTTTGGGCACATTTTCATATTTCTGCATGCCAATGATATTTTTATGGCTTGTAAATTCATACAATGGTCCCTTAAGCCTTCACGTGAAATTTCATGGCAAGACGACTCGTTTTCTATTTTTCACGATTTTTGAAACTTTTTTCGGTTTGGGATTTTTTAAAATTTTTTTGGAATGAGTTTTAGCCCCAAACTTGGTAGATGTGATCCTTGTATTTTTTTGGCATGCATAAAAAAATTCAGCTAAAAACTCGAAGTGTACAAGATTTTGTGACCATTTGAAAAAAGTGTCCCCATTTCAAAAACTTTAATGGCTACTGGCAGCAAACCTGTAAAATCTCAAATGCTCTTCAAGGGGGTGTGAGTTCTCGAGGTTTGATGAGGGATAGGGGGACAATATAAGGGCCAAGTACCAGCACCCATTGCACATCATGTGCGCATAGCCCCCCCGGCCCCCCCGATCACCGGAACCCCAATGCCGTCGGTCAGGTTCTCCGGTGATGCTCCGACGATGGTGCCCCGGTGAAGAAAAATACGGCACCAGCACATGCCCGAGCCCAACATGTGCTGCCGTAACCCTGGTCCGGTCTGATCTTAGACTGGGAATGAACTCCGTATGCCTAAGTCAACTCACGAAACGAGCGTGCAGCCGCTCAGTCGGCCAGAGGGGCGGGATGCGCAAGCTAGGGATAGACCTGGTCCCCTCTGTGTGCTGCTGATCCTACTGCCACAACCCTTGGTCTGATCTGATCTTAGACTAGGAATGAACTCTGTATGCCTAAGCCAACCGACGAAACGAGCAGGCGGGCGAGCACTACACCGACCAGAGAGACGGGATGCGCAAGCCGTGGATCGATAGGTGGTAGGTGGGTTTAGGCACATCTTCATATTTCTGGATGCCAATGCCAGTTTTTATGGCTTGTAAATTCATACAGTGGTCCCCTAAGCCATCACATGAAGTTTCACGGCAAGATGACTCGTTTTCTATTTTTCATGATTTTTGAAACTTTTTACGGTTCGAGATTTTTTAAAATTTTTTCGAAAGGAGTTTTGGCTGCAAACATGGTAGACGTGATCCTTGTATTTTTGTTGCCATGCACAAAAAAATTCAGCTAAAAACTCGAAGTGTACAAGATTTTCTGACCATTTGAAAAAAGTGTCCCCATTTTAGACACTTTAATGGCTACTAGCAGCAAACCTATAAAATCTCAAATGCTCTTTAAGGGGGTGTGAGTTCTCGAGGGTTGATGAGGGATAGGGGGCAATATAAGGGCCAAGTACCAGCACCCATTGCACATCATGTGCGCATAGCCCCACCGGCCCCTCCGATCACCGGAACCCCAATGCCGTCGATCAGGTTCTCCGGCGATGCTCCGACGATGGTGCCCCGGGGAAGAAAAATGCGGCACCAGCACATGCCCAAGCCCAGCATGTGCTGCCGCAACCATCGGTCCAGTCTGATCTTCGACTGGGAATGAACTCCATATGCCGAAGTCAACCTACGAAATGAGCACGCGGGCGCTCAGCCAACCAGAGGGGCGGGATGCGCAAGTCGGGGATCGATCGGGTCCCCCTCTGCATGCTGCCGATCCTGCTATCGTAACCCTCGATCCAATCTGATCTTAGACTGGGAATGAACTCTGTATGCCTAAGCCAACCGATGAAACGAGTGGGCGGGCACTACGTTGGCCAGAGAGACGGGATGCGCAAGCCATGGATCGATAGGGTTCTATGTGCCAATGCCATTTTTATGGCTTGTAAATTCATACAATGGTCCCTTAAGCCTTCACGTGAAGTTTCATGGCAAGACGACTCGTTTTCTATTTTTCATGATTTTCAAAACTTTTTACGGTTCAAGATTTTTTAAAATTTTTTCGAAAGGAGTTTTGGCCCCAAACTTGGTAGACATGATCCTTGTATTTTTGTTGGTATGCACAAAACAATTCAGCAAAAAACACGAAGTGTACAAGATTTTGTGACCATTTGAAAAAAGTGTCCCCTTTTTAGACACTTTAATGGCTACTGGCAGCAAACCTATAAAATCTCAAATGCTCTTTAAGGGGGTGTGAGTTCTCGAGGTTTGATGAGGGATAGGGGTCCAATATAAGGGCACCCATCGCACATCATGTGCGCACACCCCCCGGCCCCCCCGATCGCCGGAACCCCAATGCCGTTAGTCAGGTTCTCCGGTGAAGCTCCGACGATGGTGCCCTGACAAAGAAAAATACGGCACCAACACATGCCCGAGCCCAGCATGTGCTACCGTAACCCTCGATCTAGTTCGATCTTGGATTGGGAATGAACTCCGTATGCTTAGACTGAGAATAAACTCCGTATGCCTAAGTCAACCCACAAAATGAGTGTGCGGGCGCTCAGTCAGCCAGAAGGGTGGGATACGCAAGCGTGGGATCGATTGGGTCCCCCTCTGCGTGCTGTTGATCTTGCTGTCGCAACCCTCGGTCCGATCCGATCTTAGACTGGGAATGAACTTCGTATGCCTAAGCCAACCGATGAAATGAACGGGCGGGCGGGCGGGTGGGCACTACGTCGACCAGAGACACGGGATGCGCAAGCCGTGGATCGATAGGGTGGTAGGTGGGTCTCGGCACATCTTCATATTTCTACGTGCCAATGCTATTTTTATGGCTTGTAAATTCATACAATGGTCCCTTAAGCCTTCACGTGAAGTTTCGTAGCAAGACCACTCGTTTTCTATTTTTCATGATTTTTGAAACTTTTTATGGCTCAGGATTTTTGAAAATTTTTTTGGAAGGATTTTTGGCCCCAAACTTGATAGACGTGATCCTTGTATTATTTTTGGCATGCAAAAAAAAATTCAGCTAAAAACTCGAAGTGTACAAGATTTTGTGACCATTTGAAAAAAGTATCCCATTTCAGACACTTTAATGGCTACTGGCAGCAAACCAGTTAAATCTTAAATGCTCTTTAAGGGGGTGTGAGTTCTCGAGGTTTGATGAGGGATAGGGGGCCAATATAAGGGCCAAGTACCAGCACCCATTGCACATCATGTGTGCACACCCCCTCGGCCACCCCGATCGTCGGAACCCCAATGCCGCCAGTCAGGTTCTCCGGTGAAGCTCCGGCGATGGTGCCCCACCGAAGAAAAATGCGGCACCAACACATGCTCGAGCCCAGCATGTGCTGTCGTAACCCTCGATTTGGTCCGATCTTAGACTGGGAATGAACTCCGTATGCTTAGACTGGGAATGAACTCCGTATGCCTAAGTCAACCAACGAAGCGAGCGTGCGGGGGCTCAGCCGGCAGAGGGGCAGGATGCGCAAGCTAAGGATCGGTTGGGTCCCCCTCTACCTGCTACCGATCATCCTGCCACAACCCTCAATCTGGTCGAATCTTAGACTGGGAATGAACTCCGTATGCCTAAGCCAACCGACGAAACGAACGGGCGGGCGGGCACTACGTCGGCCAGAGAGACGGGATGCGCAAGCCGTGGATCGATTGGGTGGTAGGTGGGTTTAGGCACATCTTCATATTTCTATGTGCCAATGCCCTTTTTTTGGCTTGTAAATTCATACTATGGTCCCTTAAGCCTTCACGTAAAGTTTCAGGGCAAGACGACTCGTTTTCTATTTTTCATGATTTTTGAAACTTTTGGCAGTTCGAGATTTTTTAAAATTTTTTTGGAAGGTGTTTTGACCCCAAACTTGGTAGACGTGATCCTTGTATTTTTGTTGGCATGCACAAAAAAATTTGACTAAAAACTCGAAGTGTACAAGATTTTGTGACCATTTGAAAAAAGTGTCCCCATTTCAGACACTTTAATGCCTACTGCCACCAAACCTGTAAAATCTCAAATGCTCTTTAAGGGGGTGTGAGTTCTTGAGGTTTGATGAGGGAAAGGATGCCAATATAAAGGCCAAGTGCCAGCACGCATCGCACATCATGTGCGCACACCCCCCGGCCCCCCCGATCGCCGGAACCCCAATGCCGTCGGTCAGGTTCTCCGACGATGGTGCATCGGTGAAGAAAAATGTGGCACCAGCGCATGCCCGAGCTCAGCATGTGCTGCCGAAACCCTCGGCCCTGTCCGTTCTTAGACTGGGAATGAACTCCGTATGCTTAGACTGGGAATGAACTCCGTATGCCCAAGTCAACCCATGAAACGAGCGTGTCGGCGCTCAGCCAGCCAGAGGGGCGAGATGCACAAGCCAGGGATCAATTGGGTCCCCCTCTGCGTGCTTCCGATCCTGCTGTCACAACCCTCAGCCTGGTCTGATCTTACACTGGGAATGAACTACATATGCCTAAGCCAACCGACGAAACAAGCGGGTGGGCGGGCGGGCGGGCACTACGTCGGCCAGAGAGACGGGATGCGCAAGCCGTGGATCGATAGGGTGGTAGGTGGGTTTAGGCACATCTTCATAGTTCTGCATGGCAATGCCATTTTTATGGCTTATAAATTCATACAATGGTCCCTTAAGCCTTCACGTGAAGTTTCATGGCAAGACGACTCGTTTTCTATTTTTCATGATTTTAGAAACTTTTTACGATTCTGGATTTTTTAAAATTATTTCGGAAGGAGTTTTGGCCCCAAACTTGGTAGACGTGATCCTTGTACTTTTGTTGTAATGCACAAAAACTTTTGGCTAAAAACTCGAAGTGTACAAGATTTTGTGACCATTTGAAAAAAGTGTCTCCATTCTAGACACTTTAATGGCTACTGGCAGCAAACCTGTAAAATCTCAAATGCTCTTTAAAGGGGTGCGATTTCTTTGGATTCATGAGGGATAGGGGGCCAATATAAGGGCCAAGTACCAGCACCCATCACACATCATGTGCACACACCCACCCGGCCACCCCGATCGTCGAAACCCCAATGCCGCCCGTCAGGTTCTCCGGCGATGCTCCGGCGATGGTGCTTCGGTGAAGAAAAATGCGACACCAGCACATGCCAGAGCCAAGCAAGTGCTGCCACAACCCTCGGTCCGGTCCGATCTTAGACTGGGAATGAACTCCGTATGCTTAGACTGGGAATGAACTCCGTATGCCTAAGTCAACACACGAAACGAGCATGCGGGCGCTCAACCGGCCAGAGGGGCGAGATGCACAAGCCGGGGATCGATCGGGTCCCCCTCTGTGTGCTACCGATCCTGCTGCCGTAACCCTCAGTCTGGTCTGATCTTAGACTGGGAATGAACTCCGTATGCGTAAGCCAACCGATGAAACGAGCGGGCGGGCGGGCGGGTTGGCACTACGTCGGCCAGAGAGACGGGATACGCAAGCCGTGGATCGATAGGGTGGTAGGTGGGTTTAGGCACATCTTCATATTTCTACGTGCCAATGCCATTTTTATGGCTTATAAATTCGTACAATGGTCCCTTAAGCCTTCACGTGAAGTTTCATGGCAACACCACTCGTTTTTTATTTTTCATGATTTCGAAAGTTTTTGCTGTTCCGAATTTCTTAAAATTATTTCAGAATGAGTTTTTGCCCCAAACTTCGTAGACATGATCCTTGTCTTTTTGTTGGCATACACAAAAAAATTCAGCTAAAAACTCGAAGTGTACAAGATTTTGAGACCATTTGAAAAAAGTGTCCCCATTCCAGACACTTTAATGGCTACTGGCAGCAAACTTGTAAAATCTCAAATGCTTTTTAAGGGGGTGTGAGTTTTTGAGGTTTGATGAGGGATAGGGGGCCAATATAAGGGCCAAGTACCAGCACCCATCGCACATCATATGCGTACACCCCCCGGCCCCCCGATCGTCGAAACCCCAATGCCGTCGGTATGGTTCTCCGGTGATGGCACCCCGACAAAGAAAAATATGGTGCAACCACATGCTCGAGCCCAGCATGTGCTGTCGCAACCCTCGGACCGGTTCGATCTTATACTGGGAATCAACTCCGTATGCCTAGGTCAACCCACGAAACGAGCGTGCGGGCGCCCAGCCGACCAGAGGGGCAGGATGCGCAAGCCAGGGATCGGTCGGGTCCCCCTCTGCGTGTTGCCAATCCTGCTGCCACAACCCTCAGTCTAGTCTGATCTTAGACTGTGAATGAACTCCATATGCCTAAGCCAACCGATGAAACGAGCGGGCGAGTGGGTGGGCACTATGCCGGCCAAAGAGACGGGATATGCAAGCCGTGGATCGATAGGTGGTAGGTGGGTTTAGGGACATCTTCATATTTCTACGTGCCAATGCCATTTTTATGGCTTGTAAATTCATACAGTGGTCCCTTAAGCCTTCAAGTGAAGTTTAATGGCAAGACAACTCATCTTCTATATTTCACAAATTTGGAAACTTTTTACGGTTCGGGATTTTTTAAACTTTTTTTGAAGGAGTTTTGGCCCCAAACTTGTTAGACGTGATGCTTGTATTTTTGTTGGCATGCACAAAAAAATTCAGATAAAAACTCGAAGCGTACACGATTTTGTGACCATTTGAAAAAAGTGTCCCCATTTCAGACACTTTAATGGCTACTGGCAGCAAACCTGTAAAATCTCAAATGCTCTTTAAGGGGGTGTGAGGTCTCAGGTTTGATGAGGGATAGGGGGCCAATATGAGGGCCAAGTACCAGCACCTATCGCACATCATGTGCGAAAACCCCCAGCCCCCTCGATCGTCGAAACCCCAATGCCACTGTCAGGTTCCCGACGATGCTTTGGTGATAGTGCCCCGGTGAAGAAAAATGCGGCACCAGCACATGCCCGAGCCCAGCATGTGCTACCGTAAACTCCGTATGCTTAGACTGGGAATGAACTCCGTATGTCGAAGTCAACCCACGAAACGAGCGTGCGGGCGTTCAGCCGGCCAGAGGGGCGGGATGCGAAGTCGGGGATCGGTCGGGTCCCCCTCTACGTGCTGTCGATGCTGCTACCGCAAGCCTCAGTCCGGTCTGATCTTAGACTGGGAATGAACTCTGTATGCCTAAGCCAACTGACGAATTGAGCGGGCGGGCGGGCACTACGTCGGCCAAAGAGACGGGATGCGCAAGCTGTGAATCGATAGGGTGGTAGGTGGGTTTAGGCACATCTTCATATTTCTGCATGCCAATGCCATTTTTATTTCTTGTAAATTCATACAATGGTCCCTTAAGCCTTCTCATGAAGTTTCAAGGCAAGACGACTCTTTTTCTATTTTTCATGATTTTCGAAACCTTTGGCGGTTCGGGATTTTTTAAAAAATTTTTTGGAAGGAGTTTTGGCCCCAAACTTTGTAGACGTGATCCTTGTATTTTTTTTGGCATGCATAAAAAAAATCAGCTAAAAACTCCAAGTGTACAAGATTTTGTGACATTTGAAAAAAGTGTCCCCATTTCAGACACTTTAATGGCTACATGCAGCAAACCTGTAAAATCTCAAATGCTCTTTTAAGGTGGTTTGAGTTCTCGGGGTTTGATGAGGGATAGGGGGCCGATATAAGGGCCAAGTACGAGCACCCATCACACATCATGTGCGCACACCCCCCCGGCCCACCGATCGTCGAAACCCCAATGCCGCCAGTCAGGCTCTCCAGCGATGCGCCGACGATAGTGTCCCGACGAAGAAAAATGTGACACCAGCACATGTCCAAGCCCAGCATGTGCTGCCGTAACCCTTGGTCTGGTCCGATCTTGGACTGGGAAAGAACTCTGTTTGCGTAAGCCAACCGACGAAACGAGCGGGCAGGCGGGCACTACGTCAGCCAGAGAGTCGGGATGCGCAAGCCGTGGAACGATAGGGTGGTAGGTGGGCTTAGGCACATCTTCATATTTCTGCATGCCAATTGCATTTTTATGGCTTGTAAAATCATACAATGGTCCCTTAAGCTTTCACGTGAAGTTTCATGGCAAGACGACTCGTTTTCTATTTTTCACGATTTTTGAAACTTTTTATGGTTCGGGATTTTTTAAAATTTTTTTGCAAGGAGTTTTGGCCCCAAACTTGGTAGACGTGATCCTTGTATTTTTTTTTTGGCATGCACAAAAAAATTCAGCTAAAAACTCGAAGTGTACAAGATTTTGTGACCATTTGAAAAAAGTGTCCCTACTTTAGACACTTTAATGGCTACTGGCAGCAAACCTGTAAAATGTCAAACGCTCTTTAAGGGGGTGTGAGTTCTCGAGGTTTGATGAGGGATAGGGGGCCAATATAAGGGCCAAGTACCAGAACCCATCGCACAACATTTGCGCACACCCCCCAGCCCCCTGCTCGTCGGAACCCCAATGCTGCGTGTCAGGATCTCCGGCGATGCTTCGACGATGGTGCCCCGACGAAGAAAAATGTGGCACCAGCACATGCCCGAGCCTAGCCTGTGCTATCGCAACCCTCGGTCTGATCCTATCTTAGACTGGGAATGAACTCCGTATGCCTAAGCCAACCGACGAAACGAGCGGGCGGGCGGGCGGGCGGGCACTACGTCGGGCAGAGAGACGAGATGTGCAAGCCGTGGATCGATAGGGTCGTAGTTGGGTTTAGGCACATATTCATATTTCTACATGCCAATGCAATTTTCATGGCTTGTAATTTCATACAATGGTCCCTTAAGCCTTCACGTGAAGTTTCACGATAAGATGACACGTTTTCTATTTTTCATGATTTTCAAAAATTTTTACGGTTCAAGATTTTTTAAAATTTTTTCGGAAGGTGTTTTGGCCCCAAACTTGGTAGACGTGATCCTTGTATTTTTTTTGGTGTGCACAAAAAAATTCAGCTAAAAACTCAAAGTGTACAAGATTTTGTGACCGTTTGAAAAATGTGTCCCCATTTCAGACACTTTAATGGCTACTGGCAGCAAACCTATAAAATCTCAAATGCTCTTTAAGGGGGTGTGAGTTCTCGAGGTTTGATGAGGGAGAGGGGGCCAATATAAGGGCCAAGTACCAGCACCCATCGCACATCATGTGCGCACACCCCCCCGGCCCTCGATTGCCGGAACCCCAATGCCGCTGGTCAGGTTCTCCGGCGATGCTCCGGCAATGGTGCCCCGACGAAGAAAAATACGGCGCCAGCACATGCCCGAGCCCAGTATGTGCTGTCACAACACTCGGTCTGGTCTGATCTTAGACTGGAATGAACTCCGTATGCTTAGACTGGGAATGAACTCTGTATGCCTAAGTCAACCCATGAAACGAGCGTGGGGGCGCTCAGCCGGCCAGAGTGGCGGGATGCACAAGCCGGGGATCGACAAGATCCACCTCTGCATGCTATCGATCCTGCTGCCGTAACCCTCAATCCTGTCTGATCTTATACTGGGAATGAACTTATTATGCCTAAGCCAACCGACGAAACGAGCAGGCGGGCCGATAGGCGGGCACTACGTCGGCCAGAGAGACAGGATGTGTAAGCCGTGGATCGAGAGGGTGGTAGGTGGGTTTAAGCACACCTTCATATTTCTGTGTTCCAATGCCATTTTTATGGCTTGTAAATTCATACAATGGTCCCTTAAGCCTTCACGTCAAGTTTAATGGCAAGACGATTCGTTTTATATTTTTCACGATTTATGAAACTTTTTGCAGTTCGAGATTTTTTAAAATTTTTTCGGAAGGAGTTTTGGCCCCATGGTTGATGTGATCCTTGTATTTTTGTTGGCATGCACAAAAAAATTCAGCTAAAAACTCAAAGTGTACAAGATTTTGTGACCATTTGAAAAAAGTGTCCCTTTTCCAAACACTTTAATGGCTACTAGCAGCAAACCTGTAAAATCTCAAATGCTCTTTAAGGGGGTGTGAGTTCTCGAGGTTTGATGAGGGATAGGGGGCCAATATAAGGTCCAAGTACCAGCACCCATCGCACATCATGTGCGCACACCCCCCCGGCCCCCCTATCGCTGGAACCCCAATGCCGCCGGTCAGGATCTCCGACGATGCTCCGACGATGGTGCCCCGATGAAGAAAAATATGGCACGAGCACATGCTCGAGCTCAGCCTATGCTGCCCCAACCCCCGGTCTGATCCGATCTTAGGCTGGGAATGAACTCCGTATGCCTAAGCCAACCGACGAAACGAGCGGGCGGGCGGGCACTACACTGGCCAGAGAGACAGGATGCGCAAGCCGTGGATCGATAGGGTGGTAGGTGGGTTTAGGCACATCCTCATATTTCTATGTGCCAATGTTATTTTTATGGCTTGTAAATTCATACAATGGTCCCTTAAGCCTTCACGTGAAGTTTCATGGCAAGACGACTCGTTTTCTATATTTCACAATTTTTGAAACTTTTTGAGGTTCAAGATTTTTTAAAATTTTTTTGGAGGGATTTTTGGCCCCAAACTTGGTAGACGTGATCCTTGTATTTTTTTTGGCATGCACAAAAAAAATCAGCTAAAAACTCAAAGTGTACAAGATTTTGTTACCATTTGAAAAAAGTGGCCCCATTTCAGACACTTTAATGGATACTGGCAGCAAACCTATAAAATCTCAAATGCTCTTTAAGGGGATGTGAGTTCTTGAGGTTTGATGAGGGATAGGGGGCCAATATAAGGGCCAAGTACCAGCGCCCATCGCACATCATGTGCACACACCCCCCGGCCACCCCGATCGTCGGAACCCAAATGCCGCCATTCAGGTTCTCCGGCGTTGCTCCGACGATGGTGCCCCGCTGAAGAAAAATAAGGTGCCAGCACATGCCCGAGCATAGCATGTACTGCCACAACCCTTGGTCTGGTCTGATCTTAGACTGGGAATGAACTCCGTATGCCTAAGCCAACCGATGAAACGAGCGGGCGGGTGGGCAGGCGGGCACTACGTCAGCCAAAGAGACGGGATGCGCAACGCGTGGATCAATAGGATGGTAGGTGGGTTTAGGCACATCTTCATATTTCTGAATGCCAATGCCATTTTTATGGGTTGTAAATTCAAACAATGGTCCCCTAAGCCTTCGCGTGAAGTTTCATAGCAAGACGACTCATTTTCTATTATTCACGATTTCTGAAACTTTTTACAGTTCAGGATTTTTTAAAATTTTTTCAAAAGGAGTTTTGGCCCCAAACTTGGACGTGATCCTTGTATTTTTGTTGGCATGCACAAAAAAATTCAGCTAAAAACTCGAAGTGTACAAGATTTTGTGACCATTTGAAAAAAGTGCCCACATTTCACACACTTTAATGGCTACTGGCAGCAAACCTGTAAAATCTCAAATGCTCTTTAAGGGGGTGTGAGGTCTCAAGGTTTGATGAGGGATAGGGGGCCAATATAAGGGCCAAGTACCAGATCCCATCGCATATCATGTGCGCACACCCCACCCGGCCCCCCTGATCGTCGGAACCCTAATGCCACCGGTCAGGTTGTCGGGTGATGGTGCCCCGGTGAAGAAAATTATGGCACCAGCACATGCCGGAGCCCAGCATGTGCTGCTGCAACCCTCGGTTTGATCCGATCTTAGACTGGGAATGAACTCCGTATGCCTAAGCCAACCGACGAAATGAGCGAGCGGGCACTATGCTGGCCAGAGAGACGGGATGCCTAAGCTGTAGATCGATAAGGTGGTAGGTGGGTTTAGGCACATCTTCATATTTCTGCGTGCCAATGCATTTTTATGGCCTGTAAATTCATACAATGCTCCCTTAAGCCTTCACGTGAAGTTTCATGGCGAGATGACTCATTTTCTATTTTTCACGATTTTCAAAACTTTTTGCGGTTCGAGATTTTTTTAAAATTCCTTCAAAAGGAGTTTTGGGCCCAAACTTGGTAGACGCGATCCTTGTATTTTTGTTGGCATGCACAAAAAAATTCAGTGAAAAACTTGAAGTGTACAAGATTTTGTGACCATTTCAAAAAAAGTGTCCCCATTTCAGACACTTTAATGGCTACTGGCAGCAAACCTGTAAAATCTCAAATGCTCTTTAAGGGGGTGTGAGTTCTTGAGGTTTGATGAGGGATAGGGGGCCAATATAAGGGCCAAGTACCAGCAACTATCGCACATATGTGCACACACCCCCCCAGTCCCCCCGATCATCGGAACCCCAATACTGTCGGTCAGGTTCTCCGACGATGCTTTGGCGATGGTCCGTGACGAAGAAAAAAGTGGTCCCAGCACATGCCCAAGCCTAGCATATGCTGCCGCAACCCTCGGTCTGGTCCAATCTTAGACTGGGAATGAACTCCGTATAACTAAGTCAACCCACGAAATGAGCGTGCAGGCGCTCAGCCAGCCAGAGGGGCGGGATGTGCATGCCGGGGATCAACCGGGTCCCCTTCTACGTGCTGTCGATCTTACTACCGTAACCCTTGGTCCGATCTGATCTTAGACTGGGAATGAACTCTGTATGCCTAAGCCAACCAATAAAATGAGCAGGTAGGCGGGCGGGCGGGCACTACACCGGCCAGAGAGACGGGATGCACAAGCCGTGGGTCGATAGGGTGGTAGGTGGGTTTAGGCACATCTTCATATTTTTGGGTACCAATGCCATTTTTTTGGCTTGTAAATTCATACAATCGTCCATTAAGCCTTCACGTGAAGTTTCATGGCAAGACCACTCATTTTCTATTTTTCATGATTTTTAAAACTTTTTTCGGTTCGAGATTTTTTAAAATTTTTTCGGAAGGTGTTTTGGCCCCAAACTTGGTAGACGTGATCCTTGTATTTTTTTTTGCATGCAAAAAAAAATTCAGCTAAAAACTCGAAGCGTACAAGATTTTGTGACCATTTGAAAAAAGTGTCCCCTTTTTAGACACTTTAATGGCTACTGGCAGCAAACTTGTAAAATCTCAAATGCACTTTAAGGGGGTGTGAATTCTTGAGGTTTGATGAGGGATAGGGGGCCAATACAAGGGCCAAGTACGAGCACCCATCGCACATCATGTGCGCACACCCCCCTCGGCCCCCCCGATCGTCGGAACCCCAATGCCGCTGGTCAGGTTCTCCGGCGATGCTCCGACGATGGTGCCCCGACTAAGGAAAATGCGGCACCAGCACATACCCGAGCCCAACAAGTGCTGCCGCAACCCTCGGTTCGGTCCGATCTTAGACTGGGAATGAACTCTGTATTCCTCAGTCAACCCACGAAACGAGCGTGCGGGCGATCAGCCGGCCAGAGGACGGGATGCGTAAGCCAGGGATCGGCCGAGTCCCCTCTGCGTGCTGCTGATCCTGCCGTCGCAACCCTATATCCGATCCAATCTTAGACTGGGAATGAACTCCGTATACCTAAGACAACCGACGAAATGAGCGGGCGGGCGGGCGGGCACTACGTCGGCCAGAGGAACGGGATGCGCAAGCCGTGGATCGATAGGGTGGTAGGTGGGTTTAGGCACATCTTCATATTTCTGCATGCCAGTGCCATTTTTATGGCTTGTAAATTCATACAATGGTCCCTTAAGCCTTCACGTGAAGTTTCATGGCAAGACGACTCGTTTTCTATTTTTCACAAATTTTAAAACTTTTTACGGTTCGGGATTTTTTAAAATTTTTTCGGAAGGAGTTTTAGCCACAAATTTGGTAGACGTGATCCTTGTATTTTTATTGGCATGCATAAAAAAATTCAGCTAAAAACTCGAAGTGTACAAGATTTTGTGACCATTTGAAAAAAATGTCCCCATTTCAGACACTTTAATGGCTACTAGCAGCAAACCTGTAAAATCTCAAATGCTCTTTAAGGGGGTGTGAGTTCTCGAGGTTTGATGAGGGATAGGGGGCCAATATAAGGGCCAAGTGCCAGCACCCATCACACATCATGTGTGCACACCCCCTGACCCTCCCGATCGTCGGAACCCCAATGCCGCCGATCAGATTCTCCGACGATGCTCCAACGATGGTGCCCCGACGAAGAAAAATATGGCACCAGCATATGCCCGAGACCAGCATGTGCTGTCGAACCCTTGGTCCGATCTGATCTTAGACTGGGAATGAACTCCGTATGCTTAGACTGGGAATGAACTCCGTATGCCAAAGTCAACCCACGAAACGAGCATTCAGGAGCTCAGTCGGCCAAAGGGGAGGGATGCGCAAGCCGGGGATCGATAGGGTCGCCCTTAGCGTGCTGTCGATCCTGCTATCGCAACCCTTGATCTGATCTGATCTTAGACTAGGAATGAACTCCATATGCCGAAACCAACCGACAAAATGAGCAAGCGGGCGGGCGGGCGGGCACTACGCCAGCCAGAGAGACGGGATGTGTAAGCCGTGGATCGATAGGGTGGTAGGTGGGTTTAGGCACATCTTTATATTTCTGCATGCCAATGCCATTTTTATGGCTTGTAAATTCATACAATGGTCACTTAACCCTTCACGTGAAGTTTCATGGCAAGACAACTCGTTTTCTATTTTTCACGATTTTTGAAACTTTTTGCGGTTCGGGATTTTTTACAATTTTTTCAGAAGGAGTTTTGGCCCCAAACTTGGTAGACATGATCCTCATATTTTTATTGCCATGCACAAAAACATTCAGCTAAAAACTCGAAGTGTACAAGATTTTGTGACCATTTGAAAAATGTGTCCCCATTTCAGGCACTTTAAAAGCTACTGGCAGCAAACATGTAAAATCTCAAATGCTCTTTAAAGGGTTGTGAGTTCTTGAGCTTTGATGAGGGATAAGGGGCCAATATAAGGGCCAAATACTAGCACCTATTGCACATCATTTGCGCACCCCCCCCGGCCCCCCCGATCATCGGAACCCCAATGTCGCCGATCAGGTTCTCCAGCGATGCTCCAGCAACGGTGCCCCGATGAAGAAAAATGCTGCACCAGCACATGCTCGAGCCCAGCATGTGCTGCCGCAACCCTCGGTCTAGTTCGATCTCAGACTGGGAATGAACTCCATATGCTTAGACTGGGAATGAACTCTGTATGCCTAAGTCAACCCACGAAACGAGCGTGCGGGTGCTCATTCGGCCAGAGGGGCGGGATGTGCAAGTCGGGGATCGATCGGTCCCCCTCTGCGTGCTGCCGATCCTGCTGCCACAACCCTCAGTCTGGTCTGATCTTAGGCTGGGAATGAACTCCGTATGCCTAAGACAACCGACGAAATGAGCGGGCGGCCGGGCGGGCACTACGTCGGCCAGAGAAACGGGATGCGCAAGCCATGGATCGATAGGGTGGTAGGTGGGTTTAGGCACATCTTGATATTTTTGAGTGCCAATGCCATTTTTATGGCTTGTAAATTCATACAATGGTCCCTTAAGCCTTCACGTGAAGTTTTATGGCAAGACGACTCGTTTTTTATTTTTCACGATTTTCAAAACTTTTTACGGTTTCGGATTTTTAAAATTTTTTCAGAATGATTTTTGGCCCCAAACTTGGTAGACATGATCCTTGTATTTTTTTTGGCATGCATAAAAAAATTCAGCCAAAAACTCGAAGTGTACAAGATTTTGTGACCATTTGAAAAAAGTGTCCCCATTTCAGACACTTTAATGGCTACTGGCAGCAAACCTGTAAAATCTCAAATGCTCTTTAAGGGGGTGTCAGCTCTCGAGGTTTGATGAGGGATAGAGGGCCAATATAAGGGCCAAGTACCAGCACCCATCACACATCATGTGCGCACACCCCCTCGGCCCCCCCGATCGCCAAAACCCCAACGCCACTGGTCAGGTTCTCCGGCGATGCTCCGGCGATGGTGCCCCGATGAAGAAAAATGCGGCACCAGCACATGCTCGAGCCCAACATGTTCTTCCACAACCCTTGATCCGGTCTGATCTTAGACTGGGAATAAACTCCGTATGCCTAAGCCAACCGACGAAACGAGCAGGCGGGTGGGCGTGCAGGCACTACGTCGGCCAGAGAGACAGGATGCGCAAGCCATGGATCGATAGGGTGGTAGAAGGGTTTAGGCACATCTTCATATTTCTACATGCTAATGCCATTTTTATGGCTTGTAAATTCATACAATGGTCCCTTAAGCCTTCACGTCAAGTTTCATGCAGGACGACTCGTTTTCCATTTTTCATGATTTTCGAAACCTTTTGCAGTTCGGGATATTTTAAAATTTTTTTTCGAAGGAGTTTTGGCCCCAAACTTGGTATACGTGATTCTTGTATTTTTGTTGGCATGCCCAAAAAAATGCAGCTAAAAACTCGAAGTGTACAAGATTTTGTGACCATTTGAACAAAGTGTCCCCATTTCAGACACTTTAATGGCTACTGGCAGCAAACTTGTAAAATCTCAAATGCTCTTTAAGGGGGTGTTAGTTCTTGAGGTTTGATGAGGGATAGGGGGCCAATATAAGGGCCAAGTACCAGCACCCATCACACATCATGTGCGCACACCCCCTCGACCCCCCCGATTGCCGGAACCCCAATATCGCCGGTCAGGTTCTTCGGTGATGCTCCGATGATGGTGCCCTGACGAAGAAAAATATGGCATCAACACATGCCCGAGCCTAGAATGTGCTGTCGCAACCCTCAGATCGATCCGATCTTAGACTGGGAATGAACTCCATATGCTTAGATTGGTAATGAACTCCGTATGCCTAAGTCAACCCATGAAACGAGCGTGCGGGGGCTCAGCTGGCCAGAGGGGTGGGATGAGCAAGCTGGGGATCGACCGGGTCCCCTTCTGTGTGCTGTCACTCCTGCTACCGCAACCCTCGGTTTGGTCCGATCATAAACTGGGAATGAACACCATATGCCTAAGCCAACCGACGAAATAAGCGGGCGAGCGGGCAGGCACTACGCCGGCCAGAGAGACGGGATGCGCAAGCCGTGGATCGATAGGGTGGTAGGTGGGTTTAGGCACATCATCATATTTCTGCATGCCAATGCCATTTCTATGGCTTGTAAATTCATACAATGGTCCCTTAAGCTTTGACGTGAAGTTTCCTGGCAAGACGACTCATTTTCTATTTTTCATGATTTTTGAAACTTTTTACGGTTCAGGATTTTTTAAAATTTTTTTGGAAGGAGTTTTGGCCCCTAACTTGGTAGACGTGATCCTTGTATTTTTGTTGGCATGCACAAAAAAATTCAGCTAAAAACTCGAAGTGTACAAGATTTTGTGACCATTTGAAAAAAGCGTCCCCATTTCAGACACTTTAATGGCTACTGGCAGCAAACCTGTAAAATCTCAAACGCTCTTTAAGGGGTGTGAGTTCTCAAGGATTGATGAGGGATAGGGGGCCAATATAAGGGCCAAGTACCAGCACCCATTGCACATCATGGGCGCACGCCCCCCAGCCCCCCGAATCACCGGAACCCAATGCCGTCGGTCAGGTTCTCGGCGATGCTCCGGCGATGGTGGCCCGACGAAGAAAAATGTGGCACCAGCACATGCCCGAGCCCAGCATGTGCTGCTGTAACCCTCGGTCCAATCCGATCTTAGATTGGGAATGAACTCCGTATGCCTAAGCCAACCGACAAAACGAGCAGGCGGGCGGGCTGGCACTACGTCGGCCAGAGAGACGGGATGCGCAAGGCGTGGATCGATCGGGTGGTAGGTGGGTTTAGGTACATCTTCAAATTTCTGTGAGCCAATGCCATTTTTATGGCTTGTAAATTCATACAATGGTCCCTTAAGCCTTCACATGAATTTTCAAGGCAAGACGACTCGTGTTCTATTTTTCATGATTTTCAAAACTTTTTGTGGTTCGGGATTTTTGAAAATTTCTTTCGAATGAGTTTTCGCCCGAAACTTCGTAGACGTGATCCTTGTATGTTTGTCGGCACGCACAAAAAAATTGAGCTAAAACCTCGAAGTGTACAAGATTTTGTGACCATTTCAAAAAAGTGTCCCAAATTCAGACACTTTAATGGCTACTGGCAGCAAACCTGTAAAATCTCAAATGCTCTTTAAGGGGGAGTGAGTTCTCAAGGTTTGATGAGGGATAGGGGGCCAATATAAGGGCCAAGTACCAGCACCCACCACACGTCAAGTGCGCACACCCCCCGGCCCCCAGATCGTCGGGACGCCAATGCCGTCGGTCAGGTTCTCCGGTGATGCTCCGATGATGGTGCCCCGGTGAAGAAAAATGCGACATCAGCACATGCCCGAGCCTAGAATGTGCTGCTGGAACCCTCGGTTTGGTTCGATCTTAGACTGGGAATGAACTCCATATGCTTAGACTGGTAATGAACTCCGTATGCCTAAGTCAACCCATGAAACGAGCGTGCAGGTGCTCAGTTGGCCAGAGAGACGGGATGCGCAAGGCGTGGATCGATAGGGTGGTAGGTGGGTTTAGGCACATCTTCATATTTCTGCGTGCCAATGTCATTTTTATGGCATGTAAATTCATACAAAGGTCCCTTAAGCCTTCACGTGAAGTTTCATGGCAAGCGACCCGTTTTTTATTTTTCACGATTTTTGAAACTTTTTACGGTTCGAGATTTTTTCAAATTTTTTTGGGATGATTTTTGGCCCCAAACTTGGTAGACGTGATCCTTGTATTTTTATTGGCATGCATAAAAAAATTTAGCTGAAAACTCGAAGTGTACAAGATTTTGTGACCATTTGAAAAAAGTGTCCCCATTTCAGACACTTTAATGGCTATTGGCAGCAAACCTGTAAAATCTCAAATGCTTTTTAAGGGGGTGTGAGTTCTCGAGGTTTGATGAGGGATAGGGGGCCAATATAAGGGCCAAGTACCAGCACCCATCGCATATCATGTGCGCACACACCCCTCAACCCCTCGATCGTCGGAACCCCAATACTGCCGGTCAGGTTGTCCGACGATGGTGCCCCGACGAAGAATAATGCGGCACCAGCAAATGCCCGAGCCCAGCATGTGCTGTCCCAACCCTCGGTCCAGTATGATCTTAGACTGGGAATGAACTCCGTAAGCTTAGACTGGGAATGAACTCCGTATGCCTAAGTCAACCTACGAAACGAGCGTGCGGGCGCTCAACCGGCCAGAGGGGCGAGATGCGTAAGCCGATGATCGGTCGGGTCCCACTATGCATGCTGCTGATCTTGCTACCGCAACCCTCAGTTCGGTCTAATCTTAGACTGGGAATGAACTCCGTATACCTAAGCCAACCGATGAAACAAGTGGGCGGGCGGGCGGGCGGGAGGGCACTACACCGGCTGGAGAGACGGGATGCACAAGCCATGGATCAATAGGGTGGTAGGTGAGTTTAGGCACATCTTCATATTTTTGCTTGCCAATGCCATTTTTATGGCTTGTAAATTCATACAATGGTCCCTTAAGCCTTCACGTGAAGTTTCATGGCAAGACGACTCATTTTTTATTTTGCAGGATTTTTGAAACTTTTTGCGGTTCGAGATTTTTTTAAATATTTTCGGAAGGATTTTTGGCCATAAACTTGGTAGACGTGATCCTTGTATTTTTGTTGGCATGCAAAAAACAATTCAGCTAAAAACTCAAAGTGTACAAGATTTTGTGACCATTTAAAAAAATTGTCCCCATTTTAGACACTTTAATAGCTACTGGCAGCAAACCTGTAAAATCTCAAATGCTCTTTAAGGGGGTGTGAGTTCTCAAGGTTTGATGAGGGATAGGGGGCCAATATAAGGGCCAAGTACCAGCACCCATCTCACATCATTTGCGCACACCCCCCCGGCCTGCCTGATCGTCGGAACCCCAATGCCGCCGGTCAGGATCTCCAGTGATGCTCCGGTGATGGTGCCCCGGTGAAGAAAAATACGGCACCAGAACATGCCCGAGCCCAGCATGTGCTGTCGTAACCCTCGGTCTGGTTTGATCTTAGACTGGGAATGAAATTCGTATGCCTAAGTCAACCCACGGAACGAGCGTGCGGGCGCTCAGCCGACCAGAGGGGCAAGATGTGCAAGCCGGGTATCCGTCGGGTCCCCATCTGTGTCCTGCCGATCTTGCTGCCCCAACCCTCGATCCGGTCTGATCTTAGACTGGGAATGAACTCTGTATGCCTAAGCCAACCGACGAAACGAGCGAACGGGCAGGCACTACGTCAGCCAGAGAGACGAGATGCGCAAGCCGTGGATCGATAGGGTGGTAGGTGGGTTTAGGCACATCTTCATATTTCTGGGTGCCAATGCCATTTTTATGGCTTGTAAATTCATACAATGGTCCCTTAAGCCTTCACGTGAAGTTTCATGGCAAGACGACTCGTTTTCTATTTTTCACGATTTTTAAAACTTTTTGCGGTTCAGGATTTTTTTAAATTTTTTCAAAAGGAGTTTTGGTCCCAAACTTTGTAGACGTGGTCCTTGTATTTTTGTGGCATGCACAAAAAAATTCAGCTAAAAACTCGAAGTGTACAAGATTTTGTGACCATTTGAAAAAAGTGTCCCCATTTCGAACACTTTAATGGCTACTGGCAGTAAACCTGTAAAATCTGAAATGCTCTTTAAGGGGGTGTGAGTTCTCGAGGTTTGATGAGGGATAGGGGGCCAATATAAGGGCCAAGTACCAGCACCCATCTCACATCACATGCGCACACACCCCCCGGCCCCTCGATCGTCGGAACCCTAATGCCACCGGTTAGGTTCTCCGACGATGCTCCGACGATGGTGCCCCGACGAAGCAAAATACTGCACTAGCACATGCCCGAGCCCAGCATGTGCTACCGTAACCCTCGGTCTGGTTCAATCTTAAACTGGGAATGAACTCCGTATGCTTAGACTAGGAATGAACTCCGTATGCCTAAGTCAACCCACGAAACGAGCGTGCGGGCGCTTAGTCGACCGGGTCCCCCTTGGTGTGCTAGCGATCCTGCTACCGTAACCCTCGGTCTGATCCAATCTTAGACTGGGAATGAACTTTGTATGCCTAAGCCAACCGATGAAATGAGCGGGCGGACGGACGGAACGGTAATATGCCGGCCAGAGAGACTGGATGCGTAAGCCGTGGATCGATAGGGTGAAAGGTGGGTTTAGGCACATCTTCATATTTCTTCATGCCAATGCCATTTCTATGGCTTGTAAATTCATACAATGGTCCTTTAAGCCTTCACGTGAAGTTTCATAGCAAGATGAGTCATTTTCTATTTTTCACAATTTTAGAAACTTTTTACGGTTCAAGATTTTTTAAAATTTTTTTGGAAGGGGTTTTGGCACCAAACTTGGTAAACGTGATCCTTGTATTTTTGTTAGCATGCACAAAGCAATTCAGGTAAAAACTCAAAGTGTACAAGATTTTGTGACCATTTGAAAAAAGTGCCCCCATTCCAGACACTTTAATGGCAGCAAACCTGTAAAATCTCAAATGCTCTTTAAGGGGATGTGAGTTCTCGAGGTTTGATGAGGGATAGGGGCCAATATAAGGGCCAAGTACCAGCACCCATCGCACATCATGTGCGCACACCCCCCGGCCCCCTATCATCGGAACCCCAATGCCGTCGGTTAGGTTCTCTAGTGATGCTCCGACGATGGTGCCCGGGTAAAGAAAAATATGGTACCAGCACATACCCGGGCTCAGTATGTGCTGCCGTAACCCTCGATCCGGTCCGATCTTAGACTGGGAATGAACTTCATATGGTTAGACTGGGAATGAACTCCGTATGCCTAAGTCAACCCACGAAATGAGCGTGCGGGCGCTCAGCCGGCCTGAGGGGCGGGATGCGCAAGTCGGGGATCAGCCAAGTCTGCCTCTGCGTGCTACCGATCCTGCTATCACAACCCTTGGTCTGGTCCGATCTTAGACTAGGAATGAACTCCGTATCCCTAAGCCAACCGACAAAATGAGCAGGCGGGCGGGCAGGCACTACGCCAACCAGAGAGACGGGATGCATAAGCCGTGGATCGATAGGGTGGTGGGTGGTGGGTGGTAGGTGGGTTTAGGCACATCTTCATATTTCTGCCTGCCAATGCCATTTTCATGGCTTGTAAATTCATACAATGGTCCCTTAAGCCTTTACGTGAAGTTTCATGGCAAGATGACTCGTTTTCTATTTTTCACGATTTTCAAAACTTTTTATGGTTCGGGATTTTTTAAAATTTTTTCGGAAGGAGTTTTTGGTCTCAAACTTGGTAGACGTGATCCTTGTATTTTTGTTGGCATGCACAAAAAAAATCAGCTAAAAACTCGAAGAGTACAAGATTTTGTGACCATTTGAAACAATTGTCCCCATTTCAGACACTTTAATGGCTACTGGCAGCAAACCTGTAAAATCTCAAATGCTCCTTAAAGGGTTGTGAGTTCTCAAGGTTTGATGAGGGATAGGGGGCCAATATACGGGCCAAGTACCAGCAACCATCGCACATCATGTGCGCACACCCGCCGGCCCCCCCGATCGCTGGAACCCCAATACCGTCGGTCAGGTTCTCCGTTGATGCTCCGGCGATGGTGCCCCGGTGAAGAAAAATGTGGCACCAGCACATGCTTGAGCCCAGCATGTGCTGCCGTAACCCTTGGTCTGGTCTAATCTTAGACTGGGAATGAACTCCGTATGGATAAGCCAACCAACGAAACGAGTGAGCGGGCGGGCGGGCAGGCACTACTCAAGCCAGAGAGACGGGATACGCAAGCCGTGGATTGATAGGGTGGTAGGTGGGTTTAGGCACATCTTCATATTTCTGCATGCCAATGTCATTTTTATGACTTGTAAATTCATACAACGGTCCATTAAGCCTTCTCGTGAAGTTTCATGGCAGGACAACTCGTTTTCTATTTTTCACGATTTTCCAAACTTTTTACAGTTTGGGATTTTTTACAATTTTTTCAGAAGGAGTTTTCACCCAAACATGGTAGATTTGATCCTTGTATTTTTGTTGGCATGCGTAAAAAAATTCAGCTAAAAACTCAAAGTGTACAAGATTTTGTGACCATTTGAAAAAAGTGTCCCCATTTCAGACACTTTAATGGCTACTGGCAGCAAACTTGTAATATCTCAAATGCTCTTTAAGGGGGTGTGAGTTCTCAAGGTTTGATGAGGGATAGGGGGCCAATATAAAGGCCAAGTACCAGTACCCATCTCACATCATGTGCGCACCGCCCAGCCCCCTGATCGTCGGAACCCCAATGTCGCCGGTCAGGATGTCCAATGATGTTCCGACGATGGTGCCCCGACGAAGAAAAATGTGGCACCAGCACATGCCCGAGCCTAGCATATGCTGCCGCAACCCTTGGTCTAATCTGATCTTAGACTGGGAATGAACTCCGTATACCTAAGCCAACCGACGAAACGAGCGAGCGGGCGGGTGGGAAGGCGCTACTCAGGCCAGAGAGACGGGATACGCAAGCCGTGGATCGATAGGGTGGTAGGTGGGTTTAGTCACATCTTCATATTTCTGCATGCCATTGTCATTTTTATGACTTGTAAATTTATACAATGGTCCATTAAGCCTTCTCGTGAAGTTTCATGGCAAGACGACTCGTTTTCTATTTTTCCCGATTTTTCAAACTTTTTACGGTTCGGGATTTTTTAAAATATTTTTGAAAGGAGTTTTGGCCCAAACTTGGTAGATTTGATCCTTGTATTTTTGTTGGCATGCGCAAAAAAATTCAGCTAAAAACTCGAAGTGTACAACATTTTGTGACCATTTGAAAAAAGTGTCCCCATTTCAGACACTTTAATGGCTACTGGCAGCAAACCTGTAATATCTCAAATGCTCTTTAAAGGGGTGTGAGTTCTCAAGGTTTGATGAGGGATAGGAAGCCAATATAAAGGCCAAGTACTAGCACCCATCGCACATCATGTGCGCACTCCCCCCGGCCCCCCGATCGTCGGAACCCCAATGCCACTGGTCAGGTTCTCCGGCGATGGTCCGGTGAAGAAAAATGTGGCCCCAGCACATGCCCGAGCCCAGCATGTGCAGCCGCAACCCTCAGTCCGGTCCGATCCTAAACTGGGAATGAACTTCGTATGCTTAGACTGAGAATGAACTCCGTATGCCTAAGTCAACCGACGAAACGAGCGTGCGATCGGTCAGCCGATCAGAGGGGCGGGATGCGCAAGCCGGGGATCGATCGGGTCACCCTCTATGTCCCACCGATCCTGCTGCCACAACCCTCAGTCTGGCCCGATCTTAGACTTGGAATGAACTCTGTTTGCCTAAGCCACCCGACGAAACGAACGGGTGGGCGGGCGGGCGGGGGGGTGGGCGGGCGAGCACTACGTCTGCCAGAGAGACGGGATTCGTAAGCCGTGGATCGATAGGGTGGTAGGTGGGTTTGGGCACATCTTCATATTTCAGCATGCCAATGCCATTTTTATGGCTTGTAAATTCGTGCAATGGTCCCTTAAGCCTTCATGTGAAGTTTAATGGCAAGATGACTCGTTTTCTATTTTTCACGATTTTTGAAACTTTTTACGGTTCAAGATTTTTTAAAATCTTTTCGGAAGGATTTTTGACCCCAAACTTGGTAGACGTGATCCTTGTATTTTTTTTGGCATGCACAAAAAGATTCAGCTAAAAACTTGAAGTCTACAAGATTTTGTGACCATTTGAAAAAAGTGTCCCCATTTTAGACACTTTAATAACTACTGGCAGCAAACCTATAAAATCTCAAATGCACTTTAAGGGGGTGTGAGTGCTTGAGGTTTGATGAGGGATAGGGGCCCAATATAAGGGCCAAGTACCACCACCCATTGCACATCATGTGCGCACACCCCCCTCGGCCCCCCCGATCGCCGAAACCCCAATGCCACCGGTCAGGTTCTCCGGTGATGGTGCCCCGATCAAGAAAATTATGGCACCAGCACATGCCCGAGCCCAGCATGTGCTGACGCAACCCTCGGTCTGGTCTGATCTTAGACTGGGAATGAACACCGTATTTCTTAGTCAACCCGTGAAACGAGCGTACGGGCGCTCAGCCAGCCTGAGGGGCGGGATGCGCAAGTCGGGGATCAACCAAGTCCGCCTCTGCGTGCTGTCGATCCTGCTACCGCAACCCTTGGTCTGGTCCGATCTTAGATTGGGAATGAACTCCATATGCCTAAGCCAACCGACGAAACGAGTCGACGGGCAGGTGGGCGCGCACTATGTTGGCCAGAGAGACGGGATGCGCAAGCCGTGGATAGATAGGGTGGTAGGTGGGTTTAGGCACATCTTCATATTTCTGTGTGCCAATGCCATTTTTATGGCTTGTAAATTCATACAATGGTCCCTTAAGCCTTCACATGAAGTTTCATGGCAAGACGACTCATTTTCTACTTTTCACGATTTTTGAAACTTTTTGCGGTTTGGGATTTTTTAAAATTTTTTCGGAAGGAGTTTTGGCCCTAAGCTTTTTAGACGTGATCCTTGTATTTTTGTTGGCATGCAAAAAAAAATTCAGCCCAAAACTCGAAGTGTACAAGATTTTGTGACCATTTGAAAAAAGTGTCCCCATTTCAAACACTTTAATGGCTACTGGCAGTAAACCTGTAAAATCTCAAATGCTCTTTAAGGGGTTGTGAGTTCTCAAGGTTTGATGAGGGATAGGGGGCCAATATAAGGGACAAGTACCAGCACCCATCGCACATCATCTGAGCACACCCCCCACCCGGCCCCCCGATCGTCGAAACCCCAATGCCGCCGGTCAGGTTTTCTGACGATGGTCCGACGATGGTGCCTCGACGAAGAAAAATGTGGCACCAGCACATGCCCGATCCTAGCATGTGTTGTCGCAACCCTCGGTCCGGTCCGATCTTAGACTGGGAATGAACTCTTTATGCCTAAGTCAACTCACGAAACGAGCGTGCGGGTGTTCAACCGGCCAGAGGGGCGAGATGCGCAAACCGGGGATCGATCGGGTCCCCCTCTGTGTGCTGCCGTAACCCTCGGTCCGGTCAGATCTTAGACTGTGAATGAACTCCATATGCCTAATTCAATCGATGTAACGAGCGGGCGGGGGGGTGGGCAATACACCGGCCAGAGAGAAGGGATACGCAAGCCGTGGATCGATAGGGTAGAAGGTGGGTTTAGGCACATCTTCATATTTCTGCACGCCAATGCCTTTTTTGTGGCTTGTAAATTCATACAATGGTCCCTTAAGCCTTCACGTGAAGTTTCATAGCAAGACGACTCATTTTTTATTTTTCACGATTTTGAAACTTTTTACGGTTCGAGATTTTTTAAAATTTTTTCGAAAGGAGTTTTGGCCCCAAACTTGGTAGACGTGATCCTTGTATTTTTGTTGTCATGCACAAAACAATTCAGGTAAAAACTCGAAGTGTACAAGATTTTGTGACCATTTGAAAAAAGTGCCCCCATTCCAGACACTTTAATGGCTAATGGCAACAAACCTGTAAAATCTCAAATGCTCTTTAAGGGGGTGTGAGTTCTCGAGGTTTGATGAGGGATAGGGAGCCAATATAAGGGCCAAGTACCAGCACCCATCACACATGATGTGCACATACCCCCCCGACCCCCTTATCACTAGAACCGCAATGCCGTCGGTCAGGTTCTCCGGTGATACTCCAACGATGGCACCTCGACGAAGAAAAATGCGGCACCAACACATGCCCGAGCCCAGCATGTGCTGCCGTAACCCTCGGTCTGATCTTAGACTGGGAATGAACTCTGTATGCCTATGTCAACCCACGGAACAAGCGTGCGGGCGCTCAGTCGGCCAGAGGGCGGGATGAGCAAGTCGGGGATCGACCGTGTCCCCCTATGTGTGCTGCCGATCCTGCTGCCGTAACCCTCGATCCGATCTGATCTTAGACTGGGAATGAACTCCGTATGCCTAAGCCAACCGAAGAAACGAGCGTGCGGGTGGGCGGCCGGGTGAGCGGGTACTACGCCGGCCAGAGAGACGGGATACGCAAGCCATGGATCGATAGGGTGGTAGGTGGGTTTAGGCACATCTTCATATTTCTGCGTGCTAATGCCATTTTATGGCTTGTAAATTCATACAATGGTCCCTTAAGCCTTCACGTAAAGTTTCATGGCAAGACGACTCATTTTTTATTTTTCACGGTTTTTGAAACTTTTTACGGTTCGAGATTTTTTAAAATTTTCTCGGAAGGAGTTTTAGCCCCAAACTTGGTAGACGTGATCCTTGTATTTTTATTGGCATGCACAAAAAAATTCAGCCAAAAACTCGAAGTGTACAAGATTTTGTGACCATTTGAAAAAAGTGTCCCCATTTCAGACACTTTAATGGCTAATGGCAGCAAACCTGTAAAATCTCAAATGCTCTTTAAGAGGGTGTGTGTTTTCGAGGTTTGATGAGGGATAGGGGGCCAATATAAGGGCCAAGTACCAGCACCCATTGCACATCATGTGCGCACACCCCCCAGCCCCTCCGATCATCGGAATCCCAATGTCGCCGATCAGGTTCTCCGGTGATGGTGCCCCGATGAAGAAAAATGTGGCACCAGCACATGCTCGAGCCCAGCATGTGACCTTCGTCTGGTCCGATCTTAGACTGGGAATGAACTCCGTATGCTTCAACTGGGAATGAATTCCATATGCCTATTGATTGATAGGCTGGTAGGTGGGTTTAGGCACATCTTCATATTTTCTGCATGCCAATGCCATTTTTATGGATTGTAAATTCATAGAATGGGCCCTTAAGCCTTCACGTGAAGTTTCGTGGCAAGACAACTCGTTTTCTATTTTTCACGAATTTTGAAACTTTTCAAAATTTTTTCGAAAGGGGTTTTGGCCCCTAACTTGCTAAACGTGATCCTTGTATTTTTGTTGGCATGCACAAAAACATTCAGCTAGAAACTCGAAGTGTACAAGATTTTGTGACCATTTGAAAAAATTGTCCCCATTTCAGACACTTTAATGGCTACTGGCAGCAAACCTGTAAAATCTCAAATGCTTTTTAAGGGGGTGTGAGTTCTCGAGGTTTGATGAGGGATAGGGGGCCAATATAAGGGCCAAGTACCAGCACCCATCGCATATCATGTGTGCACACCACCCCCGACCACCTCGATCACCGAAACCTTAATGCCGTCGGTCAGGTTCTCCGGTGCTGCTCCGATGATGGTGCCCTGGTGAAAAAAAATACGACACTAGGACATGCCCGAGCCCAGCATGTTCTGCCGTAACCCTCGGTCCGGTCTGATCTTAGACTGGGAATGAACTCCGTATGCTTAGACTAGGAATGAACTCCGTATACCTAAGTCAACCCATGAAACGAGCTTGCGGGCTCTCAGCCGACCAGAGGGAGGGATGCGCAAGCCGAGGATCGATCGGGTCCCCCTTTGCGTGCTGTTGATCCTACTATCGTAACCCTCGGTCTGATCCAATCTTAGACTGGGAATGAACTCCGTATGCCTAAGCCAACCGACAAAACGAACGGGCGGACAGGCGGGCGGCCGGGCACTACTCCGGCCAGAGAGACGGGATGCGCAAGCCATCGATCGATAGGGTGGTACGTGGGTTTAGGCACATATTAATATTTCTACATGCCAATGCCATTGTTATTTCTGCATGCCAATGCCATTTTTCGAAAGAGGTTTTGGACCCTAACTTGCTAAATGTGATCCTTGTATTTTTGTTGGCATGCACAAAAACATTCAGCTAGAAACTCGAAGTGTACAAGATTTTGTGACCATTTGAAAGAATTGTCCCCATTTCAGACACTTTAATGGCTACTGGCAGCAAACCTGTAAAATCTCAAATGCTCTTTAAGGGGGTGTGAGTTCTCGAGGTTTGATGAGGAATAGGGGGCCAAAATAAGGGCCAAGTACTAGCACCCATCATACATCATGTGTGCACACCCCCCCGACGCCCCGATCGTCGGAACCCCAATGCTGCCCATCAGGTTCTCCGGTGATGGTGCCCCAGTGAAGAAAAATGTGTCACCAGCACATGCCCGAGCCCAGCATGTGCTGCCGCAACCCTCGGTCCAGTCCGATCTTAGATTGGGAATGAACTTCATATGCTTAGACTAGGAATGAACTTCGTATGCCTAAGTCAACCTACGAAACGAGCATGCGGGCTCTCAGTCGGCTAGAGGGACGGGATGCCTAAGTCAGGGATCGATCGGGTCCCCCTCTACGTGCTGCCAATCCCACTGCTGCAACCCTCAGTCTGGTGTGATCTTAGATTGGGAATGAACTATGTATGCCTAAGCCAACTGACGAAATTAACGGGCGGGTGGGCGGGTGGGCGGGCGAGCACTACGCTGGCCAGAGAGACGGGATGCGCAAGCCGTGGATCGATAGGGTGGTTTGTGGGTTTAGGCACATCTTCATATTTTTGCATGCCAATGCCATTTTTAAGGCTTGTAAATTCATACAATGGTCCCTTAAGCCTTCACGTGAAGTTTCATGGCAAGACGACTCGTTTTTTATTTTTCATGATTTTTGAAACTTTTTTCGGTTTGGGATTTTTTAAACTTTTTTTGTTTTCTATCTTTCATGATTTTCAAATGCTCTTTAAGGGGAATGAGTTCTCGAGGTTTGATGAGGGATAGGGGGCCAATATAAGGGCCAAGTAGCAGCACCCATTGCACATCATGTGCGCACAACCCCCCCGATGATGGTGCCCTGATGAAGAAAAATGCAGCACCGGCACATGCCCGAGCCCAGCATGTGCTGCCTCAAACCTCGATCCGATCTGATCTTAGACTGGGAATGAACTCCATTTGCTTAGACTGGGATTGAACTCTGTATGCCTAAGTCAACCCATGAAACGAGCATGCGGGCGCTCAGTTGGCCAGAAGGGTGGGATGTGCATGTCGGGGATCGGTCGGGTGCCCCTCTGCGTGCTACCGATCCTGCTGCCGTAACCCTCCATCCGATCTGATCTTAGACTGGTAATGAACTCTGTATGCCTAAGTCGATCGATGAAATGAGCGAGCGGGCGCGCGGGCGGGTACTACGCCGGCCAGAGAGACGGGATGCGTAAGCCGTGGATTGATAGGGTGGTAGGTAGGTTTAGGCACATCTTCATATTTTCTGCATGCCAATGCCATTTTTATGGCTTTTAAATTCAAATAATGGCCCCTTAAGCCTTCACGTGAAGTTTCATGGCAAGACGACTCGTTTTCTCTTTTTCACGATTTTTGAAACTTTTCAAAATTTTTTCGGAAGGGGTTTTGGCCCCTAACTTGCTAAATGTGATCCTTGTATTTTTGTTGGCATGCATAAAAACTTTCAGCTAGGAACTCGAAGTGTACAAGATTTTGTGACCATTTGAAAAAATTGTCCCTATTTCAGACACTTTGATGGCTATTTGCAGCAAACCTGTAAAATCTCAAATGCTCTTTGAGGGGGTGTGAGTTCTTAAGGTTTGAAGAGGGATAGGGGGCCAATATAAGGGCCAAGTACCAGCACCCATTGCATATCATGTGCGCACACCACCCCTGACCACCCCGATCGCCAAAACCCTAATGCCGTCGGTCAGGTTCTCCGGCGATGCTCCGGTGATGGTGCCCCGATGAAGAAAAATGTGGCACCAGGACATGCTCGAGCCTAGCATGTGCTGCCGTAACCCTCGGTCCGATCGGATCTTAGACTAGGAATAAACTCCATATGCTTAGACTAGGAATGAACTCCGTATGCCTAAGTCAACCCACGAAACGAGCTTGCGGGCGCGCAGTCGGCCAGAGGGACGAGATACGCAAGCCGGGGATCGGTCGGGTCCCCCTTTACATGCTGCCAATCCTGCTGCCGTAACCCTCGATCTGATCCGATCTTAGACTGGGAATGAACTCCGTATACCTAAGCCAACTGACGAAACGAGCGGGCGGGCGGGCACAACTCTGGCCAGCGAGACGGGATGCGCAAGCTGTCGATCAATAGGGTGGTAGGTTGGTTTAGGCACATATTATTATTTCTGCGTGCCAATGCCATTTTTATGGCTTGTAAATTCATACAATGGCCCTTAAGCCTTCACGCGAAATTTCATGGCAAGACGACTCGTTTTCTATTTTTCACGATTTTTGAAACTTTTTATGGTTCGAGATTTTTTAAAATTTTTTCAGGAGGATTTTTGGCCCCAAACTTGGTAGATATGATCCTTCTATTTTTTTTTTGGCATGCTCAAAAAAATTCAGCTAAAAACTCGAAGTGTACAAGATTTTGTGACCATTTGAAAAAAGTGTCCCCATTTCAGACACTTTAATGGCTACTAGCTGCAAACTTGTAAAATCTCAAATGCTCTTTAAGAGGGTGTGAGTTCTCGAGGTTTGATGAGGAATAGGGGGCCAAAATAAGGGCCAAGTACCAGCACCCATCATAAATCATGTGTGCACACCCCCCTCGACGCCCCCGATCGTCGGAACCCCAATGCCGCCCATTAGGTTCTCCGGTGATGGTGCCCAGGTGAAGAAAAATGTGGCACCAGCACATGCCCGAGCCCAGCATGTGCTGTTGCAACCCTCGGTCCAGTCCGATCTTAGATTGGGAATGAACTCCGTATGCTTATATTGGGAATGAACTCCGTATGCCTAAGTCAACCTACGAAACGAGCGTGCGGGCGCTCAACCAGCTAGAGGGGCGGGATGCCTAAGTCGGGGATCCATCGAGTCCCCCTCTACGTGCTGCCAATCCCGCTGCTGCAACCCTCGGTCTGGTGTGATCTTAGACTGGGAATGAACTATGCATGCCTAAGACAACCGACGAAACGAGCGAGTGGGTGGACGGGCGAGCACTACGCTGGCCAGAGAGACGGGATGCGCAAGTCGTGGATCGATAGGGTGGTTTGTGGGTTTAGGCACATCTTCATATTTCTGCATGCCAATGCCATTTTTAAGGCTTGTAAATTCATACAATGGTCCCTTAAGCCTTCACGTGAAGTTTCATGGCAAGACGACTCGTTTTCTATTTTTCATGATTTTCGAAACTTTTTTTGGTTTGGGATTTTTTAAACTTTTTTCGTTTTCTATCTTTCACGATTTTCAAATGCTCTTAAGGGGGCATAAGTTCTCAAGGTTTGATGAGGGATAGGGGGCCAATATAAGGGCCTAGTACCAGGACCCATTGCACATCATGTGTGCACAACCCCTCCGGTGATGGTGCCCCGATGAAGAAAAATGCAGCACCAGCACACGCCCGAGCCCAGCATGTGCTGCCTCAAACCTCGGTCCGATCTGATCTTAGACTGGGAATGAACTCCATTTGCTTAGATTGGAAATGAACTCTGTATGCCTAAGTCAACCCATGAAACGAGCATGCGGGCGCTCAGTTGGCCAGAGGGGCGGGATGCGCATGTCAGGGATCGACCGGGTGCCCCTCTGCGTGCTGCCGATCCTACTGCCGTAACCCTCTATCCGGTCTGATCTTAGACTAGTAATGAACTCCGTATGCCTAAGCCGATCGATGAAACGAGCGAACGGGCGGGCACTACGCCGGCTAGAGAGACGAGATGCGCAAGCCGTGGATTGATAGGGTGGTAGGTGGGTTTAGGCACATCTTCATATTTCTGCGTGCCAATGCCATTTTTATGGCATGTAAATTCATACAATGGTCCCTTAAGCCTTCACGTGAAGTTTCATGGCAAGACAACTCGTTTTCTATTTTTCACGAGTTTCGAAACTTTTTAAGGTTTGGGATTTTTTAAAATTTTTTCGGAAGGAGTTTTGGCCCCAAACTTGGTAGACATGATCCTTGTATTTTTGTTGGCAAGCACAAAACAATTCAGCTAAAAGCTCGAAGTGTACAAGATTTTATTGCCATTTGAAAAAAGTGTCCCCATTTCAGACACTTTAACGGCTACTGGTAGCAAACCTGTAAAATCTCAAATGCTTTCAAGGGGTGTGAGTTCTTGAGGTTTGATGAGGGATAGGGGGCCAATATAAAGGCCAAGTACCAGCACCCATCGCACATCATGTGCACACACCCCCCCGGCCCCCCGATCGTAGAAACCTCAATGCCGTCTGTCAGGTTATCCGGTGATGGTGCCCCAGTAAAGAAAAATGTGGCACCAGCACATGCCCGAGCCTAGCATGTGTTGTCGCAACCTTCGATCCGGTCTGATCTTAGACTGGGAATGAACTTCGTATGCTTAGACTGGGAATGAACTCCGTATGCCTAAGTCAACCCACGAAATGAGCGTGCGGGCGCTTAACCGGCCAGAGGGGCGGGATGCACAAGCTGGGGATCGATCGGGTCCCCCTCTGTGTGCTGCCGATCCTACTGCCGCAACCCTCGATCCGATCCAATCTTAGACTGGGAATGAACTCCGTATGCCTAAGCCAACCGATGAAACGAGTGGGCGGGCGAGCGGGCGGGCACTACGCCGGCCAGAGAGACGGGATGCGCAAGCCATGGATCGATAGGGTGGTAGGTGGGTTTAGGCACATCTTCATATTTCAACATGCCAATGCCATTTTTAAGGCTTGTAAATTCATACAATGGTCTCTTAAGCCTTCATGTGAAGTTTCATGGCAAGACGACACGTTTTCTATTTTTCATGATTTTTGAAACTTTTTATGGTGTGGGATTTTTTAAAATATTTTCGGAAGGAGTTTTGGCAACAAACTTGGTAGACGTGGTCCTTGTATTTTTGTTGGCATGCACAAAAAAATTCAGCTAAAAACTAGAAGTGTACAAGATTTTGTGACCATTTAAAAAAAGTGTCCCCATATCAGACACTTTAATGGCTACTGGCAGCAAACCTGTAAAATCTCAAATGCTCTTTAAAGGGGTGTGAGTTTTTGAGGTTTGATGAGGGATAGGGGGCTAATATAAGGGCCAAGTACCAGCACCCATCGCACATCATGTGCGCACACCCCCCGGCCCCCCCAATCGTCGGAACCCCAATGCCGCCGGTCAAGTTCTCCAGCGATGCTCCGGCGATGGTGTCCCGACGAAGAAATATGCAGCACCAGCAAACGCCCGAGCCCAGCACATGGTACAAAAACCCTCGGTCCGATCCGATCTTAGATTGGGAATGAACTCCGTATGCTTAGACTGAGAATGAACTCCGTATGCCTAAGTCAACCTATGGAACGAGCGTGCGAGCACTCAGTCGGCCAGAGGGGTGGGATGCCTAAGTTGGGGATCAGTCGAGTCCCCCTCTACGCACTGCCAATCCCGCTGCAGCAACCCTCGGTCCAGTGTGATCTTAGACTAGGAATGAACTACATATGCCTAAGCCAACCGATGAAACAAGCCAGCGAGCGGGCGGACGGGCAGACACTACGTCGGCCCCAGAGACGGTATGCGCAAACCATGGATCGATAGGCTGGTAGGTGGGTTTAGGCACATCTTCATATTTCTGCATTCCAATACCTTTTTTATGGCTTCTAAATTCATACAATGGTCTCTTAAGCCTTCACGTGAAGTTTCATGGCAAGACGACTCATTTTCTATTTTCCATAATTTTTGAAACTTTTTAGGGTTCGGGATTTTTTAAAATTTTTTCGGAAGGAGTTTTGGCAACAAACTTGGAAGACATGATCCTTGTCTTTTTGTTGGCCAGCACAAAAAAATTCAGCTAAAAACTAGAAGTGTACAAGATTTTGTGACCATTTGAAAAAAGTGTCCCCATTTCAGACACTTTAATGGCTACTGGCAGCAAACCTGTAAAATCTCAAATGCTCTTTAAGGGGTGTGAGTTCTTGAGGTTTGATGAGGGATAGGGGGCCAATATAAGGGCCAAGTACCAGCACCATCACACATCATGTGCGCACACCCCCCGGCCCCCCCCGATCGTCGGAACCCCAATGCACCGATCAAGTTCTCCAACGATGCTCCGGTGATGGTGCCCCGACAAAGAAAAAAATGGCACCAGCACATGCCCGAGCGCAACAAGTGCTACCACAACCCTCGGTCCGATCCGATCTTAGACTAGGAATGAACTCCGTATGCTTAGGCTGGGAATGAACTCCGTATGCCTAAGTCAACCCACGAAACGAGCGTGCGGGTGCTCAGCCGACCAGAGGGGTGGGATCCGTAAGCCGAGGATCGGCCGGGTCCCCCTCTACGTGCTGTCGATCCTACTACTGAAACCCTCGGTTCGGTCTGAATCTTAGACTGGGAATGAACTCCGTATGCCAAAGCCAATCGATGAAATGAGCGGGCGGGCAGGCGGGCGGGCGCTACACCGGCCAAAGAGATGGGATGCGCAAGCCATGGATCGATAGGGTGGTAGGTGGGTTTAGGTGCATCTTCATATTTCTGCATGCCAATGCCATTTTATGGCTTGTAAATTCATACAATGGTCCCTTAAGCCTTCACGTGAAGTTTCATGGCAAGACGACTCGTTTTCTATTTTTCACGATTTTTGAAACTTTTTACGGTTCAGGATTTTTTAAAATTTTTTCAGAAGGGGTTTTGGCCCCTAACTTGCTAAACGTGATCCTTGTATTTTTGTTGGCATGCACAAAAACATTCAGCTAAAAACTCGAAGTGTACAAGATTTTGTGACCATTTGAAAAAATTGTCCCCATTTCAGACACTTTAATGGCTACTGGCAGCAAACCTGTAAAATCTCAAATGCTCTTTAACGGGGTGTAAGTTCTCGAGGTTTGATGAGGGATGGGGGGCCAATATAAGGGCCAAGTACCAGCATCCATCGCACATCATGTGCGCACACCCCCCCTCGGCCCCCCCGATCATCGGAACCCCAATGTCGTCGGTCAAGTTCTCCGATGATGGTGCCCCGACGAAGAAAAATGCGGCATGAGCACATGCCCGAGCCCAGCATACGCTGTCGCAACCCTCGGTCTGGTCTGATCTTAGACTAGGAATGAACTTCGTACGCATAGACTGGGAATGAACTACGTATGCCTAAGCTAACCGACGAAACGAGCGGGCGGGCAGTCGGGCGAACGCTACACCGGCCAGACAGATGGGATGCGAAGCCGTGGATCGATAGGGTGGTAGGTGGGTTTAGGCTCATCTTCATATTTCTGCGTGCCAATGCCATTTTTATGGCTTGTAAATTCATACAATGGTCCCTTAAGCCTTCACGTGAAGTTTCATGGCAAGACGACTCGTTTTCTATTTTTCGTGATTTTTGAAACTTTTTACGGTTTGGAATTTTTTAAAAGTTTTTCGGAAGTAGTTTTGGCCCCAAAGTTGGTAGACGTGATTCTTGTATTTTTGTTGGCATGCACAAAAAAATTCAGCTAAAAACCCAAAGTGTACAAGATTTTGTGACCATTTGAAAAAAGTGTCCCCATTTCAGACACTTTATTGGCTACTGGTAGCAAACCTGTAAAATCTCAAATGCTATTTAAGGGAGTGTGAGTTCTCAAGGTTTGATGAGGGATAGGGGGCCAATATAAGGGCCAAGTACCAGCACCCATCACACATCATGTGCGCACACCCCCCCGGCGCCCCCCGATCGTCGGAACCCTAATGCCGCCCGTCAGGTTCTCCGGTGATGCTCCGGCGATTGTGCCCCGACGAAGAAAAATCGCCACCAGCACATGCCCGAGCCCAGCATGTGCTGTCGTAACCCTTAGTCTGATCTGATCTTAGACTGGGAATGAACTCCGTATGCTTAGACTGGGAATGAACTTTGTATGCCTAAGTCAACCCACAAAATGAGCGTGCGGGTGCTCAACCTGCCGAAGGGCGGGATGCGCAAGTCGGGGATCGACCGGGTCCCTCTCTGCATGCTGTCGATCCTGTTGCCGCAACCTTCGATCCGGTCCAATCTTAGACTATGAATGAACTTCTTATGCCTAAGCCAACCGACGAAACGAACGGGTTGGCGAGTGGGCGGGCAGTACGGGCCAGAGAGATGGGATGCGCAAGCCGTAGATCGATAGGGTGGTGGGTGGGTTTAGGCGCATCTACATATTTCTGTGTGACGATGCCATTTTATGGCTTGTAAATTCATACAATGGTCCCTTAAGCCTTCACGTGAAGTTTCATGGCAAGACGACTCGTTTTCTATTTTTCACAATTTTTGAAACTTTTTACGGTTCAGGATTTTTTAAAATTTTTTTGGAAGGGGTTTTGGCCCCTAACTTGCTAAACGTGATCCTTGTGTTTTTGTTGGCATGCACAAAAACATTCAGCTAAAAACTCGAAGTGTACAAGATTTTGTGACCATTTGAAAAAATTGTCCCCATTTCAGACACTTTAATGGCTACTGGCAACAAACCTGTAAAATCTCAAATGCTCTGTAAGGGGGTGTGAGTTCTCGAGGTTTAATGAGCGATAGGGGGCCAATATAAGGGACAAGTACCAGCACCCATCGCACATCATGTGCGCACACCACCCCCAGCCGCCTCGATCGTCGGAACCCTAATGCTGCCGGTCAAGTTCTCCGACGATGCTCCGGTGAAAGTGAGTGAAGAAAAATGTGACACCAACAGATGCCCGAGCCCAGCATGTGCTGCCGTAACCCTCGGTCTGATCCAATCTTAGACTACGACTGAACTCCGTATGCTTAGACTAGGAATGAACTCCGTATGCCTAAGACAACCCACGAAACGAGCATGCGGGCGCTCAGCCGGCCAGTGGGATGGGATGCGCAAGCCGGGGATCGGTCGGGTCCCCCTTTGTGTGCTACCAATCCTGCTGCCGCAACCCTCGGTCTGATCCGATCTTAGACTGGGAATGAACTTCGTATGCCTAAGCCAATCGACAAAATGAGCGGGCGGGTGGGCAATACATCGGCCAGAGAAACGGGATGCGCAAGGCGTGAATCGATAGGGTGAAAGGTGGGTTTAGGCACATCTTCATATTTATGCATGCCAATGCCATTTTTATGGCTTGTAAATTCATACAATGGTCCCTTAAGCCTTCACGTGAAGTTTCATGGCAAGACGACTCGTTTTCTATTTTTCATGATTTTCAAAACATTCTATGGTTTGGGATTTTTTAAACTTTTTTTGGAGGAGTTTTGGCCCCAAACTTGGTAGACATGATCCTTGTATTTTTGTTGGCATGCAAAAAAAAAATTTCAGCTAAAAACTCGAAGTGTACAAGATTTTGTGACCATTTGAAAAAAGTGTCCCCATTTCAGACACTTTAATGGCTACTGGTAGCAAACCTGTAAAATCTCAAATGCTCTTTAAGGGGGTGTGAGTTCTTGAGGGTTGATGAGGGATAGGGGGCCAATATAAGGGCCAAGTACCAGCACCCATTGCACATCATGTGCGTACACCCCCCCGACCCACCCGATCATCGGAACCCCAATGCCGCCGGTCAGGTTCACCGGCGATGGTGCCCCGGTGAAAAAAAATGTGACACCAGCACATGCTCGAGCCCAGCATGTGCTGTCGTAACCCTCGGTGTAGTCCGATGTTAGACTGGGAATGAACTCCGTATGCCTGAGTCAACCCACGAAACGAGCGTGCGGGCGCTCAACCGGCCAGAAGGGCGAGATCGCAAGCCGGGGATCGGTCGGGTCCCCCTTTACGTGCTGTCGATCCTGCTGCCGTAACCCTCGGTTTGATTTCATCTTAGACTGGGTATGCCTAAGCCAACCGATGAAATGAGCGGGTGAGCGGGCACTACGCCGGCCAGAGAGACGGGATACGTAAGCTGTGGATCGATAAGGTGGTAGGTGGGTTTACGCACATATTCATATTTTTGCATGCCAATGCCATATTTATGGCTTGTAAATTCATACAATGGTCCCTTAAGCCTTGTCGTGAATATTCATGGCAAGACTACTCGTTTTCTATTTTTGACGATTTTTAAAACTTTTTACGGTTCGGGATTTTTTAAAACTTTTTCAGAAGGAGTTTTAGCCCCAAATTTGGTAGACATGATCCTTGTATTTTTATTGGCATGCACAAAAAAATTCAGCTAAAAACCCAAAGTGTACAAGATTTTATGACCATTTGAAAAAAGTGTCCCCATTTCAGACACTTTAATGGCTACTGGTAGCAAACCTATAAAATCTCAAATGCTCTTTAAGGGGGTGTGAGTTCTCGAGGTTTGATGAGAGATAGGGGGCCAATATAAGGGCCAAGTACCAGCACCCATCGCACATCATGTGTGCACCCCCCGGCCCCCCGATCACATGAACCCCAATACTGCCCGTCAGGTTCTCCGTCGATGCTTCGATGATGGTGCCCCGACGAAGAAAAAGCGGCACCAGCACATGCCCAAGCCCAGCATGTGCTACCGCAACCCTCGGTCCTGTTCGATCTTAGACTGGGAATGAACTCCGTATGCCTAAGTTAACCCATGAAACGAGCGTACAGGCGCTCAACCGGCCAGAGGGGCGGGATGCACAAGCCAGGGATCGACCGGGTCCCCCTCTGCGTGTTGCCGATCCTGCTGCTGCAACTCTTGATCCGGTCTGATCTTAGAATGGTAATGAACTCCATATGCCTAAGCCAACCGACGAAACGAGCGGGCGAACGGGTGGGCGGGCAGTACGCCGGCCTGAGATACGGGATGCGCAAGCCGTGGATCGATAGGGTGGTAGGTGGGTTTAGGCACATCTTCATATTTCTATGTGCCAATACCATTTTTATGGCTTGTAAATTCATACAATGGTCCCTTAAGCCTTCACGTGAAGCTTCATGGCAAGATGACTCATTTTCTATTTTTCACGATTTTTGAAACTTTTTGCGATTCGGGATTTTTTAAAATTTTTTCAAAAGGAGTTTTGGCCCCAAACTTGGTAGATGTGATCCTTGTATTTTTGTTGGCATGCACAAAAAAATTCAGCTAAAAAATCGAAGTGTACAAGATTTTGTGACCATTAGAAAAAAGTGTCCTCATTTCAGATACTTTAATGGCTACTGGCAGCAAACCTGTAAAATCTCAAATGCTCTTTAAGGGGGTGTGAGTTCTCGAGGTTTGATGAGGGATAGGGGGCCAATATAAGGGCCAAGTACCAGCACCCATCACACATCATATGCGCACACCCCGCCGGCCCCCTCGATCGTTGGAACCCCAATGTCGTCGATCAAGTTCTCTGGCGATTCTCCAGCGATGGTGCCCCGACAAAGAAAAATGCGGCACCAGCACATGCCCGAGCCCAGCATGTGCTGCCACAACCCTTATATTTTTGTTGGCATGCAGAAAAAAATTCAGCTAAAAGCTCGAAGTGTACAAGATTTTGTGACCATTTGAAAAAAGTGTCTCCATTTCAGACACTTTAATGGCTACTGGCAGCAAACCTGTAAAATCTCAAATACTCTTTAAGGGGGTGTGAGTTCTTGAGGTTTGATGAGGGATAGGGTGCCAATATAAGGGCCAAGTACCAGCACCCATCGCACATCATGTGCGAACACCCCCTAGCCCCCCCGATCGTCGGAACCCCAATGTCGCGGGTCAGGTTCTCCGACGATAGTACCCCGACAAAGAAAAATGCGACACCAGCACATGCTCGAGCCCAACATGTGCTGCCGCAACCCTCGGTCCGATCTAATCTTAGACTGGGAATGAACTTTGTACGCTTAGACTGGGAATGAACTATGTATGCCTAAGTCAACCCACGAAACGAGCGTGCGGGCGCTCAGCCAGCCAGAGGGGCGAGATGCGTAAGCCGGGGATCGGCCGGGTCCCCCTCTGCGTGCTGCCGATCCTGCTGTCGTAACTCTCGTTCTGGTCCAATCTTAGAATGGGAATGAACTTCATATATCTAAGCCAACCGATGAACCGAGCGGGCGGGTGAGCACTACGCCGGCCAGAGAGACGGGATGTGCAAGCCGTGGATCGATAGGGTGGTAGGTGGGTTTATCCACATCTTCATATTTCTGCATGCCAATGCCATTTTTATGGCTTGTAAATTCATACAATAGTCCGTTAAGCCTTCACGTGAAGTTTCATGGCAAGATGACTCGTTTTTTATTTTTCATGATTTTTGAAACTTTTTGTGGTTCAGGATTTTTTAAAAATTTTTCGAAAGGATTTTTGTCCCCAAACTTGGTAGACGTGATCCTCGTATTTTTTTTGGCATGCACAAAAAATTCAGCTAAAAACTCGAAGAGTACAAGATTTTTTGACCATTTGAAAAAAGTGTCCCCATTTCGGACACTTTAATGGCCACTGGAAGCAAACCTATAAAATCTCAAATGCTCTTTAACGGGGTGTGAGTTCTCGAAGTTTGATGAGGGATAGGGGGCCAATATAAAGGCCAAGAACCAGCACCCATCGCACATCATGTGCGCACACCCCCCCGGCCCCCCCGATCACCGGAACCCCAATGCCGCCGATCAGGTTCTCCTACGATGCTCCGACGATGGTGCCCCGACGAAGAAAAATATGGCACCAGCACATGCTCGAGCCCAGCATGTGCTACCCCAACCCTCAATCCGGTCTGACCTTAGACTGGAATAAACTCAGTATGCCTAAGCCAACCAACGAAACGAGCAGGCGGGTGGACGGGCGGGCACTACGCCGGCCAGAGAGACGGGATGCGCAAGCCGTGGATCGATAGGGTGGTAGGTGGGTTTAGGTACATCTTCACATTTCTGCATGCCAATGCCATTTTTGTGGCTTGTAAATTCATACAATGTTCCCTTAAGCTTTCACGTGAAGTTTCATGGCAAGACGACTCGTTTTCTATTTTTCACGATTTTTGAAGCTTTTTACGGTTCGGGATTTTTTAAAATTCTTTTGGAAAGATTTTTGGCCCCAAACTTGGTAGACGTGATCCTTGAATTTTTGTTGGCATGCACAAAAAAATCAGCTAAAAACTCGAAGTGCACAAGATTTTGTGACCATTTGAAAAAAGTGTCCCCATTTCAGACACTTTAATGGCTACTGGCAGCAAACCTGTAAAATCTCAAATGCTCTTTAAGGGGGTGTGAGTTCTCTAGGTTAGATGAGGGATAGGGGGCCAAGTACCAGCACCCATCGCACATCATGTGCGCACACCCCCCGGCCCCCCAATCATCGGAACCCCAATGCCCCCGGTCAGGTTCTCCGGTGATGCTCCGAAGATGGTGCCCCGATGAAGAAAAATACAGTACCATCACATGCCTGAGCCCAGCATTTACTGTCGTAACCCTCGGTCCAGTCTGATCTTAAACTGGGAATGAACTCCGTATGCCTAAGCTAACCGACGAAACGAGCGAGCAGACAGGCGGGGGGGCGGGCACTATGTCGACCAGAGAGACGGGATGCGCAAGCCGTGGATCGATAGGGTGGTAGGTGGGTTTAGGCACATCTTCATATTTCTGTGTGCGAATGCCATTTTTATGGCTTGTAAATTCATACAATGGTCCCTTTAGCCTTCACGTGAAGTTTCATGGCAAGACGACTCGTTTTCTATTTTTCACGATTTTTAAAACTTTTTACGGTTCAAGATTTTTTAAAATTTTTTTGGAAGGATTTTTGGCCCCAAACTTGGTAGTCGTGATCCTTGTATTTTTTTTGGCATGCACAAAACAAATCAGCTAAAAACTAGAAGTGTACAAGATTTTGTGATCATTTGAAAAAAGTGTCCCCATTTCAGACACTTTAATGGCTACTGGCAGCAAACCTGTAAAATCTCAAATTCTCTTTAAGGGGGTGTGACTTCTCAAGGTTTGATGAGGGATGGGGGGCCAATATAAGGGCCAAGTAGAAGCACCCATCTCACATCATGCGTGCACACCCCCTCGGCCCCCCCGATCGCCGGAACCCCAATGCCGCCGGTCAAGTTCTCCGGCGATGCTTCGGCGATGGTGCCCTGGCGAAGAAAAATACGGCACCAGCACATGCCCGAGCCCAGTATGTGCTGCCGCAACCCTCGATCCGATCGATCTTAGACTGGGAATGAACTCAATATGCCTGAGTCAACCCACAAAATAAGCGTGCGGGCTATCAGCCTGCCAGAGGGGCGGGATGTGCAAGCCGGGGATCGGTCGGGTCAACCTCTGCGTGCTGCCGATCCTGCCACCACAACCCTCGGTGCAATCTAATCTTAGATTGGGAGTGAACTCCGTATGCCTAAGCCAACCGACGAAATCAACGGGCGGGCGGGCGAGCAGTCATTACGCCGACTAGAGAGACGGGATGCGCAAGCCGTAGATCGATAGGGTGGTAGGCGGGTTTAGGCACATCTTCATATTTCTGCATGCCAATGCCATTTTTATGGCTTGTAAATTCATACAATGGTCCCTTAAGCCTTCACGTGAAGTTTCATGGCAAGACGACTCGTTTTCTATTTTTCATGATTTTTGAAACTTTTTATGGTTCTAAATTTTTTAAAATTTTTTCGGAAGGTGTTTGGCCCCAAACTTGGAAGACGTGATCCTTGTATTTTTGTTGCCATGCATAAAAAAAATCAGCTAAAAACTTGAAGTGCACAAGATTTTGTGACTATTTGAAAAAAGTGTCCCCATTTCAAACACTTTAATGGCTACTAGCAGCAAACCTGTAAAATCTCAAATGCTCTTTAAGGGGGTGTGAGTTCTCGAGGTTTGATGAGGGATAGGGGGCCAATATAAGGGCCAAGTACCAGCACCCATCGCATCATGTGCGCACAACCCCCCCGGGCCCCCGATCGCCGGAACCCCAATGCCGTCGGTTAAGTTCTCCGGTATACTCCGACGATCGTACCCCGATGAAGAAAAATGCGACACCAACACATGCCCGAGCCTAGCATGTGCTGCGGTAACCCTCGGTCTGGTCCGATCTTAGAATTGGAATGAACTTTGTATGCCTAAGCCAACCGACGAAACGAGCGGGCGGGCAGGCACTACGCCAGCCAGAGAGACGGGATGCGTAAGCCATGGATAAATAGGGTGGTAGGTGGGTTTAGGCACATCTTCATATTTCTGCATTCCAATGGCATTGTTATGGCTTGTAAATTCATACAATGGTCCCTTAAGCCTTCACATGAAGTTTCATGGCAAGACGACTCGTTTTCTATTTTTCACGATTTTTGAAACTTTTTATGGTTAAAAAATTTTTAAACTTTTTTCGGAAGGAGTTTGGCCCCAAACTTGGTAGACGTGATCCTTGTATTTTTGTTGCCATGCACACAAAAAATCAGCTAAAAACTCGAAGTGTACAAGATTTTGTGACCATTTGAAAAAAGTATCCCCATTTCAGACACTTTAATGGCTACTGGCAGCAAACCTGTAAAATCTCAAATGCTCTTTAAGGGGGGTCTGAGTTCTTGAGGTTTGATGAGGGATAGGGTGCCAATATAAGGGCCAAGTAATAGCACCCATCACACATCATGTGCGCACAACCCCCCTGGCCCCCCCGATCGCCGGAACCCCAATGTCGTCGATCAGGTTCTCTAGCGATACTTCGGCTATATTGCCCCGACGAAGAAAAATACGGCACCAACACATGCCCGAGCCTAGCATGAGCTGCTGTAACCCTTAGTCCGGTCCAATCTTAGACTGGGAATGAACTCCATATGCCTAAGTCAACCCACGAAACGAGCGTGCGGGCGCTCAGCTGGCCAGAGGGGCGGGATGCGTAGGCCGAGGATCGGTCGGGTCCCCCTCTGCGTGCTACCGATCTTGCTGCTACAACCCTCGGTCTGGTCCGATCTTAGAATGGGAATGAACTTCGTATGCCTAAGCCAACCGACGAAATGAGCGGGCGGGCGGGCGGGCATTACCCCGGCCAGAGAGACGGGATGCGCAAGCCGTGGGTCGATAGGGTGGTAGGTGGGTTTAGGCACATCTTCATATTTCTATGTGCCAATGCCATTTTTGTGGCTTGTAAATTCATACAATGGTCCCTTAATCCTTCACGTGAAGTTTCATGGTGAGATGACTCATTTTCGATTTTTCATGATTTTTGAAACTTTTTGTAATTCCATTTGTTGGCATGCACAAAAAAAATCAACTAAAAACTCGAAGTGTACAAGATTTGTGACCATTTGAAAAAAATGTCCCCATTTCAGACACTTTAATTGCTACTGGCAGCAAACCTGTAAAATCTCAAATGCTCTTTAAGGGGATGTGAGTTCTCGAGGTTTGATGAATCATAGGGGGCCAATATAAGGGCTAAGTACCAGCACCCATCGCACATCATGTGCGCACACCCCCCCTGGCCCCCCCGATCGTCGGAACACCAATGCCATCGATCAGGTTCTCCGATGATACTCCGGTGATGGTGCCCTGATGAAGAAAAATACGGCACCAGCACATGCTCGAGCCCAGCATGTGCTGCCGTAACCCTCAGTCCGGTTCAATCTTAGACTGGGAATGAACTCCTTATGCTTAGACTGGGAATGAACTCCGTATGCCTAAGTGAACCCACGAAACGAGCGTGCGGGCGCTTAGTCGACCACAGGGGCAGGATGCATAAGTCGAGGATCGGTTCGGTCCCCCTCTACGTGCTGCCGATCTTGCTTCCGCAACCCTCTGTTCGGTCCAATCTTAGGCTGGGAGTGAACTTCGTATGCCTAAGCCAACCGATGAAACGAGCGGGCGGGCACTATGTCGGCCAGAGAGATGGGATACGCAAGCCGTGGATCGATATGGTGGTAGGTGGGTTTAGGCACATCTTCATATTTCTGCGTGCCAATGCCATTTTTATGGCTTGTAAATTCATACAATGGTCCCGTAAGCCTTCACGTGAAGTTTCATGGCAAGACGACTCCTTTTTTATTTTTCACGATTTTCAAAACTTTTTACGGTTTGAGATTTTTTAAAATTTTTTCGGAATGAGTTTTGGCCCCAAACTTGGTAGACGTGATCCTTGTATTTTTTTGGCATGCACAAAAAAATTCAGCCAAAAACTCAAAGTGTACAAGATTTTGTAACCATTTGAAAAAAATGTTCCCATTTCAGACACTTTAATGGCTACTGGCAGTAAACCTGTAAAATCTCAAATGCTCTTTAAGGGGGTGTGAGTTCTCGAGGTTTGATGTGGGATTGGGGGCCAATATAAGGGCCAAGTACTAGCACCCATCGCACATCATGTGCGCACACCCCCCGGCCCCCCTATCACCGGAACCCCAATGTCGCCAGTCATGTTCTCCGACGATGCTCCGGCGATGGTGCCCCGATGAAGAAAAATACGGCAGCAGCACATGTTGAGCCCAGCATGTGCTATCGTAACCCTTGGTCCAATCCGATCTTAGACTGGGAATGAACTCCGTATGCCTAAGTCAACCCATGAAACGAGCATGCGGGCGCTCAGCTGGCCAGAGGGGCGGGATGCGCAAGCCAGGATCGGTCGGGTCCTCCTCTGTGTGCTACTAATCCTGCTGCCGTAACCCTTAGTCTGGTCTGATCTTAGACTGGGAATGAACTCTATATGCCTAAGCCAATCAACGAAATGAGTGGATGAGCGGGCGGGCGAGCACTATGCCGGCCAGAGAGGCGGGTTGCGCAAGCCGTGGATCGATAGGGTGGCAGGTGGGTTTAGGCACAGCTTCATATTTCTACATGCCAATGCCATTTTTATGGCTTGTAAATTCATAACATGGTCCCTTAAGCCTTCACGTGAAGTTTCATGGCAAGACGACTTGTTTTCTATTTTTCATGATTTTTGAAACTTTTTACGGTTCGGGATTTTTTAAAATTTTTTTGGAAGGCGTTTTGGCCCCAAACTTGGAAGACACGATCCTTGTATTTTTGTTGGCATGCAGAAAAAAATTTAGCTAAAAACTCGAAGTGTACAAGATTTTTTGACCATTTGAAAAAAGTATCCCCATTTCAGACACTTTAATGGCTACTGGCAACAAACTTGTACAATCTCAAATGCCCTTTAAGGGGGTGTGAGTTCTCGAGGTTTGATGAGGGATAGCGGGCCAATTTAAGGGCCAAGCACCAGCACCCATCGCACATCATTTGCGTGCACCCCCCGGCCCCCCGATCACCGAAACCCCAATGCCGTCGGTCAGGTTCTCCGGCGATGCTCCGACGATGGTGCCCCGACGAAGAAAAATACGACACCAGCACATGCTCGAGCCCAGCATGTGCTGGCACAACCCCCGGTCTGGTCCGATCTTAGACTGGGAATGAACTTTGTATGCTTAGAATGGGAATGAACTCCGTATGCCTAAGTCAACCCATGAAACAAGCGTGCGGGTGCTTAGCCGGCCAGAGGCACGGGATGCGCATGTCGGGGATCGACTGGGTCCCCCTCTGCATGCTGCCGATCTTGCTACCGCAACCCTTGGTTCGTCTGATCTTAGATAGGGAATGAACTCCGTATGCCTAAGCCAACTGATGAAACGAGCAGGCGGGCGGGCGGGCACTACGCCAGCCAGAGAGGCAGGATGCGCAAGCCGTGGATCGATACGGTGGTAGGTGGGTTTAGGCACATCTTCATATTTCTATGAGCCAATGCCGTTTTTATGGCTTGTAAATTCATGCAATGATCCCTTAAGCCCTCACGTGAAGTTTCATGGCGGGACGACTCATTTTCTACTTTTCATGATTTTTGAAACTTTTTACGGTTCGGGATTTTTTAAAATTTTTTCAGAAGGAGTTTAGCCCCAAACTTGATAGACGTGATCCTTGTATTTTTCTTGGCATGCAAAAAAAAATTCAGCTAAAAACTCGAAGTGTACAAGATTTTGTGACCATTTCAAAAAAAGTGTCCCCATTTCAGACACTTTAATGGCTACTGGCAGCAAACCTGTAAAATCTCAAATGCTCTTTAAGGGGGTGTGACTTCTCAAGGTTTGATGAGAGATAGGGGGACAATATAAGGGCCAAGTACCAGCACCCATTGCACATCATGTGTGCGCCCCCTCGGCCCCCCCGATCGTCGGAACCCCAATGCCTCCGGTCAAGTTCTCCGACGATGCTCCGGCGATGGTGCCCCGACGAAGAAAAATGTGGCACCAGCACATGCCCGAGCCTAGCATGTGCTACCGCAACCCTCAATCCGGTCCGATCTTAGACTAGGAATGCACTCTGTATGCCTAAGTCAACCCATGAAATGAGCGTGCGGGTGCTCAGCCGACCAGAGGGGCGAGATGTGCAAGCCGGGGATCGGCTGGGTCCCCCTCTGCGTGCTGTCGATCCTACTGTCATAACCCTCAGTCTGATTTGATCTTAGACTGGGAATGAACTCCGTATACCTAAGCCAACCGACGAAACGAGCGGGCGGACGGGTGGGTGGGCACTACGTCGGCCAGAGAGACGGGATTTGCAAGACGTGGATTGATAGGGTGGTAGGTGGGTTTAGGCACATCTTCTTATTTCTACGTGCCAATGCCATTTTTAAGGCTTGTAAATTCATACAATGGTCCCTTAAGCCTTCACGTGAAGTTTCATGGCAAGACGACTCGTTTTCTATTTTTCATGATTTTTGAAACTTTTTATGGTTCGGGATTTTTTAAAATTTTTTTGGAAGGAGTTTTGGCCCCAAACTTGGTAGACGTGATCCTTGTACTTTTTTTGGCATGCAAAACACAATTCAGCTAAAAACTCGAAGTGTACAAGATTTTGTGACCATTTGAAAAAAGTGTCCCCATTTCTGACACTTTAATGGCTACTGGCAGCAAACTTGTAAAATCTCAAATGCTCTTTAAGGGGCTGTGAGTTCTGGAGGTTTGATGGGGGATACGGGGCCAATATAAGGGCCAAGTACCAGCACCCATCGCAGATAATGTGCGCACACCCCCCAATTACCGGAACCCCAATGCCGTCAGTCAGGTTCTCCAGCGATGCTCCGAAGATGGTGCCCCGATGAAGAAAAATATGGCTCCAGCACATGCCCGAGCCTAGCATGTGCTGTCACAACCCTTGATCCGGTCCGATCCTAGACTGGGAATAAACTTCGTATGCTTAGACTGGGGATGAACTCCGTATGCCTAAGTCAACCCACGAAGCAAGCGTGCGGGCGTTCAGCCAGCCAGAGGGGCGGGATGCACAAGTTGGGGATCGATCAGGTCCCCTTCTGCGTGCTACCAATCCTGCTGCCACAACCCTTGGTCTGGTCCGATCTTAGACTGGGAATGAACTCCGTATGCCTAAGCCAACTTACGAAACGAGCGGACGGGCGGGCAGGCACTACGCCGGCCAGAGAGACAAGATGTGCAAGCCGTGGATCGATAAGGTGGTAGGTGCGTTTAGGTACATCTTCATATTTCTGCATGCCAATGCCATTTTTATGGCTTCTAAATTCATACAATGGTCCCTTAAGCCTTCACGTGAAGTTTCATGGCAAGACGACTCGTTTTCTACTTTTCACGATTTTTGAAACTTTTTACGGTTCGGGATTTTGTAAAATTTTTTTGAAAGGAGTTTTGGCCCCAACCTTTGTAGACATGATCCTTGTATTTTTGTTGGCATGCACAAAAACATTCAGCTAAAAACTCAAAGTGTACAATATTTTGGGACCATTTTAAAAAAGTGTCCCCATTTTAGACACTTTAATGGCTACTGGCAGTAAACTTGTAAAATCTCAAATGCTCTTTAAGGGGGTGTGAGTTCTCAAGGTTTGATGAGGGATAGGGGGCCAATATAAGGGCCAAGTACCAGCACCCATTGCACATCATGTGCGCACACCCCCCGGTCCCCCCGATCATTGGAACACCAATGCCGTCGGTCAGGTTCTCCGATGATGCTTCGACGATGGTGCCCCGACAAAGAAAAACGCGGCCTCAGCACATGCCCGAGCCCAGCATGTGCTATCGAAACCCTCGGTCCGGTCCGATCATAGACTGGAAATGAACTCCGTATACTTAGACTGGGAATGAACTCCGTATGCCTAAGTCAACCCACGAAACGAGCGCGCGGGCGCTCAGCCGGCCAGAGGGGCGACATGCGCAAGCTGGGGATCGGTCGGTCTCCTTCTGCATGCTACCGATCCTGCTGCCGCAACCCTTGGTCTGGTCCAATCTTAGACTGGGAATGAACTCCGTATGCATAAGCCAACTTACGAAACGAGCGGGTGGGCGGGCAGGCACTACGTCGGCCAGGGAGACGGGATGCGCAAGCCGTGGATCGATAGGGTGGTAGGTGGGTTTAGGTACATCTTCATATTTCTGCATGCCAATGCCATTTTTATGGCTTGTGAATTCATACAATGGTCCCTTAAGCCTTCACGTGAATTTTCATGGCAAGACGACTTGTTTTCTATTTTTCATGATTTTCAAAACTTTTTTTGGTTCAAGATTTTTTAAAATTTTTTTGAAAGTAGTTTTGGCTCCAAACTTGGTAGATGTGATCCTTGTATTTCTGTTGGCATGCACAAAAAAATTCAGCTAAAAACTTGAAGTGTACAAGATTTTGTGACCATTTGAAAAAAGTGTCCCCATTTCAGACACTTTAATGGCTACTGGCAGCAAACTTGTAAAATCTCAAATGCTCTTTAAGGGGGAGTGAGTTCTCGAGGTTTGATGAGGGATAGGGGGCCAATATAAGGGCCAAGTACCAGCACCCATCACACATCATGTGCGGAGAACCACCCGGCCCCCCTCTCCCCGGAACCCTAATGTCACCGGTTAGGTTCTCCGATGATGCTCAGGTGATAGTGACCCGGCGAAGAAAATTGTGGCACCAGCACATGCCCGAGCGCAGCATGTGGTGTCGCAACCCATGGTCCAGTCCGATCTTAGACTGGGAATGAACTCCGTATGCTTAGACTAGGAATGAACTCCGTATGCCGAAGTCAACCCATAAAACGAGCGTGCGGGCGCTCAACCGACCAGAGGGTGGGATGCGGAAGTCGGGGATCGATCAGGTCCCCCTCCGCATGCTGCCGATCCTACTGCCACAACCCTCAGTTTGGTTTGATCTTAGACTGGGAATGAACTCCATATGCCTAAGCAAACCGACGAAACGAGCGGGCGGGCGGCCACTACGCCGGCCAGAGAGACGGGATGCACAAGCTATGGATCGATAGGGTGGTAGGTGGGTTTAGGCACATCTTCATATTTTTGCTTGCCAATGCCATTTTTATGGGTTGTAAATTCATACAATGGTCCCTTAAGCCTTCACGTGAAGTTTCATGGCAAGACGACTCGTTTTCTATTTTTCACGATTTTTCAAACTTTTTACGGTTTGTGATTTTTTAAAATTTTGTCGGAAGGATTTTTTGCCCCAAACTTGGTAGACATCATCCTTGTATTTTTTTTTGGCATGCATAAAGAAATTCAAAAATTCAGCTAAAAACTCGAAGTGTACAAGATTTTGTGACCATTTAAAAAAAGTGTCCCCATTCCAGACACTTTAATGGCTACTGGCAGCAAACTTGTAAAATCTCAAATGCTCTTTAAGCGGGTGTGAGTTCTCGAGCTTTGATGAGGGATAGGGGGCCAATATAAGGGCCAAGTGCCAGCACCCATCGCACATCATGTGCGGACACCCCCCTCGGCCCCCCGATCGCCGAAACCCCAATGTCGTCGGTACCCTATTGCCATCGGTCAGGTTCTCTAGTGATGCTTCAGCGATGCTGCCACGACGAAGAAAAATGTGGCACCAGCACATGCCCGAGCCCAGCATGTGCTGTCGCAACCCTCGATCCAGTCTGATCTTCGACTGGGAATGAACTCCATATGCTTAGATTGGGAATGAACTCCATATGCCTAAGTCAACCCACGAAACGAGCGTGCGGGCACTCAGCCAACCAGAGGGGCGGGATTGCCAAGCCAGGGATCGATCGGGTCCCCCTCTGCGTGCTGCCGATCCTGCTGCCACAACCCTTAGTCCAGTCTGATCTGAGACTGAGAATGAACTCCGTATGCCTAAGCCAACCGACGAAACGAGCGGGAGGGCGGGCGGGCAGGCACTACGTCGGCTAGAGAAACGGGATGCGCAAGCCGTGGATTGATAGTGTGGTAGGTGGGTTTAGACACATCTTCAAATTTCTGCATGCCAATGCCATTTTTATGACATGTAAAATCATACAATGGTCCCTTAAGCCTTCACATGAAGTTTCATGGCAAGACGACTCGTTTTCTATTTTTCATGATTTTTGAAACCTTTTACGGTTCGGGATTTTCTAAAAATTTTTTGAAAGGAGTTTTGGCCCCAAACTTGGTAGACATGATCCTTGAATTTTTTTTGGCATGCATAAAAAAATTCAGCTAAAAACTCGAACTGTATAAGATTTTGTGACCATTAGAAAAAATTGTCTCCATTTTAGACACTTTAAAGGCTACTGGCAGCAAACTTGTAAAATCTCAAATACTCTTTAAGGGGATGTGAGTTCTTGAGGTTTGATGAGGGATAGGGGGCCAATATAAGGGCCAAGTACCAATACCCATCGTACATCATATGCGCATACCCCCCGGCCCCCCCAATCGTCGGAACCCTAATGTCGTCGGTAATGTTCTCCGGCAATGGTGCCCAATGAGGAAAAATACGGTGCCGACACGTGCCCGATTCCAGCATGTGCTACCGCAACCCTCGGTCTGGTCCAATCTTAGACTGGGAATGAATTCCATATCCTTAGACTGGGAATGAACCTCGTATGCCTAAGTCAACCCACGAAACAAGCATGCGGGTGCTCAGCCGGCCAGAGGGGCGGGATGTGTAAGCCGGGGATCGATCGGGTCCCCCTCTGCGGGCTACCGATCCTGCTGCCACAACCCTCGACCTGGTTTGATCTTCATATTTCTGCATTCCAATGCAATTTTTATGGCTTGTAAATTCATACAGTGGTCCCTTAAGCCTTCACGTGAAGTTTCATGACAAGATGACTCGTTTTTTATTTTTCATGATTTTTGAAACTTTTTGTGGTTCAGGATTTTTTAAAATTTTTTTGGAAGACTTTTTGGCCCCAAACTTGGTAAAAGTGATCCTTGTATTTTTGTTGACATGCACAAAAAAATTCAGCCAAAAACTCAAAGTGTACAAGATTTTATGACCATTGGAAAAAAGCATCCCCATTTCAGACACTTTAATGACTACTAGCAGCAAACCTGTAAAATCTCAAATGCTCTTTAAGGGGGTGTGAGTTCTCGAGGTTTGATGAGGGATAGGGGGCCAATATAAGGGCCAAGTTCCAGCACCCATCGCACATCATGTGCGCACACCCCCTGGCCCCCTATCGTCGGAACCCCAATGCCGCCGGTCAGGTTCTCCGACGATGCTCCGGTGATGGTGCCCCGATGAAGAAAAATGTGGCACCAGCACATGTCGAGCCCAGCATGTGCTACCGCAACCCTTGGTTCGATCCGATCTTAGACTGGGAATGAACTCCGTATGCTTAGACTGGGAATGAACTCCGTATGCCTAATTCAACCAACAAAATGAGTGTGCAGGCACTCAGTCGGCCAGAGGGGCGGGATGCGCATGTCGGGGATCGTTCAGGTCCCCCTCTGCGTGCTGCCGATCCTACTACCACAACCCTCAGTCTGGTCCAATCTTGAATGGGAATGAACTCTGTATGCCTAAGCCAACTGACGAAACGAGCGGGCAGGCGGGCACTACACCGGCCACAGAGACAGGATGCACGAGCTGTGGATTGATAGGCTAGTAGGTGGGTTTAGGCACATCTTCATATTTTTGCATGCCAATTCCATTTTTATGGCTTGCAAATTCATACAATGGTCCCTTAAGCCTTCACGTGAAGTGTCTTGGCAAGACGACTCGTTTTCTATTTTTCACGATTTTTGAAACTTTTTACTGTTCAGGATTTTTTTAAATTTTTTCCGAAGGAGTTTTGGTCGCAAACATGGTAGACGTGATCCTTGTGTTTTTTTTTTGGCATGCACAAAAAAATTCAGCTAAAAACTCGAAGTGTACAAGATTTTGTGACCAGTTGAAAAAAGTGTCCCCATTTCAGACACTTTAATGGCTACTCGCAGCAAACCTGCAAAATCTCAAATGCTCTTTAAGGGGGTGTGAGTTCTCGAGGTTTGAATAGGGATAGGGGGCCAATATAAGGGCCAAGTACCAGCACCCATCGCACATCATGTGCACACACCCCCGGGCCCCCCGATCGTCGGAACACTAATGCCGCCATTCAGGTTCTCCGGTAATGCTCCGCTGATGGTGCCCCGATGAAGAAAAAAGTGGCACCAGCACATGCTCGAGCCCAGCATGTGCTGCCGTAACCCCCAGTCCCGTCCGATCTTAGATTGGGAATGAACTTCGTATGCTTAGACTGGGGATGAACTCCGTATGCCTAAGTCAACCCACGAAACGAGTGTGCGGGCGTTCAGCCGGCCAAACGGGCGGGACGTGTAAGTCGGGGATCGGCCGGGTCCCCCTCTGTGTGATGCCAATCCTGCTGTCGCAACCCTCGGTCTGGTCCGATCTTAGACTGGGAATGAACTCCGTATGCCTAAGCCAACCGACGAAACGAATCGACGGGCGGACGGGTGGGTACTATGCCGGCCAGAGAGACAGGATGCGTAAGCCGTGGATCGATAGGGTGGTAGGTGGGTTTAGGCACATCTTCATATTTCTACGTGTCAATGCCATTTTTATGGCTTGTAAATTCATACAATGGTCCCTTAAGCCTTCACTTGAAGTTTTATCGCAAGACGACTCGTTTTCTATTTTTCTTGATTTTTGAAACTTTTTACGGTTTGAGATTTTTTAAAATTTTTTGGAAGGAGTTTTGGCCCCAAAGTTGGTAGACGTGATCCTTGTATTTTTTTTGGCATGCACAAAACAATTCAGCTAAAAACTCGAAGTGTACAAGATTTTGTGACCATTCGAAAAAAGTGTCCCCATTTGAGACACTTTAATGGCTACTGGCAGTAAACCTGTAAAATCTAAAATGCTCTTTAAGGGGTGTGAGTTCTCGAGGTTTGATGATGGATAGGGGGCCAATACAAGGGCCAAGTACCAGCACACATCGCAAATCATGTGCGTACACCCCTTGGCCCCCTGGATCGTCGGAACCCCAATGCCGCCGGTCAGGTTCTCCGACGATGCTCCGACGATGGCGCCCCGACGAAGAAAAATGCGACACCAGCACATGCCTGAGCCAAGCATGTGCTGCCGCAACCCTCGGTCCGATCTGATCTTAGACTGGGAATGAACTCCGTATGCCTAAGCCAACCAACAAAACGAGTGGACGGGGGGGCGGGCGGGCACTATGCCGTCCAAAGAGGCGAGATGCGCAAGCCGTGGATCGATAGGGTGGTATGTGGGTTTAGGCACATCTTCATATCTCTGCATGCCAATGCCATTTTTATGGCTTGTAAATTCATACAATCGTCCCTTAAGCCTTCACGTGAAGTTTCAGGGCAAGACGACTCGTTTTCTATTTTTCACGATTTTTGAAACTTTTTACGGTTCAGGATTTTTTAAAATTTTTTTGGAAGGTGTTTTGGCCCTGAACTTGGTAGATGTGATCCTTGTATTTTTGTTGGCATGCACAAAAAAATTCAGCTAAAAACTCGAAGTGTACAAGATTTTGTGACAATTTGAAAAAAATGTCCCCATTTCAGACAATTTAATAGCTACTGGCAGCAAACCTGTAAAATCTCAAATACTCTTTAAGGGGGTGTCAGTTCTCGAGGTTTGATGAGGGATAGGGGGCCAATATAAGGGCCAAGTACCAGCACCCATCGCACAACATGTGCGCAAACCCCGCAAGGGCCCCCCGATCGTCGGAACCCCAATGCCGCTGGTCAGGTTCTCCGGCGATGGTACCCCGACGAAGAAAAATGCAGCACCAGCACATGCTCGAGCCCAGCATGTGCTGCCGCAACCCTCGGTTCGGTCCAATCTTAGACTGGGAATGATTTCTGTATGCCTAAGACAACCGACGAAACGAGCAAGCGGCGGGAGGGGCCGGCACTACATCGGCCTAAGAGACAGGATGCGTAAGCCGTGGATCAATAGCGTGGTAGGTGGGTTTAGGCACATCTTCATATTTCTGCATGCCAATGCCATTTTTATGGCTTGTAAATTCATACAATGGTCCCTTAAGCCTTCACGTGAAGTTTCATGGCAAGGTGACTCGTTTTTTATTTTTCACAATTTTTGAAACTTTTTACGGTTCGGGATTTTCTAAAATTTTTTCGAAAGGAGTTTTGTCCCCAAACTTGGTAGACGTGATCCTTGTATTTTTGTGACCATTTGAAAAAAGTGTCCCCATTTCAGACACTTTAATGGCTACTGGCAGAAAACCTGTAAAATCTCAAATGCTCTTTAAGGGGGTGTGAGTTCTCGAGGCTTGAGGAGGGATAGGGGGCCAATATAAGGGCCAAGTACCAGCTCCCATCGCACATCATGTGCGCACACCCCCCCAGCCCCCCCGATCACCAGAACCCTAATGCCGTCGGTCAGGTTCTCTGGCGATGCTCCGACGATGGTGACCCGATGAAGAAAAATACGACACCAGCACATGCCCGAGCCCAGCATGTGCTACCGCAACCCTCAATCCGGTCCGATCTTAGACAGGGAATGAACTCCATATGCCTAATTCAACCCACGAAATGAGTGTGTGGGCACTCAGCCGGCCAGAGGGGCGGGATGTGCAAACTGGGGATCGACCGGGTCCCCCTCTGCGTTCTGCCGATCCTGCTGCCGCAACCCTCGGTCTGGTCCAATCTTAGACTGGGAATGAACTCCCTGTGCCTAAGCCAACCGATGAAACGAACGGGCGGGCAGGCACTACGTCGGCCAGAGAGACGGGATGCGCAAGCCATTGATCGATAGGGTGGTAGGTGGGTTTAGGCACATCTTCATATTTCTACATGCCAATGCCATTTTTATGGCTTGTAAATTCACACAACGGTCCCTTAAGCCTTCATGTGAAGTTTCATGGCAAGACGGCTCGTTTTCTATTTTTCACGATTTTCCAAATGTTTTGCGGTTTGAAATTTTTTAAAATTTTTTTGGATGGAGTTTTTACCCCAAACTTGGTAGACGTGATCCTTGTATTTTTGTTGGCATGCATAAAAAAAATCAGCCAAAAACTCGAAGTGTACAAGATTTTTGTGACCATTTAAAAAAAGTGTCCCCATTTCAGACACTTTAATGGTACTGGCAGCAAACCCGTAAAATCTCAAATGCTCTTTAAGGGGGTGTGAGTTCTTGAGGTTTGATGAGGGATAGGGGGCACCAAGTACCAGCACCCATCACACATCATGTGCGCACACCCCCCGGCCCCCCCGATCGTCGGAACCCCAATGCCGTCGGTCAGGCTCTCCAACGATTCTCCGGCGATAGTGCCCCGACGAAGAAAAATACGACACCAGCACATGCCCGAGCCCGGCATGTGCTGCCCCAACCCTCTGTCTGGTCGGATCATAGACTATGAATGAACTCCGTATGCCTAAGCCAACCGACAAAACAAGTGTGCGGCCACTCAGCCGGCCAGAGAGGAGGGATGTGCAAGTCGGGGATCAACCGGGTCCCCCTCTGCGTGCTACCGATCCTGCTGCCGTAACCCTCAGTCCACTCTGATCTTAGACTGGGAATGAACTCCGTATGCCTAAGCCAACTGATGTAACGAGCAGACGGGCAGGCGGGCACTACGCTGGCTAGAGAAACGGGATGCGCAAGCTATGGATCGATAGGGTGGTAGGTGGGTTTAGGCACATCTTCATATTTCTGCATGCCAATGAAATTTTTGTGACTTGTAAATTCATACAATGGTCCCTTAAGCCTTCACGTGGAGTTTCATGGCAACACGGCTCGTTTTCTATTTTTCACGATTTTCCAAATATTTTGCAGTTCGAGATTTTTTTAAATTTTTTCAGAAGGCATTTTGGCCCCAAACTTGGTAGACATGATCTTTGTATTTTTGTTGGCATGCACAAAAAAAATTAGCTAAAAACTCGAAGTGTACAAGATTTTGTGACCATTTGAAAAAAGTGTCCCCATTTCAGATACTTTAATGGCTACTGGTAGCAAACCTGTAATATCTCAAATGCTCTTTAACGGGGTGTGAGTTCTCAAGGTTTGATGAGGGATAGGAGGCCAATATAAGGGCCAAATTCCAGCACCCATCGCACATCATGTGCGCACTCCCCCCGGCCCCCCCAATCGTGGAAACCCAAATGCCGTCGGTCAGGTTCTCCGGCGATGCTCCGACGATGGTGCCCCGGCGAAGAAAAATGCGGCACCGGCACATGCTCGAGCCCAGCATGTGCTGCCGTAACCCTCGGTCCAGTTCAATCTTAGACTGGGAATGAACTCCATATGCTTAGACTGGGAATGAACTCCGTATGCCTAAGTCAACCCACTAAACGAAAGTACGGGCGCTCAGCCGGCCAGAGGGGCGGGACGCACAAGCCGGGGTCGGCCAGGACACCCTTTACGTGCTGCCGATCCTGCTGCCACAACCCTCGGTCCAGTCCGATCTTAGACTTGGAATGAACTCCGTATGCCTAAGCCAACCGATGAAATGAGCGGGCGGGCGGGCATTATGCCGGCCAGAGAGACGGGATGCGCAAGCCGTGGATCGATAGGGTGGTAGGTGGGTTTAGGCACATCTTCATATTTTTGCATGCCAATGATATTTTTATGGCTTGTAAATTCATACAATGGTCCCCTAAGCCTTCACGTGAAGTTTCATGGCAAGACGACTCATTTTCTATTTTTCACGATTTTCGAAACTTTTTACGGTTCGAGATTTTTCAAAATTTTTTCGGAAGGGGTTTTGGCCCCAAACATGGTAGACATTATCCTTGTATTTTTGTTGGCATGCAAAAAAAAATTCAGCTAAAAACTCGAAGTGTACAAGATTTTGTGACCATTTGAAAAAAGTGTCCCTATTTCAGACACTTTAATGACTATTGGTAGCAAACTTGTAAAATCTCAAATGCTCTTTAAGGGGGTGTGAGTTCTCAAGGTTTGATGAGGGATAGGGGGCCAATATAATGGCCAAGTACCAGCACCCATCGCACATAATGTGCGCACACCCCCCCGGGCCCCACGATCGTCGAAACCCCAATGCCACCGGTCAGGTTCTCCGACGACGCTCTGACGATGGTGCCCCGATGAAGAAAAATGTGGCACCAGCACATGCCTGAGCCCAGCATGTGCTGCCACAACCCTCGGTCCGGTCCAATCTTAGACTAGGAATGAACTTTGTATGCCTAAGCCAACCGACAAAATGAGCGGGCGGGCGGGCGAGCACTACACCGGCCAGAGAGACGGGATGCGCAAGCCGTGGATCGATAGGGTGGTTGGTGGGTTTAGGCACATCTTCATATTTCTGCATGCCAATGCCATTTTTATGGCTTGTAAATTCATACAATGGTCCCCTAAGCCTTCACATCAAGTTTCATGGCAAGACGACTCGTTTTCTAATTTTCATGATTTTTGAAAATTTTTGTCGTTCAGGATTTTTTAAAATTTTTTCGGAAGGTGTTTTTGCCCCAAACTTGGTAGACGTGATCCTTGTATTTTTGTTGGCATTTGCAAAACAATTCAGCTAAAAACTCAAAGTGTACAAGATTTTGTGAGCATTTGAAAAAAGTGTCCCCATTTTAGACATTTTAATGGCTACTGGCAGCAAACCTGTAAAATCTCAAATGCTCTTTAAGGGGGTGTGAGTTCTCGAGGTTTGATGAGAGATAGGGGGCCAATATAAGGGCCAAGTACCAGCACCCATCGCACATCATGTGCGCACACCCCCCGGCCCCCTCGATCGCCAGAACCCCAATGCTGTCGGTCAGGTTCTCCGGTGATGCTCCGATGAAGGTGCCCGAAGAAGAAAAATACGACACCAGCACATGGTCGAGCCCAATATGTGCTACCGCAACCCTCGATCCGGTTCAATCTTAGACTGGGAATGAACTTCGTATGCTTAGACTAGGAATGAACTCCGTATGCCTAAGTCAACCCACAAAATGAGTGTGTGGGCGCTCAGCCGACCAGAGGGGTAGGATGCGCAAGTCGGGGATCGATCGGGTCCCCCTCTGCGTGCTGTCGATCTTGCTGCTACAACCCTCAGTCTGGTCTGATCTTACACTGGGAATGAACTCCGTATGCTTAAGCCAACCGATGAAACGAGCGGGCGGGCACTACGTTTGCCAAAGAGATGGGATGCGAAAGCCGTGGATCGATAGGATGGTAGGTGGGTTTAGGCACATCTTCATATTTCTGCATGCCAATGCCATTTTTATGGCTTGTAAATTCATACAATGGTCCATTAAGCCTTCACATGAAGTTTCATGGCAAGACAACTCGTTTTCTATTTTTCATGATTTTTGAAAGTGGTTCAAGATTTTTTAAAATTTTTTTGGAAGGAGTTTTGGTCCGAAACTTGGTAGACATGATCCTTGTATTTTTGTTGGCATGCACAAAAAAAATCAGCTAAAAACTCAAAGTGTAAAAGGTTTTGTGACCATTTGAAAAAAGTGTCCCCATTTTAGACACTTTAATGGCTACTGGTAGCAAACCTGTAAAATCTCAAATGCTCTTTAAGGGGGTGTGAGTTCTTAAGGTTTGATGAGGGATAGGGGGCCAATATAAGGGCCAAGTACCAGCACCCATTGCACATTATGTGCACACAGCCCCACCGGGCCCCCCGATCGTCGGAACCCCAATTCTGCCGGTTAGGTTCTCCCGCGATGGTGCCCTGGTGAAGGAAAATGCGGCACCAGCACATGCCCGAGCCCAGCATGTGCTGCCGAAACCCTCTGTCCGGTCTGATCTGAGACTGGGAATGAACTCCGTATGCTTAGACTGGAATGAACTCCCTATGCCTAAGTTAACCTATGAAACGAGCGTGCGGGCGCCCAGTCGACCAGAAGAGTGGGATGCGCAAGCCGGGGATCGGATGGGTCCCCCTTTGCGTGTTGTCGATCCTGCTACCGCAACCCTCAGTTTGGTCTGATCTTAGACTAGGAATGAACTCCGTATGCCTAAGCCAACCGATGAAACGAGCAGGCGGGCAGGTGGGCACTACGTCGGCCAGAGAGACGGGATGCGCAAGCCATGGATCAATAGGGTGGTAGGTGGGTTTAGACACATCTTCATATTTCTGCATGCCAATGCCATTTTTATGGCTTGTAAATTCATACAATGGTCCCTTAAGACTTCACGTGAAGTTTCATGGCAAGACGACTCGTTTTCTGTTTTTCACGATTTTTAAAACTTTTTACGGTTCGAGATTTTTTAAAATTTTCTCGGAAGGAGTTTTGATCGCAAACTTGGTAGACGTGATCCTTGTATTTTTTTTGGCTTGCATAAAAACATTCAGCTAAAAACTCGAAGTGTACAAGATTTTGTGACCATTTGAAAAAAGTGTCCCCATTTCAGACACTTTAATGACTACTGGCAGCAAACCTGGAAAATCTCAAATGCTCTTTAAGGGGGTATGAGTTCTCGAGGTTTGATGAGGGATAGGGGCCAATATAAAGGCCAAGTACCAGCACCCATCGCACATCATGTGCGCACACCCGCCCGGCCCCGCCGATCACCGAAACCCCAATGCCACCGGTCAGGTTCTCCGACGATGCTCCAGCGATGCTCCAGCGATGGTGTCCCGGTGAAGAAAAATACGACACCAGCACATGCCCGAGCCCAGCATGTGCTGCCACAACCCTCGGTCCAATCTGATCTTAGACTGGGAATGAACTCCGTACGCTTAGACCGAGAATGGACTCCGTATGCCTAAGTCAACCCATGGAACGAGCATGCAGCGCTCAACCGACCAGAGGGGCGGGATGTGCAAGCCGGGGATGTGCAAACACTTTAATGGCTACTGGCAGTAAACCTGTAAAATCTCAAATGCTCTTTAAAGGGGTGTGAGTTCTCGAGGCTTGATGGGGATAGGCGGTCAATATAAGGGCCAAGTACCAGCACCCATCGTACACCATGTGTGCATACCCCCCGGCCCCCCCGATGCTCCGACGATGGTGCCTCGACGGAGAAAAATGCGGCACCAGCACATGTCCAAGCCCAGTATGTGCTGCCGTAACCCTCGGTTCGATGCGATCTTAGATTGGGAATGAACTCCATATGCTTAGACTGGCAATTAACTCCGTATGCCTAGGTCAACCCATAAAATGAGTGTGCAGGCACTCAGCCGGCTAGAGGGGCGGGATGCACAAGCCGGGGATCCCCTTCTGCATGCTGCCAATCCTGCTGTTGCAACCCTCGGTCTGATCCGATCATAGACTGGGAATGAACTCCGTATGCCTAAGCCAACCGACGAAACGAGCGGACGGGTAGACGGGCGGGTGGGTGCTACGTCGGCCAGAGAGACGGGATGCGTAAGCCATGGATCGATAGGGTGGTAGGTGGGTTTAGGCACGTCTTCATATTTCTACATGCCAATGCCTTTTTTATGGCTTGTAAATTCATACAATGGTCCCTTAAGCCTTCACGTGAAGTTTCATGGCAAGACGACTCATTTTCTATTTTTCATGATTTTCGAAACTCTTTGTGGTTTGGGATTTTTGAAAATTTTTTTGGAAGGATTTTTGGCCCCTAAACTTGGTAGAAGTGATCCTAGTTTTTTTGTTGGCATGCTAAAAAAAATTCAGCTAAAAACTCGAAGTGTACAAGATTTTGTGACCATTTGAAAAAAGTGTCCCCATTTCAGACACTTTAATGGCTACTGGCAGCAAACCTGTAAAATCTCAAATGCTCTTTTCGGGGGTGTGAGTTCTCGAGGTTTGATGAGGGATAGGGGGCCAATATAAGGGCCAAGTACTAGCACCCATCGCACATCATGTGCGCACACCCCCCCGGCCCCCCGGTTGCCGGAACCCTAATGTCGCCGGTCAGGTTCTCCAACGATGCTTCGACGATGGTGCCCTGACGGAGAAAAATACGACACCAGCACATGTCCGAGCCCAGTATGTGCTGCCACAGCCCTCGGTCTGGTCCGATCTTAGACTGGGAATGAACTCCGTATGCCTAAGTCAACCCATGAAATGAGCGTACGGGCACTCAGCCGGCCAGAGGGGCTGGATGCACAAGTCAGGGATCGGCCGGGTCCCCCTCTGCATGCTGCCAATCCTGCTGCTGCAACCCTCGATCCGGTTTGATCTTAGACTGGCGATGGTGCCCCGATGAAGAAAAATACGACACGAACACATGCCCGAGCCCAGCATGTGCTGCCGGAACCCTCGCTCTGATCCGATCTTAGACTGGGAATGAACTCTGTATGCCAAAGCCAACCGACGAAACGAGCGGGCGGGCACTACGGCGGCCAGAGAGACGGGATGTGCAAGCCGTGGATCGATAGGGTGGTAGCTTGGTTTAGGCACATCTTGATATTTCTGCATGCCAATGCCATTTCTGTGGCTTGTAAATTCGTACAATGGTCCCTTAAGCCTTCACGTGAAATTTCATGGCAAGACGACTCGTTTTCTATTTTTCATGATTTTTGAAACTTTTTAGGGTTCAGAATTTTTTAAAATTTCTTCAGAAGGAGTTTTGGCCCAAACTTGGTAGATGTGATCCTTGTATTTTTGTTGGCATGCACAAAAAAATTCAGCTAAAAACTCGAAGTTTAGAAGATTTTGTGACCATTTGAAAAAAGTGTCCCCATTTTAGACACTTTAATGGCTACTGGCAGCAAACCTGCAAAATCTCAAATGCTTTTTAAGGGGGTGTGAGTTCTCGAGGTTTGATGAAGGATAGGGGGATAATATAAGGGCCAAGTACCAGCACCCATCGCACATCATGTGCGCACACCCCCCTGACCCCCCGATCATCGGAACCCCAATGCCGCCGATCAGGTTCTCCGATGATGTTCCAGGGATGGTGCCCCGACGAAGAAAAATGCGACACCAGCACATGCCCAAGCCCAGCATGTGCTGCCGTAACCCTCGATCCGATCCGATCTTAGACTGGGAATAAACTCCGTATGCTTAGACTGGGAATGAACTCTGTATGCCTAAGTCAACCCATAAAATGAGCGTTCGGGCGCTCAGTCGGCCAGAGGGGCAGGATGGGAAGGTCGGGGGTCAGTCGGGTCCCCCTCTACGTGCTATCAATCCTGCTGCCACAACCCTCAGTCCGGTCCGATCTTAGACTGGGAATGAACTCTATATGCCTAAGCCAACCGACGAAATGAGCGGGCGGGCGGGCACTACGCCGGCCTGAGAGACGGGATGCGCAAGCCGTGGATCGATAGGGGTGTTGGTGGGTTTAGGCACATCTTCATATGTCTGCGTGCCAATGCCATTTTTATGGCTTGTAAATTCATACAACGGTCCCTTAAGCCTTCACGTGAAGTTTCATGGCAAGACGACTCGTTTTCTATTTTTCATGATTTTTGAAACTTTTTGCGGTTCGAGATTTTTTAAAATTTTTTTCGAAAGAGTTTTTGCCCCAACCTTCGTAGACATGATCCTTGTATTTTTGTTGGCATGCGCAAAAAAATTCAGCTAAAAAATCGAAGTGTACAAGATTTTGTGACCATTTGAAAAAAGTGTCCCCATTTCTGACACTTTAATGGCTACTGGCAGCAAACCTGTAAAATCTCAAATGCTCTTTAAGGGGGAGTGAGTTCTTAAGGTTTGATGAGGGATAGGGGGCCAATATAAGGGCCAAGTACCAGCACCCATTGCATATCATGTGCGCACAACCCCCCGGCCCCCCCGATCGTCGGAACCCCAATGCCGCCAGTAAGGTTTTTCGACGATGCTCCGACGATGGTGCCCCGGTGAAGAAAACTGCGGCACCAGCACATGCCCAAGCCCAGCATGTACTGTTGTAACCCTCGGTCCTGTCCGATCTTAGATTGTGAATGAACTCTATATGCTTAAACTGGGAATGAACTCCGTAAGCCTAAGTCAACCCACGAAACGAGCGTGTGGGCGCTCAGCCGGCTAGAGGGGCAGGATGCATAAGCCGGGGATCGATCGGGTCCCCCTCTACATACTGTCGATCCTGCTGCTGCAAGCCTCAGTCTGGTTTGATCTTACACTGGGAATGAACTCCATATACCTAAGCCAACTGACGAAACGAGCGGGCGGGTGAGCACTATGCCGGCCAGAGATACGGGATGCGCAAGCCGTGGATCGATAGGGTGGTTGGTGGGTTTAGGCACATCTTCATATTTTTTCATGCCAAAGCCATTTTTATGGCTTGTAAATTCATACAATGGTCCCTTAAGCCTGCACATGAAGTTTCATGGCAAGACGACTCATTTTCTATTTTTCATGATTTTTGAAACTTTTTACGGTTCGGGATTTTTTAAAATTTTTTCGGAAGGAGTTTTGGCCCCAAACTTGGTAGACCTGATCCTTGTATTTTTGTTGGTGTGCACAAAAAAATTCAGCTAAAAACTCGAAGTGTACAAGATTTTGTGACCATTTGAAAAAAGTGTCCCCATTTCTGACACTTTAATGGCTACTGGTAGCAAACCTGTAAAATCTCAAATGCTCTTTAAGGGGGTGTGAGTTCTCGAGGTTTGATGAGGGATAGGGGGCGAATATAAGGGCCAAATACCAGCACCCATCGCATATCATGTGCGCACAACCCCCCGACCCCCCCGATCGTCGGAACCCCAATGCCGTTGGTATGGTTCTCCGACGATGCTCCGACAATGGTGCCCCGACGAAGAAAACTGCAGCACCAGCACATGCCGAAGCCCAGCACATGCCCGAGCCCAGCACGTGCTGCTGCAACCCTCGGTCCGGTCCGATCATAGACTGGGAATGAACTCCATATGCTTAGACTGGGAATGAACTCCGTAAGCCTAAGCCAACCCATGAAACGAGCGTGCGGGCGCTCAGCCGGCCAGAGGGGCAGGATACGTAAGCCGAGGATCGGTCGAGTCCCCCTCTACATGCTGCTGATCCTACTGCCACAACCCTTAGTCTGATCTCATCTTAGATTGGGAATGAACTTCGTACGCATAAGCCAACCAACAAAACGAGCGGGCAGGTGGGCGGGCACTACGTCGGCCAGAGAGACGGGATGCGCAAGCCGTGGATCGATAGGGTGGTAGGTGGGTTTAGGTACATCTTCATATTTTTGCTTGCCAATGCCATTTTTATGGCTTGTAAATTCATACAATGGTCCCTTAAGCCTTCACGTGAAGTTTCATGGCAAGACGACTCGTTTTCTATTTTTCACGATTTTTGAAACTTTTTGCTGTTCTGGATTTTTTAAAATTTTTTTGGAAAGAGTTTTAGCCCCAAACTTAGTTGATGAGACCCTTGTATTTTTGTTGGCATGCACAAAACATTTTAGCTAAAAACTCGAAGTGTACAAGATTTTGTGACCATTTGAAAAACTTTCCCCATTTCAGACACTTTAATGGCTACTGGCAGCAAACCTGTAAAATCTCAAATGCTCTTTAAGGGGGTGTGAGTTCTAGTAGTTTGATGAGGGATAGGGGGCCAATATAAGGGCCAAGTACCAGCACCCATCGCACATCATGTGCCCACACCCCCCGGCACCCCCGATCACCGGAACCCCAATGTCGCCGGTCAAGTTCTCCGGCATTGCTCTGGCGATGGTGCCCTGACGAAGAAAAATGCGGCACCAGCACATGCCCGAGCCCAGTATGTGCTACCACAACCCTCGATTCACTCCGATCTTACACTGGGAATGAACTCCGTATGCCTAAGCCAACCGACGAAACGAGCGGACGGGCGGGCGGGTACTATGCCAGCCAGAGAGACGGGATACGCAAGCCGTGGATCGATAGAGTGGTAGGTGGGTTTAGGCACATCTTCATATATCTAAGTGCCAATGCCATTTTTTTGGCTTGTAAATTCATACAATGTTCCCTTAAGCCATCACGTGAAGTTTCATGGCAAGATGACTCGTTTTCTATTTTTCACGATTTTTTACACTTTTTACAGTTCAAGATTTTTTAAAATTTTTTTGGAAGTATTTTTGGCCCAAAACTTGGTTGACGTCATCCTTGTATTTTTGTTGGCATGCATAAAAAAATTGAGCTAAAAACTCAAAGTGTACAAGATTTTGTGACCATTTGAAAAAAGCATCCCATTTCAGACACTTTAATGGCTACTGACAGCAAACCTGTAAAATCTCAAATGCTCTTTAAGGGGGTGTGAGTTCTTGAGGTTTGATGAGGGATAGGGGGCCAATATAAGGGCCAAGTACCACCACCCCGAGCCCAGCATGTGCTGCCGCAACCCTCGGTCCGGTCTGATCTTAGACTGGGAATGAACTCTGTATGCCTAAGTCAACCCACAAAACGAGCGTGTAGGCACTCAACTGGCCAGAGGGGTGGGATGCGCAAGCCGGGGATCGGCCGGGTCCCCCTCTACGTGCTGCCACAACCCTCCTTCCGATATGATGTTACAGTGGGAATGAACTCCGTATGCCTAAGCCAACCGATGAAACGAGCGGGCGGGCAAGCGGGCGGGCCGACGGGCACTACATCGGCCAGGGGATACGCAAGCCATGGATCGATAGGGTAGCAGGTGGGTTTAGGTGCATCTTCATATTTCTGGGTGGCAATGCCATTTTTATGGCATACAATGGTCCCTTAAGCCTTCACGTGAAGTTTCTTGGCAAGACGACTCGTTTTCTATTTTTCACGATTTTAAAAACTTTTTACCGTTTTGGATTTTTTAAAATTTTTTTGGAAGGAGTTTTGGCCCCGAACTTGGCAGACGTGATCCTTTTATTTTTGTTGGTATGCATAAAAAAATTCAGCTAAAAACTCGAAATGTACAAGATTTTGTGACCATTTGAAGAAAGTGTCCCCATTTTAAACACTTTAATGGCTACTGGCAGTAAACCTGTAAAATCTCAAATGCTCTTTAAGCGGGTGTGAGTTCTCGAGGTTTGATGAGGGATAGGGGGCCAATATAAGGAACAAGTACCAGAACCCATCGCACATCATGTGCGCACACCCTCAGGCCCCCCCGATCGCTGGAACCCTAATGCCGCCGGTCAGGTTCTCCGGTGATGCTCCGACGATGGTGCACCGACGAAGAAAAATGCCGCACCAGCACATGCCCGAGCCCAGCATGTGCTGTCGCAACCCTCGGTCCGGTTCGATCTTAGACTGGGAATGAACTCCGTATGGTTAGACTGGGAATGAACTCTGTTTGCCTAAGTCAACCCACGAAACGAACGTGCAGGCACTCAGCCGGCCAGAGGGGCGGGATGCTTAAGCCGGGGATCGGTCAGGACCCCCTCTGCGTGCTGCCGATCCTGCTGCTGCAACCTCCTTCTGGTCGGATCTTAGAGTGGGAATGAACTCCGTATCCCGAAGCCAACCGATGAAACGAGCGGGCGGGCGGGCGGACCGACGGGCATTACGTCGGCCAGAGAGACGAGATGCGCAAGTTGTGGATCGATAGGGTGGTAGGTGGGTTTAGGTGCATCTTCGTATTTCTGGGTGCCAATGCCATTTTTATGGCTTGTAAATTCATACAATGGTCCCTTAAGCCTTCACGTGAAGTTTCATGGTAAGATGATTCGTATTTTATTTTGCACGATTTTTGAAACTTTTTGAGGTTCAAGATTTTTTAAAATTTTTTCAGAAGGAGTTTTGGCCCCAAACTTGGTGACGTGATCGTTGAAATTTTGTTGGCATGGACAAAAAAATTCATCAAAAAACTCGAAGTATACAAGATTTTGTGACCATTTGAAAACAAGGTCCCCATTTCAGATAGTTTAATGGCTACTGGCAGCAAACCTGTAAAATCTCAAATGCTCTTTAAGGGGGTGTGAGTTCTTGAGGTTTGATGAGGGATAGGGGGCCATAATAAGGGCCAAGTACCAGAACCCATCGCACATCATGTGCGCACACCCCCCCAGCCCCCTCGATCACCGGAACCTCAATGCCGCCGATCAGGTTCTCCGACGATGCTCCGACGATGGTGCCTCGGTGAAGAATTGGTCTGATCTTACACTGGGAAGGAACTCCGTATGGCTATGCCAACCAACGAAATGAGCGGGCGATTGGGCACTAAACCGGCCAAAGAGACGGGATGCCCGAGCCCAGCATGTGTTACCGTAACCCTCGGTCCGATCCGATCTTAGACTGGGAATGAACTCTGTATGCTTATACTGGGAATGAACTTCGTATGCCTAAGTCAACCCATGAAACGAGCATGCGGGTGCTCAACCGGCTAGAGGGGCGGGATACGCAAGCTGGGGATCGACCAAGTCTCCCTTTGCGTGTTGTCGATCCTGCTGCCGCAACCCTCGATCCGATCCGATCTTAGATTGGGAATGAACTCTGTATGCCTAAGCCAACCGACGAAATGAACAGGCGGGTGGGCAGGCGGGCATTACGTTGACCAGAGAGACGGGATGCGCAAGCCGTGGATCGATAGGGTGGTAGGTGGGTTTTGGCACATCTTCATATTTCTGCATGCCAATGCCATTTTTATGGCTTGTAAATTCATATAATGGTCCATTAAGCCTTGACGTGAAGTTTCAGGGCAAGACGACTAATTTTCTATTTTTTACGATTTTTGAAACTTTTTGTGGTTCGAGATTTTTTCAACTTTTTTCGGAAGGAGTTTTGGCCCCAAACTTGGTAGACATGATCCTTGTATTTTTGTTTGCATGCATAAAAAAATTCAGCTAAAAACTTGAAGTGTACAAGATTTTGTGACCATTTGAAAATAGTGTCCCCATTTCAGACACTTTAATGGCTACTAGCAGCAAACCTGTAAAATCTCAAATGCTCTTTAAGGGGGTGTGAGTTTTTGAGGTTTGATGAAGGATAGGGGGCTAATATAAGGGCCAAGTACCAGCACCCATCGCACATCGTCTGCGCACACCCCCTGGCCCCCCGATCGTCGAAACCCCAATGCAGTCGGTCAGGTTCTCCGGCGATGCTCCGACAATGGTGCCTCGACAAAGAAAAATGTGGCACCAGCACATGCTCGAGCCTAGCATGTCTTGCTGCAACCCTCGGTCTGATCTGATCTTAGATTGGGAATGAACTCCATATGCCTAAGTCAACCCACGAAACGAGCGTGCGGCACTCAGTCGGCCAGAGAGGTGGGATGCGCAAGCCGAGGATCGATAGGGACCCCTCTGCGTGCTGTCGATCCTGCTGCCGCAACCCTCGGTCTGGTTCGATCTTAGATTGGGAATGAACTCCGTATGCCTAAGCCAACCGATGAAACGAGCAGGCGGGCGGGCGGGCGGGCACTAAACCGACCAAAGTGACGGGATACTCAATCCCAGTATGTGCTACCACAACCCTCGGTCCAATCTGATCTTAGACTGGGAATGAACTCTGTATGCTTAGACTGGGAATGAACTTCGTATTACTAAGTCAACCCGTGAAACGAGCGTGCGGGCGCTCAGCCGGCTAGAGGGGTGGGATACGCAAGCTGGGGAACGGCCAAGTCCCCCTCTGCGTGTTGTCGATCATGCTGCCGCAACCCTCATTCCGGTTTGATCTTAGACTGGGAATGAACTCTGTATGCCTAAGCCAACTGATGAAACGAGCGGGCGGGCGGGCGGGCACTACGTCGGCCAGAGAGACGGGATGCGCAAGCCGTGGATCGATAGGGCGGTTGGTGGGTTTAGGTACATCTTCATATTTCTGCATGCCAATGCCATTTTTATGGCTTGTAAATTCATATAATGGTCCATTAAGCCTTGACGTGAAGTTTCAGGGCAAGACGACTCGTTTTTTGTTTTTTATGATTTTTGAAACTTTTTATGGTTCGGGATTTTTTCAAATTTTTTCGGAAGGAGTTTTTGCCCCCAAACTTGGTAGACGTGATCCTTGTATTTTTGTTGGCATGCACAAAAAAATTCAGCTAAAAACTCAAAGTGTACAAGATTTTGTGACCATTTGAAAAAAGTGTCCCCGTTTTAGACACTTTAATGGCTACTGGCAGCAAACCTGTAAAATCTCAAATTCTCTTTAAGGGGGTGTGAGTTTTCAAGGTTTGATGAGAGATAGGGGGACAATATAAGGGCCAAGTACCAGCACCCATCGCACATCGTCTGCGCACACCCCCCTGATCGTCGGAACCCCAATGTCGTCGGTCAGGTTCTCCGGCGATGCTCCGACGATGGTGCCCCGACAAAGAAAAATGTGGCACCAGCACATGCTCGAGCCCAGCATGTGCTGCCGTAACCCTCGGTCCGGTCTGATCTTAGACTGAGAATGAACTTCGTATGCCTAGGTCAACCCACGAAACGAGCGTGCGGGCACTCAGCCGACCAGAGGGGTGGGATGCGCAAGCCAAGGATCGATAGGGACCCCTGTACGTGCTGTCGATCCTGCTGCCGTAACCCTTGGTCTGCTCTGATCTTAGATTGGGAATGAACTCCATATGCCTAAGCCAACTGAAGAAACGAGCAGGCGGGCGGGTGGGCGGATACTAAGTCGGCCAAAGAGACGGGCTGCCCGAGCCCAGCATGTGCTGCCGCAACCCTCGGTCCGATCTGATCTTAGACTGGGAATGAACTCCGTATGCTTAGACTGGGAATGAACTCCGTATGCTTAGATTGGGAATGAACTCCATATGCCTACCATGAAACGAGCGTGCGGGCACTCAGTCGACCAGAGGGGTGGGATACGTAAGCTGGGGAACGGCCAGGTCCCCCTCTGCGTGATGTCGATCCTGCTGTCGCAACCCTCATTCCGGTCTGATCTTAGACTGGGAATGAACTCTGTATGCCTAAGCCAACCGACGAAACGAGCAGGCGGGCGGGCGGGCGGGCACTACGCCGGCCAGAGAGACGGGATGCGCAAGCCGTGGATCGATAGGGCGGTTGGTGGGTTTAGGCACATCTTCATATTTCTGCATGCCAATGCCATTTTTATGGCTTGTAAATTCATATAATGGTCCATTAAGCCTTGACGTGAAGTTTCAGGGCAACACGACTCGTTTTCTATTTTATACGATTTTTGAAACTTTTTGTGGTTCGAGCTTTTTTCAAATTTTTTCGGAAGGGATTTTGGCCCCAAACTTGGTAGACGTGATCCTTGTATTTTTTTTGGCATGCACAAAAAAAATCAGCTAAAAACTCAAAGTGTACAAGATTTTGTGACCATTTGAAAATAGTGTCCCCATTTCAGACACTTTAATAGCTACTGGCAGCAAACCTGTAAAATCTCAAATGCTCTTTAAGGGGGTGTGAGTTTTCGAGGTTTGACGAGGGATAGGGGGCCAATATAAGGGCCAAGTACCAGCACCCATCACACATTATCTACGCACACCCCCTCCCCCAGCCCCCCCGATCGCCAGAACCCTAATACCGCCGGTCAGGTTCTCCGGCGATGCTCTGACGATGGTGCCCCGACAAAACAAAATGTGGCACCAGCACATGCTCGAGCCCAGCATGTGCTGCCGCAACCCTTGGTCCGGTCTGATCTTAGACTGGGAATGAACTTCGTATGTTTAGACTGGGAATGAATTCCGTATGCCTAAGTCAACCCACGTAACGAGCGTGCGGGCGCTCAGTCGGCCAGAAGGGTGGGATGCGCAAACCGAGGATCTTGCTGCTGATCCTGCAGCCACAACCCTCGGTCTGGTCTGATCTTAGATTGGGAATGAACTTCGTATGCCTAAGCCAACTGACGAAACGAGCGGGCGGGTGGGCGGGCACTACGTCGGCCAGATGACGAGATGCGCAAGCCGTGGATCGATAGGGTGGTAGGTGGGTTTAGGGACATCTTCATATTTCTATGTGCCAATGCCATTTTTATGGCTTGTAAATTCATACATTGGTCCCTTAAGCCTTCACGTGAAGTTTCATGGCAAGACGACTCGTTTTCTATTTTTGATGATTTTTGAAACTTTTTGCTGTCCGGGATTTTTTAAAATTTTTTCGGATGGAGTTTTGGCCCCAAACATGGTTGACGTGATCCTTGTATTTTTGTTGGCATGTACAAAAAAATTCAGCTAAAAACTCGAAGTGTAATAGATTTTGTGACTATTTGAAATATGTGTCCCCATTTCAGACACTTTAATGGCTATTGGTAGCAAACCTGTAAAATCTCAAATGCTCTTTAAGGGAGTGTGAATTCTCGAGGTTTGATGAGGGATAGGGAGCCAGTATAAGGGCCAAGTACCAGCACCCATCGCACATCATGTGCGCACACCCCACCGGCCCCCCCGATCGTCGGAACCTCAATGTCACCGGTCAGGTTCTCCGATGATCCTCCGATGATGGTGCCCCGGTGAAGAAAAATGCTGCACCAGCACAAGCCCGAGCCCAGCATGTGCTGTCGCAACCCTCGGTCTGGTCCATTCTTTGAATGGGAATAAACTTCGTATGCTTAGACTGGGAATGAACTCCATATGCCTAAGCCAACCGACGAAACTAGCAGGCGGGCGGGCGGGCACTACGTCGGCCAGATAGACGGGATGCGCAAGCCGTAGATCGATAGGCTGGTAGGTGTGTTTAGGGACATCTTCATATTTCTACATGCCAATGCCATTTTTATGGCTTGTAAATTCATACAATGGTCCCTGAAGCCTTCACGTGAAGTTTCATGGTAAGATGACTCGTTTTCTATTTTTCATGATTTTCAAAACTTTTTACGGTTCAGGATTTTTTAAAATTTTTTTGGAAGGAGTTTTGGCCTCGAACTTGGTAGACATGATCCTTTTATTTTTTTTGGCACGTAAAAAAAAATTCAGCTAACAACTCAAAGTGTACAAGATTTTGTGACCATTTGAAAAAAGTGTCCCCATTTCAGATACTTTAATTGCTACTGGCAGCAAACCTGTAAAATCTCAAATGCTTTTTAAGGGGTTGTGAGTTCTCGAGGTTTGATGAGGGATAGGGGGCCAATATAAGGGCCAAGTACCAGCACCCATCGCACATCATGTGCGCACACCCCCCGGCCCCCCCGGTCACCGGAACCCCAATGTTGCCGGTCAGGTTCTCCGGCGATGCTCCGACGATGGTGCCCCGGTGAAGAAAAATGTGGCACCAGTACATGCCCGAGCCCAGCATGTGCTGCCGCAACCCTCGGTCCGGTCCGATCTTAGACTGGGAATGAACTCTGTATGCTTAGACAAGGAATGAACTCTATATGTCTAAGTCAACTCACGAAACAAGCGTGCGAGCGCTCAGTCGGCCAGAAGGGCAGGATGCACAAGCCGAGGATCGGTCGGGTCCCCGTCTGTGTGCTGCCGATCATGCTGCCGTAACCCTCGATCTGGTCCAATCTTAGAGTGGGAGTAAACTCTGTATGCCTAAGCAAACTGACAAAACGAGCGGGCGGGCACTACGTCGGCCAGAGAGCCGGGATGCGCAAGCCGTGGATCGATAGGCTGGTAGGTGGGTTTAGGTACATCTTCATATTTCTGTGTGACAATGCCATTTCTATGGCTTGTAAATTCATACAATGGTCCCTTAAGCCTTCACGTGAAGTTTGATGGCAAGACGACTCATTTTTTATTTTTCAAGATTTTCAAAACTATTTGCAGTTCGGGATTTTTTAAAATTTTTTCGAAAAGATTTCTGCCCCATACTTGGTATACGTGATCCCTTTATTTTTGTTGGCATGCATAAAAAAATTTAGCTAAAAACTCGAAGTGTACAAGATTTTGTGACCATTTGAAAAAAGTGTCCCCATTTCAGACACTTTAATGGCTACTGGCAGAAAACGTGTAAAATCTCAAATGCTCTTTAAGGGGGTGTGAGTTCTCGAGGTTTGATGAGGGATAGGGGCCCAATATAAGAGCCAAGTACCAGCACCCATCGCACATCATGCGCGCACACCCCCCGGCCCCCCCGATCGTCGGAACCCCAATGCCGTCGGTCAGGTTCTCCGGCAATGCTCCGACGATGGCGCCCGACGAATAAAAATACGGCACCAGCACATGCCTGAGCCTAGCATGTGCTGCCGTAACCCTCGGTCCAGTCTGATCTTAAATTGGGAATGAACTTCGTATGCTTAGACTGGGAATGAACTCCGTATGCCTAAGTCAACCCACGAAACGAGCGTGCGGGCGCTTAGCTGACCAGGGGGGTGGGATACGCAAGTCGGGGATCGGTCGAGTCCCCTTCTACGTGCTGCCGATCATGTTGCTGTAACCTTTGGGCCAGTCTGATCTTAGACTACGAATGAACTCCGTATGCCTAAGCCAACCGACGAAACAAGCGGGCGGGCGGGCGGGCAAGTACTTCGCCAGCCAGAGAGACGGGACGCGTAAGCCGTGGATCGATAGGGTGGTAGGTGGGTTTAGGCACATCTTTATATATCTACATGGCAATGCCATTTTTATGGCCTGTAAATTCATACAATGTTCCCTTAAGCCTTCACGTGAAGCTTCATGGCAGGATGACTCGTTTTCTATTTTTCACGATTTTTGAAACTTTTTTCGATTCAAGATTTTTTAAAATTTTTTCGAAAAGAGTTTTGGCCCCAAACTTGGTAGACGTGATCCTTGTATTTTTGTTGGCATGCATAAAAAAAATTCAGATAAAAACTCGAATTGTACAAGATTTTACGACCATTTGAAAAAAGTGTCCCCATTTCAGACACTTTAATGGCTACTGGCAGCAAACCTGTAAAATCTCAAATGCTCTTTAAGGCGGTGTGAGTTCTTGAGGTTTGATGAGGGATAGGGTGCCAATATAAGGGCCAAGTACCAGCACCCATCGTACATCATGTGCGCACACCCCCCCGGCCCCCTCGATCGTCGGAACCCCAATGCCGTCGGTCAGGTTCTCCGTCAATGCTCCAATGATGGTGCCCCGACGAAGCAAAATGCGGCACCAGCACATGCCCGAGCCCAGCATATGCGGTCGTAACCCTCGATCCGGTCCGATCTTAGATTGGGAATGAACTCCGTATGCCAAGTCGACCCACGAAACGAGCACACGGGAGCTCAGTCGGCCAGATGGGTGGGATGCGCAAGCCGGGGATCGACCGGGTCCCCCTGTGCGTGCTGCCGATCCTACTACTGCAACCCTCGGTCCGATCCAATCTTAGACTGGGAATGAACTCTCTATGCCTAAGCCAACCGACGAAATGAGCGGACGGGCAGGCACTATGCCGGATAGAGAGATGGGATGCGCAAGCCGTGGATCGATATGGTGGTAGGTGGGTTTAGGTACATCTTCATATTTTTAAGTGCCAATGCCATTTTTATGGCTTGTAAATTCATACAATGGTCCCTTAAGCCTTCACGTGCAGTTTCAGGGCAAGACGACTTGTTTTCTATTTTTCACGATTTTTGAAACTTTTTAGGTTCGGGATTTTTTAAAATTTTTTCGGAAGGAGTTTTGGCCCCGAACATTGTTGACGTGATCGTTGTATTTTTGTTGGCATGTGAAAAAAAATTCAGCTAAAAACTGGAAGTGTACAACATTTTGTGACCATTTGAAAAAAATGTCTCCATTTAAGACACTTTAATGGCTACTGGCAGCAAACCTGTAAAATCTCAAATGCTCTTTAAGGGGGTGTGAGTTCTCGAGGTTTGATGAGGGATAGGGGACCAATATAAGGGCCAAGCACCAGCACCCATCATACATCATGTTCGAACACCCGCCCCGGCCCCCTGATCACCGGAACCCTATTGCCGTCGGTCAGGTTCTCCGACGATGCTCCGGTGATGCTCCGACGATGGTGCCCCGATGAAGAAAAATGCGGCACCAGCACATGCTCGAGCCCAGTATGTGCTGCCGTAACCCTCAGTCAAGTCTGATCTTAGACTGGGAATGAACTCCGTATTCTTAGACTAGGAATGAACAATGTATGCCTAAGTCAACCCATGAAACGAGCGTGCGGACGCTCAGCCGGCCAGAGGGGCAGGATGCGCAAGCTGGGGATCGAAAGGGTCCCCCTCTGTGTGCTGCCGATCCTGCTACAGTAACCCTCTGTCCGGTCCAATCTTATACTGGGAATGAACTCCGTATGCCTAAACCAACCGACCAAACGAGCGGGCAGGCAGGTAGGCACTACGCCGACCAGAGAGACTGGATGCGCAAGCCATGGATCGATAGGGTGGTAGGTGGGTTTAAGCACATCTTCATATTTCGATGTGCCAATGCAATTTTTATGGCTTGTAAATTCATACAATGCTCCCTCAAGCCTTCACGTGAAGTTTCATGGCAAGACGACTCGTTTTCTATTTTTCATGATTTTTGAAACTTTTTACGGTTCGAGATTTTTTAAAATTTTTTCGGACGGATTTTTGGCCCTAAAACTGGTAAAACGTGATCCTTGTATATTTTTTTGGCATGCACAAAAAAATTCAGCCAAAAACTCGAAGTGTACAAGATTTTGTGACCATTTGAAAAAAGTGTCCCCATTTTCAAACACTTTATTTGCTACTGGCAGCAAACCTGTAAAATCTCAAATGCTCTTTAAGGGGGTGTGAGTTCTCGAGGTTTGATGAGGGATAGGGGGCCAATATAAGGGCCAACTACCGGCACCCATTGCACATGATGTGCGCACACCACCCCTGGCACCCTCGATCGTCGGAACCCCAATGTCGCCGGTCAGGTTCTCCGACGATGGTGCCCCGGTGAAGAAAAATACTGTACCAACACATGCTTGAGCCCAGCATGTGCTGCCATAACCCTCAGTCTGGTTTGATCTTAGACTGGGAATGAACTCCGTATGCCTAAGCCAACTGACAAAATGAGTGGGTGGGCGGGCGGGCAGTCACTACGCCGACCAAAGAGACGGGATGCGCAAGCCGTGGATCGATAGGGTGGTAGATGGGTTTAGGCACATCTTCATATTTCTGCCTGCCAATGCCATTTTTATGGCTTGTAAATTCATACAATGGTCCCTTAAGCCTTCACGTGAAGTTTCATGGCAAGACGACTCATTTTCTATTTTTCACGATTTTTGAAACTTTTTATGGTTCAAGATTTTTTTAAATTTTTTCGGAAGGAGTTTTGGCCTCGAGCTTGGTAGATGTGATCCTTGTATTTTTATTGGCATGAACAAAAAAATTCAGCTAAAAACTCGAAGTGTTCAAGATTTTTTGTCCATTTGAAAAAAGTGTCGCCATTCCAGACACTTCAATGGCTACTGGCAACAAACTTGTAAAATCTCAAATGCTCTATAAGGGAGCCTGAGATCTCGAGGTTTGATGAAGGATAGGGGGCCAATATAAGGGCCAAGTACCAGCACCCATCGCACATCATATGCGCACACCCCCTCGGCCCCCTCGATCGTCGGAACCCCAATGCCACCGGTCAGGTTCTCCGGTGATGCTCCGATGATGGAGCCCCAACGAAAAAAAATGCGGCACCAGCACACGCTTAACCCCAGCATGTGCTGCCGCACACCTCGGTCTGGTTCGATCTGAGACTGGGAATGAACTCCGTATGCTTAGACTGGGAATGAACTTCGCAAGCCTAAGTCAACCAACAAAACGAGCGTGCGGGCACTCAGCCGGCCAGAGGGGCGGGATTTGCAAGTCGTGGATCGGCCGGGTCCACCTCTGCATGCTGCTGTAACCCTTAGTCCGATTTGATCTTAGACTGGGAATGAACTCCGTATGCCTAACCCAATCATCGAAACGAGCGGGCAGACGGGTGGGTGGGCACCACGCCGGCTAGAGAGAAAGGATGCTAAAACCATGGATCGATAGGGTGATAGGTGGGTTTAGGCACATCTTCATATTTCTGTGTGCCAATGCCATTTTTATGGCTTGTAAATTCAAACAATGGTCCCTTAAGCCTTCCCGTGAATTATCATGGCAAGACGACTCATTTTCTATTTTTCACGATTTTTAAAACTTTTTACGGTTCGTGATTTTTTAAAATTTTTTCGAAAGGAGTTTTTGCCCCAAACTTAGTAGATGTTATCCTTGTATTTTTTTTTTGCATGCATAAAACAATTCAGTTAAAAACTCGAAGTGTACAAGATTTTGTGACCATTTGAAAAATGTGTCCCCATTTCAAACACTTTAATGGCTACTGGCAGCAAACCTGTAAAATCTCAAATGCTCTTTAAGGGGGTGTTAGGTCTCGAGGTTTGATGAGGGATAGGGGGCCAATATAAGGGCCAAGTACCAGCACCCAAATCACTTCATGTGCGCACACCCCCAGGCCCCCCTGATCGTCGGAACCCCAATGCCGTCGGTCAGGTTCTCCGGTGATGCTCCGATGATGATGCCCCGACGAAGAAAAATGCCGCACCAGCACATGCCCGAGCCTAGCATGTGCTGTCGCCACCCTCGGTTCGATCCGATCTTAGACTGGGAATGAACTCCATATGCTTAGACTGGGAATGAACTCCGTATGCCTAAGTTAACCCACGAAACGAGCGTACAGGCGCCCAGTCGCCCAGAGGGGCGGGATGCACAAGCCGGGGATCAATCGGGTCCCCCTCTGCGTGCTGCCGCTCCTACTACAGCAACCCTTGATCCGGTCAGATCTTAGACTGGGAATGAACTCCACATGCCTAAGGCAACCGACGAAACGAGCGGGCGGGCAGTCAGCCGGCCAGAGGGACGGGATGCACAAGCCATGGATCGATAGGGTGGTAGGTGGGTTTAGGCACATCTTCATATTTCTACGTGCCAATGCCATTTTTATGCCTTGTAAATCCATACAATGGTCCCTTAAGCCTTCACGTGAAGTTTCATGGTAAGACGACTCGTTTTCTATTTTTCATGATTTTTGAAACTTTTTGTGGTTCTAGATTTTTTAAAATTTTTTCGGAAGAAGCTTTGGGCCCAAACTTGGTAGACGTGATCCTTGCATTTTTTTTGGCATGCACAAAAAAATTCAGCTAAAAACTCGAAGTGTATAAGATTTTGTGATCGCTTGAAAAAAGTGTCCCCATTTCGGACACTTTAATGGCTACTGGCAGCAAACCTGTAAAATCTCTAATGTTCTTTAAGGGGGTGTGACTTCTCGAGGTTTGATGAGGGATAGGGGGCCAATATAAGGGCCAAGTACCAGCACCCATCGCACATCATGTGCACACACCCCGCTGGCCCCCCCGATCGTCGGAACCCCAATGCCGTCGGTCAGGTAATCCGACGATGCTCCGGCGATGGTGCCTTGGTGAAGGAAAATACTGCACCAGCGTATGCCGAGCCCAGCATGTGCTGGCACAACTCTTGGTTTGGTCCGATCTTAGACAAGGAATGAACTCCGTATACTTAGACAGGGAATGAACTCTGTATGCCTAAGTCAACCCACGAAACAAGCGTATGGGCGCTCAGCCGGCCAGAGGGGCAGGATGTGCAAGCCGGGGATCGATCGGGTCCCCTTCTGTGTGCTGCCGATCCTGCTACCACAAAACTGGGTTCGATCCGATCTTAGACTGGGAATGAACTCTGTATGCCTAAGCCAACCGACGAAACGAATGGGCAGGCGGGCTGGTGGGCACTACGCCGGCCAGAGAGACAGGATGCGCAAGCCGTGGATCGATAGGGTGGTAGGTGGGTTTAGGCACATCTTCATATTTCTACGTCCCAATGCCATTTTTATGGCTTGTAAATTCGTACAATGGTCCCTTAAGCCTTCACATGAAGTTTCATGGCAAGACGACTCGTTTTCTATTTTTCATGATTTTTGAAACTTTTTACGGTTTGGGATTTTTTAAAAATTTTTCGGAAGGAGTTTTGGCCCAAAACTTGGTAGACATGATCCTTGTATTTTTATTGGCATGCACAAAAAAATTTAGCTAAAAACTCGAAGTGTACAAGATTTTGTGACCATTTGGAAAAAGTGTCCCCATTTCAGACACTTTAATGGCTACTGGCAGCAAACCTATAAAATCTCAAATGCTCTGTAAGGGGGTGTGAGTTCTCGAGGTTTGATGAGGGATAGGGGGCCAATATAAGGGCCAAGTACCAGCACCCATCGTACATCTAGTGCGCACACCCCCCTTGACCCCCCTAATCGTCAGAACCCCAATGCCGCCTATCAGGTTCCCCGGCGATGCTCCGGTGATGGTGCCCCGACAAAGAAAATGTGGCAGCAGCACATGCCCAAGCCGAGCATGTGCTGCCGCAACCCTCGATCGGGTCTGATTTTAGACTGGAAATGAACTCCGTATGCCTAAGTCAACCCACGAAATGAGCGTGCGGGCGCTCAGCCGGCCAGAGGGGAGGGATCCGCAAGCCGGGGATCGACCGGGTCCCCCTTCACGTGCTGCCGATCCCGCTGCCACAACCCTCAGTCCGGTTCGATCTTAGACTGGGAATGAACTCCGTATCCCTCAGCCAACCGACGAAACGAGCGGGCGGGCGGGCGGGCACTACACCGGCTAGAGAGGCAGGATGCGCGAGCCGTGGATCGATAGGGTGGTAGGTGTGTTTAGGCACATCTTCATATTTCTGCATGCCACAGTCATTTTTATGGCTTGTAAATTCATACAATGGTCCCTTAAGCCTTCACGTGAAGTTTCATGGCAAGACGACTCGTTTTCTATTTTTCGTGATTTTCCAACTTTTTGCAGTTTGGGATTTTTTAAAATTTTTTTGAAAAGATTTTTGGCCCCAAACTTGGTAGACATGATCCTTGTATTTTTGTTGCCATGCACAAAAGAATTCAGCTAAAAACTCGAAGTGTACAAGATTTTGTGACCATTTGAAAAAAGTGTCCCCATTTCAAACACTTTAATGGCAACTGGCAGCAAACCTGTAAAATCTCAAATGCTCTTTAAGGGGGTGTGAGTTCTCATGGTTTGATGAGGGATAGGGGGCCAATATAAGGGCCAGGTACCATCACCAATCGCACATCATGTGCGCAAACCCCCCGACCCCCCCGATCGTCAGAACCACAATGCCGTCGGTCAGGTTCTCTGGCGATGCTCCGACGATGGTGCCCCGACAAAGAAAAATGTGTCATAGCACATGCCCGAGCCCAGCATGTGCTGCCGCAACCCTCGGTCCGATCTGATCTTAGACTGGGAATGAACTTCGTATGCTTAGACTACGAATGAACTCCGTCTGCCTAAGTCAACCACGGAACGAGCGTGCGGGCGCTCAACCGACCAGAGGGGCGGGATGCGCATGCCGGGGATCGGCCGGGTCCCCCTCTACATGGTGCCGATCCTGCTACCACAACCCTTGGTCCGATCTGATCTTAGACTGGGAATGAACTCCGTATGCCTAAGCCAACCGACAAAACAAGCGGACGGGCGGACAGGCATTACGCCGGCCAGAGAGACGGGATGCGCAAGCCATGGATCGATAGGGTGGTAGGTGCGTTTAGGCACATCTTCATATTTCTGCACGCCAATGCCATTTTATGGCTTGTAAATTTATACAATGATCCCTTAAGCCTTCACGTGAAGTTTCATGAAAGACGACTCGTTTTCTATTTTTCATGATTTTCAAAACTTTTTGCGGTTTGGGATTTTCTAAAATTTTTTCAGAATGAGTTTTGGCCCCAAACTTGGTAGACGTGATCCTTGTATTTTTTTTGGCAATCACAAAAAAATTTAGCTAAAAACTTGAAGTGTACAAGATTTTGTGACCATTTGAAAAAAGTTTCCCCATTTCAAACACTTTAATGGCTACTGGCAGCAAACCAGTAAAATCTCAAATGCCCTTTAAAGGGGTGTGAGTTCTCGAGGTTTGATGAGGGATAGGGGGCCAATATAAGGCCAAGTACCAGCACCAATCGCACATCATGTGCACACACATCCCCGGCCCCCCGATCGTCGGAACCCCAATGCCGTCGGTCAGGTTCTCCGACGATGCTCCGGCGATGGTACCCCGACGAAGAAAAATGCAGCACCAGCACATGCTCGAGGCCAGCATGTGCTGTCGCAACCCTCGGTCAGATCCAATCTTAGACTGGGAATGAACTCCGTATGCCTAAGTCAACCCACAAAACGAGCGTGCGTGCACTCAGCCGGCCAGAGGGGCGAGATGCGCAAGCCGGGGATCGATCGGGTCCCCCTCTGGGTGCTGCCGATCCTGCTACCGTAACTCTCGATCTGGTCTGATCGTAGACTGGGAATGAACTCTGTATGCCTAAGCCAATCGACGAAACGAGCAGGCGGACGGGCGGGCGGCACTATGCCGGCCAGAGAGACGGGATGTGCAAGCCGTGGATCGATAGGGTGGTTGGTGGGTTTAGGCACATCTTCATATTTCTGCATGCCAATGCCATTTTTATGGCTTGTAAATTCATACAATGGTCCCTTAAGCCTTCACATGAAGTTTCATGGCAAGACGACTCATTTTCTATTTTTCACGATTTTCAAACCTTTTTTCGGTTCGGGATTTTTAAAAATTTTTTCTGTAAGAGTTTTGGCCCCAAACTTGGTAGACGTGACCCTTGTATTTTTTTTGGCATGCATAAAAAAATTCACCTAAAAACTCGAAGCGTACAAGATTTTGTGATCGTTTGAAAAAAGTGTCCCCATTTTCGACACTTTAATGGCTACTGGCAGCAAATCTGTAAAATCTCAAATGTTTTTTAAGGGTGGGTGAGTTCTCAAGGTTTGATGAGGGATAGGGGGCCAATATAAGGGCCAAGTACCAGCACCCATTGCACATATGTGCGCACACCCCCCGGCCCCCCAGATTGCCAGAACCCCAATACCGTCGGTCAGGTTCTCCGACGATGCTCCGATGAAGAAAAATGCGGCACCAGCACATGCCCGAGCCTAGCATGTGCTGCTGTAACCCTTAATTTGGTTCGATCTTAGAATGAACTCTGTATGCTTACACTGGAGATGAACTCCATATGCCTAAGTCAACCCACGAAACAAGCGTACGGGCGCTCAGTCGGCCAAAGGGGGTGATGAGCAAACCGGGGATAGATTGGGTCCCCCTCTGCGTGCTGCCGATCCTGCTGCCGCAACCCTCAGTCTATTCTGATCTTAGACTGGGAATGAACTCCATATGCCTATGCCAACCAACAAAACGAGAGGGCTGGCGGGCACTACGCCGGCCAGAGAGACGGGATGCGTAAGCCGTGGATCGATAGGGTGGTAGGTGGGTTTAGGCACATCTTCATATTTCTATGTGCCAATGCCATTTTTATGGCTTGTAAATTCATACAATGGTCTCTTAAGCCTTCACGTGAAGTTTCATGGCAAGACACTCATTTTCTATTTTTCATGATTTTTTAAACTTTTTACGGTTAAAGATTTTTTAAAATTTTTTCGGAAGGAGTTCGGGCCCCAAACTTGGTAGATGGGATCCTTGTATTTTTGTTGGCATGCACAAAAAAAATTCAGCTAAAAACTCGAAGTGTACAAGATTTTGTGACCATTTGAAAAAAGTATCCCCATTTCAGACACTTTAATGGGCACTGGCAGCAAACTTGTAAAATCTCAAATGCTCTTTAAGGGGGTGTGAGTTCTCGAGGTTTGATGAGGGATAGGGGGCCAATATAAGGCCCAAGTACCAGCAGCCATCGTACATCACGTTCGCACACCCCCCGGCCCCCCGATCGCCGAAACCCCATTGCCGCCGGTCAGGTTCTCCGACGATGCTTCGACGATGGTGCCCCGACGAAGAAAAATGCGGCACCAGCACATGCCCGAGCCCAGCATGTGCTGCTGCAACGCACAGTCCAGTCTGATCTTAGACTGGGAATGAACTCCGTACGCTTAGACTGGGAATGAACTCCGTATGCATAAGTCAACCCACGAAACGAGCGTGTGGGCGCTTAGCCGGCCAGAGGGGCGGGATGCGCAAGCCGGGGATTGATTGGGTCCCACTCTGTGTGCTGTCGATCTTATTGCCGCAACCCTCGATCTGATCCGATCTTAGACTGGGAATGAACTTCGTATGCCTAAGCCAACTGACGAAACGAGCGGGCGGGCTGACACTAGGCCGGCCAGAGAGACGGGATACGCAAGCCGTGGATCGATAGGGTGGTACGTGGGTTTAGGTACATCTTCATATTTCTGTGTGCCAATGATATTTTTATGGCTTGTAAATTCATACAATGGTCCCTTAAGCCTTCACGTGAAGTTTCATGGCAAGACGACTCATTTTCTATTTTTCAAGATTTTTTAAAATTTTTGCTGTTTGGGATTTTGTAAAATGTTTTTGGAAGGAGTTTTGGTACCAAACTTGGTAGACATGATCCTTGTATTTTTGTTGGCATGCGTAAAAAAATTTAGCTAAAAACTCGAAGTGTACAAGATTTTGTGACCATTTGAAAAAAGCATCCCCATTTACGACACTTTAATAGCTATTGGCAGCAAACCTGTAAAATCTCAAATGCTCTTTAAGGGGTGTGAGTTTTCGAGGTTTGATGAGGGATAAGGGGCCAATATAAGGGCCAAATACCAGCACCCATCGCACATCATGTGCGCACACCCCCCGACCCCTCCGATCGTCAAAACCCCAATGCCACCGGTCAAGTTCTCCGACGATCCTCCGGCGATGGTGCCCCGACGAAGAAAAATGTGACACCAGCAGATGCCCGAGCCTAGCATGTGCTGCCGCAACCCTTGGTTCGGTCTGATCTTAGACTGGGAATGAACTTCGTAGGCTTACACTGGGAATGAACACCGCATGCCTAAGTCAACCCACGAAACGAGCCTGTGGGTGCTTAGCCGGCCAGAGGAGTGAGATGCGCAAGCCGGGGATCGACCGGGTCCCCCTTTGCGTGCTACCAATCCTGCTGTCGCAACCCTCGATCCGATCTGATCTTAGATTGGGAACGAACTCCATATGCCTAAGCCAACCGACGAAACAAGCGGGCGGGCGGGCGGGCACTACATCGGCCAGAGAGGCAGGATGTTCATGTCACGGATTCATAAGGTGGTAGGTGGGTTTAGGCACATCTTCATATTTCTGAGTGCCAGTGCCATTTTTATGGCTTGTAAATTCATACGATGGTCCCTTAAGCCTTCACGTGAAGTTTCATGGCAAGACGACTCGTTTTCTATTTTTCACGATTTTTAAAACTTTTTACGGTTTGAGATTTTTTAAAATTTTTTCGGAAGGAGTTTTGGCCCCAACCTTGGTAGACGTGATCCTTGTATTTTTGTTAGCATGCACAAAAAAATTCAGCTAAAAACTCAAAGTGTACAAGATTTTGTGACCATTTGAAAAAAGTGTCCCCATTTCAGACACTTTAATGGCTACTGGCAGCAAACTTGTAAAATCTCAAATGCTCTTTAAGGGGGTGTGAGTTTTTAAGGTTTGATGAGGGATAGGGGGCCAATATAAGGGTCAAGTACCAGCACCCATCGCACATCATGTGCGCACCCCCCCCGGCCCCCTCGATCGTCGGAACCCTAATGCCGTCGGTCAAGTTCTCCGACGATGCTCCTACGATGGTGCCCTGGGGAAGGAAAATGCGACACCAGCACATGCCCGAGCCCAGCATGTGCTACCGTAACCCTCGGTCTGGTCCGATCTTAGACTGGGAATGAACTCCGTATGCCTAAGTCAACCCACAAAACAAGCGTGTGGGGGCTCAGACGGCCAGAGGGGCAGGATGCGCAAGTCGGGGATCGGCCGGGTCCCCCTCTATGTGCTGTTGATCCTGCTACAGCAACCCTCGGTCTGATCCAATCTTAGACTGGGAATGAACTCCGTATGCCTAAGCCAACCGATGAAACAAGCGGGCGGGCGGACGGGCACTACGTCGGCCAGAGAGACGGGATGTGCAAGCCGTGGATCGATAGGGTGGTAGGTGGGTTTAGGCAAACCTTCATATTTTTGCATGCCAATGCCATTTTTATGGCTTGTAAATTCATACAATGGTCCCTTAAGCCTTCACGTGATGTTTCATAGCAAGACGACTCATTTTCTATTTTGCACGATTTTCAAAACTTTATGCGGTTCGGGATTTTTTAAAATTTTTTTGGAAAGAGTTTTGGTGCCAAACTGGTAGACGTGATCCTTGTATTTTTTTGGGTATGCACAAAAAAATTCAGCTAAAGGCTCGAAGCATACAAGATTTTGTGACCATTTGAAAAAAGTGTCCCCATTTCACACACTTTAATGGCTACTTGCAGCAAACTTGTAAAATCTCAAATGCTCTTTAAGGGGGTGTGAGTTCTCAAGGTTTGATGAGGGATAAGGGCCAATATAAGGGCCAATATAAGGGCCAAGTAGCAGCACCCATCACACATCATGGGTGCACACCCCCTCGGCCCCCCCGATCACCGAAACCCCTATGCCGTCGATTAGGTTCTCTGGCGATGCTCCGATGATGGTGTCCCGACGAAGAAGAATGCGGCACCAGCACATGCCCGAGCTTAGCATGTGCTGCCGTAACCTTTGGTCTAGTCCGATCTTAGAATGGGAATGAACTCCGCATGCCTAAGCCAACCGACGAAATGAACGGGCGGGCACTACGCCAGCCAGAGAGACGGGTTATGCAAGCCATAGATCGATAGGGTGGTAGGTGGGTTTAGGCACATTTTCATATTTCTACGTGCCAATGCCATTTTTATGGCTTGTAAATTCATACAATGGTCCCTTAAGCCTTCACGTGAAGTTTCATGGTAAGACGACTCGTTTTCTATTTTTAATAATTTTTGAAACTTTTTACGATTTGGGATTTTTTAAAATTTATTCGGAAGGAGTTTTGGCTCCAAACTTGGTAGACGTGATCCTTATATTTTTGTTGGCATGTACAAAACATTTTAGCTAAAAACTCAAAGTGTACAAGATTTTGTGACCATTTGAAAAAAGTGTCCCCATTTCAGACACATTAATGGCTACTGGCAGCAAATCTGTAAAATCTCAAATGCTCTTTAAGGGGGTTATGCCTTCTCGAGGTTTGATACGAGATAGTGGGCAAATATAAGGGCCAAGTACCAACACCCATCGCACATCATGTACGCTCACCCCCCGACCCCCCGATCGCCAGAACCCCAATACCGCTGGTCAGGTTCTCCGACGATTGTGCCCCGACGAAGAAAAATATGGCACCAGCACATGCCCGAGCCCAGCATGTGCTGCCACAACCCTTGGTCCAGTCTGATCTTAGACTGGGAATGAACTTCGTATGCTTAGACTGGGAATGAACTCTGTAAGCCTAAGTCAACCCATGAAATGAGCGTGCGGGTGCCCAACCGGCCAGAGGGGTGGGATAAATAAGCCGAGGATCGATCGGGTCCCCCTCTGCATGCTGTCGATCCTGCTGCCGTAACCCTCGGTCCGGTCCAATCTTAGATTGGGAATGAACTCAGTATGCCTAAGCCAATCGATGAAACGAGCTGGCGGGCGGGTAGGTGGGCACTACGCCGACCAAAGAGATGGGATGTGCAAGCCGTGGATCGATAGGGTGGTAGGTTGGTTTAGGCACATGTTCATATTTTTACGTGCCAATGCCATTTTTATGGCTTGTAAATTAATACAATGGTCCCTTAAGCCTTCACGTGAAGTTTCATGGCAAGCTGACTCGTTTTCTATTTTTCAAGATTTGTGAAACTTTTAGCGGTTCGGGATTTTTTAAAATTTTTTCGGAAGGATTTTTGGCCCCAAACTTGGTAGATGTGATCCTTGTATTTTTGTTGGCTTGCACAAAAACATTCAGCTAAAAATCCGAAGTGTACAAGATTTTGTGACCATTTGAAAAAACTGTCCCATTTCAGACACTTTAATGGTTATTGGCAGCAAACCTGTAAAATCTCAAACGCTCTTTAAGGGGGGATGAGTTCTCGAGGTTTGATGAGGGATAGGGGGCAAAAATAAGGGCCAAGTACTAGCACCCAACGCACATCATGTGCGCACAGCCCCCCGGCCCCCCCGATCGTCGGAACCCCAATGCCGCCGGTCAGGTTCTCCGACGATGGTGGCCCGACGAAGAAAAATACGGCACCAGCTCATGCCCGAGCCCAGCATCTACTACCACAACCCTTGGTTCGGTCCGATCTTAGACTGGGAATGAACTCCGTATGCCTAAGCCAACCGACGAAACGAGCGGGTGGGCGGGCGGGCACTACGCCGGCCAGAGAGATGGGATGCACAAGCCGGAGATCCATAGGGTGGTAGGTGGGTTTAGGCACATCTTCATATTTCTGCGTGCCAATGCCATTTCTATGGCTTGTAAATTCATACAATGGTCCCTTAAGCCTTCACGTGAAGTTTCATGGCAAGATGACTCGTTTTCTATTTTTCACAATTTTCAAAACTTTTTGCTGTTCCGGATTTTTTAAAATTTTTTTGGAAGGCTTTTTGGCCCCAAATTTGGTAGATATGATCCTTGTATTTTTGTTGGCATGCACAAAAAAAAATTCAGCTAAAAACTCGAAGTGTACAAGATTTTGTGACCATTTGAAAAAAGTGTCCCCATTTCAGACACTTTAATGGCTACTGGCAGCAATCTTGTAAAATCTTAAATGCTCTTTAAGGGGGTGTGAGTTCTCAAGGTTTGATGAGGGATAGGGGGCCAATATAAGGGCCAAGTACCAGCACCCATCGCACATCATGTGCGCACACCCCCTATCGTCGGAACCCCAATGCCACCGGTCAGGTTCTCCGGTGATGCTCCGATGATGGTGCCTCGACGAAGAAAAATGTGGCACCAGCACATGCCCGAGCCCAGCATGTGCTGCCGCAACCCTCATCCAATCCGATCTTAGACTGGGAATGAACTCCATATGCCTAAGCCAACCGACGAAACGAGCGGGCTAGCGGGCACTATGCCAGCCAGAGAGACGGGATGTGCAAGCCGTGGATCGATAGGGTGGTAGGTGGGTTTAGGCACATCTTCATATTTCTGCCTGCCAATGCCATTTTTATGGCTTGTAAATTCATAGAATGGTCCCTGAAGCCTTCATGTGAAGTTTCATGGCAGGATGACTCATTTTCTATTTTTCACGATTTTCCAAACTTTTTGTGGTTCGATATTTTTTAAAATTTTTACGGGAAGGAGTTTTGATGCCAAACTTGGTAGATGTGATCCTTGTATTTTTCTTGGCATGCACAAAAATATTTAGCTAAAAACTTGAAGTGTACAAGATTTTGTGACCATTTGAAAAAAGTGTCCCCATTTCAAACACTTTAATGGCTACTGGCAGCAAACCTGTAAAATCTCAAATGCTCTTTAAGGGGGTGTGAGTTCTGGAGGTTTGATGAGGGATAGGGGGCCAATATAAGGGCCAGGTACCAGCACCCATCCCACAGCAGGTGTGCACACCCCCCTCGGCACCCCCGATCGTCGAAACCTCAATGCCGTCGGTTAGGTTCTCCAGCGATGCTCCGACGATGGTGCCCCGGTGAAGAAAAATGTGACACCAGCACATACCTGAGCCCAGCTTGTGCTACCGCAACCCTCGGTTTGGTCTGATCATAGACTGGGAATGAACTCTGTATGCCTAAGCCAACCGACGAAATGAGCGGGCGGGCGAGCGGGCGGGCACTACGCCAGGCAGAGAGACGGGATGCGCAAGCCGTGGATCAATAGGGTGGTAGGTGGGTTTAGGCACATCTTCATATTTCTGCATGGCAATGCCATTTTTATGGCATGTAAAATCATACAATGGTCCCTTAAGCCTTCACGTGAAGTTTCATGGCAAGACGACTCGTTTTCTATTTTTCACGATTTTCAAAACTTTTTTCGGTTCGAGATTTTTTAAAATTTTTTCGGTAGGAATTTTGGCCCCAAACTTGGTAGACTTGATCCTTGTATTTTTTTTGGCATGCACAAAAAAATTCAGCTAAAAACGCGAAGTGTACAAGATTTTGTGACCATTTGAAAAAAGTGTCCCCATTTCAGACACTTTAATGGCTACTGGCAGCAAACTTGTAAAATTTCAAATGCTCTTTAAGGGGGTGTGAGTTCTCGAGGTTTGATGAGGGATAGGGGGGCAATATAAGGGCCAAGTACCAGCACCCATCGCACATCATGTGCGCACACCCCCCGGCCCGCCCGATCGTCGGAACCCCAATGCCGCCGGTCAGGTTCTCCGACGATGCTCCGACGATGGTGTCCCGACGAAGAAAAATGTGGCACCAGCACATTCCCGAGCCCAGCATGTGCTGCCGCAACCCTCGGTCCAGTCCAATCTTAGACTGGGAATAAACTCCGTATGCTTAGACAGGGAATGAACTCCATATGCCTAAGTTAACCCATGAAATGAGCGTGCGGGCGCTCAGCCGGCTAGAGGGGCGGGATGCGCAATCCGGGGATCAGCAGGGTCCCCCTCTACGTGCTGTCGATCCTACTGCCACAACCCTCGGTCCGGTCCAATCTTAGACTGGGAATGAACTCCGTATGCCTAAGCCAACTGACGAAACGAGCGGGCGGGCGGGCGCTACGCCGGCCAGAGAGACAGGATGCGCAAGCCATGGATCGATAGGGTGGTAGGTGGGTTTAGGCACATCTTCATATTTCTGTGTGCCAATGCCATTTTTATGCCTTGTAAATTCATACAATGGTCCCTTAAGCCTTCACGTGAAGTTTCATGACAAGACGACTCGTTTTCTATTTTTCACGATTTTTGAAACTTTTTACGGTTCGGGATTTTTTAAACTTTTTTTGGAAGGATTTTTGGCCCCAAACTTGGTAAACGTGATCCTTGTATTTTTTTTGGCATGCACAAAAAAATTCAGCTAAAAACTCAAAGTGTACAAGATTTTGTGACCATTTGAAAAAAGTCTCCCCATTTTAGACACTTTAATGGCTACTCGCAGCAAACCTGTAAAATCTCAAATGCTTTTTAAGGCGGTGTGAGTTCTCGAGGTTTGATGAGGGATAGGGGGCCAAAATAAGAGCCAAGTGCCAGCACCCATCGCACATCATGTGCGCACACCCCCCGATCGTCGGAACCCCAATGCCGCCGGTCAGGTTCTCCGGTGATGCTCCGACAATGGTGCCACGACAAAGAAAATTACGGCACCAGCACATGCCCGAGCCCAGCATGTGCTGCCGCAACCCTCGGTCTGGTCCGATCTTAGACTGGGAATGAACTCCATATGCTTAAACTGGGAATGAACTCCGTATGCCTAAGTCAACCCATGAAATTAGCGTGCGAGCACTCAGCCGGCCAGAGGGGCGGGATGCGCAAGCCGGGTATTGGTCGGGTCCCCCTCTACGTGCTATCGATCCTACTGCCGCAACCTTAGATCCGATCCGATCTTAGACTAGGAATGAACTCTATATGCCTAAGCCAATTGACGAAACGAGCAGGCGGGCGGGCGGGCACTACGCCAGCCAGAGAGACGAGATGCGCAAGCCGTGGATTGATAGGGTGGTAGGTGGATTTAGGCACATCTTCATATTTCTGAATGCCAATGCCATTTTTATGGCTTGTAAATTCATACAATGGTCCCTTAAGCCTTCACGTGAATTTTCATGACAAGACGACTGGTTTTCTATTTTTCACGATTTTTAAAACTTTTTATGGTTCGAGATTTTTAGAATTTTTTCACAAGGATTTTTGGCCCCAAACTTTTTAGTCGTGATCCTTGTATTTTTGTTGGCATGCACAAAAAAATTCAGCTAAAAACTCAAAGTGTACAAGATTTTGTGACCATTTGAAAAAAGTGTCCCCATTTCAGACACTTTAATGGCTACTGGCAGCAAACCTGTAAAATCTCAAATGCCCTTTAAGGGGGTATGAGTTTTCGTGGTTTGACGAGGGATAGGGGGCCAATATAAGGGCCAAGTACCAGCACCCATCGCACATCATGTGCGCACACCCCCTCCGGCCCCCCCGATCACCAGAACCCTAATGTTGTCGGTTAGGTTCTCCAGCGATGTTCCGACGATGGTGCCCCGACGAAGAAAAATACGACACCAGCACATGCCCGAGCCCAGCATCTACTGCTGTAACCCTTGGTCTGGTTCAATCTTATACTGGGAATGGACTCCGTATGCTTAGACTGGGAATGCACTCCGTCTACCTATGTCAACCCACGAAACGAGCATGCGGGTGCTCAGCCGACCAGAGTGGCGGGATGCGCAAGCCGGGGATCGGTCGGGTCCCCCTCTACGTGCTGCCGATCTTGCTACCACAACCCTCAGCTCGGTCTGATCTTAGACTGGGAATGAGCTCCGTATGCCTAAGTCAACCGACGAAACGATCGGGCGGGCGGGTGGGCACTATGTCGGCCAGAGAGATGGGATGCGCAAGCCGTGGATCGATAGGGTGATAGGTGGGTTTAGGCACATCTTCATATTTTTGTGTGGCAAAGCCATTTTTATGGCTTGAAAATTCATACAATGGTCACTTAAGCCTTCACGTGAAGTTTCATGGCAGGACAACTCGTTTTTATTTTTTAGGATTTTTGAAACTTTTTGCGGTTTGGGATTTTTTAAAATTTTTTCGGAAGGAGTTTTGGCCCCAAACTTGGTAGATGTGATCCTTGTATTTTTTGTTGGCATGGACAAAAAATTTCAGCTAAAAACTTGAAGTGTACAAGATTTTGTGACTATTTGAAAAAAGTGTCCCCATTTCAGACACTTTAATGGCTACTGGCAGCAAACCTGTAAAATCTCAAATGCTCTTTAAGGGGTTGTGAGTTCTCAAGGTTTGATGAGGGATAGGGGGCCAAAATAAGGGCCAAGTACCAGCACCCATCGCACATCATGTGCCACGCCCCCTGGCCCCCTGATCGTCGGAACCCCGATGCCGTCGGTCAGGTTCTCCGACGATGCTCCGACGATAGTGCCCAGACGAAGAAAAATGCAGCACCAGCACATGCTTGAGCCCAGCATGTGCTGCCGTAACCCTCGGTCTGGTCCGATCTTAGACTGGGAATGAACTCCATATTCCTAAGCGAACCGACGAAACGAGCGGGCGGACGGGCACTACACCGGCCAGAGATATAGGATGTGCAAGCCGTGGATCGATAGGATGGTAGTGGGTTTAAGCACATCTTCATATTTCTGCATGCTAATGCCATTTTTATGGCTTGTAAATTCATACAATGGTCCCTTAAGCCTTCACGTGAAGTTTCATGGCAAGACGACTCGTTTTTTATTTTTAACGATTTTGGATCCTTTTTGCGGTTCGGTATTTTTTAAAATTTTTTCGGAAGGAGTTTTGGCCCCAAACATGGTAGACATGATCCTTGTATTTTTTTTGTCACGCACAAAAAAATTCAGGTAAAAACTCGAAGTGTACAAGATTTTGTCACCATTTGAAAAAGGTGTCCCCATTTTCAGACACTTTAATGGCTACTGGCAGAAAACCTGTAAAATCTCAAATGCTCTTTAAGGGGGTGTGAGTTCTCGAGGTTTGATGAGGGATAGGGGACCAATATAAGGGCCAAGTGCCAGCACCCATCAGACATCGTGTGCGCACACCCCCCCGGCCCCCCCGATCGTCGGAACCCCAATACCGCCGGTCAGGTTCTTCAGCGATGCTTTGACGATGGTGCCCCAACGAAGAAAAATGCGGCACCAGCACGTGCCCGAGCCTAGCATGTGCTATCGCAACCCTCGGTCCGGTGCGATCTTAGACTAGGAATGAACTGCGTATGCTTAGACTGGGAATGAATTCCGTATGCCTAAGTCAACCCACGAAACGAGCGTACGGGCGCTCAGCCGGACAGAGGGGCAGGATGGGCAAGCCGGGGGTCGGCCAGGTCCCCCTCTATGTGCTGCCGATCCTGTTGTCATAACCCTCGGTCTGGTCCGATCTTAGACTAGGAAGGAACTCCATATGCCTAAGCCAACAGACGAAACGAGCGGGCGGGCGGGCACTACGTCGGCCAGAGAGATGGGACGAGCAAGCCGTGGATCGATAAGGTGGTAGGTGGTTTTAGACACATCTTCATATTTATGCATGCCAATGCCATTTTTATGGCTTGTAAATTCATACAATGGTCCCTTAAGCCTTCACCTGAAGTTTCTTGGCAAGATGACTCGTTTTATATTTTTCACGATTTTTGAAACTTTTTGCGGTTTGAGATTTTTGAAATTTTTTTGGAAAGCGTTTTGGCCCCAAACTTGGTAGGCGTGATCCTTGTATTTTTGTTGGCATGCATAAAAAAATTCAGCTAAAAACTCGAAGTGTACAAGATTTTGTGACCATTTGAAAAAAGTGTCCCCATTTCAGACACTTTAATGGCTATTGGTAGCAAACCTGTAAAATCTCAAATGCTCTTTAAGGGGGTGTGAGTTCTCGAGTTTGATGAGGGATAGGGGGCCAATATAAGGGCCAAGTAGCAGCACCCATCGCACATCATGTGCGTACACCCCCTGGCCCCCCGATCGTCGGAACCCCAATGCCGTCGGTCAGGTTCTCCGATCATGTTCCGACGATGGTGCCTCGGCGAAGAAAAATGTGGCACCAGCACATGCCCGAGCCTAGCATGTGCTGCCGCAACCCTCGATCCGATCCGATCTTAGACTGGGAATGAACTTCGTATGCTTAGACTGGGAATGAACTTCGTATGCCTAAGTCAACCCACGAAACGAGTGTGCGGGCACTCAGCCGACCAGAGGGGCAAGATGGGTAAGCCGGGTGTCACAGACTATGCTTTCTCTCAACAAGCAATAGACCGTGTGGCACTCGAATGGCCGCTTCCACCCAAGTCATCCTTCAATAGGTTTATATCTGAACAAACAACCATAAACCATGGTTAATCCCAAGCATTCGCAATAAGGCACAATATATTGAGATCAATCTCAAGCACACACACAACAAGGCACATTCGCATCAAGAAAGAAAGAAACACATCGAGGCAACATTCGGGGCATTCAATCGGGGTGAATTTTATTAAAAATGGGAATCATACATCGGGACCTCCCACCATCACCAGGGCCAGGGGGGCAGCCCTTGGTGGGTGGCCTAAGCTCACATAGCACCCGGTGAGATAGCCTAACACTACGCTGTCCGCTCACCCCCCCTAAAGAGCTTTAGAGATTTTAGAGCTATACTAGCAGTAACCGTTACAATGTTTGAAATGGGGACACTTTTCCTAGCACAATGGATCTACCCGGCCATGGCCCTATACATGGGTGGCTCATGACAACCTAAGTCCCTGTCGTGGCCCTATACAAGGTTGGGTCATGACATCCACCCCCACCTATTCTATCGACGTCCTCGTCGACTTGCTGGCTTGAAATTCTTCAATCTTCTTTTGAAATCTCTGGAGGTCATTTTCTCTCTCCTAACTGGTTTCTTCTCGGCCTAATCCCTCCCACTTTACTAAGTATTCCCGAACTAGTCTTCAAGATATCTTGGTTTCCTTGTCAGCTAAGATCTCTTTAACTCGATGCTCTGAGGGTGGTTTCATGGTGATGGTAGCTTTGGTTGGCTCCCTTCAGCTAGTATCTGTAGGATCTACATGGAACGGCTTTAGGTTGCTAACATGAAATACTGGGTGCACCTTCATCCATTTCGAAGGGTCGATTTTGTAAGAAGCATTCCCCACCTTGGAAAGGACCCTTACTGGACCTTCATATTTGCGTACCAGTCTCCAATCTCTCTTTCTCAAGAACCTAGTCTATTTAGGAACTAGTCGAACCAGAACCAAATCCCCAACTTGGAATTGTTGAACTCTACGACCCTTGTCTACCCATTTCTTCATCCGTTTTGATGCTTTCTCCAGGTAGGCTTGTGCAATCTCCGTGTTTTGTTTCCACTCCTTGCTGAAGTTGAAGGCTCTCAGATTCTTTCCTCCATATTGTTCCAAGAAAGTGTGGGGTAGCCTTGGTAGTTGTCCAGTGACCACCTCAAATGGGCTCTTATTAGTGGAAGAGCTTTTGTTGGAATTAAAGCAGAGTTGGGCAATGTCTAATAATGAAGGCCAGTCCTTCTGGTTGGCTTGGACAAAGTGCCTCAAGTATTCCTCTAATAATCCATTGAACCATTCCGTTTGGCCATCAGTTTGAGGGTGATAGCTTGAGGAGATGTTGAGTTGGGACCCCAAAATCTTGAAAAGTTCTCTCTAAAAGGACTCCGTGAATCTCGGATCTCTATCACTGACAATGCTTTGAGGGAGCCCCTAATATTTGACCACATGTTTGAACAATAGTCGAGCTGTGTCTTCCGTTGTGCAATACTTGTGAGCGGGAATGAATGTGGCATACTTAGAGAATCGGTCAATCACCACCAAGATAGCTCCAAGATCACCAACCTTGGGTAAGCTCGAGATGAAATCGAGGGAGATACTTTCCCATGGCTTGGTGGGTACCGACAATGGTTCAAGCATGCCTGCGGGTTTCCTCTTTTTGACTTTGTCTTATTGGCAAATGAGGTAAGTCTTCGCATATTCCATCACATCTTGTCGTATTTGAGGCCAATAGTATCCTTGTTTCAATAACGCCAAAGTGCGTTGCCAGCCCGGGTGTCCTACCTATGGGGTGTCATGACATTCCTTCATCAACATCTGTCTCAGACCTCCTGCTCTTAGTATAAACACTCGAGGCCCCTTAGTCCACAAGACCCCATTTTCTTGCCAGAAGTATTTGGACTTCCCTTCTTTCACTAGCTTCAGAATGGCACAGGCTTGTGGGTCCTTCCCTAGATGATCTTCAATCAACTTATGAATGCCTGTAGTGGCTCTGCTAGCCACCATTGGGGCCATTCTTCTAAGGGCTACTAACTCTGGTCGCCTGCTCAAGGCATCTGCCACTTGATTGGTCTTTCCAGCGGTATGCTCAAAACAAAAGTCAAACTCCGCTAGAAATTCCTACCACCTAGCTTGTTTCATCGTGAGCCTTGGTTGGGTGAGAAAATGGCTAACGGCTGCATTATCTATCTTTACGACAAAATGCAAACCCAACAAATAATGTCGCCAAGCCCTCAAGCAGTGAACCACTGCAAGGAGCTCTTTTTCCTGGGCCGTATATTTCCTTTCAGCTTCACTCAGCTTCTTACTTTCAAATGCTATCGGGTGATGTTGTTGTAAAAGCACACCTCCAATAGCAAAATCAGATGCATCCGTCTAAACTTCGAAAGGCTTTTCAATATCAAGGAGAGCTAAAATGGGATCCTTCATAATAGCATCCTTCAATCCCTCAAAGACCTCTTGGCACTCATTCGTCCAACACCATTTGTGCTCTTTCTTCAATAGCTCCGTGAGGGTCATAGTCTTATGAGAGTACCCTTCTACAAACCTTCTATAATAGTTGGCTAGCCCCAAAAATGAGTGAAGCTCACTAACATTCTTCGGTGTTGTCCACTCTTTTAATGGCCCTAACCTTTTTCATGTCCATTCGGATGTGGCCATGTTCGACAATGTGATCGAGAAAATGGATTTGTGTCTGAGCAAATGCACATTTCTCCCTTTTTACATATAACCGGTGGTCCTGTAACCTTTGAAATACCTGGCATAGGTGTTCTTGATGTTCTTCCAATGTGGAGCTATATACCACTATATCATCTAAATAGATGACTACAAATTTGTCTAGGTAGTCAAGGAACACCTGATTCATCAATGTACAAAATGTGGCAAGAGCATTGGTTAGTCCAAAAGGCATAACAAGAAATTCAAATGCACCATACCGTGTTACACAAGTGGTTTCGGTTCATCTCCCTCAATGATTCTGACCTGATGGTATCCAGATCTCAGGTCCAGTTTGGAGAAGTACTTGGCCCAGCTTAATTGGTCAAACAAGTCTGCTATCAGAGGGATAGGATATTTGTTTCTTACGGTGACTTTGTTCAAGGCCCTGTAGTCAACACATAAGCACAGACTTCCATCATGCTTCTTCTGAAATAGCATAGGCACTCCGAAAGGAGCCTTTGATGGTCTAATAAATTCAACTTGTAAAAGTTCATTTAATTGTTTCCTTAGCTCGGCCAACTCTGGCGGGGCCATACGGTAAGGGGCTCTAGCAGGGGGTTTTGCTCCTGAGAGGAGTTCAATTTCATGGTCCACTACTCGTCGAAGGGGTAGAACCTTAGGCAATATCTCTGGCATACCTCTTCGAACTCTTCCAGCACTTTCTTCATGCCATCAGGTATTGGTTCTACTTCTGACCCTTCTTTGTAGATCGGTATGGCCATAAAAGAGGGTTCCCCTCTCCTTACCTTTTTCTTGAATTGCAAAGCCGAAATCATTTTCTTCCCACTCTTTGGCAAGATATTGGTAGGCACCACACATGGGTGTTCCCCTAAGAACAATAAGCAGCTAGCAGTAGGGATAGGGATCGCCTGAGCCAACATCATGAAATCCAATCCGAGAACAACATCAAAGTCATCCATAGGGGAGACTGTAAAGTCTACCTTCCCTTCCCACGGCCTTAATTTGGTTATCACACCCTTGGAGCTTCCACTGATCGCAAAGGCTGGCGAATTGACCGCCTTCATTCATCCACAGTCTTTGTTAACTTGAAGACCACACCTCTTTGCTTCTTCCGGCATGATGAAAGTATCAGTTGCACCCGTATCCACCATGGCCTTGGTGGCCTTCTCATTGATAATTAGGTTCACATACATCAAGCCTCTACTTTGCTCTTTTCTTATAGTGTTCAGTTGGGTGTGGAGGGCATTGAGGAACTTTATTGAGCCCATCCTGGCTGGCTCCTCCTCAATCTCTTCAATGCTCTCTGGCACTTTTACCGACTCTTGAGATGAGGTTCTCAAAGCATTAAGGGCTCCTCTGTGCGGGCATTCGGCCATCCGATGCGGCCCCTTGCAAAGAAAGCAAGCCAGTGGTTGTCTAGGCTTAAAAGTCACTGCATTGTTTGTTCTAGGTTGGGTGCTATCTCGATCGAAGGACTTTCTATTTGATCCCTCACTGGAGGGCTGATCTAACCTAGTCATCTTTCCCCCACTCCCAAAGTTGAAGCTACTGCCAGCTGATGGAGGATTTTTTCGTTTCAAGGAGCCATCATTATAGTCATGGAGACGTTCAGCTGCAGCCATGGCCGTGGCCACATCTTGCACTTTTTGTCTTTGTAGTTCTGTTCTAGCCCAAGGCTTGAGGCCCTCAAGAAAATAGAACATCTTGTCCTTCTCGAATATGTCTCGAATATCCAACATCAAGGTAGAGAAGTTCCTTACAAACTCTCGCACCGTCCCTATTTGCACCAGTTCTCGGAGTCTCCTTCGAGCCATATACTCCACATTCTCAGGGAAAAATTGGTTTTTCAATTCCTGCTTCAGGTCTATCCAAGTCTTAATTGGGCACTTATCATTGACAAACTTGGAGCGCCACCAAAGCTTGGCATCTCCTGTGAGGTACATCGATGCCATTGCTACCTTGTCTTCCTCTGAATCCGTGTGTACAGTTCGAAAGTACTGCTCCATGTCAAACAAGAAATTTTCAAGTTCCTTAGCATCCCTTGCCCCCTTATAACATCGAGGCTCTGGCACCTTGGGTCTTCTCCCCCTTTCCATCGAGCTTGAGGCTGACCTGGCCACAACCATTTGTAAGATGCTCACCTGTGCTCTGAGCTCTTCAAACTCCTTTTGGAGAATATTCAAGGCATCTCTAGCCTCCTCGCTCACGTTGTGGAGAGTATCGGACAACTCCCGCTGGGTTGTCTCGATCTTCCTCACTCGATCTTTAGTGACCATGTGAGTTTTCATTACGGCCACCGTGGCCTCCAGTTCCTCAATTCTCTGCTGATGATCAGGTCCACCACTTGTGGCCATCTCATCCATCTTCTAGCACTTCTCAACTGTGCTCTGATACCACGTGTCACGGACTATGCTTTCTCTCAACAAGCAATAGACCGTGCGGCACTCAAATGGATGCTTCCACCCAAGTCAACCTTTAATAGGTCAATATCTGAACAAACAACCATAAACCATGGATAATCCCAAGCATTCACAATAAGGCACAATATATCGAGATCAATCTCAAGCACACACACAACAAGGCACATTCGCATCAAGAAAGAAAGAAACACATCGAGGCAACATTTAGGGCATTCAATCGAGGTGAATTTTATTAAAAATAAGAATCGTACATCGGGACCTCCTACCATCACCAAAGCCAGGGGGCAACCTTTGGTGGGTGGCCTAAGCTCATATAGCACCCGGTGAGATAGCCCAACACTACGCTGTCGGCTCACCCCCCTAAAGAGCCTTAGAGATTTTAGAGCTATGCTACAAGTAACTGTTACAATGTTTGAAATGGGGACACTTTTCCTAGCACAATGGATCTACCCGGCCATGGCCATATACATGGGTGGCTCATGGCAACCTAAGTCTCTGTCATGGCCCTATACAAGGTTGGCTCATGACACCGGGGGTGGGCTGGGTTCCCCTCTACGTGCTGTCGATCCTGCTGTCACAACCCTCAGTCTGGTCTGATCTTAGATTGGGAATGAACTCAGTATGCCTAAGCCAACCGACAAAACAAGCGGGCAGGCGGGCACTATGTCGGCCAGAGAGACGGGATACGCAAGCCGTGGATCGATAGGGTGGTAGGTGGGTTTAGGCACATCTTCATATTTTTACATGCCAATGCCATTTTTATGCCTTGTAAATTCATACAATGGTCCTTTAAGCCTTCACGTGAAGTTTCATGGCAAGACGACTCATTTTCTATTTTTTACGATTTTCAAAACTTTTTACGGTTCGGGATTTTTTAAAATTTTTTCGGAAGGATTTTTGGCCCTAAACTTGATAGACATAATCCTTGTATTTTTGTTGGCATGCACAAAAAAAATCAGCTAAAACCTCAAAGTGTACAAGATTTTGTGACAATTTGAAAAAAGTGTCCCCATTTCAGACACATTAATAGCTACTGGTAGCAAACCTGTAAAATCTAAAATGCTCATTAAGGGGGTGTGAGTTGTCAAGGTTTCATGAGGGATAGGGGGCCAATATAAGGGCCAATTACAAGTACCCATCGCACATCATGTGCGCACACCCCCCGACCCCCCGATCACCGGAACCCCAATGCCGCCAGTCAGGTTCTCCGGCGATGGTGCCCTAGTGAAGAAAAATACGGCACCAGCACATGCTCGAGCCCAGCATGTGCTATCGCAACCCTTGGTCCAGTCCGATCTTAGACTGGGAATGAACTCCGTATGCCTAAGTCAACCCACGAAATGAACGTACGGGAGCTCAGCCAGCCAGAGGGGCGGGATACGCAAGCCGAGGATAGACCTAGACCCCCTCTGCGTGCTGCCGATCCTGCTGCCACAACCCTCAGTCCGGTCTAATCTTAGACTGGGAATGAACTCCGTATGCCTAAGTCAACCGATGAAACGAGCGGGCGGGCGGGCACTACGTCGGTCAGAGAGACGGGATGCGCAAGTCATGTATCGATAGGGTGGTAGGTGGGTTTAGGCACATCTTCATATTTCTACGTGCCAATGCCATTTTTATGGTTTGTAAATTCATACAATGGTCCCTTAAGCCTTCACGTTAAGGTTCATGGCAAGGTGGCTCGTTTTCTATTTTTCATGATTTTCGAAGCTCTTTACGGTTCGAGATTTTTTAAATTTTTTCGGAAGGAATTTTGGCCCCAAACTTGGTAGACATGATCCTTGTATTTTTGTTAGCATGCACAAAAAAAATTAGCTAAAAACTCGAAGTGTACAAGATTTTGTGAGCATTCGAAAAAAGTGTCCTTATTTCGAACACTTTAATGGCTACTGGCAGCAAACCTGTAAAATTTGAAATGCTCTTTAAGGGGGTGTGAGTTCTCAAGGTTTGATGAGGGATAGGAGGTAATATAAGGGCCACGTACCAGCACCCACCGTACATCATGTGCGCACACCCCCCGGCTCCCCCGATCGCTAGAACCCCAATGCCATCGGTTAGGTTCTCTAACGATGCTCCGACGATGGTGCCCTGGCGAAGAAAAATGCGACACCAGCACATGCCCAAGCCCAGCATGTCCTGTCGCAACCCTTGGTCCGATCTGATCTTAGACTGGGAATGAACTCCATATGCTTAGACTAGGAATGAACTCCGTATGCCTAAGTCAATCCACAAAATGAGCGTACGGGCGTTCAGTCGGCCAGAGGGGTGGGATGCGAAAGCTGGGGATCGACCAGGTCCCACTCTGCGTGCTGTCGATCCTGCTACCGCAACCCTCAGTCCGGTCTGATCTTAGACTGGGAATCAACTCTGTATGCCTAAGCCAACCGACGAAACAAGCGGGCGGGCGGGCGGGCACTACGCCAGCCAGAGAGACGGGATGCGCAAGCCGTGGATTAATAGGGTGGTAGGTGGGTTTAGGCGCATCTTCATATTTCTGTATGCCAATGCCATTTTTATGGCTTGTAAATTCATACAATGGTCCCTTAAGCCTTCACGTGAAGTTTCATGGCAAGACGACTCGTTTTATATTTTTCATGATTTTTGAAACATATTGTGGTTCAGGATTTTTTAAAATTTTTTCGGAAGGAGTTTCGAGCCCAAACTTGGTAAACATGATCCTTATATTTTTATTGGCATGCACAAAAAAAATCAGCCAAAAACCCGAAGTGTACAAGATTTTGTGACCATTTGAAAAAAGTGTTCCCATTTTAGACACTTTAATGGCTACTGGCAGCAAACCTGTAAAATCTCAAATGCTCTTTAAGGGGGTGTGAGTTCTCGAGGTTTGATGAGGGATAGGGGGCCAATATAAGGGCCAAGTACTAGCACCCATCACACATCATGTGCGCACAGCCCCCCCAACCCCCTCGATCGATAGAACCCCAACGCCGTCGGTCAGGTTCTCCGGTGATGCTCCGATAATGGTGCCCCGACGAAGAAAAATGCGGTACCAGCACATGCTCGAGCCCAGCATGTGCTACCGCAACCCTCGGTCCGGTCTGATCTTAGACTGGGAATGAACTTCGTATGCTTAGACTGAGAATGAACTCCGTATGCCTAAGTCAACCCACGAAATGAGCATACGGGCACTCAGTCGGCCAGAGGGGTGGGATGCGCAAGCCGAGGATCAGTCGGGTCCCCTTCTATGTGCTGTCGATCCTGCTACCGCAACCCTTGGTTTGGTCTGATCTTAGACTAGGAATGAACTCCATAAGGCTAAGCCAACCGATGAAACGAGCGGACGGGTAGGCACTACGCCGGCCAGAGAGACGGGATGCGCAAGCCGTGGATCGATAGGGTGGTAGGTGGGTTTAGGCACATCTTCATATTTCTGCATGCCAATGCCATTTTTATGGCTTGTAAATTCATACAATGGTCCCTTAAGCCTTCACGTGAAGTTTCATGGCTAGACGACTCCTTTTCTATTTTTCATGATTTTTGAAACTCTTTACGATTCAAGATTTTTTAAAATTTTTTCGAAAGGAGTTTTGGCCCCAAACTTGGTAGACGTGATCCTTGTATTTTGTTGGCATGCACAAAAAAATTCAGTTAAAAACTCCAAGTGTACGAGATTTTGTGACCATTTGAAAAAAATTTCCCCATTTCAGACACTTTAATGGCTACTGGCAGCAAACCTGTAAAATCTCAAATGCTCTTTAAGGGGGTGTGAGTTCTCAAGGTTTGATGGGGGATAGGGGGCCTATATAAGGGCCAAATACCAGCACCCATCACACATCATGTGTGCACACCCCCCCGGGCCCCCCGATCGTCGAAACCCCAATGCCGTCGGTCAGGTTCTCCGACAATGCTCCGACGATGGTACCCCGGTGAATAAAAATGCGGCACCAGCACATGCCCGAGCCCAGCATGTGCTGCCGCAACCCTATGTTTGGTCCGATCTTAGACTGGAAATGAACTCCGTAAGCCTAAGCCAACCAACGAAACGAGCGGGCGACCAGGCACTATGCCGGCCAGAGAGACGGGATGCGCAAGCCGTGGATCGATAGGGTGGTAGGTGGGTTTACGCACATCTTCATATTTCTGCATGCCAATGCCATTTTTATGGCTTGTAAATTCATACAATGGTCCCTTAAGCCTTCACATAAAGTTTCATGGCAAGACGACTCGTTTTTTATTTTTCACGATATTTGAAACTTTTTACGGTTCAGGATTTTTTAAAATTTTTTCGGAAGGAGTTTTGGCCCAAACTTGGTAGACATGATCCTTGTATTTTTTTTGTCGTGCACTAAAAAATTCAGCTAAAAAGTCGATGTGTACAAGATTTTGTGACCATTTGAAAAAAGTGTCCCCATTTCAGACTCTTTAACGGCTACTGCTAGCAAACCTGTAAAATCTCAAATGCTCTTTAAGGGGGTGTGAGTTCTCGAGGTTTGATGAGGGATAGGGGGCCAATATAAATGCCAAGTACCAGGACCCATCGCACATCATGTGCGTACACCCCCCTAGCCCCTCGGATCGTCGGAACCACAATGCCGCTGGTCAGGTTCTCCGACGATGCTCCAGCGATGGTGCCCCGACGAAGAAAAATGCGGCACCAGCACATGCCCGAGCCCAGCATGTGCTGCCGTAACCCTTGGTCCGGTCTGATCTTAGACTGGGAATGAACTACTATGCCTAAGCCAACCGACGAAATGAGCAGGCGGACGGGCAGGCGGGCACTACGTCGGCCAGAGAGACGGGATGCGTAAGCCGTGGATCCATAGGGTGGTAGGTGGGTTTAGGCACATCTTCATATTTCTGCGTGCCAATACCATTTTAATGGCTTGTAAATTCATACAATGGTCCCCTAAGCCTTCATGTAAAGTTTCATTGCAAGACGACTCGTTTTCTATTTTTCACGATTTTTGAAACTTTTTGTTGTTCGGGATTTTTTAAAATTTTTTCGAAAGTAGTTTTGGCCCCAAACTTGGTAGATGTGATCCTTGTATTTTTTTTGGCATGCACAAAAAAAATCAGCTAAAAACTCGAAGTGTACAAGATTTTGTGACCATTTGAAAAAAGTGTCTCCATTTCAGACACTTTAATGTCTATTGGCAGCAAACCCGTAAAATCTCAAATGCTCTTTAAGGGGGTGTGCGTTCTTGAGGTTTGATGAGGGATAGGGGGCCAATATAAGGGCCAAGTACTAGCACCCATCGCACATCATATGCGCACACCCCCTGGCCCCCCCGATCGTCGGAACCCCAATGCTGCTGGTAAGGTTCTCCGGTGATGCTGAGGTGATGGTGCCCCGGCAAAGAAAAATGCGGCACCAGCACATGCTCGAGCCCAGCATGTGCTGCCGTAACCCTCGGCCTGATCCAATTTTAGATTGGGAATGGACTTCGTTTGCCTAAGCCAACCAGAGAAACGAGCGGGCGGGGGGCGGGCGGGCATTACGTCGGCCAGAGAGACGGGATGCGCAAGCCGTGGATCGATAGGGTGGTAGGTGGGTTTAGGCACATCTTCATATTTCTGCATGCCAATGCCATTTTAGTGGCTTGTAAATTCATACAATGGTCCCCTAAGCCTTCACATAAAGTTTCGTGGCAAGACGACTCGTTTTCTATTTTTCATAATTTTCAAAACTTTTTACGGTTCGGGATTGTTTAAAATTTTTTCAAAAAGAGTTTTGGCCCCAAACGTCGTAGACATCATCCTTGTATTTTTGTTGGCATTCCCAAAAAAAATCAGCCAAAAACTTGAAGTGTACAAGATTTTGTGACCATTTGAAAAAAGTGTCCCCATTTCAGACACTTTACTGGCTACCGGTAGCAAACCTGTAAAATCTAAAATGCTCTTTAAGGGGGTGTGAGTTCTCAAGGTTTGATGAGGGATAGGGGGCCAATATAAGGGCCAAGTACCAGCACCCATCGCACATCATGTGCGCACACCCCACCGACCCCCTGATCGTCGGAGCCCACAATGCTGCCGGTCCGGTTCTCCGACGATGGTGCCCCGGTGAAGAAAAATGCGGCACCAGCACATGCCCGAGCCCAGCATGTGCTGCCACAACCCTCAGTCCAATCCAATCTTAGACTAGGAATGAACTCTGTATGCTTAGACTGGGAATGAACTCCATATGCCTAAGTCAACTCACGAAACGAGCGTGCGAGCGCTTAGCCGGCTAGAGGGGCGGGATGCGTAAGCCGGGGATCGATCGGGTCCCCCTCTATGTGCTGCCGATCCTACTACTGCAACCTTCAGTCCGGTTCCATCTTCGACAGGGAATTAACTCTATATGCCTAAGCCAACCGACGAAACGAGCGAGCGGGCGGACGGGCACTACGTCGGCTAGAGAGACGGGATGCGTAAGTCGTGGATCGATAGGGTGGTAGGTGGGTTTAGGCACATCCTCATATTTTTGTGTGCCAATGCCATTTTTATGGATTTTAAATTCATACAATGGTCCCTTAAGCCTTCACGTGAAGTTTCATGGCAAGACGACTCGTTTTCTATTTTTCATGATTTTTGAAACTTTTTACGGTTCGGGATTTTTTAAAATTTTTTCGGAAGGATTTTGTCCCCAAACTTGTTAGACGTGATCCTTGTATTTTTTTTGGCATGCACAAAAAAATTCAGCTAAAAACTCGAAGTGTACAAGATTTTGTGACCATTTGAAAATAATGTCCCCATTTCAAACACTTTACTGGCTACCGACAGCAAACCTGTAAAATCTCAAATGCTCTTTAAGTGGGTGTGAGTTCTCGAGGTTTGATGAGGGATAGGGGACCAACATAAGGGCCAAGTACCAGCACCCATCGCACATCATGTGCGCACACCCCCCCGACGCCCCCGATCGTCGGAACCTCAATGCCGCTGGTCAGGTTCTCCGACGATGGTGCCCCGACGAAAAAAAATGTGGCACCGACACATGCCCTATTCCAGCATGTGCCACTACAACCCTCAGTCTGGTCTGGTCTAATTGGTGCCCCGACGAAAAAAAATGTGGCACCGACACATGCCCTATTCCAGCATGTGCCACTGCAACCCTCAGTCTGGTCTGATCTTAGACTGGGAATGAACTCCGTATGCTTAGACTGGGAATGAACTCCGTATGCTTAGACTAGGAATGAACTCCGTATGCCTAAGTCAACACACGAAACAAGCGTGCAGGCGCTCAGCAGACCAGAGGGGTGGGATGTGTAAGCCGAGGATCGGTCGGGTCCCCCTCTGCGTGCTGCCGATCCTGCTGCCACAACCCTCGGTTCGGTCCCATCTTAGAATGGGAATGAACTCCGTATGCCTAAGCCAATCGACGAAACGAGCTGGCGGGCGGGCACTACGCCGACAAGAGAGACGGGATGCGCAAGCCGAAGATTGATACGGTGGTAGGTGGGTTTAGGTACATCTTCATATTTCTGCGTGCCAATGCCATTTTTATGCCTTGTAAATTCATACAATGGTCCTTTAAGCCTTCACGCGAAGTTTCATGGCAAGACGACTTGTTTTCTATTTTTCACGATTTTCAAAAATTTTTACGGTTCGGGATTTTTTAAAATTTTTTTGGAAGGAGTTTTGGACCCAAACTTAGTAGACGTGATCCTTGTATTTTTTTTGGCATGCACAAAAAATTCAGCTAAAAACTCGAAGTGTACAAGATTTTGTGACCATTTGAAAAAAGTGTCCCCATTTTAGACACTTTAATGGCTACTGGCAGCAAACCTGTAAAATCTCAAATGCTCTTTAAGGGGGTGTGAGTTCTCAAGGTTTGATGAGGGATAGGGGTCCAATATAAGGGCCAAGTACCAGCACCCATCGCACATCATGTGCGCACACCCCCCGGCTGCCCCGATGGCCGGAACCCCGATGCCGCCGATCAGGTTCTCTGGCGATGCTCCGGTGATGGTGCCTTGGTGAAGAAAAATGCGGCACCAGCAGATGCCTGAGCCCAGCATGTGCTGCCGCAACCCTCGGTCTGGTCCGATCTTAGACTGGGAATGAACTCCCGTATGCTTAGACTGGGAATGAACTCCATATGCCTAAGTCAACCCACGAAACGAGCATGTGGGCACTCAGTCGGCCAGAGAGACGGGATGCGCAAGCCGGGGATCGATCGGGTCCCCCTCTGTGGGCGGCCGATCCTGCTGCCGCAACCCTCGATCCAGTCCGATCTTAGACTGGGAATGAAGTCTATATGCCTAAGCCAACCGACGAAATGAGCAGGCGGGCGGACGGGTGGGCACTACGCCGGCCAGAGAGACGGGATGCGTAAGCCGTGGATCGATAGGGTGATAGGTGGATTTAGGCACATGTTCATATTTTTGCATGCCAATGCCATTTTTATGGCTTGTAAATTCATACATTGGTCCCTTAAGCCTTCACGTGAAGTTTCATGGCAAGACGACTCGTTCTCTATTTTTCACGATTTTTGAAACTTTTTGCTGTTCGAGATTTTTTAAAATTTTTTCGGAAGGAGTTTTGGCTCCAAACTTGGTAGACGTGATCCTTGTATTTTTGTTGGCATGCACAAAAATATTCAGCTAAAAATTTGAAGTGTACAAGATTTTGTGACCATTTGAAAAAAGTGTCCCCATTTCAGACACTTTAATGGCTACTGGCAGCAAACCTGTAAAATCTCAAATGCTCTTTAATGGGGTGTGAATTCTCGAGGTTTGATGAGGGATAGGGGGCCAATATAAGGGCCAAGTACCAGCACCCATCGCACATCATGTGCGGACACCCCCCACTCGACCCCCCCGATCGCCGGAACCCCAATGCTACCGGTCGGTTCTCTGACGATGCTCCGGTGATGGTGCCCCGACAAAGAAAAATGTGGCACCAGCACATGCCCGAGCCCAACATGTGCTGCCGCAACCCTCGGTCTGGTCCGATCTTAGACTGGGAATGAACTCCGTATGCTTAGACTGGGAATGAACTCCATATGCCTAAGTGAACCCACGAAACGAGCTTGCGGGCGCTCAATCGACCAGAGGGGCAGGATGCGCAAGCCGGGGATCGATCGGGTCCCCCTCTGCGTGCTGCTGATCCTACTGTAGCAACCCTCGGCTGGTCTGATCTGAGATTGGGAATGAACTCCGTATGCCTAAGCCAACCGACGAAACGAGCGAACGGGCAGACGGGCACTACGCCGGCCAGAGAGACGGGAAGTGCATGCCGTAGATTGATAGGGTGGTAGGTGTGTCTAGGCACATCTTCATATTTCTACGTGCCAATGCCATTTTTATGGCTTATGGTCCCTTAAGCTTTCACGTGAAGTTTCATGGCAAGACGACTCGTTTTCTATTTTTCATGATTTTTAAAACTTTTTACGGTTCGGGATTTTTTTAAATTTTTTCAGAAGGAGTTTTGGCCCCAAACTTGGTGGTCGTGATCCTTGTAATTTTTTTGGCATGCACAAAAACATTTAGCTAAAAACTCGAAGTGTACAAGATTTTGTGACCATTTGAAAAAAGTGTCCCCATTTTAGACACTTTAACGGCTACTAACAACGAACCTGTAAAATCTAAAATGCTCTTTAAGAGGGTGTGAGTTCTCGAGGTTTGATGAGGGATAGGGGGCCAATATAAGGCCCAAGTACCAGCACCCATCGCACATCATGTGTGCACACCCCCCGGCCCCCCCGATCGTCCGAACCCCAATGCCGCTGGTCAGGTTCTCTGGTGATACCCGACGATGGTGCCCCGACGAAGAAAAATACGGCACCAGCGCATGCCCGAGCCCAGCATGTGCTGCTATACCCCTCGGTCCGATCCGATCTTAGACTGGGAATGAACTCCATATACTTAGACTGGGAATGAACTCCGCATGCCTAAGTCAACCCATGAAACAAGCGTGCGGGAGCTCAACCGGCTAGAGGGGCGGTATGCGCAAGTCGGGGATCGGTAGGGTCCCCCTCTGCATCCTACCGATCCTACTACCGTAACCCTCGGTTTGGTCCGATCTTAGACTAGGAATGAACTCCGTATGCCTAAGCCAACCGACAAAATGAGCGGGCGGGTGGGCGAGCGGGCACTACGCCGGCCAGAGAGACGGGATGCGTAAGCCTTGGATCGATAGGGTGGTAGGTGGGTTTAGGCACATCTTCATATTTCTACATGCCAATGCCATTTTTATGGCTTGTAAATTCATACAATGGTCCCTGAAGCCTTCACGTGAAGTTTCGTGGCTAGACGACTCGTTTTCTATTTTTCATGATTTTTGAAACTTTTTACGGTTCGGGTTTTTTTAAAATTTTTTCGAAAGGAGTTTTGGCCCCAAACTTGGTAGACGTGATCCTTGTATTTTTTTTGGCATGCACAAAAAAATTCAGGTAAAAACTCAAAGTCTACAAGATTTTGTGACCATTTGAAAAAAGTGTCCCCATTTCAGACATTTTAATGGCTACTGGCAGCAAACCTGTAAAATCTCAAATGCTCTTTAAGGGGGTGTGAGTTCTCAAGGTTTGATGAGGGATAGGGGGCCAATATAAGGGCCAAGTACCAGCACCCATCGCACATCATGTGCGCACACCCCCCGGCCCTCCGATCGTCGGAACCTCAATGCCGTCGATCAGGTTCTTCGACGATGGTGGCCCAACGAAGAAAAATGTGGCACCAGCAAATGCCCTAGCCAAGCATGTGCTGTCGTAACCCTCGGTCCGGTCCGATCTTAGACTGGGAATGAATTCCGTATGCCTAACTCAACCTACGAAACGAGCGTGGGGGCTCTCAGCCGACCAGAGGGGCAGGATGCGCAAGCCAGGGATCGACCGGGTCCCCCTCTACGTGCTGCCAATCCTACTGCCGCATCACTCGCTCTGGTCCAATCTTATACTGGGAATGAACTCCGTATTCCTAAAGCAACCGATGAAACGAGCGTGCGGGCGGGCGTGCGGGCACTACACTGGCCAGAGAGACGGGATGCGCAAGCCATGGATCGATAGGGTGGTAGGTGGGTTAAAGCACATCTTCATCTTTCTGCGTGCCAATGCCATTTTTATGGCTTGTAAATTCATACAATGGTCCCTTAAGCCTTCACGTGAAGTTTCATGGCAAGACGACTCGTTTTCTATTTTTCACGATTTTTGAAACTTTTTACAGTTCGTGATTTTTTTAAATTTTTTCAGAAGGAGTTTTGGCCCCAAACTTGGTAGACGTGATCCTTTTATTTTTGTTGGCATGCAAAAAAAATTCAGCTAAAAACTCGAAGTGTACAAGATTTTGTGACCATTTGAAATAAGTATCCCCATTTAAGACACTTTAATGGCTACTGGCAACAAACCTGTAAAATCTCAAATGCTCTTTAAGGGGGTGTGAGTTCTCAAGGTTTGATGAGGGATAGGGGTCCAATATAAGGGCTAAGTACCAGCACCCATCGCACATCATGAGCACAAGCCAGGGATCGATCGGGTCCCCCTCTACGTGCTGCCAATTCTACTGTCGCAACACTCGATCCGGTCCAATCTTAGACTGGGAATGAACTTCGTATGCCTAAGCCAACCGATGAAACGAGCGGGCGGGTGGGCGGGTACTACATCGGCCAGAGAGACGGGATGCGCAAGCCGTGGATCGATAGGGTGGTAGGTGAGGTTAGGCACATCTTTATATTTCTACGTGCCAATGCCATTTTTATGGCTTGTAAATTCATACAACGGCCCCTTAAGCCTTCACGTGAAGTTTCATGGCAAGATGACTCATTTTCTATTTTTCATCATTTTTAAAACTTTTTACAGTTCGAGATTTTTTAAAATTTTTTCGGAAGGAGTTTTAGCCCCAAACATGGTAGACGCGATCCTTGTATTTTTGTTGGCATGCACAAAAAAATCAGCTAAAAACTCAAAGTGTATAAGATTTTGTGACCATTTGAAAAAAGTGTCCCCATTTCAGACACTTTAATGGTTACTAGCAGCAAACCTGTAAAATCTCAAATGCTCTTTAAGGGGTGAGAGTTCTCGAGGTTTGATGAGGGATAGGGGGCCAATATAAGGGCAAGTACCAGCGCCCATCGCACATCATGTGTGCACACCCCCCCGGCCCCCTCGATCGCCGACACCCCAATGTCGTCGGTCAGGTTCTCTGACGATGCCCCGGCGATGGTGCCCCGACGATGGTGCCCCGACGAAGAAAAATGTGGCACCAGCACATGCTCGAGCCCAGCATGTGCTGCTATAACCCTAAGCCAATCGACGAAACGAGCGGGCAGGCACTACGCCGGCCAGAGAGACGGGATGCACAAGCCGTGGATCAATAGAGTGGTAGGTGGGTTTAGGCACATCTTCATATTTCTGTGTGCCAATGCCATTTTTATGGCTTGTAAATTCATACAATGGTCCCTTAAGCCTTCACGTCAAGTTTCATGGCAGGACGACTCGTTTTCTCTTTTTCACGATTTTTGAAACTTTTTGTGGTTCGGGATTTTTTTAAATTTTTTTGGAAGGAGTTTTGGTCCCAAACTTGGCAGACAATATCCTTGTATTTTTGTTGGCATGCACAAAAACTTTTAGCTAAAAACTCGAAGTGTACAAGATTTTGTGACCATTTGATAAAAGTGTCCCCATTTTAGACACTTTAATGGCTACTGGCAGCAAACCTGTAAAATCTCAAATGCTCTTTAAGGGGGTGTGAGTTCTCGAGGTTTGATGAGGGATAGGGTGCCAATATAAGGGCCAAGAATCAGCGCCCATCACACATCATGTGCGCACACCCCCCCGGTCCCCCCGATCGATAGAACCCCAATGCCGCCGGTCAGGTTCTCCGGTGATGCTTCGGTGATGGTGCCCCGGTGAAGAAAAATGTGACACCAGCACGTGCCCGAGCCTAGGATGTGCTGTCAGAACCCTCGGTCCAGTCCGATCTTAGATTGGGAATGAACTCCGTATGCCTAATTCAACCCACGAAACGAGCGTGCGGGCGCTTAGCCGACCAGAGGGGGGATGGACAAGCCGAGGATCGACCGGGCCCCCCTCTGTGTGCTACCGATCCTGCTGTCACAACCCTTGGTCCAGTCTGATCTTAGACTGGGAATGAACTCCGTTGCCTAAGCCAACCGACGAAACGAAAGGGCAGGCGGGCGGGAACTACGCCTGCCAGAGAGACGGGATGCGCAAGCCGTGGATCGATAGGGTGGTAGGTGGGTTTAGGCACATCTTCATATTTCTACATGCCAATGCCATTTTTATATCTTGTAAATTCATACAATGGTCCCTTAAGCCTTCACGTGAAGTTTCATGGCGAGACGACTCGTGTTCTATTTTTCATGATTTTCAAAACTTTTTGCGGTTCAAGATTTTTTTAAAATTTTTTGGGAGGAGTTTTGGATCCAAACTTGGTAGACATGATCGTTGTATTTTTTTGGTATGCATAAAAAAATTCAGCTAAAAACTCAAAGTGTACAAGTTTTGTGACCATTTGAAAAAAGTGTCCCCATTTTGGACACTTTAATTGCTACTGGCAGCAAACCTGTAAAATCTCAAATGCTCTTTAGGGGGGTGTGAGTTCTCGAGGTTTGATGAGGGATAGGGGGCCAATATAAGGGCCAAGTACCAGCACCCATCGCACATCATGTGCGCACACCCCCCCCGGCCCCCCCGATCACCGAAACCCCAATGCCGCCAGTCAGGTTCTCCGATAATGCTTCAGGGATGGTGCCCCGGCGAAGAAAAATGCGGCACCAGCACATGCCCACGCCTAGCATGTGCTGTTGCAACCCTCAGTCCGGTTCGATGTTAGACTGGGAATGAACTCCGTATGCCTAAGCCAACCCACGAAACGAGCGTGCGGGCGCTAAGCCGGCCAGAGGGGTGGGATGCGTAAGCCGTGGATCGGCTGGTCCCCCTCTGCGTGCTGCCGATCCTGCTATAACAACCCTCAGTCCGGTCTGATCTTAGACTGGGAATGAACTCCATATGCCAAAGCCAACCGACAAAACGAACGGGCGGGCACTACGTCGGCCAGAAAGACAGGATGCGCAAGTCGTGGATCGGTAGGGTGGTAGGTGGGTTTAGGCACATCTTCATATTTCTGTGTGCCAATGCCATTTTTATGGAATGTGAATTCATACAATGGTCCCTTAAGCCTTGACGTGAAGTTTCATGGCAAGACGACTCGTTTTCTATTTTTCACGATTTTCAAAACTTTTTGCGGTTCAGGATTTTTTAAAATTTTTTTGGAAGGAGTTTTTGCCGCAAACTTGGTAGACGTGATCCTTGTATTTGTGTTGGCATGCTCAAAAAAATTCAGCTAAAAACTCAAAATGTACAAGATTTTGTGACCATTGGAAAAAAGTGTCCCCATTTTAGACACTTTAATTGCTACTGGCAGCAAACCTGTAAAATCTCAAATGATCTTTATGGGGGTGTGAGTCTCGAGGTTTGATGAGGGATAGGGGGCCAATATAAGGGCCAAGTACCAGCACCCATCGCACATCATGTGCGCACACCCCCCCGGCCCCCCCGATCGTCGGAACCCCAATGTCGTCGGTCAGGTTCTCCGATGATGCTCCGGTGATGGTGCCCCGGCAAAGAAAAATGCGGCACCAGCACATGCCCAAGCCTAGCATGTGCTGCCGCAACCCTCGGTCCGGTCCGATTTAGACTGGGAATGAACTCCGTATGCTTAGACTAGGAATGAAATCCGTACGCCTAAGTCAACCCACGAAACGAGCGTGTGGGCGCCCAGCTAGCCAGAGGGGTGAGATGCGCAAGCCATGGATCGGTTGGTCCCCCTCTGCGTGCTGCAGATCCTGCTACCGTAACCCTCGGTCTGGTCCGATATTAGACTGGGAATGAACTCCGTATGCCTAAGCCAACTGACGAAACGACCGGGCGGGCACTACGCCGGCCAGAGAGACGGGATGCGTAGGCCGTGGATTGATAGGGTGGTAGGTGGGTTTAGGCACATCTTCATATTTCAGCGTGCCAATGCCATTTTTATGGCTTTTAAATTCATACAATGGTCCCTTAAGCCTTCACGTGAAGTTTCATGGCTAGACGACTCGTTTTCTATTTTTCACGATTTTTGAAACTTTTTGCAGTTCAGGATTTTTTTAAATTTTTTGGGAAGGAGTTTTGGCCCCAAACTTGGGAGACATAATCCTTGTATTTTTTTTGGTATGCACAAAACAATTCAGCTAAAAACTCGAAGTGTACAAGATTTTGTGTCCATTTGAAAAAAGTGTTCCCATTTCAGACACTTTAATGGCTACTGGCAGCAAACCTGTAAAATCTCAAATGCTCTTTCAGGGGGTGTGAGTTCTTGAGGTTTGATGAGGGATAGGGGGCCAATATAAGGGCCATGTACCAGCACCAATCGCACATCATGTGCGCACACCCCTCGGCCCCCCCAATCGCCAGAACCCCAATGTCGCCGGTCAGGTTCTCCGGTGATGCTTCGACGATGGTGCCCCGACGAAGAAAAATACGACACCAACACATGCTCGAGCCTAGCATGTGCTGCCGTAACCCTCGGTCCGGTCCGATCTTAGACTAGGAATGAACTCCGTACGCCTAAGTCAACCCATGAAATGAGCGTACGTGCGCTCAGCCGGCCAGAGGGGGGGATGCGCAAGCCAGGGATCGCCAGGGTCCCCCTCTGCGTGCTACCGATCTTGCTGCTGCAACCCTTGGTCCGGTCTGATCTTACACTGGGAATGAACTAGGTATGCCTAAGCCAACCGATGAAACGAGCGTGCGGGCGGGCGGGCGGGCACTACGCTGGTCAAAGAGACGGGATGCGCAAGCCATGGATCGATAGGGTGGTAGGTGGGTTTAGGCACATCTTCATATTTGTACATGCCAATGCCATTTTTATGGCTTGTAAATTCATACAGTGGTCCCTTAAGCCTTCACGTGAAGTTTCATGGCAAGATGACTCGTTTTCTATTTTTCACGATTTTTGAAACTTTTTACGATTCAGGATTTTTTAAAATTTTTTTCGATGCAGTTTTAGCCCCAAAATTGTAGACGTGATCCTTGTATTTTTTTTGGCATTCATAAAAAAATTCAGCTAGAAACTCGAAGTGTACAAGATTTTGTGACCATTTGAAAAAAGTGTCCCCATTTCAGACACTTTAATGGCTACTGGCAGCAAACCTGTAAAATCTCAAATGCTCTTTAAAGGGGTGTTAGTTCTCGAGGTTTGATGAGGGATAGGGGGCCAATATAAGGGCCAAGTACGAGCACCCATCACACATCATGTGCGCACACCCCCCCCGACCCCCCGATCACCCAAACCCCAATGCCGTCGGTTAGGTTCTCCGACGATGCTCCTGCGATGGTGCCCCGACGAAGAAAAATACGACACCAGCACATGCCCAATCCTAGCATGTGCTGCCGCAACCCTCGGTCCGGTTTGATCTTAAACTGGGAATGAACTCTGTATGCTTATACTAGGAATGAACTCCGTATGCCTAAGTCAACCCATGAAACGAGCGTGCGGTCACTCAACCGGCCATAGGGGCGGGATGTGCAAGCCGAAGATCGATCGGGTCCCCCTCTACGTGCTGTCACAACCCTCAGTCCGGTCCGATCTTAGACTGGGAATGAACTCCGTATGCCTAAGCCAACCGACGAAACGAGCGAGCGGGCGGGCACTAAGTCGACCAGAGAGATAGGATACGCAAGCCGTGGATCGATAGGGTGGTAGGTGGGTTTAGGCACATCTTCATATTTCTGTGTGTCGATGCCATTTTTATTTTTTGTAAATTCATACAATGGTCCCTTGAGCCTTCACGTGAAGTTTCATGGCAAAACGACTTGTTTTCTATTTTTCATGATTTTTAAAACTTTTTACGGTTTGAGATTTTTCAAAATTTTTTCGAAAGGAGTTTTGGCCCCGAACCTGGTAGAGGTGATCGGTGTATTGTTGTTGGCATGCATAAAACAATTCAACCTAAAACTCGAATTGTACAAGATTTTGTGACCATTTGAAAAAAGTGTCCCCATTTTAGACTTTTTAATGGCTACTGGCAGCAAACCTGTAAAATCTCAAATGCTCCTTAAGGGGGTGTGAGTTCTCGAGGTTTGATGAGGGATAAGAGGCCAATAGAAGGGCCAAGTACCAGCACCCATCGCACATCACGTGCGCACACCCCCCTCGCCCCCCGATCATCGGAACCCCAATGCCACCGGTCAGGTTCTCCGGTGATACTCCGGGGATGGTGCCTCGACGAAGAAAAATGCGACACCAGCACCTGCTCGAGCCTAGCATGTGCTGCTGCAACCCTTAATCAGGTCAATCTTAGACTGGGAATGAACTTCGTATGCCTAAGTCAACTCATGAAACAAACGTGCAGACGCTCAGCCAGCCAGAAGGGCGGGATGCGTAAGTCGGGGATCGGTCGGGTCTCTCTCTACGTGCTACCGATCCTATTGCCGCAACCCTTGGTCTGGTCCGATCTTAGACTGGGAATGAACTCCGTATGCTTAGACTGAGAATGAACTCCGAATGCTTAAGTCAACCCACGAAATGAGCGTGCAGGCGCTTAGCCACCCAGAGGGGCGAGATGCATAAGTCGAGGATCGGTCGGGTCCCCCACTGCGTGCTGTCGATCCTGCTGTCGTAACCCTCAGTCTAGTTCAATCTTAGACTGGGAATGAACTCCGTATGCCTAAGTCAACCCACGAAACGAGTGTGCGAGCGCTTAAGGGGGTGTGAGTTCTCGAGGTTTGATGAGGGATAGGGGGCCAATATAAGGGCCAAGTACCAACATCCAACGCACATCATGTGTGCACACCCCCTCGGCCCCCCGATCGTCGGAACCCCAATGCTGCCGATCAGGTTCTCCGACGATGGTGCCCCAACGAAGAAAAATGTGGCACTAGCACATGCCTGAGCCCAGCATGTGCTGCCGCAACCCTCGGTCCAGTCTGATCTTAGACTGGGAATGAACTTCGTATGCCTAAGCCAACTGACGAAACGAGCGAGCAGGCGGGCGGACGGGCACGACATCGGCTAGAGAGAAGAGATGCGCAAGCCGTGGATCGATAGGGTTGTAGGTGGGTTTAGGCCCAAACTTGGTAGACTTGATCCTTGTATTTTTTTTAGCATGCACAAAAAAATCATGTAAAAACTTGATGTGTACAAGAATTTGTGACCATTTGAAAAAAGTGTCCCCATCTCAAAAACTTTAATGGCTACTGGCAGCAAACCTGTAAAATCTCAAATGCTCTTTAAGGGAGTGTGAGTTCTCGAGGTTTAATGAGGGATAGGGGGCCAATATAAGGGCCAAGTACCAACACCCATCGCACATCATGTGCGCACACCCCCCCGACCCCCCGATCATCGGAACCCCAATGCTGTCGGTCAGGTTCTTCGGTGATGCTCCGGTGATGGTGGCCTGACGAAGAAAAATGCGACACCAGCACATGCTCGAGTGCAGGATGTGCTGCTGTAACCCTCAATCTGATTCGATCTTAGACTGGGAATGAACTTCGTATGCTTAGACTAGGAATGAACTCCGTATGCCAAAGTCAACCCATGAAACGAGCGCGCGGGTGCTCAGCCGGCCAAAGGGGCGGGATGCGTAAGTCGGGGATCGACCGGGTCCCCCTCTGCATGCTGTCGATCCTACCACTGCAACCCTCGGTCTAGTCTGATCTTAGACTGGGAATGAACTCCGTATGCCTAAGCCAACTGACGAAATGATCGGGCGGGCAGGCGGGCACTACGCCGACGAGAGAGTTGGGATGCGCGAGCCGTGGATCAATAGGGTGGTAGGTGGGTTTAGGCATATCTTTATATTTCTGCATGCCAATTCCATTTTTATGGCTTCTAAATTTATGCATTGGTCCCTTAAGCCTTCACGTGAAGTTTCATGGCAAGATGACTCGTTTTCTAGTTTTCACGATTTTTGAAACTTTTTACGGTTTGGGATTTTTTAAAATTTTTTCGGAAGGAGTTTTTTCCCCTAACCTGGTAGATATGATCGTTGCATTTTTTTTGGCATGCACAAAAAAATTCAACCAAAAACTCGAAGTGTTCAAGATTTTGTGACCATTTGAAAAAAGTGACCCCATTTCAGACACTTTAATGGCTATTGGCAGCAAACCTATAAAATCTCAAATGCTTTTTAAGGGGGTGTGAGTTCTCAAGGTTTGATGAGGGATAGGGGGCCAATATAAGGGCCAAGTACCAGCACCCATCGCACATCATGTGCGCACACCCCCCGGCCCCCTCGATCTTCGGAACCCTAATGCCGCCAGTCAGGTTCTCCAGCGATGCTCCGGAGATGGTCCCCGACGAAGAAAAATGTGGCACCAGCACATGCCCGAGCCTAGCATGTGCTGCCGAAACCCTCGGTCCGATCCGATCTTAGACTAGGAATGAACTCCGTATGCTTAGACTGGGAATGAACTCCATATGCCTAAGTCAACCCACGAAATGAGCGTGCGGGTGCTCAGCCAGCCAGAGAGGTGGGATATGCAAGCCGGGGATCGGTTGAGTCCCCCTCTGCATGCTACCGATCTTGCTGCCGTAACCCTCCATCCGGTCTGATCTTAAATTGGGAATGAACTCCGTATGCCTAAGCCAACTGACGAAATGAGCGGGCGGGCGGGCGGGCGGACTCTACGCCGTCTAGAGAGAGGGGATGCGCAAGCCGTGGATCGATAGGGTGGTTGATGGGTTTAGGCACATCTTCATATTTCTACACGCCGATGCCATTTTTATGGCTTGTAAATTCATACAATGGTAGCTTAAGCCTTCACGTGAAGCTGCATGGCAAGACGACTCGTTTTCTATTTTTCATTATTTTTGAAACTTTTTACGGTTCAAGATTTTTTAAAATTTTTTTGGAAGGAGTTTTGGCCCCAAACTTGGAAGACGTGATCCTTGTATTTTTGTTGGCATGCACGAAAAAAATCAACTAAAAACTCGAAGTGTACAAGATGTTGTGACGATTTGAAAAAGTGTCCCCATTTCAGACACTTGAATGGCTACTGGTAGCAAACCTGTAAAATCTCAAATGCTCTTTAAGGGGGTGTGAGTTCTCGAGGTTTGATGAGGGATAGGGGGCCAATATAAGGGCCAAGTACTAGCACCCATCCCACATCATGTGCGCATACCCCCCGACCCCCCCGATCATTGGAACCCTAATGCCGTCGGTCAGGTTCTCCTGCGATGGTGCCCCGGTGAAGAAAAATGCGGCACCAGCACATGCTCGAGCCCAGCATGTGCTGCAGCAACCCTCGGTCTAGTCCGATCTTAGACTAGGAATGAGCTCCGTATGCCTAAGCCAACCAACAAAACGAACGGGTGGGCAGGCGGACGGGCACTATGCCGGTCAGAGAGACGGGTTACGCAAGCCATGGATCGATAAGGTGGTAGGTGGCTTTAGGCACATCTCCATATTTCTGTATGCCAATGCCATTTTTATGGCTTGTAAATTCATACAATGGTTCCTTAAGCCTTCACGTGAAGTTTCAAGGCAAGACGACTCGTTTTCTATTTTTCACGATTTTTGAAACTTTTTGCGGTTCGAGATTTCTTAAAATTTTTTCGGAAGGAGTTTTTTCCCCTAACCTGGTAGACATGATCCTTGCATTTTTGTTGGCATGGAAAAAAAATTCAGCTGAAAACTTGAAGTGTACAAGATTTTATGACCATTTGAAAAAAGTGTCCCCATTTCAGACACTTTAATGGCTACTGGCAGCAAACCTGTAAAAGCTCAAATGCTCTTTAAGGGGGTGTGAGTTCTCGAGGTTTGATGAGGGATAGGGGGCCAATATAAGGGCCAAGTACCAACACCCATCGCACATCATGTGCGCACACCCCCTCGGCCCCCCGATCGCTGGAACCCTAATGCTGTCGGTCTGGTTCTCCGGCGATGGTGCCCCGATGAAGAAAAATGTGGCACCAGCACATGCCCGAGCCTAGCATGTGCTGCCGCAACCCTCGGTCCAGTCCGATCTTAGACTGGAAATGAACTCCGTATGCCTAAGCCAACTGACGAAATGAGCGGGCAGGCGGGAGGGCGGGCACTATCCCGGCAAGAGAAACGGGATGCGCAAGCCGTGGATCGATAGGGTGGTAGGTGGGTTTAGGCACATCTTCATATTTCTGCATGCCAGTGCCATTTTTATGGCTTTTAAATTCCTACAATGGTCCCTTAAGCCTTCACGTGAACTTTCATGGCAAGATGACTCATTCTATATTTTTCACGATTTTTGAAACTTTTTACAGTTTGGGATTTTTTAAAATTCTTTCGAAAAGATTTTTGGCCCCAAACTTGGTAGACGTTATCCTTGTATTTTTGTTGGCATGCACAAAATAATTCAGCTAAAAACTCGAAGTGTACAAGATTTTGTGACCATTTGAAAAAAGTGTCTCGATTTCAGACACTTGAATGGCTACGGGCAGCAAACCTGTAAAATCTCAAATGCTCTTTAGGGGGTGTGAGTTCTCAAGTTTTGATGAGGGATAGGGGGCCAATATAAGGGCCAAGTACCAGAACCCATCGCACATCATGTGCGCACACCCCCCCGACCCCCCTGATCGTCGGAAGCCCAATGCCGTCGGTCAGGTTCTCCGGCGACGCTCCAGAGATGGTGCCCCGATGAAGAAAAATACGACACCAGCACATGACCGAGCCCAGTATGTGCTGCACAACCCTCGGTCCAGTTCGATCATAGACTGGGAATGAACTCCGTATGCTTAGACTGGGAATGAACTCCATATACCTAAGTCAACCAACGAAACGAGCGTGCGGGCGCTCAGTCGGCCAGAGGGGCGGGATGCACAAGCCGAGGATCAATCAAGTCCCCCTCCCGGGCTACCGATCCTGCTGTCGCAACCCTCGATCCGGTCTGATCTTAGACTGGGAATGAACTTCGTATCCCTAAGCCAATCAACGAAACGAGCTGGCGGACGGGCGGGCGGGCACTACACCGTCCAGAGAGATGGGATGCGCAAGTCATGGATCGATAGGGTGGTAGGTGGGTTTAGGCACATCTTCATATTTCTACACGCCAATGCAATTTTTATGGCTTGTAAATTCATACAATGGTAGCTTAAGCCTTCACGTGAAGTTGCATGGCAAGATGACTCATTTTCTATTTTTCATGATTTTTGAAACTTTTTACGGTTCGGGATTTTATAAAATTTTTTTGAAAGGACTTTTGGCCCCAAACTTGGTAGACATGATCCTTGTATTCTTGTTGGCATGCACGAAAAAAATTAGCTAAAAACTCTAAGTGTACAAGATTTTGTGACGATTTGAAAAAAATGTCCTCATTTCAGACACTTTAATGGCTACTGGTACCAAACCCGTAAAATCTCAAATGCTCTTTAAGGGGGTGTGAGTTTTTGAGGTTTGATGAGGGATAGGGGGCCAATATAAGGGCCAAGTACTAGCACCCATCACGCATCATGTGCGCATACCCCTGGCCCCCCCGATCATCGGAACCCCAATGCCGCTGGTCAGGTTCTCCTGCGATGGTGCCCCGACGAAGAAAATGCGGCACCAGCACATGCTCGAGCCCAGCATGTGCTGCAACAACCCTCGATCTGGTCTGATCTTAGACTGGGAATGAACTCCGTATGCCTAAGCCAACTGACAAAACGAACGGGCGGGCGGGCGGGCACTACGCCGGCCAGAGAGACGGGTTGCGCAAGCCGTGGATCGATAGGGTGGGTGGTGGGTTTAGGCACATCTCCATATTTCTGCATGCCAATGCCATTTTTATGGCTTGTAAATTCATACAATGGTCCCTTAAGCATTCACATGAAGCTTCATGGCAAAACGACTCATTTTTTATTTTTCACGATTTTTGAAACTTTTTGCGGTTCGGGATTTTTTAAAATTTTTTCGAAAGGATTTTTTTCCCCTAAGCTGGTAGAAATGATCCTTGCATTTTTGTTGGCATGCACAAAAAAATTCAGCTAAAAACTCGAAGTGTACAAGATTTTATGGCCATTTGAAAAACGTGTCCCCATTTCAGGCACTTTAATGGCTACTGGCAGCAAACCTGTAAAAGCTCAAATGCTCTTTAAGGGGGTGTGAGTTCTCGAGGTTTGATAAGGGATAGGGGGCCAATATAAGAGCCAAGTACCAACACCCATCACACATCATGTGCGCACACCCCCTTGGCCCCCCAATCGTCGGAACCCCAATGCTACCGGTCAGGTTCTCCAGCGATGGTGCCCCGACGAAGAAAAATGTGGCACCAGCACATGCCCGAGCCCAGCATGTGCTGCCGCAACCCTCAGTCCAGTCCGATCTTAGACTGAGAATGAACTCCGTATGCCTAAGCCAACCGACGAAACGAGCGGGCGGGCAGGCGTACGGGCGGGCGTACGGGCACTACGCCGGTCAGAGAGACGGGATGCGCAAGCCGTGGATTGATAGGGTGGTAGGTGGGTTTAGGCACATCTTCATAGTCTATGTGCCAATGCCATTTTTATGGCTTGTAAATTCATACAGTGGTCCCTTAAGCCTTCATGTGAAGTTTCATGGCAAAACAACTCGTTTTCTATTTTTCATGATTTTTTAAACTTTTTACGGTTTGAGATTTTTTAAAATTTTTTTGGAATGAGTTTGGCCCCAAACTTGGTAGAGGTGGTCCTTTTACTTTTATTGGCATGAACAAAAAAATTCAGCTAAAAACTCAAGGTGTACAAGATTTTGTGACCACTTGAAAATAGTGTCCCCATTTTAGACACTTTAATGGCTACTGACAGCAAACCTGTAAAATCTCAAATGCTCTTTAAGGGGGTGTGAGTTCTCGAGGTTTGATGAGGGATAGGGGGCCAATATAAGGGCCAAGTACCAGCACCCATCTTACATCATATGCGCACAGCCCCCCCCGATCGTCGAAACCCAATGCCGCCGGTCAGGTTCTCTGGCATGGTGCCCCGATGAAGAAAAATATGGCACCAGCACATGCCCGAGCCCAGCATGTGCTGTCGGAACCCTTAGTCCAGATTGATCTTAGATTGGGAATGAACTACGTATGCTTAGAGTGGTAATGAACTCCGTACGCCTAAGTCAACCCACAAAACGAGCGTTCGGGCCGTCAACCGGCCAGAGGGGCGGGATGCGCAAGTCGGGGATCGATCGAGTCCCCTTCTCCATGCTACCGATCCTGCTGCCGCAACCCTCGGTCCTGTTAAATCTTAGACTAGGAATGAACTCTGTATGCCTAAGCGAACCGACAAAACGAGCGGGCTGGCAGACGGGCGGGCACTACGCTGGCAAGAGAGACGGGATGCGCAAGCCGTGGATCGATAGGGTGGTAGGTGGGTTTAGGCACATTTTCATATTTTTGCATGCCAATGCCATTTTTATGGCTTGTAAATTCATACGATGGTCCCTAAAGCCTTCACGTGAAGTTTCAAGGCAAGACGACTCATTTTCTATTTTTCATGATTTTTGAAACTTTTTGCGGTTCGAGATTTTTTAAAATTTTTTTAGAAGGAGTTTTGGCCCCAAACTTGGTTGACGTGATCCTTTTTTTTTGTGACCATTTGAGAAAAGTGTCCCCATTTCAGACACTTTTATGGCTACTACCAGAAAATTAATAAAATCTCCATTTGAAAAAAGTGTCCCCATTTTAGACACTTTAATGGCTACTGGCAACAAACTTCTAAAATCCCAAATGCTCTTTAAGGGGGTGTGAGTTCTCAAGGTTTGATGAGGGATAGAGGGCCAATATAAGGGCCAAGTACTAGCACCCATCGCACATCATGTGCGCACATCCCCCGGCCCCCCCGATCATCGAAACCCCAATGCTACCGGTCAGGTTCTCCGATGATGGTGCCCCGATGAAGAAAAATACGGCACCAACACTTGCCCGAGCCCAGCATGTCCTGCCACAACCCTTGGTCTGGTTCGATCTTAGATTGGGAATGAACTCCGTATGCTTAGACGGGGAATGAACTCTGTATGCCTAAGTCAACCCATGAAATGAGTGTGCGGGTGCTCAGCAGGCCAGAGGGGCGGGATGCACAAGCCGGGGATCGGCCGGGTCCCCTTCTGTGTGCTGCCAATCCTGCTACCGTAACCCTCGGTCCGATCCAATCTTAGACTGGGAATGAACTCCGTATGCCTAAGCCAACCGATGAAAAGAACGGGTGGACGGGTGGGCGGGCATTACGTCGGCCAGAGACACAGGATGCGCAAGCCTTGGATCGATAGGGTGGTAGGTGGGTTTAGGCACATCTTCCTATTTCTGCGTGCCAATGCCATTTTTATGGCTTGTAAATTCATACAATGGTCCAATAAGCCTTCACGTGAAGTTCCATGGCAAGACGACTCATTTATGTTTTTCATGATTTTTGAAACTTTTTACGGTTCAGGATTTTTTAAAATTTTTTCGGAAGGAGTTTTGGCCCCCAAACTTGGTAGACATCATCCTTGTATTTTTGTTGGCATGCACAACAAATTTCAGCTCAAAACTCGAAGTGTACAAGATTTTGTGACCATTTGAAAAAAGTGTCCCCATTTCAGACACTTTAATAGCTACTTGCAGCAAACCTGTAAAATCTCAAATGCTCTTCAAGGGGGTGTGAGTTCTCGAGGTTTGATGAGGGATAGGGGGCCAATATAAGGGCCAAATACCAGCACCCATTGCACATCATGTGCGCACACCCCCCGGCCCCCCCGATCGTCGAAACCCCAATGCTGCCGGTCAGGTTCTCCGGCGATGGTGCCCCGGTGAAGAAAAATACGGCACCAACACTTGCTCGAGCCCAGCATGTGCTGCCGCGACCCTCGGTCCGATCCGATCTTAGACTGGGAATGAACTCCGTATGCCTAAGTCAACCCACAAAATGAGTGTGCGGGCGCTCAACCGGCCAGAGGGGCGAGATCCGCAAGCTGGGGATCACCCGGGTCCCCCTCAGCGTGCTACCGATTCTACTGCCGCAACCCTCGGTCCGGTCCAATGTTAGACTGGGAATGAACTCTGTATGCCTAAGCCAACCGACGAAATGACCCGGTAGACGGGCAGACGGGCACTACGTCGGCTAGAGAGACGGGATGCGTAAGGGGGTGTGAGTTCTCGAGGTTTGATGAGGGATAGGGGGCCAATATAAGGGCCAAGTACCAGCACCCATCGCACATCATGTGCGCACAGCCCCCCGGCCCACCCGATCGTCGGAACCCCAATGCCGCTGGTCAAGTTCTCCGACGACGCTCCGACGATGGTGCCTCGATGAAGAAAAATACCGCACCAGCACCTACCCGAGCCCAGCTTGTGCTGCCGTAACCCTTGGTCCGATCCGATCTTAGACTGGGAATGAACTCCATATGCTTAGACTGGGAATGAACTCTGTATGTCTAAGTCAACCCATGAAGCGAGTGTGCGGGCGCTCAGTCGGCCAGAAGGGTGGGATGCGCAAGCCAGGGATCGGTCGGGTCTCCTTCTACGTGCTGCCGATCCTGCTGCCACAACCCTTGGTCCGATCCGATGTTAGATTGGGAATGAACTCTGTATGCCTAAGCCAAATGATGAAATGAACGGGCGGGCGGGCGGGCGGGCGGGAACTACGCCGTCTAGAGAGACGGGAAGTGCAAGCTATGGATCGATAGGGTGGTAGGTGGGTTTAGGCACATCTTCATATTTCTGCTTGCCAATGCCATTTTTATGGCCTGTAAATTCATACAATGGTCCCTTAATCCTTCACGTGAAGTTTCATGGCAAGACGACTCGTTTTCTATTTTTCACGATTTTTGAAACTTTTTGCGGTTCGGGATCTTTTAAAATTTTTTTGGAAGGAGTTTTGGCCCCAAACTTGGTAGACGTGATCCTTGTATTTTTTTTGGCATGCCCAAAAAAATTCAGCTAAAAACTCAAAGTTTTCAAGATTTTGTGACCATTTGAAAAAAGTGTCCCCATTTAAGACACTTTAATGGCTACTGGCAGCAAAGCTCTAAAATCTCAAATGCTCTTTAAAGGGGTGTGAGTTTTCAAGGTTTGATGTGGGATAGGGGGCCAATATAAGGGCCAAGTACCAGTACCCATCGCACATCATGTGCGCACACCCCCCGGCCCCCCCGATTGTCGGAACCCCAATGTCGCCGATCAAGTTCTCTGACAATGCTGTGGCGATGGTGCCCTGGTGAAAAAAATACGACACCAGCACATGCCTGAGCCCAGCATGTGCTGCCGCAACCCTCGGTCCGGTCCGATCATAGACAGGGAATGAACTCTATATGCCTAAGTCAACCCACAAAACGAGCGTACGGGCGCTCAGCCAGCTCAAGGGGCAAAATGTGCAAGCCGGGGATCGGTCTGCCGATCCTACTGTCGCAACCCTCGGTCCGATCCCCCTCTATGTGCTATCGATCCTGCAGTGGCAACCCTCGGTCCGGTCCGATCTTAGACTGGGATTGAACTCCATATGCCTATGCCAACCGATGAAGCGAGCGGGCAGGCGTGCGAGCTGGTCCTACGCCAGCCAGAGAGACGGGATGCGCAAGTCGTGGATTGATAGGATGGTAGGTGGGTTTAGGCACATCTTCATATTTCTGCATGCCAATGCCATTTTTATGGCTTGTAAATTCATACAATGGTCCCTTAAGCCTTCACGTGAAGTTTCATGGCAAGACGACTCGTTTTCTATTTTTCACGATTTTCAAAACTTTTTACGGTTCAGGATTTTTTAAAATTTTTTCAGAAAGACTTTTGGCCCCAAATTTGGTAGATGTGATCCTTGTATTTTTGTTGGCATGCAAAAAAAAATTCAGCTAAAAACTCGAAGTGTACAAGATTTTTGTGACCATTTGAAAAAAGTGTCCCTATTCCAGACACTTTAATGGCTAGTGGCAGCAAACCTGTAAAATCTCAAATGCTCTTTAAGGGGGTGTGAGTTCTCGAGGTTTGATGAGGGATAGGGGGCCAATATAAGGGCCAAGTACCAGCACCCATCGCACATCATGTGCGCACATCCCCCCAGGCCCCACGATCGTCGAAACCCCAATGTCGTCGGTCAGGTTCTCCGGTGATGGTGCCCCGACAAAGAAAAATGCGGCAGCAGCACATGCCCGAGCCCAGCATGTGATGCCACCCTCTACGTGCTACCGATCCTACTACCGTAACCCTCGGTTTGGTCCAATCTTAGACTGGGAATGAACTCCGTATGCCCAAGCTAACCAACAAAACGAGCGTGCGGGCGGACGGGTGGGCACTACGTCGGCCAGGGAGATGGGATGCGCAAGCTATGGATCGATAGGGTGGTAGGTGGGTTTAGGCACATCTTCATATTTCTGCGTGCCAATGCCATTTTTATGGCTTGTAAATTCATACAATAGTCCCTTAAGCCTTCACGTGAAGTTTCATGGCAAGACGACTCGTTTTCTATTTTTCATGATTTTCAAAACTTTTTGTGGTTAAGGATTTTTTAAAATTTTTTCGGAAGGAGTTTGGCCCCAAACTTGGTAGACATGATCCTTGTATTTTTGTTGGCATGCACCAAAAAATTAAGCTAAAAACTCGAAGTGTACAAGATTTTGTGACCATTTGAAAAAAGTGTCCCCATTTCAGACACTTTAATGGCTACTGGCAGCAGACCTGTAAAATCTCAAATGCTCTTTAAGGCGGTGTGAGTTCTCGAGGTTTGTTAAGGGATAGGGGGCCAATATAAGGGCCAAGTACCAGCACCCATTGCACATCATGTGTGCACACCCCCCCGACCCCCCCGATCACCGAAACCCTAATACCGTTGGTCAGGTTCTTCATCGATGCTTCGACGATGGTGCCCCGACGAAAAAAATGTGGCACCAGCACATGCCCGAGCCCAGTATGTGCTGCCGTAACCCTCGGTCTAGTCTGATCTAAGACTGGGAATGAACTCCGTATGCTTAGACTGGGAATGAACTCGCATGCCTCAGTCAACCCACGAAACGAGCGTGCGGGCGCTTAGTCGGCAGGAGGGACAGGATGCGCAAGCCGAGGATCGATCGGGTCCCCCTCTACGTGCTGCCAACCCTACAGCCACAACCCTTGATCCGGTCTGATCTTAGACTGGGAATGAACTCCGTATGCCTAAGCGAACCAACGAAACGAGTGGACGGGCGGGCGGGCACTATGCCGGCCAGAGAGACGGGATGCGCAAGCCATGTATCGATAGGGTGGTAGGTAGCTTTAGGCACATCTTCATATTTCTGCGTGCCAATACCTTTTTTATGGCTTGTAAATCCATACAATGGTCCCTTAAGCCTTCATGTGAAGTTTCATGGCAAGACGACTCGTTTTCTATTTTTCAAGATTTTTGAAACTTTTAACGGTTCGGCATTTTTCAAAATTTCTTCAGAAGGAATTTTGGCCCCAAACTTAGTAGTTGTGATCCTTGTATTTTTTTTGGCATGCACAAAAAAATTCAGCTAAAAACTCGAAATGTACAAGATTTTGTGACCATTTGAAAAAAGTGTCCCCATTTCAGACACTTTAATGGCTACTGGCAGCAAACCTGTAAAATCTCAAATGCTCTTTAAGGGGGTGTGAGTTCTAGAGGTTTGATGAGGGATAGGGGGCCAATATAAGGGCAAGTACCAGCACCCATCGCACATCATGTGCGCACACCCCCTCGACCCCTCCGATCGTCGGAACCCCAATACCACCGGTCAGGTTCTCCGACGATGCTCCAGCGATGGTGCCCCGACGAAGAAAAATGTGGCACCAGCACATGCTCAAGCCCAGCATGTGTTGCCGCAACCCTTGGTCTAGTCCGATCTTAGACTGGGAATAAACAATGTATGCTAAGTCAACCCACGAAACGAGCGTGCGGGCGCTCGACCGGCCAGAGGGGTGAGATGTGCAAGCCGGGGATCGGTCGGGTCCCCCTCTGCGTGCTGTCAATCCAGCTGCCACAACCCTCGGTCTGGTCCGATCTTAGAATGGGAATGATTTTTGTATGCCTAAGCTAACCGACGAAACGAGCGAGTAGGCGGGCGGGCACTATGCCGGTCAGAGAGACAAGATGCGCAAGCCGTGGATCGATAGGGTGGTAGGTGGGTTTAGGCACATCTTCATATTTCTGCGTGCCAATGCCATTTTTATGGCTTGTAAATTCATACAATGGTCCCTTAAGCCTTCACGTGAAATTTCATGGCAAGATGACTCGTTTCTTTTTTTCATGATTTTTGAGACTTTTTGCGGTTCAGGATTTTTAAAAAAATTTTCGGAAGGAGTTTTGGCCCCAAAACTTGGTAGACATGATCCTTGTATTTTTGTTGGCATGCATAAAAAATTCAGCTAAAAACTCAAAGTGTACAAGATTTTGTGACCATTTGAGAAAAGTGTCCCCATTTCAGACACTTTAATGGCGACTGGCAGCAAAATTGTAAAATTTCAAATCCTCTTTAAGGGGGCGTGAGTTCTTGAGGTTTAATGAGGGATAGGGGGCCAATATAAGGGCCAATATAAGGGCCAAGTACCAGCACCCATCGCACATCATGTGCGCACACCCCCCTCGGCCCCCCCGATCATCGGAACCCGAATGCCGCCGGTTAGGTTCTTCGGTGATGGTTTCCCGACGAAGAAAAATGTGACACCAGCACATGCCCGAGCCCAGCATGTGATGCCGCAGCCCTCAGTCTGGTCTGATCTTAGACTGGGAATGAACTCCGTATGCTTAGACTGGGAATGAACTCCGTATGCCTAAGTCAACCTACGAAACGAGCGTGCGGGCGCTTAACCCGCCAGAGGGGCGGGATGCGCAAGCCAGGGATCGATCGGGTCCCCCTCTGCGTGCCACCAATCCTGCTGCCACAACCCTCCGTCTGGACCGATCTTAGACTGGGAATGAACTCCGTATGCCTAAGCCAACCGACGAAACGAGTGGGCGGGCGGGCGTGCGGGCTGGCACTATGCCAGCCAGAGAGGCGGGATGCGCAAGCCTTGGATCGATAGGGTGGTAGGTGGGTTTAGGCACATCTTCGTATTTCTATATGCTAATGCCATTTTTATGGCTTGTAAATTCATACACTGGTCCTTTAAGCCTTCACGTGAAGTTTCATGGCAAGACGACTCGTTTTCTATTTTTCTCAATTTTTGAAACTTTTTACGGTTTGGGATTTTTTAAAATTGTTTCGAAAGGAGTTTTATCCACGAACTTGCTTGACGTGATCCTTGTATTTTTGTTGGTATGCACAAAAAAATTCAGCTAAAAACTCGAAGTGTACAAGATTTTGTGACCATTTGAAAAATGTGTCCCCATTTCTGACACTTTAATGGCTACTGGCAGCAAACCTGTAAAATCTCAAATGCTCTTTAAGGGGGTGTAACTTCTCGAGGTTTGATGAGGGATAGGGGGTGAATATAAGCACCAAGTTGCAGCATCCATTGCATATCATGTGTGCACACCCGCCCCGACTCCCCCGATCGCCGGAACCCCAATGCCGCCAGTCAGGTTCTCCGACGATGCTCCGGTGATGGTGCCCCGATGAAGAAAAATACGGCACCAGCACATGCTCGAATCCGGTATGTGCTACCGTAACCCTCGGTCCGATCCGATCTTAGACTGGGAATGAACTCCGTATGCCTAAGTCAACCCACGAAACGAGCTTGCGGGCGCTCAACCGGCCAAAGGGGCGGGATGCGCAAGCCGGGGATCGACCGGGTCCCCCTCTGCGTGCTACCGATCTTGTTGCCATAACCCTCAATCCGGTCTGATATTAGATTGGGAATGAACTCTGTATGCCTAAGCCAACCGACGAAACGAGCGGGCGGGCAGGCGGGCACCATGCTGGCCAAAGAGACGGGATGCACAAGCCATGGATCGATAGGGTGGTAGGTGGGTTTAGGCACATCTTCATATTTTTGCATGCCAATGCCATTTTTATGGCTTGTAAATTCATACAATGGTCCCTTAAGCCTTCACGTGAAGGTTCCTGGCAAGACGACTCGTTTTCTATTTTTCACGATTTTTGAAACTTTTACGGTTCGAGATTTTTAAAAATTTTTTCGGATGGAGTTTTGGCCCCAAACTTCGTAGACAAGATCCTTATATTTTTCTTGGCATGCAAAAAATAAAATTCATCTAAAAACTCGAAGTGTACAAGATTTTGTGACCATTTGAAAAAAGTGTCCCCATTTCAAACACTTTAATGGCTATTGGCAGCAAACCTGTAAAATCTCAAACGCTCTTTAAGGGGGTGTGAGTTCTCGAGGTTTGATGAGGGATAGGGGGCTAATATAAGCGCCAAGTACCAGCACCCGTCGCACATCATGTGCGCAAACCCGCCCCGGCTCCCCCGATCGTCGGAACCCCAATGCCGCCAGTCAGGTTCTCCAGTGATGCTCCGACAATGGTGCCCCGACGAAGAAAAAAATTGGCACCAGCACATGCCCGAGCCCAGCATGTGCTGGTGCAACCCTTGGTCCGGTCCGATCTTAGACTGGGAATGAACTCAGTATGCTTAGACTGGGAATGAACTCCGTATGCCTAAGTCAACCCACAAAATGAGCGTGCGGGTGCTCAGCCGGCCAGAGGGGGGGATGCATAAGCCGGGGATCGGTCGGGTCCCCCTCTGCGTGCTGTCGATCCTGCTACCGCAACTCTCGATCTAGTCTGATCTTATACTGGGAATGAACTCCGTATGTCTAAGGCAACCGACAAAACATCGGGCAGGCGGGCGGGCAGGCACTACGCCAGCCAGAGAGATGGGATGTGCAAGCCGTGGATCGATAGTGGATCGATAGGGTGGTAGGTGGGTTTAGGCACATCTTCATATTTCTGCATGCCGAAGCCATTTTTATGGGTTGTAAATTCATACAATGGTCCCTTAAGCCTTCACTTGGAGTTTCATGGCAAGACGACTCGTTTTCTATTTTTCATGATTTTCCAAACTTTTTACGGTTTGTGATTTTTTAAAATTTTTTCGGAAGGATTTTTCACCCCAAACTTGGTAGACGTGATCCTTGTATTTTTGTTGGCATGCACAAAGATTTTGTGCTAAAAACTCGAAGTATACAAGATTTTGTGACCATTTGAAAAAAGTGTCCCCATTTCAGACACTTTAATGGCTACGGGCAGCAAACCTGTAAAATCTCAAATGCTCTTTAAGTGGGTGTGAGTTCTCAAGGTTTGATGAGGGATAGGGGGCCAATATAAGGGCCAAGTACAAGCACCCATCATACATCATGTGCGCACACCCCCCCGGCCCCCCCGATCGTCGGAACCTCAATGCCGCCGGTTAGGTTCTCCGACGTTGCTCCGGTGATGGTGCCTTGACGAAAAAAAATACAGCACCAGCACATGCTCGAGCCCAGCATGTGCTACCGCAACCCTCGGTCCGGTTCGATCTTAGACTGGGAATGAACTCCGTATGCTTAGACTGGGAATGAACTCCATATGCTTAGACTGGCAATGAACTCCGTATGCCAAAGTCAACCCACGAAACAAGCGTGCGGGTGCTCAGCCAGCCAGAGGGGCGGGATGCACAAGCCGGGGATTGGTCAGGTCCCCATTTGCATGCTGCCAATCCTGCCACCGCAACGCTCAGTCTGGTTTGATCTTAGACTGGGAATGAACTCCGTATGCCTAAGCCAACCGACGAAAGGAGTGGATGGGCGGGCGGGCGGGCACTACGCCGGCCAGAGAGACAGATGCGCAAGCCATGGATCGATAGGGTGGTAGGTGGGTTTAGGCACATCTTCATATTTCTGCATGCCAAAGCCATTTTTATGGCTTGTAAATTCATACAATGGTCCCTTAAGCCTTCACTTGAAGTTTCATGGCAAGACGACTCGTTTTCTATTTTTCATGATTTTCCAAACTTTTTATGGTTTTTGATTTTTTAAAATTTTTTCGGAAGGATTTTTCACCCCAAACTTGGTAGACGTGATCCTTGTATTTTTGTTGGCATGCACAAAGATTTTGTGCTAAAAACTCGAAGTGTACAAGATTTTGTGACCATTTGAAAAAAGTGTCCCCATTTCAGACACTTTAATGGCTACTGGCAGCAAACCTGTAAAATCTCAAATGCTCTTTAAGGTGGTGTGAGTTGTCAAGGTTTGATGAGGGATAGGGGGCCAATATAAGGGCCAAGTACCAGCACCCATCGCACATCATGTGGGCATACCCCCTCGGGCCCCCTGATCGCCGGAACCCCAATGACGTCCGTCAGGTTCTCCGACCAGCTCCGGCGATGGTGCCCCGACGAAGAAAAATACGGCACCAGCACATGCCCGAGCCTAGCATGTGTTGCCGCAACCATCGGTCCGGTCCGATCATAGACTGGGAATGAACTCTGTATGCTTAGACTGGGAATGAACTCCGTATGCCTAAGTCAACCCATGAAATGAGCGGACGGGCGCTCAGCAGGCCAGAGAGGCAGGATGCGCATGCCGGGCATTTGCTGGGTCCACCTCTACGTGCTGTCGATCCTACTACCGCAACCTTCAGTACAGTCCAATCTTAGATTGGGAATGAACTCCGTATGCCTAAGCCAACCGACGAAACGAGCAAGCGGGCGGGCGGGCGGGCGGGCGGGCATTACGTCGGCCAGAGAGATGGGATGCGCAAGCCGTGGATCGACAGGGTGGTAGGTGGGTTTAGGCAAATCTTCATATTTTTGCATGCCAATGCCATTTTTATGGCTTGAAAATTCATACAATGGGCCCTTAAGCCTTCACCTGAAGTTTCATGGCAAGACGACTCGTTTTTTATTTTTCATGATTTTCAAAACTTTTTGTAGTTCGGTTTTTTTAAAAAATTTTTCGATAGGAGTTTTGGCCCCAAACATGGTAGACGTGATCCTTACATTTTTGTTGGCATGCACAAAAAAATTGAGCTAAAAACTCGAAGTGTACAAGATTTTGTGACCTTTTGAAAAAAGTGTCCCCATTTCAGACACTTTAATGGCAATTGGTAGCAAACCTGTAGAATCTCAAATGCTCTTTAAGGGGGTGTGAGTTGTTGAGGTTTGATGAGGGATAGGGGGCCAATATAAGGGCCAAGTACCAGCACCCATTGCACATCATGTGCGCACACCCCCCTTCGGCCCCCGATTGCTAGAACCCCAATGCCATCGGTCAGGTTCTCCAGCGATGCTCCGGCGATGGTGCCCCGGTGAAGAAAAATACGACACCAGCACATGCCCGAGCCTAGCATGTGCTACCGTAACCCTCGATCTGATGTGATCTTAGATTGGGAATGAACTCCGTCTGCTTAGACTGGGAATGAACTCCGTATGCCTAACTCAACCCATGAAACGAACGTGTGGGCACTCAGCGGGCTAGAGGGGTGGGATGCGTGAGCCGGGAATTGGCTGGGTCCACCTCTGCATGCTGCCGATCTTGCTGCCACAACCCTTGGTCTGGTCTGATCTTAGGCTGAGAATGAACTCTGTATGCCTAAGACAACAGAGAGACGGGATACGCAAGCCGTGGATCAGTAGGGTGGTAGGTGGGTTTACGCACATCTTTATATTTCTGCATACCAGTGCCATTTTTATGGCTTGTGAATTCATACAATGGTCCATTAAGCCTTCACGTGAAGTTTCATGGCAAGACGACTTGTTTTCGATTTTTCACAATTTTTGAAACTTTTTGCGGTTGGAGATTTTTTAAAATTTTTTTAGATGGATTTTTGGCCCCAAACTTGGTAGACGTGATCCTTGTATTTTTGTTGGCATGCATAAAAAAATTAAGCTAAAAACTCGAAGTGTACAAGATTTTGTGACCATTTGGAAAAAGTCTCCCCATTTCAGACACTTTAATGGCTACTGGTAGCAAACCTATAAAATCTCAAATGCTCTTTAAGGGGGTGTGAGTTCTCGAGGTTTGATGAGGGATAGGGGGCCAATATAAGGGCCAAGTACCAGCACCCATCACAGATCATGTGTGCACACCCCCCCGACCCCCCCGATCGTCGGAGCCCCAACGTCTTCGGTCAGGTTTTCCGATGATGCTCCGGCGATGGTGCCCCGGCGAAGAAAAATGCAGCACCAGCACATGCCCGAGCCTAGCATGTGCTACTGTAACCCTCAGCTTGGTTCGATCATAGACTGGGAATGAACTACGTATACTAAGACTGGAATGAACTCCGTATGCCTAAGTTAACCCATGAAACGAGCGTGCGGGCACTTAGTTAGCCAGAGGGGCGGGATGCGCTAGCCGGTGATTGGTCGGGTCCCCCTTTACGTGCTGTTGATCCTGCTACCGCAACACTCGGTCCGGTCACTACGAAACGAGCGGGCAGGTGGGCGGGCGGTCACTACGCTGGCCAGAGAGATGGGATGTGCAAGCCATAGATCGATACGGTGGTCGGTGGGTTTAGGCACATCTTCATATTTCTTCATGTCAATGCCATTTTTATGGCTTGAAAATTCATACAATGGTCCCTTAAGCCTTCATGTGAAGTTTCATGGCAAGACTACACGTTTTCTATTTTTCACGATTTTTGAAACTTTTTGCGGTTCGGGATTTTTTTAAATTTTTTCAGAACAATTTTGGCCTTAAACTTGGTAGACGTGATCCTTGTATTTTTGTTGGCATTCACAAAAAAATCAGCTAAAAACTCGACGTGTACAAGATTTTGTGACCATTTGAAAAAAGTGTCCCCATTTCAGACACTTTAATGGCTACTGACAGCAAACCTGTAAAATCTCAAATTCTCTTTCAGGGGGTGTGAGTTCTCAAGGTTTGATGAGGGATAGGGGCCAATATAAGGGCCAAGTACCAGAACCCATCGCACATCATTTGCGCACACCCCCCCGGCCCCCCCGATCACCGGAACCCCAATACTGCCTGTCAGGTTCTCCGGTGATGCTCCGACGATGGTGCCCCGGAAAAGAAAAATGCGGCACCAGCACATGCCCAAGCCCAGTATGTGCTGTCGGAAGCCTCAGTCCAGTTCGATCTTAGACTAGGAATGAACTCTGTAAGCTTAGACTGGGAATGAACTTCGTATGCCTAAGTTGACCCACGAAACGAGCGTACGGGTGCTAAGCCGGCCAGAGGGGCAGGATGCGTAAGCCGAGGATCGACCGGGTCCCCTTCTTCGTGCTGCCGATCTTGCTACTGTAACCCTCAGTCCGGTCTGATCTTAGGCTGGGAATGAAGTCTGTATGCCTAAGCCAACCGACGAAATGAGCAGGCGGGCACTACGTCGGCCAGAGAGACGGGATGCACAAGCCGAGGATCGATAGGGTGGTAGGTGGGTTTAGGCACATCTTCATATTTCCGTTCGCCAATGCCATTTTTATGGCTTGTAAATTCATACAATGGTCCCTTAAGCCTTCACGTGAAGTTTCATGGCAAGACGACTCGTTTTCTATTTTTCACGATTTTCGAAACTTTTTGCGGTTCGGGATTTTTTAAAACTTTTTTGGAAGGAGTTTTGTCCCCAAACTTGGTAGACGTGATCCTTGTATTTTTTGTGGAAAGCACAAAAAAAGTCAGCTAAAAACTTAAAGTGTACAAGATTTTGTGACCATTTGAAAAAAGTGTCACCATTTCATACACTTTAATGGCTATTGGCAGCAAACCTGTAAAATCTCAAATGGTCCTTAAGGGGGTGTGAGTTCTAGAGGTTTGATGAGGGATAGAGGGCCAATATAAGTGCCAAGTACCAGCACCCATCGCACATCATGTGCGCACACCCCCCGGCACCCCCGATCACCGAAACCCCAATGCTGCCGGTCAGGTTCTCCGACGATGGTCTGGCGATGGTGCCCCGACGAAGAAAAATGCGGCACCAGCACATGCCTGAGCCCAGCATGTGCTACTGTAACCCTCGGTCTGATTCCATCTTAGTCTGGGAATGAACTCCGTATGCTTAGACTGGGAATGAACTCCGTATGCCTAAGTCAACCCACGAAACGAGCGTGCGGGCGCTCAGTCGGCCAGAGGGGCGGGATGTGCAAGCCAAGGATCGGCCGGGTCCCCCTCTGTGTGCTATTGATTCTGCTGCCGTATCCCTCCATCCAGTCCAATCTTAGACTAGGAATGAACTCCGTATGCGTAAGCCAACCGACGAAATGAGCGGGCGGGCGGGCACTACGTCGGCCAGAGAGACGGGATGTGAAAGCCGTGGATCGATAGGGTGGTAGTTGGGTTTAGGCACATCTTCATATTTTTGCATGCCAATGCCATTTTTATTTCATGTAAATTCATACAATGGTCCCTTAAGCCCTCATGTGAAGTTTCATGGCAAGACGACTCGTTTTCTATTTTTCATGATTTTTGAAACTTTTTGCGTTTTGGGATTTTTTAAACTTTTTTGGAAGGAGTTTTGACCCCAAACTTGGTAGACATGATCCTTGTATTTTTTTTGGCATGCATAAAAAAATTCAGCTAAAAACTTGAAGTGTACAAGATTTTGTGACCATTTGAAAAAAGTGTCCCCATTTCATACACTTTAATGGCTACTGGCAGGAAACTTATAAAATCTCAAATGCTCTTTAAGGGGGTGTGAGTTCTGGAGGTTTGATGAGGGATAGGGGGCCAATATAATGGCTAAGTACCAGCAACCATCACACATCATGTGCGCACACCCCCCCGGCCCCCTATCGTCGGAACCCCAATGCCGTCGGTCAGGCTCTCTGACGATGCTCCGGTGATGTGCCCCGGTGAAGAAAAATGTGGCACTAGCACATGCCCGAGCCCAGCATGTGCTGTCGCAACCCTCGGTCTGGTCTAATCTTAGACTGGGAATGAACTCCGTATGCCTAAGTCAACCCATGAAACGAGCGTCTGGTCGCTCAGCCGACCAGAGGGGTGGGATGCACAAGCCGGGGATCGGTCGGGTCCCCTTCTGCGTGCTACCGATCTTGCTGCTGTAACCCTCAGTCCAGTCTAATCTTACACTGGGAATGAACTCCGTATGCCTAAGCCAACCGACGAAATGAGCGAGCGGGCAGGCGGGCGGGCACTAAGTCGGCCAGAGAGACGGGATGCGCAAGCCGTGGATCGATAGGGTGGTAGGTGGGTTTAGGCACATCTTCATATTTTTGCATGCCAATGCCATTTTTATGGCTTGTAAATTCTTACAATGGTCCCTTAAGCCTTCACGTGAAGTTTCATGGCAAGACGACTCGTTTTCTATTTTTCACGATTTTCAAAACTTTTTACGGTTCGAGATTTTTTAAAATTTTTTTGGAAGGTGTTTTAGCCCCAAACTTGGTAGACATGATCCTTGTATTTTTTTTGGCATTTACAAAAAAATTCAGCCAAAAACTTAAAATGCACAAGATTTTGTGACCATTTGAAAAAAGTGTCCCCATTTCAGACACTTTAATGGCTACTGGCAGCAAACTTGTAAAATCTCAAATGCTCTTTAAGGGGGTGTGAGTTCTCGAGATTTGATGAGGGATAGGGGGCCAATATAAGGGCCTAGTCCCAGCACCCATTGCACATCATCTGCGCACACCCCCCGGCCCCCCCGATCGTCGGAACCCCAATGCCACCGGTCAGGTTCTCCGATGATGCTCCGGCGATGGTGCCCCGACGAAGAAAAATACGGCACAAGCATATGTCCAAGCCCACATGTGCTGCTGTAACCCTCGGTCTGGTTCAATCTTAGATTGGGAATGAACTCCGTATGCTAAGATTGGGAATGAACTCCGTATGACAAAGTCAACCCATGAAACGAGCGTGTGGGCGCTCAGCTGGCCAGAGGGCGCGATGCGCATGCCGGGGATCAACCTGGTCCCCCTCTGTGTGCAGTCGATCCTGTTGTCGCAACCCTCGGTCTGATCCGATCTTAGATTGGGAATGAACTCCGTATGCCTAAGCCAACCGATGAAATGAGCGGGCAGGCGGGCAGGCACTAGCCGGCCAGAGAGATGGGATGCGCAAGCCGTGGATCGATAGGGTGGTAGGTGGGTTTAGGCACCTCTTCATATTTCTGTGTGCCAATGCCATTTTATGGCTTGTAAATTCATACAATGGCCCTTTAAGCCTTCACGTGAAGTTTCATGGCAAGACGACTTGTTTTCTATTTTTCACGATTTTTGAAACTTTTTCCGGTTCAGGATTTTTTAAAATTTTTCCGGAAGGCCCCAAACTTGGTAGACATGATCCTTGTATTTTTGTTGGTGTGCACAAAAAATTTCAGCTAAAAACTCGAAGTGTACAAGATTTTGTGACCATTTGAAAAAAATGTCCCAATTTCAGACACTTTAATGGCTATTGCAGCAAACCTGTAAAATCTCAAATGCTCTTTAAGGGGGTGTGAGTTCTCGAGGTTTGATGAGGGATAGGGGGCCAAAATAAGGGCCAAGTACCAGCACCCATTGCACATCATGTGCGCACAACCCCCCCGACCCCACTGATCGTCAAAACGCCAATGCCGCCTGTCAGGTTCTCCGACGATGCTCCGACGACGGTGCCCCGACGAAGAATAATCTGGCACCAGCACATGCCCGAGCCCAGCATGTGCTGTCGTAACCCTTGGTCCAGTCTAATCTTAGACTGGGAATGAACTTCATACGCTTAGACTGGGAATGAACTCCGTATGCCTAAGTCAACCCACGAAACGACGTACGGGCACTCAGCCGGCCAGAGGGGCGGGATGTGCAAGTCGAGGATCGGTTGAATCCCCCTCGGCGTGCTTCCGATCCTGCTACCGCAACCCTCGATCCGATCGAATCTTACACTGGGAATGAACTCCGTATGCCTAAGCCAACCGACCAAACGAGCGGACGGGCGGGCACTATACCGGCCAGAGAGACGGGATGCGAAAGCTGTGGATCGATAGTGTGGTAGGTGGGTTTAGGCACCTCTTCATATTTCTATGTGCCAATGCCATTTTTATGGCTTGTAAATTCATACAATGATCCCTTAAGCCTTCACATGAAGTTTCATGGCAAGACAACTTGTTTTCTATTTTTCACGATTTTTGAAAGTTTTTGGGTTCGAGATTTTTTAAAATTTTTTTGGAAGGAGTTTTCGCCCCAAACTTGGTTGACGTGATCCTTGTACTTTTGTTGGCATGCACAAAAAAATTCAGCTAAAAACTCCAAGTGTACAGTTTTTGTGACCATTTGAAAAAACTGTCCCCATTTCAGACACTTTAATGGCTACAAGCAGCAAACCTGTAAAATCTCAAATGCTCTTTAAGGGGGTGTGAGTTCTCGAGGTTTGATGAGGGATAGGGGGCCAATATAAGGGCTAAATAGCAGCACCCAGTACACATCATGTGTGCACACCCCCCGACCCCCCGATCGTCGGAACCCCAATGCCACCGGTCAGGTTCTCCGACGATGCTCCCGATGGTGCTCCGATGAAGAAAAATGCAGCACCAGCACATGCCCGAGCCTAGCATGTGCTGCCGCAACCATCGGTCCGGTCTGATCTTAGACTAGGAATGAACTCCGTATGCCTAAGCCAACCGACGAAACGAGCGGGCGGGCGGGCGTGCGGGCACTACACCGGCCAGAGAGACGGGATACGCAAGCCGTGGATCGATAGGGTGGTAGGTGGGTTTAGGTACATCTTCATATTTCTGCATGTCAATGCCATTTTTATGGCTTGTAAATTCATACAATGGTCCCTTAAGCCTTCACGTGAAGTTTCATGGCAAGATGACTCGTTTTCTATTTTTCATGATTTTCTAAACTTTTTACGGTTCGAGATTTTTTAAAATTTTTTCGAAAGGAGTTTTGGCCCCAAACTTAGTAGACGTGATCCTTGTATTTTTTTTGGCTTGCACAAAAAAATTCAGCTAAAAACTCGAGGTGAACAAAATTTTGTGACCATTTGAAAAAAGTGTCCCCATTTCAGACACTTTAATGGCTACTGACAGCAAACCTGTAAAATCTCAAATGCTCTTTCAGGGGGTGTGAATTCTCAAGGTTTGATGAGGGATAGGGGGCCAATATAAGGGCCAAGTACCAGCACCCATCACACATTATGTGCGCACAACCCCCAGGCCTCCCCGATCGTCGGAACCCCAATGCCGCTGGTTAGGTTCTCCGGCGATGCTCCGGCGACGGTGCCCCGACGAAGAAAAATGCGGCAAGAGCACATGCCCAAGCCCAGCATGTGCTGCCGCAACCGTCAGTCCGATCCGATCAAAGACTAGGAATGAACTCCGTATGCTTAGACTGGGAATGAACTTCGTATGCCTAAGTCAACCCATGAAACGACCGTGCGGGCGCTCAGTCGGCCAGAAGGGAGGGATGCGCAAGCCGAGGATCAATCGAGTCCCCCTCTGCGTGCTTTCGATCCTGCTACCGCAACCCTCGGTCTGATCTAATCTTAGACTGGGAATGAACTCCGTATGCCTAAGCCAACCGACGAAACGAGCGGACGGGCGGGCGGGAAGGCGAGCACTACGTCGGCCAGAGAGATGGGATGTGCAAGCCGTGGATCGATAGGATGGTAGATGGGTTTAGGCACCTCGTCAAATTTCTTTGTGCCAATGCCATTTTTATGGCTTGTAAATTCATACAATGGTCGCTTAAGCCTTCACGTGAAGTGTCATGGCAAGACGACTCGTTTTCTATTTTTCATGATTTTTGAAACTTTTTACAGTTCGGGATTTTTAAAAATTTTTTCGGAAGGAGTTTTGGTCCCAAACTTGGTAGACGTGATACTTGTATTTTTGTTGCGAAGTACAAAAAAATTCAACTAAAAACTCGAAGTTTAAAAGATTTTGTGACCATTTGAAAAAAGTGTCCCCATTTCAGAAACTTTAATGGCTACTGGTAGCAAACCTGTAAAATCTCAAATGCTCTTTAAGGGCATGTGAGTTCTCAAGGTTTGATGAGGGATAGGGGGCCAATATAAGGGCCAAGTACTAGCACCCGTCGCACATCATGTGCACACAACCCCCCCCCCGGCCTCCCCGATCGTCGGAACCCCAATATCGCCGGTCAGGTTCTCCGGTGATGCTCCGGCAACGGTGCCCCGACGAAGAAAAATTTGGCACCAGCACATGCCCGAGCCCAGCATGCGCTACCGCAACCCTCGGTCCGATCTAATCTTAGACTGGGAATAAAATCCGTATCCTTAGACTGGGAATGAACTCCGTATGCCTAAGTCAACCCACGAAACGAGCGTACGGGCGCTCAGTCGGCCAAAAGGGTGGGATGCGCAAGCCGAGGATCGGTCGAGTCCCCCTCTACGTGCTTCCAATCCTGTTGCTGCAATCCACAGTCTGATTCGATCTTAGACTGGGAATGAACTCCGCATGCCTAAGCCAATCGACCAAACGAGCGGGCGGGCAGGCGGGCACTACGCCGGCCAGAGAGACGGGATGCGCAAGCCGTGGATCGATAGGGTGTTAGGTGGGTTTAGGCACCTCTACATATTTCTGCGTGCCAATGCCATTTTTATGGCTTGTAAATTCATACAATGGTCCTTAAGCCTTCACGTGAAGTTTCATGGCAAGACGACTCGTTTTCTATTTTTCACGATTTTCAAAACTTTTTGCGACTCGAGATTTTTTAAAATTTTTTCGGAAGGAGTTGTGGTGCCAAACTTGGTAGACGTGATCCTTGTATTTTTGTTGGCATGCACCAAAAAATTCAGCTAAAAACTTGAAGTGAAAAAGATTTTGTGACCATTTGAAAAAAGTGTCCCCATTCTAGACACTTTAATGGCTACTGGTAGCAAACCTGTAAAATCTCAAATGCTCTTTAAGGGGGTGTGAGTTCTCAACATTTGATGAGGGATAGGGGGCCAATATAAGGGCCAAGTACCAGCACCCATCGCACATCATGTGCGCACACCCCCTCGACCCCAATGACGCCAGTCAGGTTCTCCGGCGATGCTCCGACGATGGTGCCCCGACGAAGAAAAATGAGGCACCAGCACATGCCTGAGCCCAGCATGTGTTGCCGCAACCCTCAGTCCGGTCCGATCTTACACTGGGAATGAACTCCGTATGCTTAGACCAGGAATGAACTCCGTATGCCTAAGTTAACCCACGAAACGAGCGTGCGGGGGCTCAGCTGGCCAGAGGGGCGGGATGCGCAAGCCGAGGATCGGCCGAGCCCCCCTCTATGTGCTGCCGATGTTGCTGCTACAACCCTCGGTCTGATCAAATCTTAGGCTGGGAATGAACTCCGTATGCCTAAGCCAACAGAGAGACGGGATACGCAAGCCGTGGATCAGTAGGGTGGTAGGTGGGTTTACGCACATCTTTATATTTCTGCATACCAGTGCCATTTTTATGGCTTGTAAATTCATACAATGGTCCATTAAGCCTTCACGTGAAGTTTCATGGCAAGACGACTTGTTTTCGATTTTTCTCGATTTTTGAAACTTTTTGCGGTTGGAGATTTTTTAAAATTTTTTTAGATGGATTTTTGGCCCCAAACTTGGTAGACGTGATCCTTGTATTTTTGTTGGCATGCATAAAAAAATTAAGCTAAAAACTCGAAGTGTACAAGATTTTGTGACCATTTGGAAAAAGTCTCCCCATTTCAGACACTTTAATGGCTACTGGTAGCAAACCTATAAAATCTCAAATGCTCTTTAAGGGTGTGTGAGTTCTCGAGGTTTCATGAGGGATAGGGGGCCAATATAAGGGCCAAGTACCAGCACCCATCACAGATCATGTGTGCACACCCCCCCGACCCCTCCGATCGTCGGAGCCCCAATATCGTCGGTCAGGTTCTCTGACGATGCTCCGGCGATGGTGCCCCGACGAAGAAAAATGCAGCACCAGCACATGCCCGAGCCTAGCATGTGCTACCGCAACCCTTAGCTTGGTTTGATCGTAGACTGGGAATGAACTACGTATGCTAAGACTGGGAATGAACTCCGTATGCCTAAGTTAACCCATGAAACGAGCGTGCGGGCGCTTAGTTAGCCAGAGGGACGGGATGCGCTAGCCGGCGATCGGTCGGGTCCCCCTTTATGTGCTATTGATCCTGCTACCGCAACACTCGGTCCGATCCAATCTTAGAATGGGAATGAACTCAGTATGCCTAAGCCAACCGACGAAATGAGCGGGCGGACAGGCGAGCGAGCACTACGTCGGCCAGAGAGACGGGATGCGCAAGCCTTTGATCGATAGGGTGGTAGGTGGGTTTCGGTGCATCTTTATATTTCTATGTGCCAATGCCATTTTTATGGCTTGTAAATTCATACAATGGTCCCTTAAGCCTTCACGTGAAGTTTCATGGCAAGATGACTCGTTTTCTATTTTTCACGATTTTCAAAACTTTTACGGTTCGGGATTTTTTAAAATTTTTCCAGAAGGAGTTTTGGCCCCAAAATTGGTAGACATGATCCTTCTATTTTTGTTGGCATGCACAAAAAAATTCAGCTACAACTCGAAGTGTACAAGATTTTGTGACCATTTGAAAAAAGTGTCCCCATTAAAGACACTTTAATGGCTACTGGTAGCAAACCTGTAAAATCTCAAATGCTCTTTAAGGGGGTGTGAGTTCTCAAGGTTTGACGAGGGATAGAGGGCCAATATAAGGGCCAAGTACCAGCACCCATCGCACATCATGTGTGCACATCCCCCCGGCCGCCCCGATCGTCGGAACCCCAATGTCGTCGGTCAGGTTCTTCGACGATGCTCCGGCAATGGTGCCCCGGCGAAGAAAAATACAGCACCAGCACATGCCCGAGCCCAGCATGTGCTGCCACAACCCTCGGTCCAATCCGATCTTGGACTGGGAATGAACTCTGTATGCTTAGACTGGGAATGAACTCCGTATGCCTAAGTCAACCCACGAAACGAGCGTGCGAGCGCTCAATCGGCCAGAGGGGCGGGATGTGCAAGCCGGGGATCGATCGGGTCCTCCTCTGTGTGCTATCCATCCTGCTACTGTAGCCCTCGGTTCGGTTTGATCTTAGACTGGGAATGAACTCCGTATGCTTAAGCCAACTGACGAAATGAGCGGGAGGGCATGCGGGCACTATGCCAGTCAGAGAGACGGGATGCGCAAGTCGTGGGTCGATAGGGTGGTAGGTGGCTTTAGACACGTCTTCATATTTCTACTTGCCAATGCCATTTTTATGGCTTGCAAATTCATACAATGGTCCCTTAAGCCTTAACGTGAAGTTTCATGGCAAGACGACTCATTTTTTATTTTTCATGATTTTTGAAACTTTTTAGGGTTCGAGATTTTTTAAAATTTTTTCGGAAAGAGTTTTGGCCCCAAACTTGGTAGTCGTGATCCTTGTATTTTTTTTGGCATGCACAAAAACATTCAGCTAAAAACTCGAAGTGTACAAGATTTTGTGACCATTTGAAAAAACTATCCCCATTTCAGACACTTTAATGGCTACTGGCAGCAAACTTGTAAAATCTCAAATGCTCTTTAAGGGGGTGTGAGTTCTCGAGATTTGATGAGGGATAGGGGACCAATATAAGGGCCAAGTACCAGTAGCCATCGCACATCATGAGCGCACACCCCCTGGCCCCCCCGTTCGCTGGAACCTCAATGTCGTCGGTCAGGTTCTCTGACGATGGTGCCCCGACGAAGAAAAATGTGGCACCAGCACATGCCCGAGCCCAGCATGTGTGGCCGTAACCCTCGATCCAGTCCGATCTTAGACTGGGAATGAACTCCATATGCTTATACTGGGAATGAACTCCATATGCCTAAGTCAAACCACGAAACGTGCGTACGGGTGCTCAGCCAGCCAGAAGGGAGGGTTGCGCAAGCTGGGGATCGGTTGGGTGCCCCTCTGCGTACTGCCGATCCTACTACCGCAAGCCTCGGTCTGGTTCGATCTTAGACTGGGAATGAACTCCGTATGCCTAAGCCAACCGACGACACGAGAGGGCGAGTAGGCGGGTAGGCTGGCACAGCATCGGCCAGAGAGACGGGATGCGCAAGCCGTGGATTGATAGGCTGGTAGGTGGGTTTAGGTACATCTTCATATATCTACATGAAAATGCCATTTTTATGGCTTGTAAATTCATACAATGGTCCCTTAAGCCTTCACGTGAAGTTTCATGGCAAGACGACTCATTTTCTATTTTTCACGATTTTTGAAAGTTTTTATGGTTTCGTATTTTTTTAAATTTTTTTGAAAGGAGTTTTGGCCCCAAACTTGGTAGAGGTGATCCTTGTATTTTTCTTGGCATGCAAAAAAAAATTTAGCTAAAAAATCGAAGTGTACAAGATTTTGTAACCTTTTGAAAAAAGTGTCCCTATTTCAGACACTTTAATGGCTACTGGCAGCAAACCTGTAAAATCTCAAATGCTCTTTAAGGGGGTGTGAGTTCTCAAGGTTTGATGAGGGATAGGGGGTGAATATAAGGGTCAAGTACCAGCACCCATTGCACATCATGTGCACACACCCCCCGGCCCACTCGATCGTCGGAACCCCAATGCCGTCGGTCAGGTTCTCCAATGATGCCCCGACGATGGTGCCCCGACGAAGAAAAATGCGACACCAGCACAAGCCCGAGCCCAGCATGTGCTGCTGCACCCCTCGGTCCAGTCTGATCTTGGACTGGGAGTGACCTCCATATGCTTAGACTGGGAAGGAACTCCGTATGCCTAAGTTAACCCACGAAACGAGCGTGCGGGCGCTCAACCGGCCAGAGGGGCAGGATGCGCAAGCCGGGGATCCGCTGGGTCCCCCTCTGTGTGCTATCAATTCTGCTGCCACAGACCTTAGTTTGGTCTGATCTGAGACTGGTAATGAACTCTGTATGCCTAAGCCAACCAACCAAACGAGCGGGCAGGCGTGCGGGCGCTATGCCAGCTAGAGAGACAGGATGCGTAAGCCGTAGATCGATATGGTGGTAGGTGGCTTTAGGCACGTCTTCATATTTCTACTTGCCAATGCCATTTTGATGGCTTGTAAATTCATACAATGGCCCCTTAAGCCTTCATGTGAAGTTTCATGGCAAGACGACTCGTTTTCTATTTTTCACGATTTTTGAAACTTTTTAGGGTTTGAGATTTTTTTAAATTTTTTTCGAAGGAGTTTTAGCCCCAAACTTGATAGACGTGATCCTTGTATTTTTGTTGGCATGCACAAAAACATTCAGTTAAAAACTGAAAGTGTACAAGATTTTGTGACCATTTGAAAATAGTGTCCCCATTTCAAACACTTTAATGGCTTATGCCAACAAACCTGTAAAATCTCAAATGCTCTTTAAGGGGGTGTGAGTTATCGAGGTTTGATGAGGGATAGGGGGCCAATATAAGGTCCAAGTACCAGCACCCATCGCACATCACACATCATGTGCGCACACCCCCTCGGCCCCCCCGATCGTCGGAACCCCGTTGCCGCCGGTCAGGTTCTCCTGCAATGCTCCGGCAATGGTGCCCCGAAGAAGAAAAATGCGGCACCAGCACATGTTGAAGCCTAGCATGTGCGGTCGCAACCCTCAGCCTGGTCCGATCTTAGACTGGGAATGAGCTCCGTATGCTTAGACTGGGAATGAACTCCGTATGCATAAGTCAAACCACAAAATGAGCGTGCAGGCGGTCAGTCGGCCAGAGGGGCGGGATGCGTAAGTCGGGGATCGGTCGGGTCCCCCTCTACGTGCTGTCGATCCTGTTGTGGCAACCCTCGGTCCATTCTAATCATAGACTAGGAATGAACTCCGTATGCCTAAGCCAACCGACAAAACGAGCGGGCGAGAGGGCGTGCGGGCATTACACCGACCAGAGAGACGGGATGCGCAAGCCGTGGATCGATAGGGTGGTAGGTGGGTTTAGGCACATCTTCATATTTCTACGTGCCAATGCCATTTTTATGGCTTTTAAATTCATACAATGGTCCCTTAAGCCTTCACGTGAAGTTTTATGGCAAGACGACTCGTTTTCTATTTTTCATGATTTTTGAAACTTTTTATGGTTCGGGATTTTTTAAAATTTTTTCGGAAGGAGTTTTAGCCCCAAACTTGGTAGACGTGATCCTTGTATTTTTTTTGGCATGCACAAAAAAATTTAGCTAAAAACTCAAAGTGTACAAGATTTTGTGACCATTTGAAAAACGTCTCCCTATTTCAAACACTTTAATGGCTACTGGCAGCAAACCTGTAAAATCTCAAATGCTCTTTAAAGGGGTGTGAGTTCCCGAGGTTTGATGAGAGATAGGGACCAGCACCCATCACACATCATGTGCGCACACCCCACTGGCCCCCCCGATCGCTGAAATTCCAATACCGCCGGTCAGGTTCTCCGGTGATGCTCCGACAATGGTGCCCCGGTAAAGAAAAATACAGCACCAGCACATGCCCGAGCCCAGTATGTGCTACCGCAAGCCTCGGTCCAGTCTGATCTTAGACTGGGAATGAACTCCGTATGCTTAGACTGGGAATGATTTCCATATGCGGTCCAAGTACCAGCACAGATCACACATCACGTGCGCACACCCCCCCTGGCCCCCCCGATCGTCGAAACGCCAATGCCGTCGGTCAGGTTCTCCTGCGATGCTCCGATGATGGTGCCCCGGTGAAGAAAAATGTGGCACCGGCATATGCACGAGCCCAGCATGTGCTGCCGCAACCCTCGATCCAGTCCGATCTTACACTGGGAAAGAACTTCGTATGCTTAGACTAGCAATGAACTCCGTATGGCTAAGTCAACCCACGAAACGAGCGTGCAAGCGCTCAGTCGGCCAGAGGGCCGGGATGCGCAAGTCGGGGATCGATCGGGTCCCTCTCTGCATGCTGTCAATCCTACTGCCGCAATCTTTGGTTCGGTCTGATCTTAGACTGGGAATGAACTCCGTATACCTAAGCCAACCGATGAAACGAGCGGGCGGGCGGGCACTACTTTGGCCAGAGAGACGGGATGCGTAAGCCGTGGATCGATAAGGTGGTAGGCTGGTTTAGGCACATCTTCATATTTCTACGTGCCAATGTCATTTTTATGGCTTGTAAATTCATACAATGGTCCCTTAAACCTTCACGTGAAGTTTCATGGCAAGACGACTCGTTTTCTATTTTTCATGATTGTTAAAAATTTTTCCGATTCGAGATTTTTTAAAATTTTTTCGGAAGGAGTTTTGGCCCCAAACTTGGTAGATGTGATCCTTGTATTTTTTTTGGCATGCACAAAAAAACTCAGCTAAAAACTCGAAGTGTACAAGATTTTGTGACCATTTGAAAAAAGTATCCCCATTTCAGACACTTTAATGGCTACTGGCAGCAAACCTGTAAAATCTCAAATGCTCTTTAAGGGGGTGTGAGTTCTTGAGGTTTGATGAGGGATAGGGAGCCAATATAAGGTCCAAGTACCAGCACCCATCGCACATCATGTGCGCACACCCCACCGGCCCCCCCGATCGTCGAAACCCCAACACCGCCGGCCAAGTTCTCCTGCGATGCTCTGGCAATGGTGCGCCGATGAGGAAAAATGCAGCACCAGCACATGCCGGAGCCTAGCATGTCCTACCATAACCCTCGATCCGATCCGATCTTCGACTGGGAATGAACTCCATATGCTTAGACTGGGAATGAACTCCGTATGCCTAAGTCAACCGACGAAACGAGCGTGCAGGCGCTCAGTCGGCCAGAGGGGCAGGATGCGCAAGCCGTGGATCAGTCGGGTCCCCCTCTGTGTGCTTTCGATCCTGCTGCTGTAACCCTCGATCCAGTCTGATCTTAGACTGGGAATGAACTCCGTATGCCTAAGCCAACCGACGAAACGAGCGGGCAGGCGGGCGGGCACTACGCTGGCCAGAGAGACGGGATGCGCAAGCCGTGGATCGATAGGGTGGTAGGTGGGTTTAGGCACATCTTTATATTTCTACATGCCAAGCCATTTTTATGGCTTGTAAATTCATACAATGGTCCCTTAAGCCTTCACGTGAAGTTTCATGGCAAGACGACTCGTTTTCTATTTGTCATGATTTTTAAAACTTTTACGGTTCGGGATTTTTTAAAATTTTTTCGGAAGAAGTTTTGGCCCCAAACCTGGTAGACATGATTTTTGTATTTTTGTTGGCATGCACAAAAAAATTAAGCTAAAAACTCGAAGTGTACAGGATTTTGTGACCATTTGAAAAAAGTGTCCCCATTTCAGACACTTTAATGGCTACTGGCAGCAAACCTGTAAAATCTCAAATGCTCTTTAATAAGGTGTGAGTTCTCGAGGTTTGATGAGGGATAGGGGGCCAATATAAGGTCCAAGTACCAGCACCCATCGCACATCATGTGCGCACACCCCACCGATCGCCCCGATCGTCGGAACCCCAATGTTGCCGGTCAGGTTCTCCTGCAATGCTCCGGCAATGGTGCCCCGACGAAGAAAAATGCGGCACCAGCACATGCCAGAGCCTAGGATGTGCTGCTGCAACCCTCGATCCGATCTGATCTTTGACTGGGAATGAACTCCGTATGCTTAGGCTGGGAATGAACTCCGTATGCCTAAGTCAACAGACGAAACGAGCGTGCGGGCACTCAATCAGCTAGGGGGGCGGGATGCGCAAGCCGTGGATCGATCGGGTCCCCCTCTGCGTACTACCGATCCTACTGCCGTAACCCTCAGTCTGGTCTGATCTTAGACTGGGAATGAACTCCGTATGCCTAAGCCAATCGAAAAAACGAGCGGGCGGGCGGGCGGGCACTACGCCAGCTAGAGAGACGGGATGCGCAAGCCGTGGATCCATAGGGTCGTAGGTGGGTTTAGGCATATCTTAATATTTCTGCATGCCAATGCCATTTTAATGGAGTGAAAATTCATACAATGGTCCCTTAAGCCTTCACGTAAAGTTTCATGGCAAGACGACTCGTTTTTTATTTTTCATGATTTTCAAAACTTTTTGCGGTTCAGGATTTTTTTAAATTTTTTCGGAAGGAGTTTTGGCCCCAAACTTGGTAGACGTTATCCTTGTATTTTTGTTGGTATGCACAAAAAAATTCAGCTAAAAACTCGAAGTATACAAGATTTTGTGACCATTTGAACAAAGTGTCCCCATTTCAGACACTTTCTTGGCTACTGGCAGCAAACCTGTAAAATCTCAAAAGCTTTTTTAGGGGGTGTGAGTTCTCGAGGTTTGATGAGCGATAGGGGGCCAATATAAGGGCCAAGTACCAGCACCCATCGCACATCATGTGCACAGACCCCCCGGCCCCCCTGATCGCCGGAACCCTAATGCGGCCGGTCAGGATCTCCGACGATGGTGCCCCAGCGAAGAAAAATGTGGCACCAGCACATGCCTAAGCCCAGCATGTCCTGCCACAACCCTTGGTCTGGTCCGATCTTAGACTGGGAATGAACTCCATATGCGTAAGCCAATCGAAGAAACGAGCGGGCGGGCGGGCGGGCACTACGCCGGCCAGAGAGACGGGATGCACAAGCCGTGGATCGATAGGGTGGTAGGTGGGTTTAGGCAAATCTTAATATTTCTGCATGCCAATGCCATTTTAATGACTTGTAAATTCATACAATGGTCCCTTAAGCCTTCACGTAAAGTTTCATGGCAAGACGACTCGTTTTTTATATTTCATGATTTTTGAAACTTTTTGCGGTTCAGGATTTTTTAAAATTTTTTCGGAAGGAGTTTTGGCCCCAAACATGGTAGACGTGATCCTTGTATTTTTGTTGGCATGCAAAAAAAAATTCAGCTAAAAACTCGAAGTGTACATGATTTTGTGACCATTTGAACAAAGTGTCCCCATTTCAGACACTTTATTGGCTACTGGCAGCAAACCTGTAAAATCTCAAATGCTTTTTAAGGGGGTGTGAGTTCTCGAGGTTTGATGAGGGATAGGGGGCCAATATAAGGGCCAAGTACCAGCACCCATCACATATCATGTGCTCACACCCACCTCGGCCCCCCCGATCATCGGAACCCTAATGCTGCCAGTCATGTTCTCCGACGATGGTACCCCGGTGAAGAAAAATACGGCACCAGCACATGCCCGAGCTCAGCATGTGCTGCCGCAACTCTCAGTCCGGTCTGATCTTAGACTGTGAAAGAACTCCGTATGCCTAAGCCAACCGATGAAACGAGCGTACAGGCGGGCGGGCAGGCATTACGCTGGCCAGAGAGACGGGATTTGCAAACCGTGGATCGATAGGGTGGTAGGTGGGTTTAGGCACATCTTCATATTTCTGCATGACAATGCCATTTTTATGGCTTGTAAATTCATACAATGGTCCCTTAAACCTTCACGTGAAGTTTCATGGCAAGACGATTCGTTTTCTATTTTTCACGATTTTTGAAACTTTTTACGGTTCGAGATTTTTTTAAAATTCTTTCGGAAGGAGTTTTGGCCCCAAACTTGGTAGATGTGATCCTTGTATTTTTGTTGGCATGTACAAAACAATTAAGCTAAAAACTCGAAGTGTACAAGATTTTGTGACCATTTGAACAAAGTGTCCCCATTTCAGACACTTTAATGGCTACTGGCAGCAAAACTGTAAAATCTCAAATGCTTTTTAAGGGGGTGTGAGTTCTCGAGGTTTGATGAGGGATAGGGGGCCAATATAAGTGCCAAGTACCAGCACCCATCACATATGATGTGCGCACACCCCCCGGCCCCCCGATCACCGAAACCCCAATGCCGTCGGTCAGGTCCTTCGATGATGCTCCGGTGATGGTGGCCCGACAAAGAAAAATGCGGCACCAGCACATGCCCGAGCCTAGCATGTGCTGTCGCAACCTTTGGTCCGGTCCAATCTTACACTGGGAATGAACTCTGTACGCTTACGCTGGGAATGAACTCCGTATGCCTAAGTCAACCCATGGAATGAACGTGGGGGTGCACAGTCGAGCAAAGGGGCGAGATGCGCAAGCTGGGGATTGGTCGGGTCCCCCTCTATGTGTTGCCGAACCTGCTACCGTAACCCTCAACCTAATTCGATCTTAGACTGAGAATGAACTCCGTATGCCTAAGTCAAACGACGAAATGAGCGGACGGACGGGCACTACGCTGGCCAGAGGGATGGGATGCGCAAGCTGTGGAACGATAGGGTGGTAGGTGAGTTTAGGCACATCTTCATATTTCTGCATTCCAATGCCATTTTTATGGCTTGTAAATTCATACAATGGTCCCTTAAGCCTTCACGTGAAGTTTCATGGCAAGACGAATCGTTTTCTACTTTTCACGATTTTCAAAACTTTTTATGGTTTGGGATTTTTAAAAATTTTTTTGGAAGCAGTTTTAGCCCCAAACTTGGTAGACATGATCCTTCTATTTTTGTTGGCATGCACAAAAAAATTCAGCAAAAAACTCGAAGTGTACAAGATTTTGTGACCATTTGAAAAAAGTGTCCCCATTAAAGACACTTTAATGGCTACTGGCAGCAAACCTGTAAAATCTCAAATGCTCTTTAAGGAGGTGTGAGTTGTCAAGGTTTGATGAGGGATAGGGGGCCAATATAAGGGCCAAGTACCAGCACCCATCGCACATCATGTGCGCACACCCTCCTCGGCCCCCCCGATTGGCGAAACCCCATTACCGTCGGTCAGGTTCTCCGGTGATGGTGCCCCGACGAAGAAAAATACGGCACCAGCACATGGCCGAGCCCAGCATGTACTGCCACATCCCTCGATCCGGTCCGATCTTAGACTGCGAATGAACTTCGTATGCCAAAGTTAACCCACAAAACAAGCGTGCGGGCTCTCAGCCGTCTAGAGGGGCGGGATGCGTAAGCCGGGGAATGGTCGGGTCCCCTTCTACGTGCTGCCGATCTTGCTACCACAACCCTTGGTCTGGTCCAATCTTAGACTGGGATTGAACTCCGTATGCGTAAGCCAACCGATGAAATGAGCGGGCGGGCGGGCGGGCAGGCACTACGACAGCCAGAGAGACGGGATGCGCAAGCTGTGGATCGATAGGGTGGTAGGTGTGTTTAGGCACATCTTCATATTTCTGCATGCCAATGCCATTTTTATGGCTTGTAAATTCATACAATGGTCCCTTTAGCCTTCACGTGGAGTTTCATGGCAAGACGACTCGTTTTCTATTTTTCACGATTTTTGAAACTTTTTATGGGTTCAAGATTTTTTAAAATTTTTTCAGAAGGAGTTTTGGCCCCAAACTTGGTAGACGTGATCCTTGTACTTTTTTTTGGCATGCATAAAAAAATTCAGCTAAGAACTTGAAGTGTACAAGATTTTGTGACCATTTGAAAAAAATGTCCCCATTTCAGACACTTTAATGGCTACTGTCAGCAAACCTGTAAAATCTCAAATGCTCTTTAAGGGGTGTGAGTTCTCAAGGTTTGATGAGGGATAGGGGGCGAATATAAGGGCCAAGTACCAGCACCCATCACACATCATGTGCGCACACCCTCCCCGACCCCCCGATCGGTGAAACCCCAATGCTGTCGGTCAGGTTCTCCGATGATGCTCCAGTGATGGTGCCCCGGTGAAGAAAAATGCGGCACTGGCACGTGCCTGAGCCTAGCATGTGCTACTGCAACCCTCGATCCGGTCTGATCTTAGACTGGGAATGAACTCCATATGCTTAGACTGGGAATGAACTATGTATGCCTAAGTCAACCCACGAAACGAGCGTGCGGGTGCTCAGCCAGCCAGAGGGGCGGGATGCGCAAGCCAGGGATCGATCAGGTCCCTTTCTGTATGCTGTCGATCCTGCTACTGCAACCCCAAGTCTGATCCAATCTTAGACTTGTAATGAACTCTGTATGCCTAAGCCAACCGACGAAATGAGTGGGCGGGCGGGCGGACGGGCACTACGTCGACCAAAGAGATGGGATGTGCAAGCTGTAGGTGGGTTGAGGCACATCTTCATATTTCTGCATGCCAAAGCCATTTTTATGGCCTGTAAATTCCTATAATCTTCCTTTAAGCCTTCACGTGAAGTTTCATGGCAAGACGACTCGTTTTCTATTTTTCATGATTTCTGAAACTTTTTACGGTTCAAGATTTTTTAAAATTTTTTCAGAAGGAGTTTTGGCCCCAAACTTGGTAGACGTGATCCCTGTATTTTTGTTGGCATGCACAAAAACATTCAGCTAAAAACTCAAAGTGTACAAGATTTTGTGACCATTTGAAAAAAGTGTCTCCATTTCAGACACTTTAATGGCTACTGGCAGCAAACCTATAAAATCTCAAATGCTCTTTAAGGGGGTGTGAGTTCTCAAGGTTTGATGAGGGATAGGGGGCCAATATAAGGGCCAAGTACCAGCACCCATCACACATCATGTGCGCACACCCCCCGGCCACCCCGACCACTGGAACCCCAATGCCGTCGGTCAGGTTCTACGACGATGCTCCGATGATGGTGCCCCGACGAAGAAAAATGCAGCACCAGCACATGCCCGAGCCCAATATGTGCTACCGTAACCCTCGGTCCGGTCCGATCATAGAATGGAAATGAACTTCGTATGCTTAGACTGGGAATGAACCCCGTATGCCTAAGTTAACCCACGAAACGAGCGTGCGAGCGCTCAGCTTGCCAGAGGGGCGGGATGCCCAAGCCGGGGATCGACAGGGTCTGACTCTCCATGCTGGCGATCCTGCTGCCACAACCCTCGGTCCGATCCTATGTTAGACTGTGAATGAACTCCGTATGCCTAAGCCAACCGACGAAACGAGCGGTCGGGCGGGCGGGCCGTCACTACGTCGGCCAGAGAGACGGGGATGCGCAAGCCGTGTATCGATAGGGTGGTAGGTGGGTTTAGGCACATCTTCATATTTCTACGTGCCAATGCCATTTTTATGGCTTGTAAATTCATACAATGGTCCCTTAAGCCTTCATGTGAAGTTTCATGGCAAGACGACTTGTTTTATATTTTTCATGATTTTCAAAACTTTTTACGGTTCAGGATTTTTTAAAATTTTTTCAGAAGGAGTTTTGGCATCAAACGTGGTAGACATGATCCTTGTATTTTTGTTGGCATGCACAAAACAATTCAGCTAAAAACTCGAAGTGTACAACATTTTGTGACCATTTGACAAAAGTGTCCCCATTTCAGATACTTTAATGGCTACTGGCAGCAAACCTGGAAAATCTCAAATGCTCTTTAAGGGAGTGTGAGTTCTCAAGGTTTGATGAGGGATAGGGGCCCAATATAAGGGCCAAGTACCAGCACCCATCGCACATCATGTGGGCACACCCCCCCCGACCCCCCCGATCGTCGGAACCCCAATGCCGCCGGTTAGGTTCTTCGGCGATGCTCCGACGATGGTGCCCCGATGAAGAAAAATGTGGTACCAGCACTTGCCAGAGCCCAGCATGTGCTGCCGTAACCCTCGGTCCGATCCGATCTTAGACTGGGAATGAACTCCATGTGCTTAGACTGGGAATGAACTCCGTATGCCTAAGTCAACCCACGAAACAAGCGTGCGGGCGCTCGGTCACCCAGAGGGGCGGGATGCGCAAGTCGGGGATCGATCGGGTCCCCCTCTGTGTGCTGGAGATCCTGCTGCTGCAACCCTTGGTCCGGTTTGATCTTAGGTTTGGAATGAGCTCCATATGGCTACGCCAACCGACGAAACGAGCGGGCGGGCGTGCACTACCTCGGCCAGAGAGATGGGATGCGCAAGCCGTGGATCGATAGGGCAGTAGGTGGGTTTAGGCACATCTTCATATTTCTGCTTGCCAATGCCATTTTTATGGCTTTTAAATTCATACAATGGTCCCTTAAGTCTTCACGTGAAGTTTCATGGCAGGATGACTCATTTTCTATTTTTCATGATTTTTGAAACCTTTTACGGTTCCTGATTTTTTAAAATTTTTTTGAAAGAAGTTTTGGCCCCAAACTTGACAGACGTGAACCTTGTATTTTTTTTGGCATGGACAAAAAAATTCAGCTAAAAACTCGAAGTGTACAAGATTTTGTGACCATTCGAAAAAATTGTCCCCATTTCAGACATTTTAATGGCTACTGACAGCAACCCTGTAAAATCTCAAATGCTCTTTAAGGGGGTGTGAGTTCTCGAGGTTTGATGAGGGATAGGGGGCCAATATAAGGGCCAAGTACCAGCACCCATCGCACATCATGTGCGCACACCCCCGGCCCCCCCAATCGTCGGAACCTGAATGTCACTGGTCAGGTTCTCCGGCGATGCTCCGACGATGGTGCCCCGACGAGGAAAAATGTGACACCAACACATGCCCGAGCCAAGCAAGTGCTGTCGTAACCCTCGGTCTGGTCCGATCTTAGACTGGGAATGAACTCCGTATGCTAAGACTGGGAATCAACTTCGTATGCCTAAGTCAACCCACGAAAAGAGCGTGCGGGCGCTCAGCCGACCAGAGGGGGGGATGCGCAAGCCAGGGATCGGCCGGGTCCCCCTCTGCGTGCTACCGATCTTGCTGCTGCAACCCTCGGTCCGGTCAAATCTTAGACTGGGAATGAACTCCGTATGCCTAAGCCAACTGATGAAACGAACGGGCGGGCAGGCCGACGGGCATTACGCCGGCCAGAGAGACGGGATGCGCAAGTCGTGGATCGATAGGGTGGTAGGTGGGTTTAGGTACATCTTCATATTTCTACGTGCCAATGCCATTTTTATGGCTTGTAAATTCATACAATGGTGCCTTAAGCCTTCACGTGAAGTTTCATGGCAAGACGACTCCTTTTCTATTTTTCACGATTTTCAAAACTTTTTACGGTTCAGGATTTTTTAAAATTTTTTTGAAAGGATTTTTGGCCCCAAACTTGGTAAACGTGATCCTCATATTTTTGTTGGCTTGCATAAAAACATTCAGCTAAAAACTCGAAGTGTACAAGATTTTGTGACTATTTGAAAAAAGTGTCCCCATTTCAAACACTTTAATGGCTACTGGCAGCAAACCTGTAAAATCTCAAATGCTCTTTAAGGGGAGTGAGTCCTCGAGGTTTGATGAGTGATAGGGGGCCAATATAAGGGCCAAGTACCAGCACCCATCGCACATCATATGCGCACACCCCCCTTGGCCCCCTGATCGGAAGAACCCCAATGTCGTCAGTTAGGTTCTCCGATGATGCTCCGACGATAGTGCCCCGACGAAGAAAAATGTGGCACCAGCACATGCCCAAGCCCAGCATGTGCTGCCGCAACCCTCGGTCCAGTCCGATCTTAGACTGGGAATGAACTTCGTATGCTTAGACTGGGAATGAACTCCGTATGCCTAAGTCAACCCACGAAACGAGCGTGCGGGCGCTCAGCCGGCTAGAGGGGCGAGATGGGCAAGCCGTGGATCGGATGGTCCCCCTCTGCATGCTGCCAATCTTGCTACTACAACCCTCGGTCCGATCCGATCTTAGACTTGGAATGAACTCCGTATGCCTAAGCCAACCGACGAAACGAGCGGGCGGGCACTACGTCGGCCAGAGAGACGGGATGCGCAAGTCGTGGATCGATAGGGTGTTGGGTGGGTTTAGGCACCTCTTCATATTTTTGTGTGCCAATGCCTTTTTTATGGCTTGTAAATTCAAACAATGGTCCCTTAAGCCTTCACGTGAAGTTTCATGGCTAGATGACTCGTTTTCTATTTTTCATGATTTTTGAAAACTTTTTACGGATCGGGATTTTGAAAAATTTTTTTGGAAGGAGTTTTTCCCCCAAACTTGGTAGACGTGATCATTGTATTTTTGTTGGCATGCATAAAAAAATTCAGCTAAAAACCCAAAGTGTACAATATTTTTTGACCATTTGAAAAAAGTGTCCCCATTTTAGACACTTTAATGGCTACTGGCAGCAAACCTGTAAAATCTCAAATGCTCTTTAAGGGGGTGTGAGTTCTCAAGGTTTAATGAGTGATAGGGGGATAATATAAGGGCCAAGTCCCAGCACCCATTGCACATCATGTGCGTACACCCCCCGGCCCCCCCGATCGTCGGAACCCCAATGTCGCTGGTTAGGTTCTCCGGTGATGCTCCGGCGATGGTGCCCCGACGAAGAAAAATATGGCACCAGCACATGCTCGAGCCCAGCTTGTGCTTCCGCAACCCTCAGTCTGGTACGATCCTAGACTGGGAATGAACTCCGTATGGCTAAGTCAACCCATGAAATGAGCGTGCGGGCGCTCAGCCGACAAGAGGGGCAGGATGCACAAGCCGGGGATCGACTGGGTCCCCCTCTACATGCTGCCGATCCTGCTACTGCAACCCTCGGTTTGATCTGATCTTAGAATGGGAATGAACTCCGTATGCCTAAGCCAACCGATGAAATAAGCAGGCGGGCGGGCACTACACCGGCCAGAGAGACGGGATGCGTAAGCGGTGTATCGATGGGGTGGTAGGTGGGTTTAGGCACATCTTCATATTTCTATGTGCCAATGCCATTTTTATGGCTTGTAAATTCATACAATGGTCCCTTAAGCCTTCACTTGAAGTTTCATGGCAAGACGACTCGTTTTCTATTTGTCACGATTTTTGAAACATTTTACGGTTCGGGATTTTTTAAAATTTTTTCGGAAGGGGTTTCAGCCCCAAACTTGGTAGACGTGATCCTTGTATTTTTTTTGGAATGCACAAAAATATTCAGCTAAAAACTCAAAGTGTACAAGATTTTGTGACCTTTTGAAAAAAGTGTCCCCATTTCAAACACTTTAGTGGCTACTGGTAGCGAACCTGTAAAATCTCAAATGCTCTTTAAGGGGTGTGAGTTCTTGAGGTTTGATGAGGGATAGGGGCCAAAATGAGGGCCAAGTACCAGCACCCATCGCACATCATGTGCGCACACCCCCCCAGCCCCCTACCGTCAGAACCCAAATGCCGCCGGTTAGGTTCTCTGGCGATGCTCCGACAATGGTGCCCTGGAGAAGAAAATTGGGGCACCAGCAGATGCTCGAGCCCTGCATGTGCTGCCGCAACCCTCGGTCCAGTCCAATCTTAGACTGGGACTGAACTCCGTATGCCTAAGCCAACAGACTAAACGAGCGGGCGGGGGGACGGGCGGGCACTACGTCGGCCAGATAGATGGGATGCGCAAGCCGTGGATCGATAGGGTGGTAGGTGGGTTTAGGCACATCTTCGTATTTCTACGTGCCAATTTCATTTTTATGGCTTGTAAATTCATATAATGGTCCCTTAAGCCTTCACGTGAAGTTTCATGGCAAGACGACTCGTTTTCTATTTTTCACGATTTTCAAAACTTTTTGCTGTTCGAGATTTTTTAAAATTTTTTCGAAAGGGGTTTTTGCCCCAAACATGGTAGACATCATCCTTGTATTTTTGTTGGCATGCACAAAAAAATCAGCTAGAAACTCGAAGTGTACAAGATTTTGTGACCATTTGAAAAAAGTGTCCCCATTTCAGACACTTTAATGGCTACTGGCAGCAAACCTATAAAATCTCAAATGCTCTTTAAGGGGGTGTGAGTTCTCAAGGTCTGAAGAGGGATAGGGGGCCAATATACAGGCCAAGTACCAGCACCCATCGCACATCATGTGCGCACACCCCCCCGACCGCCTCGATCGCCGGAACCTCAATGCCACCGATCAAGTTCTCCGACGATGCTCCGGTGATCATGCCCCGGTGAAGAAAAATGTGGCACCAACACATGCCTGAGCCCAGCATGTGTTGCCGCAACCCTTGGTCTGGTCTGATCTTAGACTGGGAATGAACTCCGTATGCTTAGACTGGGAATGAACTCCATATGCCTAAGTCAACCCACGAAACGAGTGTGCGGGCGCTCAGCCGGCCAGAGGGGCGGGATTTTTTAAAATTTTTTCGGAAGGAGTTTTGGCTGTAAACTTGGTAGATGTGATCCTTGTATTTTTTTGGCATGCATAAAAAAATTCAGCTAAAAACTCGAAGTGTACAAGATTTTGTGACCATTTGAAAAAAGTGTTCCCATTTCAGACACTTTAATGGCTACTGGCAGCAAACCTGTAAAATCTCAAATGCTCTTTAAGGGGGTGTGAGTTCTCAAGGTTTGATGTGGGATAGGTGGCCAATATAAGGGCCAAGTACCAGCACCCATCGAACATGATGTGCGCGCACCCCTCCGGCCCCCCTGATTGCCGGAACCCCAATGCCACCGGTCAGGTTCTCCGATGATACTTCGACAATGGTGCCCCGACGAAGAAAAATACGGCACCAGCACATGCTCGAGCCCAGCATGTGCTGCCTCAACCCTCGGTGCGGTCCGATCTTAGGCTGGGAATGAACTCCGTATGCTTAGACTGGGAATGAACTCCGTATGCCTAAGTTAACCCATGAAACAAGCGTGCGGGCACTCAGCCGACCAGAGGGGCGGGATGCGTAAGCCGGGGATCGGTCGGGTCCCACTCTGCGTGTGGTCGATCTTGCTGCCGTAACCCTCGATCCGGTCCGATCTTAGACTGGGAATGAACTCCATATGCCTAAGGCAATTGACGAAACGAGCGTGCGGACGCACAGCTGGCTAGAGGGGTGGGATACACAAGTCGGGGATCGATCGGGTCCCCCTCTGCGTGTTGCCCGTCTTGCTACCGCAACCCTCGGTCTGGGCCAATCTTAGACTGGGAATGAACTCCGTATGCCTAAGCCAAATGACGAAACGAGCAAGCGGGCGGGCGGGCGGGCACTACGTCGGCCAGAGAGACGGGATGCGGAAGTCATGGATCGATAGGGTTGTAGGTGGGTTTAGGCACATCTTCAAATTTCTACGTGCCAATGCCATTTCTATGGCTTGTAAATTCGTACAATGGTCCCTTAAGCCTTCACGTCCTGGCAAGTCGGCTCGTTTTCTATTTTTCACAATTTTTGAAACTTTTTAAAGTTCAGGATTTTTTACAATTTTTTTGGAAGGAGTTTTGCCCCCAAACTTGGTAGACGTGATCCTTGCATTTTTTTTGGCATGCACAAAAAAATTCAGCTAAAAACGCAAAGTGTACAAGATTTTGTGACCATTTCAAAAAAAGTGTCCGCATTCCAGACACTTTAATGGCTACTGGTAGCAAACTTGTAAAATCTCAAATGCTCTTTAAGGGGGTGTGAGTTCTCGAGGTTTGATGTGGGATAGGGTGCCAATATAAGGGCCAAGTACCAGCACCCATTGCACATCACGTGCGCGCACCCCCCCTGGCCCCCCCGATCACCGGAACACAAATACCGCCGGTCAGGTTCCCCTACGATGCTTCAACGATGGTGCCCCAACGAAGAAAAATACGACATCAGCACATGCTCGAGCCCAGCAGGTGCTGCCGCAACCCTCGGTCTGGTCAGATCTTAGACTGGGAATGAACTCCGTATAATTAGACTGGGAATGAACTCCGTATGCCTAAGTTAACCCACGAAACAAGTGTACGGGCACTCAGCCGGCCAGAGGGGCAGGATGCGTAAGCCGGGGATCGGTCGGGTCACCCTATACGTCTGAACGATCTTGCTGCTGCAACCTTCAGTCCGGTCTGATCTTAGACTGGGAATGAACTCTATATGCCTAAGCCAACCGACAAAACGAGCGGGCGGGTGTGCAAGCAGGCACTACGCCTGCCAGAGAGACGGGATGCGCAAGCTGTGGATCGGTAGGGTGGTTGGTGGGTTTAGGCACATCATCATATTTCTACGTGCCAATTACATTTTTATGGCTTGTAAATTCATACAATGGTCCCTTAAGCCTTCGCGTGAAGTTTCATGCCAAGACGACTCATTTTCTATTTTTCATGATTTTTGAAACTTTTTACGGTTCGGGATTTTTTAAAATTTTTTTGGAAGGAGTTTTGGCCCGAAACTTGGTAGACATGATCCTTGTACTTTTGTTGGCATGCACAAAAAAATTCAGCTAAGAACTCGAAGTGTACAAGATTTTGGGACCATTTGAAAAAGGTGTCCCCATTTTAGACACTTTAATGGCTGCTAGCAGCAAACCTGTAAAATCTCAAATGCTTTTTAAGGGGGTGTGAGTTCTAAAGGTTTGATGAGGGATAGGGGGCCAATATAAGGGCCAAGTACCAGCACCCATTGCACATCATGTGTGCACACCCCCTCGGCCCCCCCGATCGTCAGAACCCCAATGCCGCCGGTCAGGTTCTCCGACGATGCTCCGGTGATGGTGTCCCGGTGAAGAAAAATGCGGCACCAGCACATGCCGGAGCCCAGCATGTGCTACCGTAACCCTTGGTTCGATCTGATCTTAGACTGAGAATGAACTTCGTATGCATATGTCAACCCACGAAATGAGCGTGAAGGCGCTCAGCCGACGAGAGGGGCTAGATGCGCAAGCCCGGGATCAATCGAGTCCCCCTCTGTGTGCTGGCAATCTTGCTGTCGCAACCCTCGATCCAGTCCAATCTTAGACTGGGAATGAACTCCGTATGCCTACGCCAACCGATGAAACAAGCGGGCGGGCGGGTGGGCACTATACCGGCCAGAGAGACGGGATGCGCATGCCGTGAATCGATAGGGTGATAGGTGGGTTTAGGCACATCTTTATATTTCTACATGCCAATGCCATTTTTATGGCTTGTAAATTCATACAATGGTCCCTTAAGCCTTCACATGAAGTTTCATGGCAAGACGACTCGTTTTCTATTTTTCATGATTTTTTAAACTTTTTACGGTTCGGGATTTTTTAAAAGTTTTTCAAAAGGATTTTTGGCCCCAAACTTGGTAGACATGATCCTTTTATTTTTCTTGGCATGCACAAAAAAATTCAGCTAAAAACTCGAAGTGTATAGGATTTTGTGACCATTTGAAAAAAGTGTCCCCATTTCAGACACTTTAATGGCTACTAGAAGTAAACCTGTAAAATCTCAAATACTCTTTAAGGGGGTGTGAGTTCTCGAGGTTTGATGAGGGATAGGGGGCCAATATAAGGGCCAAGTACTAGCACCCATCGCAAATCATGTGCGCTCACCCCCCGGCCCCTCCGATCATCGGAACCCCAATTCTGCCGGTCAAGTTCTCTGGTGATGCTCTGGCAATGGTGCCCTGACAAAGAAAAATGCGGCACCAGCACATACCCAAGCCCAGCATGTGCTGTCGTAACCCTCGGTTTGGTCTGATCTTAGATTGGGAACGATCTCCATATGCTTAGACTGGGAATGAACTCCGTATGCGGGCTAAGTACCAGCACCCATCGCACATCATGTGTGCACACCCGCCCCGACCCCCCAATCGTTGGAACCCTAATGGCGCCGGTCCAGTTCTCCTGTGATGCTCCGATGATGGTGGCCCGATGAAGAAAAATGCAGCACCAGCACATGCGTAAGCCTAGCATGTGCTGCTGTAACCCTCGGTCTGATCCGATCTTAGACTGGGAATGAACTCCGTATGCTTAGACTGGCAATTAACACCGTATGCCTGAGTCAACCCACGAAACAAGCATGCAGGCGCTTAGTCGGCCAGAGGGGTAGGATGCACAAGTAGGGGATCGATCGGGTTTCCCTCTGCGTGCTGTCGATCCTGCTGGCGCAACCTTCAGTCCGATCTGATCTTAGACTGGGAATGAACTCCGTATGCCTAAGCCAACCGATGAAACGAGCGGGCGGGCGGGCGGGCACTACGCCGGCCAGAGAGACGGGATACGCAAGCCGTGGATCGATATGGTGGAAGGTGGGTTTAGGCACATCTTCATATTTCTGCATGCCAATGCCATTTTTATGGCTTGTAAATTCATACAATGGACCCTTAAGCCTTTACGTGAAGTTTCATGGCAAGACGACTCGTTTTCTATTTTTTCATGATTTTTGAAACGTTTTACGATTCGGGATTTTTTATAATTTTTTTGGAAAGAGTTTTGTCCCCAAACTTGGTAGACGTGATCCTTGTATTTTTGTTGGCATGCACAAAAACAATCAGCTAAAAACTCGAAGTGTACAAGATTTTGTGGCCATTTGAAAAAAGTGTCCCCATTTCAGACACTTTAATGGCTACTGGCAGCATGTGCTATCATAACCCTCGGTCCGGTTCGATCTTAGACTGGGAATGAACTCCTTATGCTTAGACTGGGAATGAACTCCGTATGCCTAAGTCAACCCACGAAACGAGGGTGTGGGCACTCAACCGGCCAGAGGGACGGGATGCGTAAGCCAAGGATCGGTCGAGTCCCCCTCTGTGTGCTACCGATCCTGCTGCCGCAACCCTCGGTCCGATCCGATCTTAGACTGGGAATGAACTCCATATGCCTAAGCCAACGGACGAAACGATCGGACGGACGGGCGGGCGGGCACTACGCCGTCCAGAGAGACGGGATGCGTAAGCCGTGGATCAATAGGATAGTAGGTGGGTTTAGGCACATCTTCATATTTCTACACGCCAATGCCACTTTTATGGCTTGTAAATTCATACAATGGTCCCTTAAGCCTTCACGTGAAGTTGCATAGCAAGACGACTCGTTTTCTATTTTTCACGATTTTTGAAACTTTTTACTGTTTGGGGCTTTTTAAAATTTTTTCGGAAGGCGTTTCGGCCCCAAACTTGGTAGACGTGATCCTTGTATTTTTGTTCGCATGCACAAAAAAGATCAGCTAAAAACTCGAAGTGTACAAGATTTTGTGGCCATTTGAAAAAATTGTCCCAATTTTAGACACTTTAATGGCTATTGGTAGCAAACCTGTAAAATCTCAAATGCTCTTTAAGGGGTGTCAGTTCTCGAGGTTTGATGAGGGATAGGAGGCCAATATAAGGGCCAAGTACTAGCACCCATCGCACATCATGTGTGCATACCCCCCCGGCCCCCCGATCATCAGAACCCTAATGCCGTTGGTCAGGTTCTCCGGCAATGGTACCCCGACGAAGAAAAATACGACACCAACACATGCTCGAGCCCAGCATGTGCTGTAGCAACCCTTGGTCTGGTCCGATCTTAGACTGGGAATGAACTTAGTATGCCTAAGCCAACCCACAAAACGAACGGGCGGGCGAGCAGGTGAGCGGGCGGGCACTACGTCGGCCAGAGAGACGGGTTGCGCAATCTGTGGATCGATAGGGTGGTAGGTGGGTTTAGGTACATCTCCATATTTCCGCATGCCAATGCCATTTTTATGGCTTGTAAATTCATACAATGGTCCCTTAAGCCTTCACGTGAAGTTTCATGGCAAGATGACTCGTTTTCTATTTTTCACATTTTTTGAAACTTTTTGCGGTTCGGGATTTTTAAAATTTTTTTGGAAGGAGTTTTGGCCCCAAACCCGGTAGACATGATCCTTACATTTTTTTTGGCATGCATAAAAAAATTCAGCTAAAAACTCGAAGTGTATAAGATTTTCTGACCATTTGAAAAAAGTGTCCCCATTTCAGACACTTTAATGGCTACTGGCAGCACACCTGTAAAAGCTCAAATGCTCTTTAAGGGGGTGTGAGTTCTCGAGGTTTGATGAGGGATAGGGGGCCAATATAAGGGCCAAGTACCAACACCCATCGCACATGTGCGCACACCCCCCGGCCCCCCTGATCGTCGGAACCCTAATGCTGCTGGTCAGGTTCTTGGGCGATGGAGCCCCGGTGAAGAAAAATACGGACCAGCACATGCCCGAGCCCAGCATGTGCTGCCATAACCCTCAGTCCAGTCTAATCTTAGACTGGAAATGAACTCCGTATGCCTAAGCCAACTGACGAAACGAGCGGGTAAGCGGGCGGGCGGCCGCTACGCCGACCAGAGAGACGGGATGCGCAAGCCGTGGATCGATAGGGTGGTAGGTGGGTTTAGGCACATCTTGATATTTCTGCATGCCAGAGCCATTTTTATGGCTTCTAAATTCCTACAATGGTCCCTTAAGCCTTCACGTGAAGTTTCATGGCAAGACGACTCGTTTTCTAATTTTTCACGATTTTTGAAACTTTATACAGTTCAAGATTTTTTAAAATTTTTTCAAAAAGATTTTTGGCCCCAAACTTGGTAGACATGATCCTTGTATTTTTCTTGGCATGCACAAAACAATTTAGCTAAAAACTTGAAGTGTACAAGATTTTGTGAATATTTGAAAAAAGTGTTCCCATTTCGGACACTTTAATGGCTATTGGCAGCAAACCTGTAAAATCTCAAATGCTTCTTAAGGGGGTCTGAGTTCTCAAGGTTTGATGAGGGATAGGGGGCCAATATAAGGGCCAAGTATCAGCGCCCATCGCACATCATGTGCGCACACCCCCTCCATTCCCCCCGATCGTTGGAACCCCAATGCCGCCGTTTAGGTTCTCCGACGATGCTCCGACGATGGTGCCCTAGCGAAGAAAAATATGACATCAGCAAATGCCCGAGCCCAGCATGTGCTGTCGTAACCCTCGATCCGGTCCGATCGTAGACTGGGAATGAACTAAGTATGCTTAGGCTAGGAATGAACTCCGTATGCCTAAGTCAACCCACGGAACAAGCGTGCGAGCGCCCAGTCGGCCGGAAGGGTGGGATGCGCAAGTCAGGGATCGGTCGGGTCCCCCTCTGCACGCTACCGATCTTCCTGTCGCAACCCTCGGTCTGGTCCGATCTTAGACTGGGAATGAACTCCGTATGCCTAAGCCAACCGACGAAACGAGCAGGCTGGCGGTCGGGCGGGCACTACATCGGCCAGAGAGACGGGATGCGCAAGCCGTGGATCGATAGGGTGGTAGGTTGGTTTAGGCACATCTTCATATTTCTGTATGCCAGTGCCATTTTTATGGCTTGTAAATTCCTACAATGGTCCCTTAAGCCTTCATGTGAAGTTTCATGGTAAGATGACTCGTTTTCTAATTTTCACAATTTTTGAAACTTTTTATAGTTTGGGATTTTTTAAAATTTTCTCGGAAAGATTTTTGGCCCCAAACTTGGTAGATGTGATCCTTGTATTTTTGTTGGCATGCTTAAAAAAAATCAGCTAAAGACTCGAAGTGTACAAGATTTTGTGACCATTTGAAAAAAGTGTCCCCATTTTCAGACACTTTAATGGCTACTGGCAGTAAACCTATAAAATTTCAAATGCCCTTTAAGGGGGTGTGAGTTCTCGAGGTTTGATGAGGGATAGGGGGCCAATATAAGGGCCAAGTACCAGCACCCATCGCACATCATGTGCGCACACCCCCCGGGCGTTCCCCCCGATTGCTAGAACCCCAATGCCGCCGGTCAGCTTCTCCGGCGATGGTGCCCCAGCGAACAAAAATACGACACAGCACATGCCCGAGCCTAGGAACTACTGTCGTAATCCTCGGTCTGGTCCGATCATAGACTGGGAGTGAACTAAGTATGCTTAGACTGGGAATGAACTCCGTATGCCTAAGTCAACTCACGGAACGAGCGTGCGGGCGCCCAGTCGGTCGGAGGGGTGGGATGCGCAAATCGAGGATCGGTCGGGTCCCCCTCTGCATGCTGCCGATCCTACTATCGCAACCCTCAGTCTGATCTGATCTTAGACTGGAATGAACTCCGTATGCCAAAGCCAACTGACGAAACGAGCGGACGGGCGATCGGGTAGGCACTACGCCGGCAAGAGAGACGGGATACACAAGCCGTGGATCGATAGGGTGGTAGGTGGGTTTAGGCACATTTTCATATTTTTTTGTGCCAGTGCCATTTTTATGGCTTGTAAATTCCTACAATGGTCCCTTAAGCCTTCACGTGAAGTTTCATGGCAAGACGACTCGTTTTCTAATTTTCATGATTTTTTAAACTTTTTGTAGTTTGAGATTTTTTAAAATTTTTTCGAAAAGATTTTTAGCCCCAAACTTGGTAGACATGATCCTTGTATTTTTCTTGGCATGCATAAAAAAAATCAGATAAAAACTCGAAGTGTACAAGATTTTGTGACCATTTGAAAAAAGTGTCCCCATTTCAGATACTTTAATGGCTACTAGCAGCAAACCTGTAAAATCTCAAATGCTCTTTAAGGGGGCATGAGTTCTCGAGGTTTGATGAGGGATAGGGGGCCAATATAAGGGCCAAGTACCAGCACCCATCGCACATCATGTGCGCACACCCCCCCGGCCCCCCTATTATCGTCGGTCAGGTTCTCCGGCGATGGTGAAAAATACTACACCAGCACATGCTCGAGCCCAGCATGTGCTACCGCAACCCTCGATCCGGTCTGATCTTAGACTGGGAATGAACTCCGTATGCTTAAGCCAACCGACGAAACGAGCGGGCGAGCGGGCGGGCACTACACCGACCAGAGAGACGGGATGCGCAAGCCATGGATCGATAGGGTGGTAGGTGGGTTTAGGCACATCTTCATATTTCTGTGTGCCAATGCCATTTTTATGACTTGTAAATTCATACAATGGTCCCTTAAGCCTTCACGTGAAGTTTCATGGCAAGACGACTCGTTTTCTATTTTTCATGATTTTTGAAACTTTTTGCTGTTTGGGATTTTTTAAAATTCTTTCAGAAGGATTTTTTACCCCAAGCTTGGTAGACATGATCATTGTATTTATGTTGGCATGCAAAAAAAAAATCAGCTAAAAACTCGACGTGTACAAGATTTTGTGACCATTTGAAAAAAGTGTCCCCATTTCAAACACTTTAATTGCTACTGGCAGCAAACCTGTAAAATCTCAAATGCTCTTTAAGAGTGTGTGAGTTCTCGAGGTTTGATGAGGGATAGGGGGCCAATATAAGGGCCAAGTACCAACACCCATCGCACATCATGTGCGCACCCCCCAGGCCCCCCCGATCGTCGGAACCCTAATACCGTCGATCAGGTTCTCCGACGATGCTCGGGCGATGGTGCTCCGGTGAAGAAAAATGCGGCACCAGCACATGCTCGAGCCCAGCATGTGCTGCCACAACCCTCGGTCTGATCCAATTTTAGACTAGGAATGAAATCCGTATGCCTAAGTCAACCCACGAAATGAGCGTGCGGGTGGTCAGCCGGCCAGAGGGGCGGGATGCACAAGCCGGGGATCGGCCGGTTCCCCTTCTACGTGCTACAGATCTTACTGTCGCAACCCTCAGTCCGGTCTGATCTTAGATTGGGAATGAACTCCGTATCCCTAAGCGAACTGACGAAACTAGCGGGCTGACAGGCGGGCAGGTGCTACGCCGGCCAGAGAGACAGGATGCGCAAGCCGTGTATCGATAGGGTGGTAGGTGGGTTTAGGCACATCTTCATATTTTTGCACGACAATGCCATTTTTATGGCTTGTAAATTCATACAATGGCCCTTTAAACCTTCACGTGAAGTTTAATGGCAAGACGACTCGTTTTCTATTTTTCACGATTTTCAAAACTTTTTACGGTTCAAGATTTTTTAAACTTTTTTGGAAGGATTTTTGGCCCCACACTTGGTAGACGTGATTCTTGTATTTTTATTGGCATGCACAAAAAAATTTAGATAAAAACTCGAAGTGTACAAGATTTGGTGACCATTTGAAAAAAGTATCCCCATTTCAGACACATTAATGGCTACTGGCAGCAAACCTGTAAAATCTCAAATCCTCTTTATGGGGGTGTGAGTTCTCAAGGTTTGATGAGGGAAAAGGGGCCAATATAAAGGCCAAGTACAAGCACCCATCGCACATCATGTGTGTGCACCCCCCCGGCCCCCCGATCGTCGAAACCCCAATGCCGCCAGTCAGGTTCTCCGGTGATGCTCCAACGATGGTGCCCCGATGAAGAAAAATACGGCACCAGCACATGCTCGAGCCCAGCATGTGCTGCTGCAACCCTCGGTCCGATCCGATCTTAGACTAGGAATGAACTCCGTATGCTTAGCCTGGGAATGAACTCTGCATGCCTAAGTCAACACACGAAACGAGCGTGCAAGCGCTCAGCAGGCCAAAGGGGCGAGATGCGTAAGCCGTGCATCAATCGGGTCCCCCCTCAACGTGCTGCCGATCCTACTACTGATACCCTCATTCCGGTCTGATCTTAGACTGGGAATGAACTCCATATGCCTAAGCCAACCGATGAAACGAGCGGGCGAGCGGGCAGGCGGGCACTACATCGGCCAGAGAGACGGGATGTGCAAGCCGTGGATCGATAGGGTGGTAGGTGGGTTTAGGCACATCTTCATATTTCTACATTCCAATGCCATTTTTATGGCACGTAAATTCATACAATCGTCCCTTAAGCCTTCACGTGAGGTTTCATGGCAATATGGCTCGTTTTCTATTTTTCACGATTTTTGAAACTTTTTACGGTTTGGGATCTTTTAAACTTTTTGGGAAGGAGTTTTGGCCCCAAACTTGGTAGACGTGATCCTTGTATTTTTGTTGGCATGCACCAAAAAATTCAGATAAAAACTCGAAGTGTACAAGATTTTGTGACCATTTGAAAAAAGTGTCCCCATTTCAGACACTTTAATGGCTACTGGTAGCAAACCTGTAAAATCCCAAATGCTCTTTAAGGGGGTGTGAGTTCTCGAGGTTTGATGAGGGATAGGGGGCCAATATAAGGGCCAAGTACCACCACCCATCGCACATCATGTGCGTACACCCCCAGCCCCCCGATCATCGGAACCCCAATGCCTCTGGTCAGGTTCTCCGACGATGGTGCCCCGGCGTAGAAAAAAGCGGCACCGACACATGCCCGATTCCATGTGTTGTCGTAACCCTCGGTTCGGTCTGATCTTAGACTGGGAATGAACTCTGTATGCTTAGACTGGGAATGAACTTTGTATGCCTAAGTCAACCCATGAAACGAGCGTGCGGGCTCTCAACCGGCCAGAGAGGCGGGATGCGTAAGCTGGGGATCGGCTGGGTCCCCCTCTACGTGCTGTCGATCCTGCTACCGCAACCCTTGGTCTGATCCAATCTTAGACAGGGAACAAACTCTATATGCCTAAGCCAACTGACGAAACGAGCGGGTGGGCGGGCGGGCGAGCACTACGCCGGCCAGAGAGATGGGATGCGCAAGCCGTGGATCGATAGGGTGATAGGTGGGTTTACGTACATCTTCATATTTCTGCGTGCCAATGCCATTTTCATGACTTGTAAATTCATACAGTGGTCCCTTAAGCCTTCACGTGAAGTTTCATGGCAAGATGACTCGTTTTTTATTTTTCACGATTTTTGAAACTTTTTACGATTCAGGATCTTGTAAAATTTTTTCGGAAGGAGTTTTTGCTCCAAACTTGGTAGACATGATCCTTGTATTTTTGTTGGCATGCATAAAATAATTCAGCTAAAAACTTGAAGTGTACAAGATTTTGTGACCATTTGAAAAAAGTGTCCCCAGTTCAGACACTTTAATGGCTACTGGCAGCAAACCTGCAAAATATCAAATGCTCTTTAAGGGGGTGTGAGTTCTTGAGGTTTGATGAGGGATAGGGGGCCAATATAAAGGCCAAGTACCAGCACCCATCGCACATCATGTGCCCACGCCCCCCGGCCCCCCGATCGTTGGTTCCCCAATGCCGCCAGTCAGGTTCTCCGACGACGCTCTGACGATGGTGCCCCGGAGAAGAAAAATGTGGCACCAGCACATGCTCGAGCCCAGCATGTGATGCCCAACTCTCGGTCTGGTCCGATCTTAGAATGGGAATGAACTCCGTATGCTTAGACTGGGAATGAACTCTATATGCCTAAGTCAACCCACGAAATGAGCGTATGGGCGCTCAGCCGGCCAGAGGGGCGGGATGTGCAAGCCAGGGATCGGTCGGGTCCCTCTCTGCATGCTGTCGATCCTGCCGCCGCAACCCTTGGTTTGGACCAATTTTAGACTGGGAATGAACTCCGTATGCCTAAGCCAACCGACGAAATGAACGGGCAGGCGAGCGGGCACTACATCGACCAGAGAGACGGGATGCGCAAGCCGTGGATCGATAGGGTGGTAGGTGGGTTTAGGCACATCTTCATATTTCTGTGTGCCAATGCCATTTTTATGGCTTGTAAAATCATACAATGGTCCCTTAAGCCTTCACGTAAAGTTTCATGGCAAGACGACTCGTTTTTTATTTTTCATGATTTTCAAAACTTTTTACGGTTCGAGATTTTTTAAAATTTTTTCGAAAGGAGTTTTGGCCCCCAACTTGGATGACGTGATCCTTGTATTTTTCTGACCATTTGAAAAAAGTGTCCCCATTCCAGACACTTTAATGGCTACTGGCAGCAAATCTGTAAAATCTCAAATGCTCTTTAAGGGGGTGTAAGTTCTTGAGGTTTGATGAGGGATAAGGGGCCAATATAAGGGCCAAGTACCAGCACCCATTGCACATCATGTGCGCACACCCCCCGGCCCCCCCGATCGCCAGAACCTCAATGCTGCCGGTCAGGTTCTCCGACGATGGTGCCCCGACAAACAAAAATGCAGCAACAGCACATGCTCGACCCCAGTATGTGCTACCGTAACCCTCGGTCTGGTCCGATCTTAGACTAGGAATGAACTTTGTATGCTTAGACTGGGAATGAACTCCGTATGCCTAAGTCAACCCCTGAAACGGGCGTGCAGGCGCTCAGCTGGCCAGAGGGGTGGGAGGTGCAAGCCGGGGATCGGCCGGGTCCCCCTCTGCGTGCTGCCAATCCTGCCGCCGTAACCCTTGGTTCAGTCTGATCTTAGACTGGGAATGAACTCAGTATGCCTAAGCCAACAGACGAAACGAGCGGGCGGGCTTGCGGGCACTACGTCGGCCAGAGAGACGGGATGCGCAAGCCGTGGATCAATAGGGTGGTAGGTGGGTTTAGGTACATCTTCATATTTCTATGTTCCAATGCCATTTTTATGGCTTGTAAATTCATACAATGGTCCCTTAAGCCTTCATGTGAAGTTTCATAGCAAGACGACTCGTTTTCGATTTTTCATGATTTTTGAAAGTTTTTACGGATTGAGATTTTTTCAAATTTTTTCGGAAGCAGTTTTGGCCCCAAACTTGGTAGACGTGATCCTTGTATTTTTTTTGGGCATGCTAAAAAAATTCAGCTAAAAACTTGAAGTTTACAAGATTTTGTGACCATTTGAAAAAAGTGTCCCCATTTTAGACACTTTAATGGCTAGTGGCAGCAAACCTGTAAAATCTCAAATGCTTTTTAAGGGGGTGTGAGTTCTCGAGGTTTAATGAGGGATAGGGGGCCAACATAAGGGCCAAGTACCAGCACCAATCGTACATCATGTGCGCACACCCCCCCGGCCCCCCTGATCGTCGGAACCCAATGCTGCCGATCAGGTTCTCCAGTGATGCTTCGGCGATGGTGCCCCGGTGAAGAAAAATATGGCAGCAGCACATGCCCAAGCCCAACATGTGCTGCCACAACCCTCGGTCCAGTCCGATCTTAGATTAGGAATGAACTCCGTATGCTTAGACTGGGAATGAACTCCGTATGCCTAAGTCAACCCATGAAATGAGCGTGTGGGCGCTCAACCGGCCAGAGGGACGGGATGCGCAAATCGGGGATTGGTCGGGTCCCCTTTTGTGTGCTGTCGATCCTGCTATCGCAACCCTCAGTTTGGTCCGATCTTAGACTGGGAATGAACTTCGTGTGCCTAAGCCAACCGACGAAACGAGCGGACGAGCGGGCGGATGGGCACTACGTCGACCAGAGAGACGGGATGCACAAGCCGTGGATCGATAGGGTGGTAGGTGGGCTTAGGGACATCTTCGTATTTCCATGTGCCAATGCCATTTCTATGGCTTGTAAATTCATACAATGGTCCCTTAAGCCTTCACGTGAAGTTTCATGGCAAGACGACTCGTTTTCTATTTTTCAAGATTTTCAAAACTTTTTTGTTGTTCGGGATTTTTTAAAATTTTTTCAGAAGGATTTTTGGCCCCAAACATGGTAGACATGATCCTTGTATTTTTTTTTTGGCATGCACAAAAAAATTCAGCTAAAAACTCGAAGTGTACAAGATTTTGTGGCCATTTGAATAAAGTGTCCCCATTTCAGACACTTTCATGGCGACTGGCTGCAAACCTGTAAAATCTCAAATGATCTTTAAGGGGGTGTGAGTTCTCGAGGTTTGATGAGGGATAGGGGGCCAATATAAGGGCCAAGTACCGACACCCATCGCACATCATGTGCGCACACCCCCTGGCCTCCCCATCGTCGGAACCCTAATACCGCCGGTCAGGTTCTTTGATGATGGAGCCCCAGGGAAGAAAAATACGAAACCAGCACATGCCCGAGCCCAGCATGTGCTGCCGTAACCCTCGGTCCAGTCTGATCTTAGACTGGGAATGAACTCCGTATGCTTAGATTGGGAATGAACTCCGTATGCTTAGATTGGGAATGAACTCCGTATGACTAAGTCAACCCACAAAATGAGATTACGAGCGCTCAGTCGGCCAGAGGGGCGGGATGCACAAGCTGGGGATCGACCAGGTCCCCCTTTGCGTGCTGCCGATCCTGATACCGCAACCCTCTGCTGGTCGGATCTTAGACCAGGAATGAACTCCGTATGCCTAAGCCAACCGACGAAACGAGCGGGCGGGTGGGCGGGCACTACGTTGGCCAGAGAAATGGGATGCGCAAGCCGTGGATCGATAGCGTGGTAGGTGGGTTCAGGCACATCTTCAAGTTTTTGCGTGCCAATGCCATTTTTATATCTTGTAAATTCATACAATGGTCCCTTAAGCCTTCACGTGAAGTTTCATGGCAAGACGACTTGTTTTCTATTTTTCATGATTTTCAAAACTTTTTGCGGTTCGGGATTTTTTAAAATATTTTCGAAAGGAGTTTTGGCCCCAAACATGGTAGATGTGATCCTTGTATTTTTTTTTGCATGCACAAAAAAATTCAGCTAAAAACTCGAAGTGTACAAGATTTTGTGACCTTTTGAAGAAAGTGTCCCCATTTTAGACACTTTAATGGCTACTGGCAGCAAACCTGTAAAATCTCAAATGTTCTTTAAGGGGGTGTGAGTTCTCGAGGTTTGATGGGGGATAAGGGGCCAACATAAGGGCTAAGTATCAGCACGCATCGTACATCATGTGCGCACACCCCCTCGACCCCCCCTGATCGTCGGAACCCCAATGCCGCCGGTCAGGTTCTCCGGTGATGCTCCGACGATGGTGCCCCGACGAAGAGAAATGTAGCACCAGCACATGCCCGAGCCCAGCATGTGCTACCGTAACTCTCAATCCGGTCCGATCTTAGACTGGGAATGAACTCCGTATGCCTAAGTGAACCCACAAAATGAGCTTGCGGGCGCTCAGTCGGCCAGAGGGGCAGGATGCACAAGCCAGGGATCGACCGGGTCCCCCTCTACGTGCTGGCGATCCTGTTGCTGCAACCCTCAGTTCAGTCTGATCTGAGATTGGGAATGAACTCCTAAGCCTAAGCCAACTGACGAAACAAGCGGGCAGGCGGGCACTACGTCGGCCAGAGAGACGGGATGCGCAAGCCGTTGATCGATAGGGTGGTAGGTGGGTTTAGGTACATCTTCGTATTTCTGCATGCCAATGCCATTTTTATGGCTTGTAAATTCACACAATGGTCCCTTAAGCCTTCACCTGAAGTTTCATGGCAAGATGACTCGTTTTCTATTTTTCATGATTTTTAAAACTTTTTGCGGTTCGGGATTTTTTAAAATTTTTTCGAAAGGAGTTTTGGCCCCAAACTTGGTAGACGTGATCCTTGTATTTTTTTTTGGCATGCACAAAAAAATTCAGCTAAAAACTCGAAGTGTACAAGCTTTTGTGACCATTTGAAAAAAGTGTCCCCATTTTAGACACTTTAATGGCTACTGACAGCAAAACTGTAAAATCTCAAATGCTCTTTGAGGGGGTGTGAGTTCTCAAGGTTTGATGAGGGATAGGGGGCCAATATAAGGGCCAAGTACCAGCACCCATCACACATCATGTGCGCACACCCCCCGGCCCCCTTGATCACCGGAACCCCAATGCCGTCGGTCAGGTTCTCTAGTGATGCTCCGACGACGGTGCCCCGACGAAGGAAATTGGGGCACCAGCATATGCCCGAGCCTAGCATGTGCTGCCGCAACCCTCGATCGGGTCTGATCTTAGATTGGGAATGAACTCCATGTGCCTAAGCCAACCGACGAAACGAGCGGGTGGACGGGTGGGCGGGCACTACGACGGCCAGAGAGACGGGATGCGCAAGCCGTGGATCGATAGGGTGGTAGGTGGGTTTAGGCACTTCTTCATATTTCTACATGCCAATGTCATTTTTATGGCTTGTAAATTAATACAATGGTCCCTTAAGCCTTAACGTGAAGTTTCACGGCAAGACGACTCGTTTTCTATTTTTCATGATTTTCAAAACTTTTTACGGTTCAAGATTTTTTAAAATTTTTTCGGAAGGAGTTTTGGCCCCAAACTTGGTAGACGTGATCCTTGTATTTTTGTTGGCATGCACAAAAACAATCAGCTAAAAACTTGAAGTGTACAAGATTTTGTGACCATTTGAAAAAAGTGTCCCCATTTCAGACACCTTAATGGTTACTGGCAGAAAACCTGTAAAATCTCAAATGCTCTTTAAGGGGGTGTGAGTTCTCGAGGTTTGATGAGGGATAGGGGGCCAATATAAGGGCCAAGTACCAGCACCCATTGTACATCATGTGCGCACACCCCCCGGCCCCCCCATTGCCGGAACCCCAATGCTGTCGGTCAGGTTCTCCGACGATGCTCCGACGATGGTGCAACGACGAAGAAAAATGCAGTTCGAGCACATGCCCGAGCCCAGCATATGCTGCCGCAACCCTTGGCCCGGTCCGATCTTAGACTGGGAATGAACTCCGTATGCGTAAGTCAACCCACGAAACGAGCGTGCGGGTGCTCAGTCGGCCAGAGGGGCGGGATGCGTAAGCCGAGGATCGGTCGGGTCCCCCTCTGCGTGCTGGCAATCTTGCTGCCGCAACCCTCAGTCTGGTCTAATCTTAGACTGGGAATGAACTTCGTATGGCCACGCCAACCGACGAAACGAGCGTGAGGGCGGGAGGGCGGGCACTACGCCGGCCAGAGAGACAGGATGTGCGATCCGTGGATCGATAGGGTGGTAGGTGGGTTTAGGCTCATCTTCATATTTCTCTGTGCCAATGCCATTTTTATGGCTTGTAAATTCATACAATGTTCCCTCAAGCCTTCACGTGAAGTTTCATGGCAAGACGACTCGTTTTCTATTTTTCACGATTTTTGAAACTTTTTATGGTTTGGGATTTTTTAAAATTTTTCCAGAAGGAGTTTTGGCAACAAACTTGGTTGACGTGATCCTTGTATTTTTGTTGGCATGCACAAAAAATTTCAGCTAAAAACTCGAAGTGTACAAGATTTTGTGACCATTTGAAAAAAGTGTCCCAATTTCGAACACTTTAATGGCTACTGGCAGCAAACCTGTAAAATCTCAAATGCTCTTTGAGGGGGTGTGAGTTCTCAAGGTTTGATGAGAGATAGGGGGCCAATATAAGGGCCAAGTACCAGCACCCATCACACATCATGTGCGCACACCCCCTGGCCCACCGATCGCCGGAACCCCAATGCCGCCGGTCAGGTTCTCCGGCGATGGTGCCCCGACGAAGAGAAATGCGGCAGCAGCACATGGCCGAGCCCAGCATGTGCTGTCGCAACCCTCGATCCAACCTGATCTTAGACTGGGAATGAGCTCCGCATGCTTAGACTGGGAATGAACTCCGTATGCCTAAGTCAACCCACAAAACGAGCGTGTGGGCGCTCAGCCGGCCAGAAGGGCAGGATGCGTAAGCTGGGGATCGATCGGGCTCGCCTCTACGTGCTACCGATCTTGCTACCGTAACCTTTGGTCTGGTCTGATCTTAGACTGGGAATGAACTCCATATGCCTAAGCCAACTGATAAAATGAGCGGGCGGGCACTACGTCGACCAGAGAGACGAGATGCGCAAGCTGTGGATCGATAGGATGGTAGGTGGGTTTAGGCACATCTTCATATTTCTACGTGCCAAAGCCATTTTTATGGCTTGTAAATTCATACAATGGTCCCTTAAGCCTTCATGTGAAGTTTCATGGCAAGACGACTGGTTTTTTTATTTTTGACGATTTTTGAAACTTTTTATAGTTCGAGATTTTTTAAAATTTTTTCGGAAGGAGTTCTGGCCCCAAACTTGGCAGACGTGATCCTTGTATTTTTGTTGGCATGCATAAAACAATTCAGTTAAAAACTCAAAGTGTACAAGATTTTGTGACCATTTGAAAAAAGTGTCCCCATTTCAAACACTTTAATGGCTACTGGCAACAAACCTATAAAATCTCAAATGCTCTTTAAGGGTGTGTGAGTTCTTGAGGTTTGATGAGGGATACGGGGCCAATATAGGGGCCAAGCACCAGCACCCATCACACATCATGTGCGCACACCCTCCCCGGCCCCCCCGATCACCGGAACCCCAATGCCACCGGTTAGGTACTCCGACGTTGCTCCGGCGATGGTGCCCCGACGAAGAAAAATGTGGCACCAGCACATGCTCGAGCCCACCATGTGCTGTCGCAACCCTCGGCCTGGTCTTATCTTAGACTAGGAATGAACTCCGTATGCTTAGATCGGGAATGAACTCCGTATGCCTAACTCAATTCATGAAACGAGCGTGCCGACACTAAGCCAGCCAGAGGGGTGAGATGCACAAGTCGGGGATCATTCGGGTCCCCCTCTGTGTGCTGCCGATCCTACTACCGCAACCCTCGGTCCCGTCTGATGTTAGACTAGGAATGAACTCTATATGCCTAAGCCAACCGACGAAACGAGCAAGTGGGCGGGCGGGCGGGCACTACACCGGCCAGAGAGACGGGATGCGCAAGTAGTGGATCGATAGAGTGGTAGGTGGGTTTGGGCACATCTTCATATTTCTACGTGCCAATGCCATTTTTATGGCTTGTAAATTCATACAATCATCCCTTAAGCCTTCACGTGAAGTTTCCTAGCAAGACGACTCGTTTTCTATTTTTCACAATTTTTGAAACTTTTGGTGGTTTGGGATTTTTTAAAATTTTTTCGGAAGGAGTTTTGGCTGCAAACTTGGTAGATGTGATCCTTGTATTTTTGTTGGCATGCATAAAACAATTCAGCTAAAAACTTGAAGTGTGCAAGATTTTGTGACCATTGGAAAAAAGTGTCCCCATTTTAGACACTTTAATGGCTATTGGCAGCAAACCTATAAAATCTCAAATGCTCTTTAAGGGGGTGTGAGTTCTCGAGGTTTGATGAGGGATAGGGGGACAATATAAGGGCCAAGTACCAGCACCCATCGCAAATCATGTGCGCACACCCCCTCGGTCAAGTTCTCCGGTGATGCTCAGACGATGGTGCCCCGACGAAGAAAAATGCGGCACCAGCACATGCCCGAGCCCAGCATGTGCTGTCGCAACCCTCGATCTGGTACGATCTTAGATTGGGAATGAACTTCGTATGCTTAGACTAGGAATGAACTCCGTATGCCTAAGTCAACACAATAAACGAGCGTGCGGGTGCTCAACCAGCCAGAGGGGCGGGTTGCAGAAGCTTGGGATTGGTTGGGTCCCCCTCTACGTGCTGTCGCAACCCTCAGTCTGGTATGATCTTAGACTGGTAATGAACTTCGTATACCTAAGGCAACCGACGAAATAAGCAGGCGGGCGAGCACTACGTCGACCAGAGACACGGGATGCACATGTCGTGGATCGATAGGGTGGTAGGTGGGTTTAGGCACATCTTCATATTTCTGCGTGTCAATGCCATTTTTATGGCTTGTAAATTCATACAATGGTCCCTTAAGCCTTCACGTGAAGTTTCATGGCAAGACGACTCGTTTTCCATTTTTGACAATTTTCAAAACTTTTTACTGTTCGGGATTTTTTAAAATATTTTCGGATGGAGTTTTGGCCCCAAACTTGGTATACGTGATCCTTGTATTTTTTTTGGCATGCACAAAAAAATTCAGCTAAAAACTCGAAGTGTACAAGATTTTGTGACCATTTGAAAAAAAGTCCCAATTTCAGACACTTTAATGGCTACTGGCAGGAAACCTGTAAAATCTGAAATGCTCTTTAAGGGGGTGTTAGTTCTCGAGGTTTGATGAGGGATATGAGGCCAATATAAGGGCAAAGTACCACCACCCATCGCACATCATGTGCGCACACCCCCTACCCCCCCGATCGTCGGAACCCCAATGCCGCCGGTCAGGTTCTTCGGTGATGCCCTGACGATCGTGCCCCGACGAAGAAAAATGCGGCACCAGCACATGCCCGAGCCAAGCATGTGCTGCTGTAACCCTCGGTCCAGTTTGATCTTAGAGTGGGAATGAACTCGATATGCTTAGACTAGGAATGAACTCTGTATGCCTAAGTCAACCCATAAAACGAGCGTACGGGTGCTCAGCCGACCAAAGGGGTGGGATGCGCAAGCCGAGGATCGGTCGGGTCCCACTCCACATGCTGTCTATCCTGTTACGGCAACCCTCGGCCCGGTCTAATGTTAGACTGGGAATGAACTCCATATGCCTAAGTCAACCGACAAAACGAGCAGGCGGGCAGGCAGGCGGGCACTACGTCGGCCATAGAGACGGGATGTGCAAGCCGTGGATCGATAAGGTGGTAGGTGGGTTTAGGCACATCTTCATATTTTTGCATGCCAATGCCATTTTTATGGCTTGTAAATTCATACAATGGACCCTTAAGCCTTCACGTGAAGTTTCATGGCAAGATGACTCGTTTTCTATTTTTCATGAATTTTGAAACTTTTTACAGTTCAAGATTTTTTAAAATTTTTTCGAAAGGAGTTTTAGCCCCAAACTTGGTAGACGTGATCCTTGTTTTTTTGTTGGTATGCATAAAAAAATTCAGCTAAAAACTCAAAGTGTACAAGATTTTGTGACCATTTGAAAAAAGTGTCCCCATTTCAAACACTTTAATAGCTACTGGCAGCAAACCTGTAAAATGTAAAATGCTCTTTAAGGGGGTGTTAGTTTTCAAGGTTTGATGAGGGATAGGAGGCCAATATAAGGGCAAAGTACCAGCACCCATCGCACATCATGTGCGCACACCCCCCCGACCGCCCCAATCGCCGGAACCCCAATACTGCCGATCAGGTTCTCCGACGATGGTGCCGCGTCAAAGAAAAATGCGGCACCAGCACATGCCCGAGACCAGCATGTGCTGTCGTAACCCTCGGTCCGATCCGATCTTAGACTGGGAATGAACTCCGTATGCTTAGACTGGGAATGAACTCCGTATGCCTAAGTCAACCCACGAAACGAGCGTGCAGGAGCTCAGTCGGCCAGAGGGGTGGGATGCGCAAGCCGAGAGTCGGCCGAGTCCCCCTCTACATGCTGCCGATCCTACGGTCGCAACCCTCGGTCAGGTCTGATCTTAGACTGGTAGTGAGATCCGTATGCCTTAGCCAACCGACGAAACGAACGGGCGGATGGGCGGGCGGGCACTACGCCGGCCAGAAAGACGGGATGCGCAACCTGTGGATCGATAGGGTGGTACGTGGGTTTAGGCACATCTACATATTTCTGTATGCTAATGCATTTTTATGGCTTGTAAATTCATACAATGGTCCCTTAAGCCTGCACGTGAAGTTTCATGGCAACACGACTCGTTTTCTATTTTTCATGATTTTTGAAACTTTTTGCGGTTCAGGATTTTTTAAAATTTTTTCGGAAGGAGTTTTGGCCCCAAACTTGGTAGACGTGATCCTTGTATTTTTGTTGGCATGCAGAAAAATATTCAGCTAAAAACTCGAAGTGTACAAGATTTTCTGACCATTTAAAAAAAGTGTCCCTATTTCAGAGACTTTAATGGCTACTGACAGCAAACCTGTAAAATCTCAAATGCTCTTTAAAGGGGTGTAAGTTCTCAAGGTTTGATGAGGGATAGGGGGCCAATATAATGGCCAAGTACCAGCACCCATCGCACATCATGTGCACACACCCCCCAGCCCCTCTGATCGCCGGAACCCCAATGCCGCCGGTCAGGTTGTCTGACGATGCCCTAGCGATGGTGCCCCGACGAAGAAAAATGCGGCACCAGCACATGCTCGAGCCTGGCATATGCTGTCACAACCCTCGGTCTAGTCTGATCTTAGACTGGGAATGAACTCCGTATGCTTAGACTTGGAATGAACTCTGTATGCCTAAGTCAACCCACGAAACGAGCGTGCGGGCGCTCAGCCGGCTAGAGGGGTGGGATGCGCAAGCCGGGGATCGACCGGGTCCCCCTCTACGTGCTGCCGATCTTGCTACCACAACTCTCGATCCAGTCCAATCTTAGACTGGGAATGAACTCTGTATGCCTAAGCCGACCGACGAAACGAACGGGCGGGCGGGGGGGCCGGCACTACGCCGGCCAAAGAGACGGGATGCGCAAGCCGTGGATCGATAGGGTGGTAGGTGGGTTTACGTACATCTTCATATTTCTGCATTCCAATGCCATTTTTATGGCTTGTAAATTCATACAATCGTCCCTTAAGCCTTCACGTGAAGTTTCATGGCAAGACGACTCGTTTTCTATTTTTCATGATTTTCAAAACTTTTTACGGTTCGAGATTATTTAAAATTTTTTCGGAAGGATTTTTGGCCCCAAACTTGGTAGACGTGATCCTTGTATTTTTGTTGGCATGCACAAAAAAATTCAGCTAAAAACTCAAGGTGTACAAGATTTTGTGACCATTTGAAAAAAGTGTCCCAATTTCAGACACTTTAATGGCTACTGGCAGCAAACCTGTAAAATCTGAAATGCTCTTTAAGGGTGTGTTAGTTCTCAAGGTTTGATGAGGGATAGGGGGCCAATATAAGGGCAAAGTACCAGCACCCATCGCACATCATGTGAGCACACCCCCCCGACCCCCCGATAGTCAGAACCCCAATGCCGCCGGTCAGGTCTCCGGCGATGCCCTGACGATGGTGCCCCGACGAAGAAAAATGCGGCACCAGCACATGCCCGAGCCAAGCATGTGCTGTTGCAACCGTCGGTCCGGTTTGATCTTAGACTAGGAATGAACTCGGTATGCTTAGACTAGGAATGAACTCCGTATGCCCAAGTCAACCCATGAAACGAGCGTGCGGGTGCTCAACCGACCAGAGAGGCGGGATGTGCAACCCGAGGATCGGTCGGGTCCCACTCTACGTGCTGTCGATCCTGCTCCCGCAACCCTCAGTTCGATCTGATCTTAGACTGGGAATGAACTCCATATGCCTAAGCCAACCGACAAAACGAGCAGGCGGGCGGGAAGGCGGGCACTACGTCGGCCATAGAGATGGGATGCGCAAGCCGTGGATCGAGAGGGTGGTAGGTGGGTTTAGGCACATCTTCATATTTCTGCATGCCAATGCCATTTTTATGGCTTGTAAATTCATACAATGGACCCTTAAGCCTTCACATGAAGTTTCATGGCAAGATGACTCGTTTTCTATTTTTCATGATTTTTGAAACTTTTTGCGGTTCAAGATTTTTTAAAACTTTTTTGAAAGGAGTTTTAGTCCCAAACTTGGTAGACATGATCCTTGTATTTTTTTTGGCATGCATAAAAAGATTCAGCTAAAAACTCGAAGTGTACAAGATTTTGTGACCATTTGAAAATAGTGTCCCCATTTTAGACACTTTAATGGCTACTGGCAGCGAACCTGTAAAATCTCAAATGCTCTTTAAGGGGGTGTGAGTTCTCGAGGTTTGATGAGCGATAGGGGGCCAATATAAGGGCCAAGTACCAGAACCCATCTCACATCATGTGTGCACACCCCCCGGCCCCCCCGATCGTCGGAACCCTAATGTCACCGGTCAGTTTCTCTGGCGATGCTCCGACGATGGTGCTCTGGCGAAGAAAACCGTGGCACCAGCCCATACCCGAGCCCAACATGTGCTGTCGTAATCCTCGGTCTGGTCTGATCTTTGACTAGGAATGAACTCCGTATGCTTAAACTGGGAATGAACTCTGTATGCCTAAGTCAACCAACGAAACGAGCGTACGGGCACTCAGCCGACCAGAAGGGTGGGATGCGCAAGCCGGGGATCGATCGGGTCCCCCTCTGCATGCTGCCGATCTTGCTGTCGTATCCCTCGATCCGGTCCGATCTTAAACTGGGAATGAACTCCGTAAGCATAAGCCAATCAACGAAACGAGCGGGCAGGCGGGCGAGCAGGCATTAAGTTGTCCAGAGAGACGGGATGCGCAAGCCGTGGATCGATAGGGTGGTAGGTGGGTTTAGGTGCATCTTGATATTTCTGCATGCCAATGCCATTTTTATGGCTTGTAAATTCATACAATGGTCCCTTAAGCCTTCACGTGAAGTTTCATGGCAAGACGACTGGTTTTCTATTTTTCATGATTTTTGAAACTTTTTGCGGTTCGGGAATTTTTTAAATTTTTTCGGAAGGAGTTTTGGCCACAAACTTTTTAGACGTGATCCTTGTATTTTTGTTGGTATGCACAAAAAAATTCAGCTGAAAACTCGAAGTGTACAAGATTTTGTGACCATTTGAAAAAGGTGTCCCCATTTCAGACACTTTAATGGCTACTGGCAGCAAACCTGTAAAATCTCAAATGCTCATTAAGGGGGTGTGAGTTCTTGAGGTTTAATGAGGGATAGGGGGCCAATATAAGGGCCAAGTACCAGCACCCATTGCACATCATGTGCGCACACCCCCCCAGCCCCCCCGATCGTCGGAACCCCAATGTCGCCAGTCAGGCTCTCCGGTGATGGTGCCCCGACGAAGAAAAATATGGAACCAGCACATGCCCGAGCCCAGCATGTGCTGCCCCAACCCTCGGCCCGATCTGATCTTAGACTGGGAATGAACTCCGCATGCCTAAGCCAACCGACGAAATGAACGAACGGGCGGTCAAGCAGGCACTACGTCGGTCAGAGAGACGGGATGCGCAAGCCATGGATCGATAGGGTTGTAGGTTGGTTTAGGAACATCTTCATATTTCTACATGCCGATGCCATTTTTACGGCTTGTAAAATCATACAATGGTCCCTTAAGCCTTCACGTGAAGTTTAATGGCAAGACGACTCGTTTTTTATTTTTCATGATTTTTGAAACTTTTTGCGGTTCGGGATTTTTTAAAATTTTTTCAGAAGGAGTTTTGGCCCCGAACTTGGTAGACGTGATCCTTTTATTTTTCTTGGCATGCACAAAAAAATTCAACTAAAAACTCGAAGTGTACAAGATTTTTTGACCATTTGAAAAAGGTGTCCCCATTTCAGACACTTTAATGGCTACTGGCAGCAAACCTGTAAAATCTCAAATGCTCTTTAAGGGGGTGTGAGTTCTCGAGGTTTAATGAGGGATAGGGGGCCAATATAAGGGCCAAGTACCAGCACCCATCGCACACCATGTGCGCACACCCCCCGGCCCCCTGATCGTCGGAACCCCAATGCTGCCAGTCAGGTTCTCCGATGATGCTCCGACGATGGTGCCCCGACGAAGAAAAATGCGGCACTAGCACATGCCTGAGCCCAGCATGTGCTGTCGCAACCCTTGGTCTGATTCGATCTTAGATTGGGAATGAACTCCGTATGCTTAGACTAGGAGTGAACTTTGTATGCCTAAGTCAACCCACAAAACGAGCGTGCGGGCGCTCAACCGGCCAGAGGGGCGGGATTCGCAAGCCGAGGATCAGCCGGGTCCCCCTCTGCGTGCTGCCAATCCTACTGTCGCAACCCTCGATCCAGTCCGATCTTCGACTAGGAATGAACTCCGTATGCCTACGCCAACTGACGAAACGAGTGGGCGGGCGGGCGGGCGGGCACTACGTCGGCCAGAGAAACAGGATGTGCAAGCCATGAATCGATAGGGTGGTAGGTGGATTTAGGCACATCTTCATATTTCTGCATGCCAATGCCATTTTTATGGCTTGTAAATTCATACAATGGTCCCTTAAGCCTTCACGTGAAGTTTCATGGAAAGATGACTCATTTTCTATTTTTCACGATTTTGGAAACTTTTTGAGTTCAGGATTTTTTAAAATTTTTTCGAAAGGAGTTTTGGCACCAAACTTTTTAGACGTGATCCTTGTATATTTGTTGGCATACATAAAAAGATTCAGCTAAAAACTCGAAGTGTACAAGATTTTGTGACCATTTGAAAATAGTGTCCCCATTTCAGACACTTTAATGGCTACTAGCAGCAAACCTGTAAAATCTCAAAAGCTCTTTAAGGGGGTGTGAGTTCTTGAGATTTTGATGAGGGATAGGGGGCCAATATAAGGGCCAAGTACTAGCAGCCATCGCACATCATGTGCGCACACCCCCCCGGCCCCCCGATAGCCGGAACCCTAATGCCGCCAGTCAGGTTCTCCGATGAAGCTCCGGCGATGGTGCCCTGACAAAGAGAAATGCGACACCAGCACATGCCCGAGCCCATAATGTGCTACCTTAACCCTCGATCCGATTCGATCTTAGACTGGGAATGAACTCCGTATGCCTAAGTCAACCCATGAAACAAGCGTGCGGGCGCTCATCCGGCCAGAAGGACGGGATGCATAAGCCGAGGATCGATCGGATGGTAGGTGTGTTTAGGCACATCTTCATATTTCTGCGTGCCAATGCCATTTTTATGGCTTGTAAATTCCTACAATGGTCCCATAAGCCTTCACATGAAGTTTCATGGCAAGATGACTCGTTTTCTATTTTTCACGATTTTGGAAACTTTTTTCGGAAGGAGTTTTGGCCCCGAACATGGTAGACGTGATCCTTGTATTTTTTTTGGCATGTGCAAAAAAAATCAGCTAAAAACTCGAAGTGTACAAGATTTTGTGACCATTTGAAAAAGTGTCCCCATTTCAGACACTTTAATGGCTATTGGCAGCAAACCTGTAAGATCTCAAATGCTCTTTAAGGGGGTGTGAGTTCTCAAGGTTTGATGAGGGATAGGAGGCCAATATACGGGCCAAGTACCAGCACCCATCGCACATCATATGCGAACACCCCCCCCGGCCCCCCCGATCGCCGGAACCCCAATACCGCCGGTCAGGTTCTTCGGTGATGCTACAGCGATGGTGCCCCGACAAAGAAAAATGCGGCACCAGCACATGCCCGAGCCTAGCATGTGCTGTCGCAACCCTCGATCTAGTCCGATCTTAGATTGGGAATGAACTCTGTATGCTTAGACTGGGAATGAACTCTGTATGCCTAAGTCAAACCATGAAACGAGTGTGCGGGCGCTCAACCGACCAGAGGGGCAGGATTCATAAGTCGGGGATCGATCGGGTCCCCTCTGTGTGCTGCCAATCCTACTACTGCAACCCTCGATCTGGTCTGATCTTAGACTAGGAATGAACTCCGTATGCCTAAGCCAACCGACGAAACAAGTGGGCGGGCGGGTAGGCGGGCACTCCGCTAGCCAGAGAGACGGGAAGCGCAAGCCGTAGATGTGATCCTCGTATTTTTTTGGCAGGCACAAAAAAATTCAGCCAAAAACTTGAAGTGTACAAGATTTTGTGACCATTTGAAAAAAGTGTCCCCATTTTAGACACTTTAACGGCTACTGGTAGCAAACCTGTAAAATCTCAAATGCTCTTTAAGGGGGTGTGAGTTCTCAAGGCTTGATGAGGGATAGGGGGCCAATACAAGGGCCAAGTACCAGCACCCACCTCACATTATGTGCGCACACCCCCCCCGGCCCGCCCAATCGTCGGAACCCCAATGCCGTCGGTGAGGTTCTCTGGCGATGCTCCGACGATGGTGCCCCGGTAAAGAAAAATGTGGCACCAGCATATGCCCGAGCCCAACATGTGCTGCCGCAACCCTCGATTCTGTCCGATCTTAGACTTGGAATGAACTCTGTATGCTTAGACTGGGAATGAACTCTGTATGCCTAAGTCAACCCATAAAACGAGCGCGAGGGCACTCAGCCGGCCAGAGGGGCGGGATGCACAAGCAGCGGATCGATCGGGTCCCCCTCAGCGTGCTGCCGATCCTGCTATCGTAACCCTTGGTCCGATCAGATCTCAGACTGGGAATGAACTCCGTCTGCCTAAGCCAACCGATGAAACGAGCGGACGGGCGGGCACTACGTCGGCTAGAGAGACGGGATGCGCAAGCCGTGGATAGATAGGGTGGTAGGTGGGTTTAGGAACATCTTCATATTTCTATGTGCCAATGCCATTTTTCTGGCTTGTAAATTCATACAGTGGTCCCTTAAGCCTTCACGTGAAGTTTCATGGCAAGACGACTCGTTTTCTATTTTTCACGATTTTTAAAACTTTTTACAGTTTGAGATTTTTTAAAATTTTTTTAGAAGGAGTTTTGGACCCAAACTTGGTAGACATGATCCTTGTATTTTTATTGGCATGTACAAAAAAAAATCAGCTAAAAACTCGAAGTGTACAAGATTTTGTGACCATTTCAAAAAAGTGTCCCCATTTTAGATACTTTAATAGCTATTGGCAGCAAACCTGTAAAATCTCGAATGCTCTTTAAGGGAATGAACTCCGTATGCCTAAGTCAACCTATGAAACAAGCGTGCAGGCGCTCAGCTGGCCAGAGGGGCAGGATGCGCAAGCCGGGGATCGATCGGGTGCCCTTCTACGTGCTGTCGATCCTGCTACCGTAACCCTTGGTCTGGTCTGGTCTTAGATTGGGAATGAACTCCGTATGCCTAAGCCAATCGACGAAACGAATGGACGGGCGGGTGGGTGGGCACTACACCGGCTAGAGAGGCAGGATGCGCAAGCCATGGATCGATATGGTGGTAGGTGGTTTAGGCACAGCTTCATATTTCTGCGTGTCAATGAAATTTTTATTGCTTGTAAATTCATAAAATGGTCCCTTAAGCCTTCACGTGAAGTTTCATGGCAAGACGACTCGTTTTCTATTCTTCATGATTTTCAAAACTTTTTACGATTTGGGATTTTTTAAAATTTTTTTGGAAGGAGTTTTGGCCCCAAACTTGGTAGACGTGATCCTTGTATTTTTTTTGGTATGCACAAAAACATTCAGCTAAAAAATCAAAGTGTACAAGATTTTGTGACCATTTGAAAAAAGTGTCCCCATTTCAGACACTTTAATGGCTACTGGCAGTAAACCTGTAAAATCTCAAATGCTCTTTAAGGGGGTGTGAGTTCTCGAGGTTTGATTAGGGATAGGAGGCCAATATAAGGGCCAAGTACCAGCACCCATCGCACATCATGTGCGCACACCCCCCGATCGTTGAAACCCCAATGCCGCCGGTCAGGTTCTCTGGCGATGGTGCCCCGATGAAGAAAAATACGACACCAGTACATGCCCGAGCCCAGCAAGTGCTGCTCCAACCCTCGATCCAGTCCATTCTTAGACTGGGAATGAACTCTGTATGCTTACACTGGCAATGAACACCGTATGCCTAAGTCAACCCACGGAACGAGCGTGCGGGCGCTCAGCCGGCCAGAGGGGTGGGATGCGCAAGTCGGGGATCTACTGAGTCCCCCTCTGTATGCTGCCGCAACCCTTGGTTCGATCTAATCTTAGACTGGGAATGAACTCCGTATGCCTAAGGCAACCGATGAAACCAGCGGGCGGGCGAGAGGGCGGGCGCTATGTCGGCCAGAGAGGCGAGATGCGCAAGCCGTGGATCGATAGGGTGGTAGGTGGGTTTAGGCACATCTTCATATTTTTGTCTGCCAATGCCATTGTTATGGCTTGTAAATTCAGACAATGGTCCCATAAGCCTTCACGTGAAGTTTCATGACAAGATGACTTGTTTTCTATTTTTTATGATTTTTAAAACTTTTTACGGTTCAAGATTTTTTAAAATTTTTTAGGAAGGTTTTTTGGCCCTGAACTTGGTAGATGTGATCCTTGTATTTTTGTTGGCATGCACAAAAAAATTCATCTAAAAACTCAAAGTGTACAAGATTTTGTGACCATTTGAAAAAAGTGTCCCCATTTCAGGCACTTTAATGGCTACTGGCAGCAAACCTGTAAAATCTCAAATGCTTTTTATGGGGGTGTGAGTTCTCGAGGTTTGATGAGGGATAGGGGCCCAATATAAGGGCCAAGTACCAGCACCCATCACACATCATGTGCGCACACCCCCCCGGCCCCCCCGATCGTCGGAACCCCAATGCCACCGGTCAGGTTCTCTGGCGATGCTCCGACGATGGTGCCCCGACAAAGAAAAATGCGGCACCAGGACATTCCCAAGCCCAGCATGTGCTACCGTAACCCTTGGTCTAGTTCGATCTTAGACTGGGAATGAACTCCGTATGCTTAGACTGGGAATGAACTCCGAATGCCTAAGTCAACCCACCAAACGAGCGTGCGGGCGCTCAGCTGGCCAGAGGGGCGGGATGCCCAAGCCGGGGATCGGTCGGGTCCCCCTCTGCATGCTACCAATCCTGCTGCCACAACCCTTGGTCTGGTCAGCATGCTTAGACAGGGAATGAACTCCGTATGCCTAAGTCAACCCACGAAACGAGCGTGCGGGTGCTCAGCCGGCTAGAGGGGCGGGTTGAGCAAGCCGGGGATCGATCGGGTCCCCCTTTGTGTGCTACCGATTTTGCTGCCGCAACCCTCTGTCCGATCCAATCTTAGACTGGGAATGAACTCCGTATGCCTAAGCCAACTGACGAAACGAGCAGGAGGGCGGGCAGGCGGGCACTACGCCTGCCAGAGAGATGGGATGCGCAAGCCTTGGATCCATAAGGTGGTAGGTGGGTTTAGGCACATCTTCATGTTTCTACATGCCAATGCCATTTTTATGGCTTGTAAATTCATACAATGGTCCCTTACGCCTTCACGTGAAGTTTCATGGCAAGAGGACTATTTTTTTATTTTTCACGATTTTTGAAAATTGTTACGGTTCGAGATTTTTTTAAATTTTTTCGGAAGGAGTTTTGGCCCCAAACTTGGTAGACGTTATCCTTGTATTTTTGTTGGCATGCACCAAAAACTTCAGCTAAAAACTCGAAGTGTACAAGATTTTGTGACCATTTGAAAAAACTACCCCATTTCAGAAACTTTAATGGCTACTGGCAGCAAACCTGTAAAATCTCAAATGCTCATTAAGGGGGTGTGAGTTCTCGAGGTTTGATGAGGAATAGGGGGCCAATATAAGGGCCAAGTACCAGCACCCATCGCACATCATGTGCGCACAACCCCCCGGCCTGCCCGATCGCCAGAACCCCAATGCCGTCGGTCAGGTTCTCCGATGATGCTACGACGATGGTGCCCCGACGAAGAAAAATACGGCACCAGCACATGCCCAACCCAGCATGTGCTGCCGTAACCCTCGGTTCGGTCCGATCTTAGACTGGGAATGAACTCCGTATGCTTAGACTGGGAGTGAACTCTGCAAGCCTAAGTCAACCCACGAAATGAGCATGCGGGCGCTTAGCCGGCCAGAGGGGCAGGACGAGCAAGCTGGGGATCGGTCGGGTCCCCCCCTGCGTGCTACTGATCCTGCTATCGCAACCCTCAGTTTGGTCCGATCTTAGACTGAACTCCGTATGCTTAGACTGGGAATGAACTCCATATGCCTAAGTCAACCCATGAAACGAGCGTGCGGGCGTTCAGCCGGGCAAAGGGGCTGGATGAGCAAGCCGACAATTGATCGAGTCCCCCTCTACGTGCTTCCAATCCTGCTGCCATAACCCTCGATCCGGTCTGATCTTAGACTGGGAATGAACTCCGTATGCCTATGCCAACCGACGAAACGAGCGGGTGGGCGGGCGGGCGGGCACTTCACCGGCCAGAGAGATGGGATGCGCAAGCCGTGGATCGATAGGGTGGTAGGTGGGTTTACGGACATCTTCATATTTCTATGTGCAATGCCATTTTTATGGCTTGTAAATTCATACAATGGTCCCTTAAGCCTTCACGTGAAGTTTTATGGCAAGACGACTCGTTTTCTATTTTTAACGATTTTTGAAACTTTTTACGGTTCAAGATTTTTTAAAATTTTTTCGAAAGGAGTTTTGGCCCCAAACTTGGTAGACGTGATCCTTGTATTTTTGTTGGCATGCACAAAAGACTTCAGCCATTAGACACTTTAATGGCTACTAGCAGCAAACCTGTAAAATCTCAAATGCTCTTTAAGGGGGTGTGAGTTCTCGAGATTTCATGAGGGATAAGGAGGCAATATAAGGGCCAAGTACCAGCACCCATCGCACATCATGTGCGCACACCCCCCCGACCCGTCCTATTGCCGGAACCTCAATGTCGCCAGTCAGGTTCTCCGACGATGCTCTGACGATGGTGCCCTGGCGATGAAAAATATGGCACCAGCACATGCCCAGCCCAGCATATGCTACCGCAACCCTCGGTTCGATCTGATCTTAGATTGGGAATGAACTTCGTATGCCTAAGTCAACCCACGAAATGAGCGCGCGAGCGCTCTGTCGACCAGAGGGGTGGGATGCGCAAGCCGAGGAACGGCTGGGTCCCCCTCAGCATGCTGTCGATCTTACTACCGTAACCCTCAGTCCGATCTGATCTTAGAATTGGAATGAACTCTGTATGCCTAAGCCAATCGATGAAACGAGTGGGCGGGTGGGCGGGCGGGGACTATGCCAGCCACAGAGATGGGATGCGCAAGCCGTGGATCGATAGGGTGGTAGGTGGGTTTAGGCACATCTTCATATTTCTACGTGCCAATGCCATTTTTATGACTTGTAAATTCATACAATGGTCCCTTAAGCCTTCACGTGAATTTTCATGGCAAGACGACTCGTTTTCTATTCTTCACGATTTTCAAAACTTTTTACGGTTCAGGATTTTTAAAATTTTTTTGGAAGGAGTTTTGGCCCCAAACTTGGTAGACGTGATCCTTGTATTTTTTTTGGCATGCACAAAAAACTTCAACTAAAAACTCGAAGCGTACAGATTTTGTGACCATTTGAAAAAAGTGTCCCTATTTTAGACAATTTAATGGCTACTAGCAGCAAATCTGTAAAATCTCAAATGCTCTTTAGGGGGGTGTGAGTTCTCGAGGTTTGATGAGGGATATGGGGCCAATATAAGGGCCAAGTACCAGCACTTATCGCACATCATGTGCGCACACCCCCTGGCCCCCCCGATCGTCAGAACCCCAATGCCGCCGGTCAAGTTCTCCGACGATGCTCCGGCGATGGTGCCCCGGCAAAGAAAAATATGGCACCAGCACATGCCCGAGCCCAGGATGTGTGGCCGTAACCCTCGGTCAGATTTGATTTTAGACTGGGAATGAACTCCATATACTTAGACTAGGAATGAACTCCGTATGCCTAAGTCAACCCACTAAACGAGCATGTGGCCAAAGGGGCGGGATGAGCAAGTCGGGGATCAGTCCGGTCCCCCTTTGCGTCCTACCAATCCTGCTGCCGCAACCCTCAGTCCGGTCTGATCTTAGATTGGAAATGAACTCCGTATGCCTAAGCCAATCGACGAAACGAGCGGGAGGGTGGGCGGGTACTATGCCGGCCAGAGAGACGGGATGCGCAAGCCGTGGATCGATAGGGTGGTAGGTGGGTTTAGGCACATCTTCATATTTCTGCATGCCAATGCCATTTTTATGGCTTGTAAATTCATACAATGGTCCCTTAAGCCTTCACGTGAAGTTTCATGGCAAGACGACTCATTTTCTATTTTTCACGATTTTTAAAACTTTATACGGTTCAGGATTTTTTAAAATTTTTTCGGAAGGATTTTTGGCCCCAAACCTTTTACACGTGATCCTTGTATTTTTGTTGGCATGCACAAAAATATGCAGCTAAAAACTCGAAGTGTACAAGATTTTATGACTATTTGAAAAAAGTGTCTCCATTTCAAACACTTTAATGGCTACTGGCAGCAAACCTGTAAAATCTCAAATGCTCATTAAGGGGGTGTGAGTTCTCAAGGTTTGATGAGGGATAGGGGGCCAATATAAGGGCCAAATACCAGCACCCATCGCACATCATGTGCGCACACCCCCCCAGGCCCCTCCAATCGCCGTAACCCCAATGCCGTCGGTCAGGTTCTCCGACGATGCTCCAGCGATGGTGCCCTGGCAAAGAAAAATATGGCAACAGCACATGCCCGAGCCTAGCATTTGCTATCGCAACCCTCGATCTGGTCCGATCTTAGACAGGGAACGAACTCTATATGGCTAGACTGGTAATGAACTCCGTATGACTAAGCCAACCCATGAAACGAGCGTGCGGGCGCTCAGCTAGCCGAGGGGCGGGATGCGCAAGTCGGGGATCGGTAGATTCCCCATCTACGTGCTGTCGATCCTGCTATCACAACCCTCAGTCTGGTCTGATCTGAGATTGGGAATCAACTCCGTATGCCTAAGCCAACCGATGAAACGAGCGGGAGGATGGACGGGTACTATGCCGACCAGAGAGACGGGATGCGCAAGCCGTGGATCGATAGGGTGGTAGGTGGGTTTAGGCACATCTTCATATTTCTGCATGCCAATGCCATTTTTATGGCTTGTAAATACATACAATGGTCCCTTAAGCCTTCACGTGAAGTTTCATGGCAAGACGACTCATTTTCTATTTTTCACGATTTTCAAAACTTTTTGCGGTTCAAGATTTTTTAAAATTTTTTCGAAAGGATTTTTGGCCCCAAACTTTTTAGACGTGATCCTTGTATTTTTGTTGGCATGTACAAAATTATTCAGCTAAAAACTCGAAGTGTACAAGATTTTGTGACCATTTGAAAAAAGTGTCTCCATTTCAAACACTTTAATGGCTACTGGCAGCAAACCTGTAAAATCTCAAATGCTATTTACGGGGGTGTGAGTTCTCGAGGTTTGATGAGGGCTAGGGGGCCAATATAAGGGCCAAGTACCAGCACCCATCGCACATCATGTGCGCACACCCCCCCAGGCCCCCCCGATCGTCGGAACCCCAATGTCGTCGGTCAGGTTCTCCAGTGATGCTCCCTCAGTGAAGAAAAATGCGGCACCAGCACATGCCTGAGCCCAGCATGTGCTGCCACAACCCTCGGTTTGATCCGATCTTAGACTGGGAATGAACTCCGTATGCTTAGACTGGGAATGAACTGCGTATGCCTAAGTCAACCCATGAAACGAGCGTGCGAGCGCTCAGCCGGCCAGAGGGGAGGGATGCGCAAGCCGGGGATCGGCCGGGTCCCCCTCTGCTTGCTGCCACAACCCTCAATTCTATCCGATCTTAGACTGGGAATGAACTTCGTATGCCTAAGCTAATTGACGAAATGAGCGGGCGGGCGGGCGGGCGAGCACTACACCAGCGAGAGAGACGGGATGCGCAAGCCGTGGATCGATAAGGTGGTAGGTGGGTTTAGGCACATCTTCATATTTCTGCATGCCAATGCCAGTTTTATGGCTTGTAAATTCATACAATGGTCCCTTAAGCCTTCACGTGAACTTTCATGGCAAGATGACTCGTTTTGTATTTTTCACGATTTTTAAAACTTTTTGCGGTTCGAGATTTTGTAAGATTTTTTTGAAAGGATTTTTGGCCTCAAACTTTTTAGTCATGATCGTTGTATTTTTGTTGGCATGCACAAAAATATTCAGCTAAAAACTCGAAGTGTACAAGAGTTTGTGACCATTTCAAAAAAGTGTCTCCATTTCAAACACTTTAATGGCTACTAGCAGCAAACTTGTAAAATCTCAAATGCTCTTTAAGGGGGTGTGAGTTCTCGAGGTTTGATCAGGGATAGAGGGCCAATATAAGGGCCAAGTACCAGCACCCATCGCACATCATTTGCGCACACCCCCCAGCCCCCCGATCGTCGGAACCCTATGCTGCCGGTCAGGTTCTCCGGTGATGCTCCGGCGATGGTGCCCCAGTGAAGAAAAATACGGCACCAGCACATGCCTGAGCCCAGCATGTGCTGCTGCAACCCTTGATCCGATCCAATCTTAGATTGGGAATGAACTCCGTATGCCTAAGCCAACCGATGAAACGAACAGGCGGACGGGCGGGTGGGCACTTCGTCGGCCTTAGAGACGGGATGCGCAAGCCGTGGATCGAGAGGGTGGTAGGTGGTTTTAGGCACATCTTCATATTTCTGCATGCCAATGCCATTTTTATGGCTTGTAAATTCATACAATGGTCTCTTAAGCCTTCACGTGAAGTTTCATGGCAAGATGACTCGTTTTCTATTTTTCATGACTTTCAAAACTTTTTGAGGTTCGGGATTTTTTAAAATTTTTTCGAAAGGATTTTTGGCCCCAAACGTTTTAGTCATGATCCTTGTATTTTTGTTGGCATGCACAAAAATATTCAGCTAAAAACTCGAAGTGTACAAGATTTTGTGACCATTTCAAAAAAGTGTCTCCATTTCAAACACTTTAGTAGCTACTGGCAGCAAACCTGTAAAATCTCAAATGCTCTTTAAGGGAGTGTGAGTTCTCAAGGTTTGATGAGGGATAAGGGGCCAATATAAGGGCCAAGTACCAGCACCCATCGCACATCATGTGCCACACCCCCCCCGGCCCCCTCGATCGTCAGAACGCCGATGCCGCCGGTCAAGTTCTCCGGCAATGCTCCGACGATAGTGCCCTGATGAAGAAAAATACGGCACCAGCACATGCCCGAGCCCAGCATGTGCTACCGCAACCCTCGATCCGGTCCGATCTTAGACTAGGAATGAACTCTGTATGCCTAAGGCAACCGACAAAACGAGCGAGCGGGCCAGAGAGACGGGATGCGCAAGCCGTGGATCGATGGATGCTAGGTGGGTTTACGCACATCTTCATATTTCTGTGTGCCAATACCATTTTTATGGCTTGTAAATTCATACAATGGTCCCTTAAGCCTTCACGTGAAGTTTCATGGCAAGATGACTCGTTTTCTATTTTTCACGATTTTTGAAACTTTTTGCGGTTAAGAATTTTTTAAAATTTTTTCAAAAGTAGTTTTGGTCCCAAACTTGGTAGACGTGATCCTTGTATTTTTGTTGACATGCACAAAAAAATTTAGCTAAAAACTCGAAGTGTAAAAGATTTTGTGACCATTTGAAAAAAGTGTCCCCATTTCAGACACTTTAATGGCTACTGGTAGCAAACCTGTAAAATCTCAAATCCTCCTTAAGGGGGTGTGAGTTTTCGAGGTTTGATGAGGGATAGGGGCCCAATATAATGGCCAAGTACCAGCACCTATCGCACATCATGTGCGCACACCCCCCTCGGCTCCCCGATCGTCGGATCCTCAATGCAGTCGGTCAGGTTCTTCGGTGATGTTTCGACGATGGTGCCCCGACGAAGAAAAAGGCAGCACCAGCCCATGCCCAAGCCCAGCATGTGTTGCCGCAACCCTCGGTCCGATCTGATCTTAGACTGGGAATGAACTCCGTATGCCTAAGTCAACCCATGAAATTAGCGTGCGGGCGCTCAGTAGGCCAGAAGGGCAGGACGGGCAAGTCGAGGGTTTGTCGGGTCCCCCTCTGCCTGCTGCCGATCCTGCTGCCACAACCCTCAGTCTGATCCGATCTTAGACTAGGAATGAACTCCGTATGCCTAAGCCAACCGATGAAACGAGCGGCGGGTGGGTACTATGCCGGACAGAGAGACGGGATGCGCAAGCCGTGGATCGATAGGGTGGTAGGTGGGTTTAGGCACATCTTCATATTTCTACGTGCCAATGCCATTTTTATGGCTTGTAAATTCATACAACGGTCCTCTAAGCCTTTACGTGAAGTTTCATGGCAAGACGACTCGTTTTATATTTTTCACGATTTTCAAAACTTTTTGCAGTTCAAGCTTTTTTGAAATTTTTTTAGAAAAACGTTTTGGCCCCAAACTTGGTAGACGTGATCCTTGTATTTTTGTTGGCATGCACAAAAAAATTCAGTTAAAAACACGTCGTGTACAAGATTTTGTGACCATTTGAAAAAAGTGTCTCCATTTCAAACACTTTAATGGCTACTGGTAGCAAACCTGTAAAATCTCAAATCCTCCTTAAGGGGGTGTGAGTTTTCGAGGTTTGATGAGGGATAGGGGCCCAATATAATGGCCAAGTACCAGCACCCATCGCACATCATGTGCGCACACCCCCCCGAATCCCCCGATCGTCGGAACCCCAATGCCCCCGGTAAGGTACTCCGGCGATGCTCCGGTGATGGTGCCCTGGCGAAGAAAAATATGGCGCCAGCACATGCCCAAGCCCAGCATGTGTTGCTACAACCCTCGGTCCGGTCTGATCTTAGACTAGGAATGAACTCCATATGCTTAGACTGGGAATGAACTCCGTATGCCTAAGTCAACCCACGAAACGAGCGTGCAGGCGCTCAGCCGACCAGAGGGGCGGGATGCGTAAGCCGGGGATCGATCGGGTCCCCCTCTACGTGCTACCGATCCTGCTGCCGCAACCCTTAGTCTGGTCCAATCTTAGACTAGGAATGAACTTCGTATGCCTAAGCCAACCAATGAAATGAGCGGGCGAGCGGGCACTACGTCGGCCAGAGAGACGGGATGCGCAAGCCGTGGATCGATAGGGTGGTAGGTGGGTTTAGGCACATCTTCACATTTTTACGTGCCAATGCCATTTTTATGGCTTGTAAATTCATACAATGGTCCCTTAAGCCTTCACGTGAAGCTTCATGCCAAGACGACTCATTTTCTATTTTTCATGATTTTCAAAACTTTTTGTGGTTCGGGATTTTTTAAATTTTTTTCGAAAGGAGTTTTGGCCCCAAACTTGGTAGACGTGATCCTTGTAATTTTTTTGGCATGCGCAAAAACATTCAGCTAAAAACTCGAAATGTACAAGATTTTGTGACCATTTGAAAAAAGTGTCCCAATTTCAAACACTTTAATGGCTACTGGCAGCAAACCTGTAAAATCTTAAATGCTCTTTCAGGGGTGTGAGTTCTAAAGGTTTGATGAGGGATAGGGGGCCAATATAAGGGCCAAGTACCAGAACCCATCGTACATCATGTGTGCACACCCACCCCCGCCCCTCCGATCGCTGGAACCCCAATACCGTCAGTCTGGTTCTCCGACGATGCTCCGGCAACGGTGCCCAGGAGAAGAAAAATGCGGCACCAGCACATGCCCGAGCCCAGCATGTACTGTCGTAACCCTCGGTACGATCCGATCTTAGACTGGGAATGAACTCTGTATGCTTAGACTGGGAATGAACTCCGTATGCCTAAGTCAACCTACGAAACGAGCGTGCGGGCACTCAGCTAGTAAGAGGGGCGGGATGCGTAAGCCGAGGATCGGTTGGGTCCCCCGCTACGTGCTGTCGATCCTGCTGTCGTAACCCTCGGTCTGGTCCAATCTTAGACTGGGAATGAACTCCGTATGCCTAAGCCAACTAACGAAACGAGCGGACGGGCGGGCAGGCGGGCACTATGCCGGCCATAGAGACGGGATGCGCAAGCCATAGATCGATAGGGTGGTAGGTGGGTTTAGGCACATCTTTCATATTTCTGTGTGCCAATGCCATTTTTATGGCTTGTAAATTCATACAATGGTCCCTTAAGCCTTCACGTGAAGTTTCATGGCAAGACAACTCGTTTTCTATTTTTCATGATTTTTGAAACTTTTTATGGTTCAGGAGTTTTTTAAAATTTTTTCGGAAGGTGTTTTCGCCCCAAACTTGGTAGACATGATCCTTGTATTTTTGTTGGCATGCACAAAAATATTCAGCTAAAAACTCGTAGTGTACAAGATATTGTGACCATTTGAAAAAAGTGTCCCCATTTAGACACTTTAATGGCTATTGGCAGCAAACCTGTAAAATCTCAAATGCTCTTTAAGGGGGTGTGAGTTCTCGAGGTTTGATGAGGGATAGGGGGCCAAAATGAGGGCCAAGTACCAGCACCCATCGCACCTCATGTGCGCACACCCCCCGGCCCCCCCGATCGTCGGAACCCCAATGCCGTCGGTCAGGTTCTCTGGTCATGTTTCGATGATGGTGCCTCGACGAAGAAAAATACGGCACCAGCACATGCCCGAGCCTAGCATGTGCTGCCGTAACCCTCGGTCCGATCCGATCTTAGACTGGAATGAACTCCATAAGCTTAGACTGGGAATGAACTCCGTATGCCTAAGTTAACCCACGGAATGAGCGTGTGGGCTCTCAGCCGGCCAGAGGGGTAAGATGCGTAAGCCGAGGATCGATCGGGTCCCCCTCTGCGTGCTGTCGATCCTGCGCAAGTCGTGGATTGATAGGGTGGTAGGTGGGTTTAGGCACATCTTCATAGTTCTGTCTGCCAATGCCATTTTTATTACTTGTAAATTCATACAATGGTCCCTTAAGCCTTCACGTGAAGTTTCGTGGCAAGATGACTCGTTTTCTATTTTTCACGATTTTTGAAACTTTTTGTGGTTTGGGATTTTTTAAAATTTTTTTGGAAGGAGTTTTGGCCCCAAACTTGGTAGACGTGATCCTTGTATTTTTGTTGGCATGCACAAAAAAATTTAGCTAAGAACTCGAAGTGTACAAGATTTTGTGACCATTTGAAAAAAGTGTCCCAATTTCATACACTTTAATGGCTACTGGAAGCATACCTGTAAAATCTCAAATGCTCTTTAAGGGGGTGTGAGTTCTTGAGGTTTGATGAAGGATAGGGGGCCAATATAGGGGCCAAGTACCAGCACCCATCACACATCATGTGCGCATGCCCCCCCCGCCACCCCCGATCGTCGGAACCCCAATGCAGCCGGTCAGGTTCTCCGGCGATGCTCCGACGATGGTGCCCCAGTGAAGAAAAATGCGGCACCAGCATATGCCTGAGCCCGACATGTGCTGTTGGAACCCTGGATCTGGTCTGATCTTAGACTGGGAATGAACTCCATATGCTTAGACTGGGAATGAATTCCGTATGCCAAAGTCAACCCACGAAACAAGCGTGCGGGCGCTCAGCCGGCCAGAGGGGCGGGATGCGCAAGCCGGGGATCGGCCAGGTCCCCCCTCTGCATGTTACAGATCCTGCGGCCACAACCCTCGATCCGATCTGATCTTAGATAGGGAATGAACTCCGTATGCCTAAGCCAACCGACGAAACGAACGGACGGGCGGGCGGGCGGGCGGCCACTACGCCGGCCAGAGAGACGAGATGCGCAAGCCGTGGACCAATAGGGTGATTGGCGGGTTTAGGGACATCTTCATATTTCTGTGTACCAATGCCATTTTTATGGCTTGTAAATTCATACAATGGTCCCTTAAGCCTTCACGTGAAGTTTCATGGCTAGATGACTCGTTTTCTATTTTTCACAATTTTCAAAACTTTCTGCAGTTCGAGATTTTTTAAAATTTTTTAAGAAGGAGTTTTGGCCCCAAACTTGGTAGACGTGAACCTTGTATTTTTGCTGGCATGCAAAAAAAAAATTCAGCTAAAAAGTCGAAGTGTACAAGATTTTGTGACCATTTGAAAAAAGTATCCCCATTTCAGACACTTTAATGGCTACTGACAGCAAACTTGTAAAATCTCAAATGCTCTTTAAGGGGGGTGTGAGTTCTCGAATTTTGATGAGGGATAGGGGGCCAATATAAGGGCCAAGTACCAGCACCCATCGCACATCATGTGCGCACACCCCCCCGAAACCCCTGACCGTCGAAACCCCAATGCCACCAGTTAGGTTCTCCGACGATGCTCCGATGATGGTGCCCCAGCGAAGAAAAATGCGACACCAGCACATGCCCAAACCCAATATGTGCTCCTGCAACCCTCGGTCCAGTCCGATCCTAGACTGGGAATCAACTCCCTCTGCTTAGACTGGGAATGAACTCCGTATGCCTAAGTCAACCCACGAAACCAGTGTGCGGGGGCCCGGCTGGCCAGAGGGGTAGGATGCGCAAGCCAAGGATCGGTCGGGTCCCCCTCTACGTGCTGTCAATCTTGTTGGTGCAACCTTCAGTTCAGTCTAATCTTAGACTCGGAATGAACTCCGTATGCCTAAACCAACCGACGAAACGAGCGGGCGGGCACTACGCCAGCCAGAGAGACGGGATGCGCAAGCCGTGGATCGATAGGGTGGTAGGTGGGTTTAGGCACATCTTCATATTTCTGCATGCCAATGCCATTTTTATGTCTTGTAAATTCATACAATGGTCCCTTAAGCCTTCACGTGAAGTTTCATGGCAAGACAACTCGTTTTCTATTTTTCACGATTTTCAAAACTTTTTGCAGTTTGGGATTTTTTAAAATTTTTTTGGAAGGAGTTTTGGTCCCAAACTTGTTAGCCGTGATCCTTGTATTTTTTTTGGCATGCACAAAAAAATTGAGCTAAAAATTCGAAGTGTACAAGATTTTGTGACCATTTGAAAAAATTGTCCATATTTAAAACACTTTAATGGCTACTGGCAGCAAACCTGTAAAATCTCAAATACTCTTTAAAGGGGTGTGAGTTCTTCAGGTTTGATGAGGGATAGGGGGCCAATATAAGGGCCAAGTACCAGTACCAATCACACATCATGTGCGCACACACCCCCCAGTCCCCCCGATCGCTGGAACCCCAATGCCGCCGTTAAGGTTCTCCGACGATGCACCGGCGATGGTGCCCCGACGAAGAAAAATGCGGCACCAGCACATGCCCGAGCCCAGCATGTGCTGTCGCAACCCTCGGTCCATCCAATCTTAGACTGGTAATGAACTCCGTATGCTTAGACTGGGAATGAACTCCTTATGCCTAACTCAACCCATGAAACGAGCGTGTGGGCGCTCAGTAGGCCAGAGGGGTGGGATGCGCAAGCCGGGGATCGGTCAGGTCCCCTTCTGCATGCTATCGATCCTGCTACCGCAACCCTTAGTCTGATCCGATCTTAAACTGGGAATGAACTCCGTATGCCTAAGCCAACCGACGAAACGAGCGGGCGGGTGGACGGGCTGGCTCTACGCCGACCAAAGAGACGGGATGCGCAAGCCATGGATCAATAGGGTGGTAGGTGGGTTTATGCACATCTTCATATTTCTGCATGCCAATGCCATTTTTATGGCTTGTAAATTCATACAATCGTCTCTTAAGCCTTCACGTGAAGTTTTCTGGCAAGACAACTCATATTTTATTTTTCACGATTTTTGAAACTTTTTACGGTTTGGGATTTTTTAAAATTTTTTCGCAAGGAGTTTTGACCCCAAACTTGCTAGACGTGATCCTTGTATTTTTGTTGGCATGGACAAAACAATTCAGCTAAAAACCCGAAGTGTACAAGATTTTGTGACCATTTGAAAAAAGTGTCCCCATTTCAGACACTTTAATGGCTACTGGCAGCAAACCTGTAAAATCTCAAATGCTCTTTAAGGGGGTGTGAGTTCTCGAGGTTTGATGAGGGATACGGGGCCAATATAAGGGCCAAGTACCAGCACCCATCGCACATCCTGTGCGCACACCCTCCGGCCCCCCCGATCGTCGAAACCCCAATGCCATCGATCAAGTTCTCTGATGATGCTCCGACGATGGTGCCCCGACGAAGAAAAATACAACACCAGCACATGCTCAAGCCCAGCATGTGCTGCCGCAACCCTCGGTCCGGTCCAATCTTAGACTGGGAATGAACTTCGTATGCCTAAGTCAACCCAGGAAATGAGCATGCTGGCGCTCAACCAGCCAGAGGGGCGGGATGAGCAAGCCGGGGATCGATCGGGTCCCCCTCTACGCGCTACCGATCCTGCTAGCTCAACCCTTGGTCTGGTTTGAAATTAGACTGTGAATGAACTCTGTATGCTTAAGCCAATCAATGAAATGAGCGGGCAGCGGGTGGGCGGGCACTACGTCGACCAGAGAGACGGGATGCGCAAGCCGTGGATCGATAGGATGGTAGGTGGGTTTAGGCACATCTTCATATTTCTACGTGCCAATGCCATTTTTATGGCTTGTAAATTCATACAATGGTCCCTTAAGCCATCACGTGAAGTTTCATGGCAAAGACTCCTTTTCTATTTTTCATGATTTTGGAAACTTTTTGCGGTTCGGGATTTTTTAAAATTTTTTCGGAATGATTTTTGGCCCCAAACATGGTAGACATGATCCTTGTATTTTTTTTGGCATGCACAAAAAAATTCAGCTAAAAACTCAAAGTGTACAAATTTTGTGACCATTTGAAAAAAGTGTCCCCATTTTAGACACTTTAATGGCTACTGGCAGCAAACCTGTAAAATCTCAAACGCCCTTTAAGGGGGTATGAGTTCTCGCGGTTTGATGAGGGATAGGGGTCCAATATAATGGCCAAGTACCAGCACCCATCGCACATCATGTGCGCACACCCCCTCCGGCCCCCCGATCGCCGAAACCCCAATGCCACCGGTTAGGTTCTCCGGCAATGCTCCGACGATGGTGCCCCGACAAAGAAAAATACGGCACCAGCACATGCCCGAGCCAAGCATGTGCTACCGCAACCCTTGGTCCGGTCCGATCTTAGATTGGGAATGAACTCCGTATTCTTAGACTGGGAATGAACTCTATATGCCTAAGTCAACCCACGAAACGAGCGTGCGGGCACTCAGCCGGCCAGAGGGGCGGGATGCGCAAGCCGGGGATCGGTCGGGTCCCCCTCTACGTGCTGCCAATCTTGCTACCACAACCCTCAGCTCAGACTGGGAATGAGTTCCATATGCATAAGCCAACCGATTAAACGAGCGGGCGTGCAGGCGGGCACTACACCGGCTAGAGAGACGGGATGCGCAAGCCGTGGATCGATACGGTGCTAGGTGGGTTTAGGCACATCTTCATATTTCTGTGTGCCAAAGCCATTTTTATGGCTTGTAAATTCAGTCAATGGTCCCTTAAGCCTTCACGTGAAGTTTCATGGCAAGATGACTCGTTTTCTATTTTTTAAGATTTTAGAAACTTTTTGCGGTTCGGGATTTTTTAAAATTTTTTCGGAAGGATTTTTGGCCCCAAACATGGTAGACGTGATCCTTGTATTTTTGTTGGCACGGAAAAAAAATTTAGCTAAAAACTAGAAGTGTACAAGATTTTGTGACTATTTGAAAAAACTGTCCCTATTTCAGACACTTTAATGGCTACGGGCAGCAAACTTGTAAAATCTCAAATGCTCTTTAAGGGGGTGTGAGTTCTCAAGGTTTGATGAGGGATAGGGGGCCAATATAAGGGCCAAGTACCAGCACGCATCACACATCATGAGCCACACCCCCCGGCCCCCCCGATCGTCGGAACCCCGATGCCGCCGGTCAGGTTCTCCTACGATGCTCCGACGATAGTGCCCCGACGAAGAAAAATGTGGCACCAGCGCATGCCCGAGCCCAGTATGTGCTGCTGCAACCCTCGGTTCAGTCAAATCTTAGACTAGAAATGAACTCCGTATGCCTAAGCCAACCGACGAAATGAGCGGGTGGGCGGGCACTACGTCGGTCAGAGAGACAGGATGTGCAAGCCGTGGATCGATAGGATGGTAGGTGTGTTTCGGCACATCTTGATATTTCTGCATGCCAATGCCATTTTTATGGCTTGTAAATTCATATAATAGTCCCTTAAGCCTTCACGTGAAGTTTCATGGCAAGACGACTCGTTTTTTATTCTTCACAATTTTGGATCCTTTTTGCGGTTCGGGATTTTTTAAAATTTTTTCGGAAGGAGTTTTGGCCCCAAACATAGTAGACATGATCCATGTATTTTTTTTGGCATGCATAAAACAATTCAGGTAAAAATTCGAAGTGTACAAGATTTTGTGACCTTTTGAAAAAGGTGTCCCCATTTCAGACACTTTAATGGCTACTGGCAGAAAACCTGTAAAATCTCAAATGCTCTTTAAGGGGGTGTGAGTTCTCGAGGTTTGATGATGGATAGGGGGCCAATATAAGGGCCAAGTACCACCACCCATCACACATCATGTGCGCACACCCCCTGGCCCCCCGATCGTCGGAACCCTAATGCCGCCAGTTAGGTTCTCAGACGATGCTTCGACGATGGTGCCCCGACGAAGAAAAATGAGGCACTAGCACGTGCCCGAGCCCAGCATGTGCTATCGCAACCCTTGGTCCGATCCGATCTTAGACTAGGAATGAACTCCGTATGCTTAGACTGGGAATGAACTCCGTATGCCTAAGTCAACCCACGGAACGAGCGTACGGGGGCTCAGCCGGCCAGAGGGGCAGGATGGGCAAGCCGGGGGTCGGTCGGGTCCCCCTCTACGTGCTGCCGATCTTGCTACCGTAACCCTCGATCTGGTCCATTTTTAGACTGGGAATGAACTCTGTATGCCTAAGCCAACCGACGAAACGAGCGGGCGAGCGGGCACTACGTCGGCCAGAGAGACGGGATGTGCAAGCCGTGGATCGATAGGGTGGTAGGTGGGTTTAGGCACATCTTCATATTTCTGCGTGCCAATGCCATTTTTATGGCTTGTAAATTCATACAATGGTCCCTTAAGCCTTCACCTGAAGTTTCATGGCAAGATGACTCGTTTTCTATTTTTCACAATTTTTGAAACCTTTTACGGTTCGGGATTTTTAAAATTTTTTTGGAAGGCATTTTGGCTCCAAACTTGGTAGACGTGATCCTTGTATTTTTGTTGACATGCATAAAAAAATTCAGCTAAAAACTCGAAGTGTACAAGATTTTGTGACCATTTGAAAAAAGTGTCCCCATTTCTGACACTTTAATGGCTATTGGTAGCAAAACTGTAAAATCTCAAATGCTCTTTAAGGGGGTGTGAGTTCTCGAGGTTTGATGAGGGATAGGGGGCCAATATAAGGGCCAAGTACCAGCACCCATCGTACATCATGTGCGCACACCCCCCCCGACCCCTCCGATCGTCGGAACCCCAATGCTATCGATCAGGTTCTCCGGTCATGTTCCGACGATGGTGTCTCGACGAAGAAAAATACGGCACCAGCACATGCTCGAGCCCAGCATGTGCTATCGCAACCCTCGATCTGGTCTGATCTTAGATTTGGAATGAACACCGTATTCTTAGACTGGGAATGAACTTCGTATGCCTAAGTCAACCCACGAAACGAGCGTACGGGCGCTCAGCCAGCCAGAGGGGCAGGATGGGCAAGCAGGGTGTCACGGACTATGCTTTCTCTCAACAAGCAATAGACCGTGCGGCACTCGAATGGATGCTTCCACCCAAGTCAGCCTTCAATAGGTCGATATCTGAATAAACAACCATAAACCATGGTTAATCCCAAGCATTCGCAATAATGCACAATATATCGAGATCAATCTCAAGCACACACACAACAAGGCACATTCGCATCAAGAAAGAAAGAAACACATTGGGGCATTCAATCGGGGTGAATTTTATTAAAAATGGGAATCATACATCGGGACCTCCCACCATCACTAGGGCCAGGGGGCAGCCTTTGGTGGGTGGCCTAAGCTCACATAGCACTCGATGAGATAGCCCAACACTACGCTGTCGGCTCACCCCCCTAAAGAGTCTTAGAGATTTTAGAGCTATGCTACCAGTAACCGTTACAATGTTTGAAATGGGGACACTTTTCCTAGCATAATGGATCTACCCCGCCATGGCCCTATACATGGGTGGCTCATGGCAACCTAAGTCCCTGTCATGGCCCTATACAAGGTTGGGTCATGACATCCTCCCCCACCTATTCTATCGACGTCCTCGTCGACTTGTTGGCTTGAAATTCTTCAATCTTCCTTTGAAATCTCTGGAGGTCGTTCTCTCTCTCCCAGCTGGTTTCTTCTAGGCCTAATCCCTCCTACTTTACTAAGTTTCCCAAACTAGTCTTCGAGATATCTTGGTTTCCCTGTCAGCTAAGATCTCTTCGACACGATGCTTTGAGGGTGGTTTCATGGTGATGGCGGCTTTGGTTGGCTCCTTTCGGCTAGCATCTGTAGGATCTGCATGGAACAGCTTCAGGTTGCTCACATGAAATACTGGGTGCACCTTAATCCATTTCGGAGGGTCGATTTTGTAAGAAGTATTCCTCACCTTGGAAAGGACCCTTACTGGACCTTCATATTTGTGCACTAGTCTCCGATCTCTCTTTCTCAAGAACCTAGTCTGTTCAGGAACTAGTCAAACCAGAACCAAATCCCCAACTTGGAACTGCTGAACTCTATGACCCTTGTCTGCCCATTTCTTCATCCGCTTTGATGCTTTCTCCAGGTAGGCTTGTGCAATCTTTGTGTTTTGTTTCCACTCCTTGCTGAGGTTGAAGGCTCTCGGATTCTTTCCTCCATATTGTTCCAAGAAAGTGTGGGGTAGCCTTGGTAGTTGTTCGGTGACCACCTCAAATGGGCTCTTATTAGTGGAAGAGCTTTTGTTGGAATTAAAACAGAGTTGGGCAACGTCTAATAATGAAGGCCAGTCTTTTTGGTTGGCTTGGACAAAGTGCCTCAAGTATTCCTCCAATAATCCATTGAACCGTTTCGTTTGGCCATCAGTTTGAGGGTGATAGCTTGAGGAGATGTTGAGTTGGGACCCCAAAATCTTGAAAAGTTCTCTCTAAAAGGATCCCGTGAATCTCAAATCTCTATCACTGACGATGCTTTGAGGGAGCCCCCAATATTTGACCACATGTTTGAACAATAGTCGAGCTGTGTCTTCCGCTGTGCAATACTTGTGAGCGGGAATGAATGTGGCATACTTAGAGAATCGATCAATCACCACCAAGATAGCTCCAAGATCACCAACCTTGGGTAGGCTCGAGATGAAATCGAGGGAGATGCTTTCCCATGGTTTAGTGGGTACCGACAATGGTTCAAGCATGCCTGCGGGTTTTCTCTTTTCGACTTTGTCTTGTTGGTAAATGAGGCAAGTCTTCGTATATTCCATCACATCTTATCGCACTTGAGGCCAATAGTATCCCTGTTTCAATAATGCCAAAGTGCATTGGCAGCCCGGGTGTCCCGCCCATAGGGTGTCATGACATTCCCTCATCAGCATCTATCTCAGACCTCTTACTCTTGATACAAACACTTGAGGCCCCTTAGTCCACAAGACCCCATTTTCTTGCCAGAAGTATTTGGACTTCCCTTCTTCCACTAGCTACAGAATGGCACAGGCTTGCAGGTCCTTCCCTAGATGATCTCCAATCAACTTATGAATGCTTGTAGTGGCTCTGCTAGCCACCATTGGGGCCATTCTTCTAAGGGCCGCTAACTCTGGTCGCCTGCTCAAGGCATCCGCCACTTGATTGGTCTTTCCAGTGGTATGCTCAAAACAAAAGTCAAACTCTGCTAGAAATTCTTGCCACCTAGCTTGTTTCGCCATGAGCCTTGGTTGGGTGAGAAAATGGCTAACAGCTGCATTGTCTGTCTTTACGACAAAATGTGAACCCAACAAGTAATGTCGCGAAGCCCTCAAGTAGTGAACCACCGCAAGGAGCTCTTTTTCCTAGGCCATATATTTCCTTTCAGCTTCGCTCAGCTTTTTACTTTCAAATGCTATCGGGCGATGTTGTTGTAAAAGCACACCTCCAATAGCAAAATCAAATGCATCCATCTGAACTTCGAAAGGCTTTTCAATATCAAGGAGAGCTAAGATGGGATCTTTCATAATAGCATCCTTCAATCCCTCAAAAGCCTCTTGGCACTCATTCGTCCAACACCATTTGTGCTCCTTCTTCAATAGCTCCGTGAGGGCCATGGTCTTACGAGAGTACCCTTCTACAAACCTTCTATAATAGTTGGCTAGCCCCAAAAATGAGCGAAGCTCACTAACATTCTTTGATGTTGTCCATTCCTTGATGGCCCTGACCTTTTTCATGTCCATTCGGATGTGGCCACGTTCGACAATGTGATCGGGAAAATGGATTTGTGTCTGAGCAAATGCACACTTCTCTTTTTTTACATATAACCGATGGTCTTGTAACCTTTGAAATACCTGGCGTAGGTCTAAAGGGCATAACAAGAAATTCAAATGCACCATACTGTGTTACACAAGTGGTTTTCGGTTCATCTCCCTCAATGATTCTGACCTGATGGTATCCAGATCTCAGGTCCAGTTTGGAGAAGTACTTGGCCCGGCTCAATTGGTCAAACAAGTCTGCTATAAGAGGGATAGGATATTTGTTTCTTACGATGACTTTGTTGAAGGCCCTGTAGTTAACACATAAGCGCAAACTTCCATCATGCTTCTTTTGAAATAGCACAGGCACTCCGAAAGGAACCTTTGATGGTCTGATAAATCTGGCTTGTAAAAGTTCATCTAATTGTTTCCTTAGCTCGACCAACTCTGGCGGGTCCATGCGGTAAGAGGCTCTAGCAGGGGGTTTTGCTCTTGGGAGGAGTTCAATTTCATGGTCCACTGCTCGTCGAGGTGGTAGAACCTTAGGCAATATCTCTGGCATCACCTCTTCGAACTCTTCCAGCACTTTTTTCACGCCATCGGGTATTGGTTCTATTCTGCCCTTCTTTGTAGATCGGCATGGCCACAAAAGAGGGTTCCCCTCTCCTTACCCCTTTCTTGAATTGTAAAGCCGAAATCATTTTCTTCCCATTCTTTGGCAAGATATTGGCAAGCACCACACATGGGTGTTCCCTTAAGAACAACAAGCAACTAGCAACGAGGATAGGGATCACCTGAGCCAACATCATGAAATCCAATCTGAGAACAACATCGACGTCATCCATAGGGGAGACTGTAAAGTCTACCTTTCCTTCCCACGGCCCCAATTTGGTTATCACACCCTTGAAGCTTCCACTGATCGTAAAGGTTGGCGAATTGATCGCTTTCATTCGTCCACAGTCTCTGTTACCTTGAAGACCACACCTCTTTGCTTCTTCCGACGTGATGAAAGTATCAGTTGCACCCGTATCCACCATGGCCTTGGTGGCCTTCTCATTAATAATTAGGTTCACATACATCAAGCCTCTACTTTGCTCTTTTCTTATAGTGTTCAGTTGGGTGTGGAGGGCATTGACGAACTTTAGTGAGCCCATCCTGGCTGGCTCCTCCTCAATCTCTTCAACGTTCTCTGGCATTTTTGTCGACTCTTGAGATGAGGTTTTCAAAGCATTAAGGGCTCCTCTGTGTGGGCATTCGGCCACCCGATGTGGCCCCTTACAAAGAAAGCAAGCCAGTGGTTGTCTAGGCTTAAAAGTCACTGCGTTGTTTGTTCTGGGTTGGGTGCTATCTCGATCGAAAGACCTCTTATCTGATCCCCCACTGGAGGGCCAGTCTAGCCTAGTCATCTTTCCCCCACTCCCAAAGTTGAAGCTACTGCCAGCTGATGGAGGATTTTTTCGTTTCAAGGAGCCATCATTATAGTCGTGGAGACGTTCAGCTGCAGCCATGGCCGTGGCCACGTCTTGCACTTTTTGTCTTTGTAGTTCTATTCTGGCCCAAGGCTTGAGGCCCTCAAGAAAATAAAACATCTTGTCCTTCTTGGATATGTCTTGAATATCCAACATCAAGGTAGAGAAGTTCCTTACAAACTCTCGCATCGTCCCTATTTGCACCAGTTCTAGGAGTCTCCTTCAAGCCATATACTCCACATTCTCAGGGAAAAATTGGTTTTTCAATTCCTGCTTCAGGTCTGTCCAAGTCTTAATTGGGCACTCGTCATTGACAAACTTGGAGCGCCACCAAAGCTTGGCATCTCCTACGAGGTACATCGATGCCATTGCTACCTTGTCTTCCTCTGAATCTGTGTGTACAGCCTGAAAGTACTGCTCCATGTCAAGCAAGAAATTCTCAAGTTCCTTAGCATCCCTTGCCCCCTCATAACATTGAGGCTCTGGCACCTTGGGTCTTCTCCCCCTTTCCATCGAGCTCGAGGCTAACCTGGCCACAGCCATTTGTAAGATGCTCACCTGTGCTCTGAGCTCTTCAAACTCCTTTTGGAGAATATTCAAGGCATCTCTAGCCTCCTCCCTCACGTTGTGGAGAGTATCGGACAACTCCCGCTAGGTTGTCTCGATCTCCCTCACTCGATCTTTAGTCACCATGTGAGTTTTCATTGCGGCCATCGCGGCCTCCAGTTCCTTAATTTTCTACTGATGATTAGGTCTACCACTTATGGCCATCTCATCCATCTTCTAGCACTTCTCAACCGTGCTCTGGTACCACGTGTCATGACTATGCTTTCTCTTAACAAGCAATAGACCGTGCGGCACTCGAATGGATGCTTCCACCCAAGTCAGCCTTTAATAGGTCGATATCAGAACAAACAACCATAAACCATTGTTAATCCCAAGCATTCGTAATAAGGCACAATATATCGAGATCAATCTCAAGCACACACACAACAAGGCACATTCGCATCAAGAAAGAAAGAAACACATCGAGGCAATATTCGGGGCATTCAATCGGGGTGAATTTTATTAAAAATGGGAACCATACATCGGGACCTCCTACCATCACCAGGTCAGGGGGGCAGCCCTTGGTGGGTGGCCTAAGCTCACATAGCACCCGGTGAGACAGCCTAACACTATGCTGTCGGCTCACCCCCCTAAAGAGCCTTAGAGATTTTAGAGCTATGCTACCAGTAACCGTTACAATGTTTGAAATGTGGAGACTTTTCCTAGCACAATGGATCTACCTGGCCATGGCCATATACATGGGTGGCTCATGGCAACCTAAGTCTCTGTCATGGCCCTATATAAGGTTGGCTCATGACACCGGGGGTCGATCGGGTCCCCCTCTATGTGCTGTCGATCCTACTGCCACAACCCTCGATCTGGTCTAATCTTAGACAGGGAATGAACTCCGTATGCCTAAGCCAACCGATGAAACAAGTGGGCAGGCAGGCACTACGCCGACCAGAGAGACGGGATGCGCAAGCCGTGGATCGATAGGGTGGTAGGTGGGTTTAGGCACATCTTCATATTTCTGCATGCCAATGCCATTTTTATGGCTTGTAAATTCATACAATGGTCCCTTAAGCCTTCACGTGAAGTTTCATGGCAAGACGACTCGTTTTCTTTTTTTCATGATTTTTGAAATGTTTTGCGGTTCGGGATTTTTAAAAAATTTTTTGGGACGAGTTTTGGGCCCAAACTTGGTAGACATGATCCTTTTATTTTTGTTGGCATGCACAAAAAAAATCAGCAAAAAACTCGAAGTGTACAAGATTTTGTGACCATTTTAAAAAAGTGTCCACATTTCAGACACTTTAATGGCTACTAGCAGGAAACCTGTAAAATCTCAAATGATCTTTAAGGGGGTGTGAGTTCTCGAGGTTTGATGAGGGATAGGGGGCCAATATAAGGGCCAAGTACCAGCACCCATCGCACATCATGTGCGCACACGCCCTGGCCCCCCCGATCGCTAGAACCCCAACACCGCCGGTCAAGTTCTCCGGTGATGCTCCGGTAATGGTGCCCCGACAAAGAAAAATGGGGCACCAGCACATGCTAGAGCCCAGTATGTGCTACCATAACCCTCGGTCCGATCCGATCTTAGACCAGGAATGAACTTCATATGCCTAGGTGAGAATGAACTCCGTATGCCTAAGTCAACCCACGAAATGAGCGTGCGGGCACTCAATCGGCCAGAGGGGCGGGATGCGCAAGCTGGGGATCTACCGGGCCCCCTCTGCGTGCTACTAATCCTGCTATGATAACCCTCAATCTGATCCAATCTTAGACTGGGAATGAACTCTGTATGCCTAAGCCAACCGACGAAATGAGCGGGCGGACGGGCGGGCGGGCACTACGCCGGCCAGAGAGACGGGATGCGCAAGCAATGGATCGATAGGGTGGTAGGTGGGTTTAGGCACATCTTCATATTTCTACATGCCAATGCCATTTTTATGGCTTGTAAATTCATACAATGGTCCCTTAAGCCTTCACCTGAAGTTTCATGGCAAGACTTTTTATGGTTTATTCAGCTAAAAACTCGTAAATTCAACTAAAAACTCGAAGTGTACAAGATTTTGTGACCATTTGAAAAAAGTGTCCCCATTTCAGACACTTTAACGGCTACTGGAAGCAAACCTATAAAATCTCGAATGCTCTTTAAGGGGTGTGAGTTCTCAAGGTTTGATGAGGGATAGGGCGCAATATAAGGGCCAAGTACTAGTACCCATCGCACATCATGTGCGCACACCCCCCCGACCCCCCCGATCATCGAAACCCCAATGCCACCGGTCAGGATCTCCGACGATGCTCCGGCGATGGTGCCATGACGAAGAAAAATGTGGCACCAGCACATGCTCGAGCCCAGCATGCGCTGCCGCAACCTTCGGTCCGGTCTGATCTTAGACTGGGAATGAACTCCATATGCTTAGACTGGGAATGAACTCTGTATGCCTAAGTCAACCCATGAAACGAGCGTACGGGTGCTCAGCCCACCAGAGGGGTGGGATGCGTAAACCGGGGATCGATCGAGTCCCCCTCTATGCGCTACCGATCCTGCTGCGGCAACCCTCGGTGCAATCTGATCTTAGACTAGGAATGAACTCTGTATGCCTAAGCCAACCGTTGAAACGAGCGGGCGGGCGGGAGGGCGGGCACTACGCAAGCCAGAGAGACGGGATGCGCAAGCCGTGGATCGATAGGGTGGTAGGTGTGTTTAGGCACATCTTCATATTTCTACGTGTCAATGCCATTTTTATGGCTTGTAAATTCATACAATGGTCCCTTAAGCCTTCACGTGAAGTTTCATAGCTAGACGACTCGTTTTCTATTTTTCAGGATTTTCAAAACATTTTGCGTTCAGGATTTTCTAAAATTTTTTCGGATGGAGTTTTGGCCCTGAACTTGGTAGACATGATCCTTTTATTTCTATTGGCATGCACAAAAAAATTCAGCTAAAAACTTGAAGTGTACAAGATTTTGTGACCATTTGAAAAAAGTGTCCCCATTTCAGACACTTTTATGGCTACTGGCAGCAAACCTGTAAAATTTCAAATGCTCTTTAAGGGGGTGTGAGTTCTCGAGGTTTGATGAGGGATAGGGGGCCAATATAAGGACCAAGTACCAGCACCCATCGCACATCATGTGCGCACACCCCCTGGCCCCCCCGATCATCGGAACCCCAATGCCGCCGATCAGGTCCTCCAGCGAAGCTCTGACGATGGAGCCCCAGCGAAGAAAAATGCAACCCCAGCACATGCCCGAGCCCAGCATGTGCTACCGTAACCCTCGGTCTGATCTGATCTTAGACTGGGAATGAACTCCGTATGCTTAGACTGGGAATGAACTCTGTATGCCTAAGTCAACCCACGAAACGAGCGTGCGGGAGCTCAGCCGACCAGAGGGGCGGGATGCGCAAGTTGGGGATCGGTCGGGTCCCCCTCTGCATGCTGCTGATCCTGCTATCGTAACCCTTGATCCAGTCTGATCTTAGACTGGGAATGAACTCCGTATGCCTAAGCCAACCGACGAAATGAGTAGGCGGGCGGGCAGGCGGGCATTACGTCGGCCAGAGAGACGGGATGCGCAAGCCGTGGATCGATAGGGTGGTAGGTGGGTTTAGGTACATCATCATATTTCTGCATGCCAATGCCATTTTTACGGCTTGTAAATTCATACAATGGTCCCTTAAGCCTTCATGTGAAGTTTCATGGCAAGACAACTCGTTTTCTATTTTTCATGATTTTTGAAACTTTTTAGGGTTCGTGATTTTTTAAAATTTTTTTGGAACTAGTTTTAGCCCCAAACTTGGTAGACATGATCCTTGCATTTTTTTTGGCATGCACAAAAACATTCAGCTAAAAACTCGAAGTGTACAAGATTTTGTGACCATTTGAAAAAAGTGTCCCTATTTTAGACACTTTAATGGCTATTGGCAGCAAACCTGTAAAATCTCAAATGCTCTTTAAGGGGGTGTGAGTTCTCGAGGTTTGATGAGGGATAGGGGGCCAATATAAGGGCCAAGTACCACCACCCATCACACATCATTTGCGCACACCCCCCGGCCCCCCGATCGTCGGAACCCCAATGTCGCCGGTCAGGTTCTCCGGGCAATGCTCCGACGATGGTGGCCCGACGAAGAAAAATGTGGCACCAGCACATGCCTGAGCCCAGCATGTGCTGCTGTAACCCTCGGTCTGGTCTGATCTTAGACTGAGAATGAACTCTGTATGCCTAAGTCAACCCACGAAACGAGCGTGCGGGCGCTCAACCGACCAAAAGGGCGAGATGCGCATACCGGGGATCGGCCGTGTAACCCTCTACGTGCTGTCGATCCTGCTGCCATAACCCTCAGTCCATTCCAATCTTAGACTGGGAATGAACTCCGTATGCCTAAGCCAACTGATGAAACGAGCGGACGGGTGGGCGGGCACTACGCCGACCAGAGAGACCCGATACGGAAGCCGTGGATCGATAGGTTGGTAGGTAGGTTTAGGCACATGTTCATATTTCTGCATGCCAATGCCATTTTTATGGCTTGTAAATTCATACAATGGTCCCTTAAGCCTTGACGTGAAGTTTCATGGCAAGACGAATCGTTTTCTATTTTTCATGATTTTCAAAACTTTTTGGGGTTTGAGATTTTTTAAAATTTTTTCGGAAGGACTTTTCCCCCGAAACTTGGTAGACGTGATCCTTGTATTTTTGTTGGCATGCATAAAAAATTCAGCTAAAAACTCGAAGTGTACAAGATTTTGTGACCATTTGAAAAAAATGTACCCATTTTAGACACTTTTATGGCTACTGGCAGCAAACCTGTAAAATCTCAAATGCTCTTTAAGGGGGTGTGAGTTCTCAAGGTTTGATGAGGGATAGGGAGCCAACAGAAGGGCCAAGTACCAGCACCCACCGCACATCATGTGTGCACACCTCGCCAGCCCGCCCGATCACCGGAACCACAATGCAGCCGTTCAGGTCCTCCAGCGATGCTCCGACGATGGAGCCCCGTTGAAGAAAAATGTGGCACCAGCACATGCCCGAGCCCAGCATGTGCTACCGTAACCCTCGGTCCAGTCTGATCTTCATCTGTGAATGAACTCCATATGTTTAGACTGGGAATGGACTCTGTATCCCTAAGTCAACCCACGAAATGAGCGTGTGGTCGCTCAGCCGGCCAAAGGGGCATGATGCGCAAGCCGGGGATCGATCGGGTCCCCCTCTGCGTGCTACCTATCCTACGGCCACAACCCTCAGTTTGGTCTGATCTTAGACTGGGAATGAACTCCGTATGCCTTAGGCAACCGACGAAACGAGTGGGCGGTCGGGTGGGCGGGCACTACGCCCGCAAGAGAGACGGGATGCACAAGCCGTGGATCGATAGGGTGGTAGGTGGGTTTAGGCTCATCTTCATATTTCTACATGCCAATGCCATTTTTATGGCTTGTAAATTCGTACAATGGTCCCTTAAGCCTTCAGGTGAAGTTTCATGGCAAGACGACTCGTTTTCTATTTTTCATGATTTTTGAAACTTTTTGCGATTCAAGATTTTTTAAAATTTTTTCGGAAGGACTTTTGGCCCCAAACTAGGTAGACGTGATCCTTGTATTTTTGTTGGTATGCACAAAAAAATTCAACTAAAAACTCGAAGTGTACAAGATTTTGTGACCATTTGAAAAAAGTGTCCCCATTTCAGACACTTTAATGGCTACTAGCAGCAAACCTATAAAATATTAAATGCTCTTTCTGGGGGTGTGAGTTCTCAAGGTTTGATGAGGGATAGGGGGCGAATATAAGGGCCATGTACCTGTACCCATCGCATAGCATGTGCTTACACATTGCCCCGACCCCCCGATCATCGGAACCCCAATGCCACCAGTCAGGTTCTTAGGCGATGCTCCGACGATGGTCCCGCGATGAAGAAAAATACGGCACCAGCACATGCTCGAGCCTAGCATGTGCTATTGCAACCCTCGGTCCGGTCCAATCTTAGACTGGGAATGAACTCTGTATGCCTAAGTCAACCCACGAAACGAGTGTACGGGCGCTCAACTGGCCAGAGGGGCAGGATCCGCAAGCCGAGGATCAGCCAGGTCCCCCTCTGCGTGCTATCGATCCTATTGCCACAACCCCCGGGCCCCCCGATCATCAAAACCCTAATGCTGCCGGTCAGGTTCTTCGGTGATGTTCCGACGATGGTGCCTAGACGAAGAAAAATGAGGCACCAGCACATGCCCGAGCCCAGCATGTGCTGCCGCAACCCTCGATCCGGTTCAATCTTAGACTGGGATTGAACTCCGTATGCTTAGACTAGGAATGAACTCCGTATGCCTAAGTCAACCCATGAAACGAGTGTGCGGGCACTCAACCGACCAAAGGGGCGAGATGCGCATGCCAGGGATTGGCCGGGTAACCCTCTGCGTGCTGTCGATCCTGCTGTCACAATCCTCAGTCCATTCCAATTTTAGACTAGGAATGAACTCCGTATGCCTAAGCCAACTGACGAAACGAGCGGATGGGTGGGCGGGCACTACGCCGACCAGAGAGACGGGATGCGGAAGCCATGGATCGATAGGTTGGTAGGTAGGTTTAGGCACATGTTCATATTTCTGCATGCCAATGCCATTTTTATGGCTTGTAAATTTATACAATGGTCCCTTAAGCCTTGACGTGAAGTTTCATGGCAAGACGACTCGTTTTCTATTTTTCATGATTTTCAAAACTTTTTGGGGTTCGAGATTTTTTAAATTTTTTTCGAAAGGACTTTTGGCCCGAAACTTGGTAGACGTGATCCTTGTATTTTTGTTGGCATGCATAAAAAATTCAGCTAAAAACTCGAAGTGTACAAGATTTTGTGACCATTTGAAAAAAGTGTGCCCATTTCGGACACTTTTATGGCTACTGGCAGCAAACCTGTAAAATCTCAAATGCTCTTTAAGGGGGTGTGAGTTCTCAAGGTTTGATGAAGGATAGGGAGCCAATAGAAGGGCCAAGTACCAGCACCCATCGCACATCATGTGTGCACACCCCCCCGGCCCGCCTGATCACCGGAACCCCAATGCCGTCGGTCAGGTCCTCCAGCGATGCTCCGGTGATGGAGCCCCGACGAAGAAAAATGCGGCACCAGCACATGCCTGAGCCCAGCATGTGCTTCCGAAACCCCCGGTCTAGTCCGATCTTAGTCTGCGAATGAACTCCATATGCTTAGACTGGGAATGAACTTTGTATGCCTAAGTCAACCCATGAAATGAGCGTGCGGTCGCTCAACCGGCCAGAGGGGCGGGATGCGCAAGTCGGGGATCGATCGAGTCCCCCTCTACGTGCTGCCGATCCTACGGCCACAACCCTTGATCTGGTCTGATCTTAGACTAGGAATGAACTCCGTATGCCTTAGGCAACCGACGAAACGAGTGGCCTGGCAGGCGGGCGGGCACTACGCCCGCAAGAGAGACGGGATGCACAAGCCGTGGATCGATAGGGTGGTAGGTGGGTTTAGGCTCATCTTCATATTTCTATGTGCCAATGCCATTTTTATGGCTTGTAAATTCATACAATGGTCCCTTAAGCCTTCAGGTGAAGTTTCATGGCAAGACGACTTGTTTTCTATTTTTCACGATTTTTGAAACTTTTTGCGGTTCAGGATTTTTTAAAATTTTTTCGGAAGGACTTTTGGCCCCAAACTAGGTAGACGTGATCCTTGTATTTTTTTTGGTATGCACAAAAAAATTCAGCTAAAAACTCAAAGTGTACAAGATTTTGTGACCATTTCAAAAAAGTGTCCCTATTCCAGACACTTTAATGGCTACTGGCAGCAAACCTATAAAATATCAAATGCTCTTTCTGGGGGTGTGAGTTCTCAAGGTTTGATGAGGGATAGGGGGCAGATATAAGGGCCAAGTACCAGTACCCATCGCACATCATGTGCTTACACATTGCCCCGACCCCCCGATTGCCGGAACCCCAATGCCGCCGGTCAGGTTCTCAGGCGATGCTCCGACGATGGTCCCCCGATGAAGAAAAATATGGCACCAGAGCATGCTCGAGCCTAGCATGTGCTGTCGGAACCCTCGATCCGTTCCGATCTTAGACTAGGAATGAACTATGTATGCCTAAGTCAACCCACGAAACAAGCGTGCGGGCACTCAACTGGCCCGAGGGGCGAGATGCACAAGCCGGGGATCGGCCAGGTCCCCCTCTACGTGCTGTCGATCCTACTGCCACAACCCCCGAGCCCCCCGATCATCGGAACCCTAATGCTGCCGGTCAGGTTCTTCGGTGATGCTCCGACGATGGTGCCCCGACGAAGAAAAATGAGGCACCAGCACATGCCGGAGCCCAGCATGTGCTGCCGCAACCGTCGGTCCGGTTCGATCTTAGACTGGGATTGAACTCCGTATGCTTAGACTAGGAATGAACTCTGTATGCCTAAGTCAACCCATGAAATGAGCGTGCAAGGGTTCAGCCGGCCAGAGGGGTAGGATGCGCAAGCCAGGGATCGGTCGAGTCCCCCTCTGCGTGCTGTTGATTCTGCTGCCGTAACCCTCGGTCTGATCCGATCTTAGACTGGGAATGAACTACGTATTCCTAAGCCAACCGATGAAACGTGCGGGCGGGTGGGCGGACGGGCACTACGTTGGCCAGAGAGACGGGATGCGCAAGCTGAGGATCGATAGGGTGGTAGGTGGGTTTAGGCACATCTTTATATTTTTACGTGCCATTGCCATTTTTATGGCTTGTAAATTCGTACAATGGTCCCTTAAGCCTTCACGTGAAGTTTCATGGCAAGACGACTCGTTTTCTATTTTTCATGATTTTTGAAACTTTTTACGGTTCGAGACTTTTTAAATTTTTTTCGGAAGGAGTTTTAGCCTCAAACTTGGTAGACATGATCCTTATATTTTTGTTGGCATGCACAAAAACTCGGTCAGGTTCTCCAGTGATGCTCCGGCGATGGTGCCCCGACGAAGAAAAATACGGCACCTACACAAGTCCAAGCCTAGCATGTGCTACCGCAACCCTCAGTCCGGTCTGATCTTAGACTGGGAATGAACTCTGTATGCTTAGACTGGGAATGAACTTCGTATGCGTAAGTCAACCCACGGAACGAGCATGCGGGCACTCAGCCGGCCAGATAGGCGGGATGCAAAAGTTGGGGATCGGCAGGGTCCCCTTCTGCGTGTTGCCAATCCTGCTGCCACAACCCTCAGTCCAAACCAATCTTAGACTGGGAAAAAACTCTGTATGCCTAAGCCAACCGACGAAACAAGCGGGCAGGCAGGCGGGCGGGCACTACGCTGACCGAGAGACGGGATGCACAAGCCGTGGATGGATAGGGTGGTAGGTGGGTTTAGGCACATCTTCATATTTTTGCGTGCCAATGCCATTTTTATGGCTTGTAAATTCATACAATGGCCCCTTAAGCCTTCACGTGAAGTTTCATGCAAGACGACTCGTTTTCTATTTTTCACGATTTTCGAAACCTTTTGAGGTTTGGGATTTTTTAAAATTTTTTCGAAAGGAGTTTTGGCCCCAAACTTGGTAGACATGATCCTTGTATTTTTGTTTGCATGCACAAAAAAATTCAGCTAAAAACTCGAACTGTACAAGATTTTGTGACCATTTGAAAAAAGTGTCCCTATTTTAGACACTTTAATGGCTACTGGCAGCAAACCTGTAAAATCTCAAATGCTCTTTAAGGGGGTGTGAGTTCTTGAGGTTTGATGAGGGATAGGGGGCCAATATATGGGCCAAGTACCAGCACCCATCGCACATCATGTGCGCACACCCCCCCCCCGACCGCCCCGATCACTAGAACCCTAATGCCGTCAGTCAGGTTCTCCGACGATGCTCCGGCGAAAGTGCCCCGGTGAAGAAAAATGCGGCACCAGCACATGCCCGAGCCCAGCATGTGCTACCGAAACCCTCGGTCTGGTCTGATCTTAGACTGGGAATGAACTCTGTATGCCTAAGTCAACCAACGAAATGAGCGTACAGGTGCTCAGCTGGCCAGAGGGGCGAGATGTGCTGGCTAGGGATCGGCTGGGTCCCCCTTTGCGTGCTGCCGATCTTGCCACCACAACCCTCGGTCTGGTCTGATCTTAGATTGGGAATGAACTCCGTATGCCTAAGCCAACCAACAAAATGAGCGGGCGGGCGGGCGGGCACTACGCCGGCCAAAGAGACGGGATGCGCAAGCCGTCGATCGATAGGGTGGTTGGTGGGTTTAGGCACATCTTCATATTTCTGTGTGCCAATGTCATTTTTATGGCTTGTAAATTCATACAATGGTCCCTTAAGCCTTCACGTGAAGTTTCATGGCAAGACGACTCGTTTTCTATTTTTCATGATTTTCAAAACTCTTTGCGGTTTGGGATTTTTTAAAATCTTTTCTGAACGAGTTTTGACCCCAAAATTGGAAGACGTGATCCTTGTATTTTTGTTGGGAAGCAAAAAAAAATTCAGCTAAAAACTCTTAGTGTACAAGATTTTGTGACCATTTGAAAAAAGTGTCCCCGTTTCAGACACTTTAATGGCTATTGGCAGCAAATCTGTAAAATCTCAAATGCTCTTTAAGGGGGTGTGAGTTCTCAAGGTTTGATGAGAGATAGGGGGCCAATATAAGGGCCAAGTACCAGCATCCATCGCACATCATGTGCGCACACCCCCCGGCCCCCCCGATCGCTGGAACCCCAATGCCGTCAGTTAGGTTCTCTAACGATGCTTCTCCAATGGTGCCCCGGTGAAGAAAAATGCAGTACCAGCACATGCCCGAGCCCAACATGTGCTACTGTAACCCTTGGTCCGGTCCGATCTTAGACTGGGAATGAACTCCGTATGCCTAAGTCAACCCACGAAATGAGCGTGCGGGCGCTCAGCCGGCCAAAGGGAAGGGATGCGTAAGTCGGGGATCGGTCGGGTCCCCCTCTGCATGCTGCTGATCCTATTGCTGCAACCCTTTGTCCGGTCTGATCTTTGTCTGGGAATGAACTCCGTATGCATAAGCCAAATGACGAAACGAGCGGGCAGGCGGGCAGGCGGGCAGGCGGGCACTACGTCGGCCAGAGAGACGGGATGTGCAAGCCGTAGATCGATAGGGTGGTAGGCGGGTTTAGGCTCATCTTCATATTTTTGTGTGCCAATGCCATTTTTGTGGCTTGTAAATTCATACAATGGTCCCTTAATCCTTCACGTGAAGTTTCATGGCAAGACGACTCGTTTTCTATTTTTCACAATTTTTTAAACTTTTTATGGTTAGGGACTTTTTTAAATTTTTTCGAAAGGAGTTTTGGCCCCAAACTTGGTAGACGTGATCCTTGTATTTTTGTTGGCATACACAAACAAATTCAGCTAAAAACTTGAAGTGTACAAGATTTTGTGACCATTTGAAAAAAGTGTCCCCATTTCAGACACTTTAATAGCTACTGGCAGCAAACCTGTAAAATCTCAAATGCTCTTTAAGGGGGTGTGAGTTCTCGAGGTTTGATGAGGGATAAGGGGCCAATATAAGGGCCAAGTACCAGCACCCATCGTACATCATGAGCGCACACCCCCCAGCCCCCTCGATCGTCGGAACCCCAATACTGTCGATCAGGTTCACCGACGATGGTGCCCCGATGGAGAAAAATGCAGCACCAGCACATGCTCGAGCCTAGCATGTGCTGTTGCAACCCTCGGTCTGATCCGATCGCAGAATGGGAATGAACTTCGTATGCTTAGATTGGAAATGAACTTCGTATGCCGAAGTCAACCCACGAAACGAGCATGCGGGCGCTCAGCCGGCCAGAGGGGCGGGATGCGCACGCCAGGGATCGGCCAGCTCCCCCTCAACGTGCTACCGATCCTGCTACCACAACCCTCAGTCCGATCTGATCTTAGTCTGGGAAGGAACTCCGTATCCCTAACCCGACCGACTAAATGAGCGGACGGGCGGGTGGGCGGGCACTACGCTCGCCAGAGAGACGGGATGCGCAAGCCGATGATAGATAGGGTGATAGGTGGGTTTAGTCACATCTTCATATTTCTGTGTGCCAATGCCATTTTTATGGCTTGTAAATTCATACAATGCTCCCTTAAGCCTTCACGTGAAGTTTCATGGCAAGACGACTCGTTTTCTCTTTTTCACAATTTTTGAAACTTTTTACGGTTTGGGATTTTTTAAAATTTTTTTGGAAGGCGTTTTGGCCCCAAACTTGGTAGACGTGATCCTTGTACTTTTGTTGGCATGCACAAAAAAATTCAGCTAAAAAAGTGTCCCCATTTCAGACACTTTAATGGCTACTGGCAGTAAACCTGTAAAATCTCAAATGCTCTTTAAGGGGTGTGAGTTCTCGAGGTTTGATGAGGGATAGGGGGCCCATATAGGGGCCAAGTACCAGCACCCATCACACATCAGGTGTGCACACCCCCCCGACCCCCCCGATCACAGGAACCCCAATGCCGTCGGTCAGGTTCTCCGATGATGCTCCGACGATGGTGCCCCGATGAAAAAAAATACGACACCAACACATGCCCGAGCCCAGCATGTGCTATCGTAACCCTTGAGCCGGTCTGATCTTAGACTGGGAATGAACTCTGTATGCTTAGACTGGGAATGAACTCCGTATGCCTAAGTCAACCCATGAAAGGAGCGTGCGGGCGCTCAGCCGGCCAGAGGGGCGGGATGCGCAAGCCGGGGATCGGTCAGGTCCCCTTTTGCTGCCGATCTTGCTACCGCAACCTTCGATCCGATCAGATCTTAGACTGGGAATTAACTCCATATGCCTAAGCCAACCGACGAAACGAGCGGGCGGGCAGGGGGGCGGGCACTACGTCGGCCAGAGAGACGGGATGGACAAGCCGTGGATCGATAGGGTGGTAGGTGGGTTTAGGCAAATCTTCATATTTCTACGTGCCAATGCCATTTTTATGGCTTGTAAATTCATATAATGGTCCCTTAAGCCTTCACGTGAAGTTTCATGGCAAGATGACTCATTTTCTATTTTTCACGATTTTCAAAACGTTTTGTGGTTTGGGATTTTTTAAAATTGTTTTGGAAAAATTTTTGGCCCCAAACTTGGTAGATGTGATCCTTGTATTTTTGTTGGCATGCACAAAAGCATTCAGCCAAAAACTTGATGTGTACAAGATTTTGTGACCATTTGAAAAAAGTGTCCCCATTTCGGACACTTTAATGGCTACTGGCAGCAAACCTGTAAAATCTCAAATGCTCTTTAAGGGGGTTTGAGTTCTCGAGCTTTGATGAGGGATAGGGGGCCAATATTAGGGCCAAGTAGCAGCACCCATCGCACATATGTGCGCACACCCCCCCGACCCCCTCGATCGCCGGAACTCCAATGCCGCCGGTCAAGTTCTCCGGCGTTGCTGCGGCGATGATGGCCCGATGAAGAAAAATGGGGCACCAGCACATGCTCGAGCCCAGCATGTGCTGCCGCAACCCTCGGTCTGGTCTGATCTTAGATTGGGAATGAACTCCGTATGCCTAGACTAGAAATGAACTCCGTATGCCTAAGTCAACCCACGAAATAAGCGTATGGGCGCTCAGCCGGCCAAAGAGGTAGCATGCACAAGTCGGGGATCGGCCGGGTCCCCCTCTACGTGCTGCCAATCCTACCACCACAACCCTCTGTCTGGTTTGATCTTAGACTAGGAATGAACTCCGCATGCCTAAGCTAACCGACGAAACAAGCGGGTGGGCAGGTGGGCGAGCACTATGCCGGCCAGAGAGACAGGATGCGCAAGCCATGGATTGATAGGTGGTAGGTGGGTTTACGCACATCTTCATATTTTTGCATGCCAATGCCATTTTTATGGCTTGTAAATTCATACAATGCTCCCTTAAAACTTTTCGTCAAGTTTCATGGCAAGACGACCCGTTTTCTATTTTTCACGATTTTTGAAACTTTTTACGGTTTGGGATTTTTTTAAAAGTTTTTCAGAAGGAGTTTTGGCCCCAAACTTGGAAGACGTGATCCTTGTATTTTTTTTGGCATGCACAAAACAATTCAGCTAAAAACTCGAATTGTACAAGATTCTGTGACCATTTGAAAAAAGTGTCCCATTCCAGACACTTTAATGGCTACTTGCAGCAAACCTGTAAAATCTCAAATGCTCTTTAAGGGGGCATGAGTTCTCGAGGTTTGATGAGGGATAGGGGGCCAATATAAGGGCCAAGTACCAGCACCCATTGCACATCATGTGCGCACACCCCCCGACCCCCCCGATCATCGGAACCCCAACGCCTCCGGTCAGGTTCTCCGGTGATGCTCCGACGATGGTGCCCCGGTGAAGAAAAATACAGCACCAGCACAAACTTGAGCCCAGCATGTGCTGCCGTAACCCTCGGTCCAGTCCGATCTTAGACTTGGAATGAACTCCATATGCTTAGACTGGGAATGAACTCAGTATGCCTAAGTCAACCCACAAAACGAGCGTGTGGGCACTCAGCCGACCAGAGGGGCGGGATGCGTAAGTCGGGGATCGACCGGGTCCGCCTCTGCATGCTACCGTAACCCTCGGTCTGGTCCGATCTTAGACTGGGAATGAACTCTATATGCCTAAGCCAACCGACGACACAAACGGGCGGGCGAGCGTGCGGGCACTATGCCGGCCAAATAGACGGGATGCGCAAGCCATGAATCGATAGGGTGGTAGGTGGGTTTAGGCACATCTTCATATTTCTGTGTGCCAATGCCATTTTTATGGCTTGTAAATTCATACAATGGTCCCTTAGGCCTTCACGTGAAGTTTCATGGCAAGATGACTCATTTTTTATTTTTCACGATTTTTGAAACTTTTTGCTGTTTGGGATTTTTTATAATTTTTTTGGAAAATGTTTTGACCCCAAACTTGGTAGACATGATCCTTGTATTTTTGTTGGCAAGCACAAAAAAATTCAGCTAAAAACACGAAGTGTACAAGATTTTGTGACCATTTGAAAAAAATGTCCCCATTTCAGACACTTTAATGGCTACTAGCAGCAAACCTGTAAAATCTCAAATGCTCTTTAAGGGGTGTGAGTTCTTGAGATTTGATGAGGGATAGGGGGCCAATATAAGGGCCAAGTACTAGCACCCACCGTACATATGTGCGCACACCCCACCTGGCCCCCCCGATCATCGGAACCCCAATGTCGCCAGTTAGGTTCTCCGGCAATGCTTTGGCAATGGTGCCCCGATGAAGAAAAATGCAGCACCAGCAAATCCTCGAGCCAAGCATGTGCAACCGTAACCCTCGGTCTGGTCTGATCTTACACTGGGAATGAACTCTGTATGCTTAGACAAGGAATGAACTCTGTATGCGTAAGTCAACCCACAAAATGAGTGTGCAGGAGCTCAGTCGGCCAGAGGGGCTGGATGCGTAAGCAGGGATCAGTCGGGTCACCCTCTACATGCTGTCGATCCTGCTATCGTGACCCTTGGTCCGGTCTGATCTTAGACTGGGAATGAACTCCGTATGCCCAAGCCAACTGACAAAACGAGTGGACGGGCGATCGAGCGGGAACTACGTCAACCAGAGAGACAGGATGCGCAGGCCGTGGATCGATAGGGTGACAGGTGGGTTTAGGCACATCTTCATATTTCTGTGTGCCAATCCCATTTTTATGGCTTGTAAATTCATACAATGGCCCCAAGCCTTCACGTGAAGTTTCATGGCAAGACGACTCGTTTTTTATTTTTCATGATTTTTGAAACTTTTTGAAGTTCGGGATTTTTTAAAAGTTTTTCGGAAGGAGTTTTGAACCCAAACTTGGTAGACGTGATCCTTGTATTTTTGTTGGCATGCATAAAAAAATTGAGCTAAAAACTTGAAGTGTACAAGATTTTGTGACCATTTGAAAAAAGTGTCCCCATTTCAGACACTTTAATGGCTACTGGCAGCAAACCTATAAAATCTCAAATGCTCTTTAAGGGGGTGTGAGTTCTCTAGGTTTGATGAAGGATAGGGGGCCAATATAAGGGCCAAGTAGCAGCACCCATCGCACATCATGTGCGCACACCCCCCGGCCCCCTGATCGTCGGAACCCCAATGCTGTCGGTTATGTTCTCCGACGATGGTGCCCTGGCGAAGAAAAATGCGGCACCAGCACATACTCGAGCCCAGCATGTGCTACCGCAACCCTCGGTCCGGTCTGATCTTAGACTGGGAATGAACTCCGTATGCTTAGACTGGGAATGAACTTCGTATGCCTATGTCAACCCATGAAACGAGCGTCCAGGCGCTCAGCCGGCCAGAGGGGCAAGATGCACAAGCCGGGGATCGGCTGGGTCCCCCTCTACGTGCTACCAATCTTGCTGCCACAACCCTCAGTCTGGTCCGATCATAGACTAGGAATGAACTTCGTATGCCTAAGCCAACTGACGAAACGAGCGGACGGGCGGGCGGGCGGGCACTGCGTTGGCTAGAGAGACGGGATGCGCAAGTCGTGGATCGATAGGGTGGAGGTGGGTTTAGGCACATCTTCATATTTCTGCATGCCAATGCCATTTTTATGGCTTGTAAATTCATACAATGGTCCCTTAAGGCTTCACGTGAAGTTTCATGGCAAGACGACTCGTTTTCTATTTTTCATGATTTTCGAAACTTTTGTCGGTTCGGGATTTTTTAAAATTTTTTCAGGAGTTTTGGCCCCAAACTTGGTAGACGTTATCCTTGTATTTTTTTTGGCATGCACAAAAAAATTCAGCTAAAAACTCGAAGTGTACAAGATTTTGTGATCATTCGAAAAAAAGTGTCCCCATTTCAGACACTTTAATGGCTACTGGCAGTAAACCTGTAAAATCTCAAATGCTCTTTAATGAGGTGTGAGTTCTCGAGGTTTGATGAGGGATAGGGGGCCAATATAAGGGCCAACTACCAGCACCCATCGCACATCAGTGTGCACACCCCCCGGCACCCCCGATCGCTTGAACCCCAATGCCGCCGATCAGGTTCTTCGACGAACCTCTAGCGATGGTGCCCCGACGAAGAAAAATGCAGCACCAGCACATGCCCGAGCCCAGCATGTGCTGTCGCAACCCTCAGTCCGGTCCGATCTTAGACTGGGAATGAACTCTGTATGCTTAGACTGACAATGAACTCCGTATGCCTAAGTCAACCCACGAAATGAGCATGCGCGCGCTTAGCCGGCCAGAGGGGTGGGATGCGCAAGCCGGGGATCGGTCAGGTCTCCCTCTATGTGCTACTGATCCTGCTACCATAACCTTCAGTCTGGTCTGATCTTAGACTTGGAATGAACTCCGTATGCCTAAGCCAACCGACGAAACAAGCGGGCGGGCAGGCACTACGCTGGCCAGAAAGACGGGATGCGCAAGCCGTGGATCGAAAGGGTGGTAGGTGGGTTTAGGCAAATCTTCATATTTCTGCATGCCAATGCCATTTTTATGGCTTGTCAATTCATACAATGGTCCCTTAAGCCTTTATGTGAAGTTTCATGGCAAGACGACTCGTTTTCTATTTTTCATGATTTTTGAAACATTTAGCGGTTCGGGATTTTTTAAAATTTTTTTAAAAGGAGTTCTGGCCCCAAACTTGGTAGACGTGATCCTTGTATTTTTTTGGCATGCACAAAAAAATTCAGCTAAAAACTCGAAGTGTACAAGATTTTGTGACCATTTGAAAAAGTGTCCCCATTTCAGACACTTTAATGGCTACTGGCAGCAAACCTTTAAAATGCTCTTTAAGGGGGGGTGAGTTCTCGAGTTTTGATTTGGGATAGAGGGCCAATATAAGGGTCAAGTACCAGCACCCATCGTCGAAACCCCAACGCCACCGGTCAAGTTCTCCGGCGATGCTACGGCGATTGTGCCCCGACGAAGAAAAATGCGGCACCAGCACATGCTCGAGCCCAGCATGTGCTGTCGCAACCCTCAATCCCATCTGATTTTAGGCTGAGAATGAACTCTGTGTGCTTAGACTAGGAATGAACTCCATATGCCTAAGTCAACCAACGAAACGAGCGTACGGGTGTTCAGATGGCCAGAGGGCCGGGACGCGCAAGCCGGGGATCGGTTGGGTCCCCCTCTGCATGCTGCCAATCCTGCTGCCAACCGATGAAATGAGCTGGCGGGCGGGCGGGCACTACGCCGGCCAGAGAGATGGGATGCACAAGCCGTGGATCGATAGGGCGGTAGGTGGGTTGAGGCACATCATTATATTTTTGTGTGCCAATGCCATTTTTATGGCTTGTAAATTCATACAATGGTCCCTTAAGCCTTCACGTGAAGTTTCATGGCAAGACGACTCGCCTTCTATTTCTCATGATTTTTGAAACTTTTTACGGTTTGGGATTTTTTAAAATTTTTTTAGAAGGAGGTTTGGCCCCAAACTTGGTAGACGTGATACTTGTATTTTTGTTGGCATGAAAAAAAAATTCAGCTATAAACTCGAAGTGTACAAGATTTTGTGACCATTTGGAAAAAGTGTCCCCATTTCAGACACTTTAATGGCTACTGGCAGCAAACCTGTAAAATCTCAAATGCACTTTAAGGCGGTGTGAGATCTCGAGGTTTGATGAGGGATAGGGGGCCAATATAAGGGCCAAGTACCAGCACTCATCGCACATCATGTGCACACACCCCCTGGCCCCCCCAATCGCCGGAACCCCAATGCCGCCGGTCAGGTTCTCCGGTGATGCTCCGACGATGTGCCTTGACGAAGAAAAATGTGGCACCACCACATGCCTGAGCCCAGCATGTGTCGTCATAACCTTCGGTTCAGTCCAATCTTAGACTGGGAATGAACTCCGTATACTTGGACTGGGAATGAACTCCGTATGCCTAAGTCAACCCACGAAATGAACGAGCGGGCGCTCAATAGGCCAGAGGGGAAAGATGCACAAGCCGGGGATCAGTCGGGTCCCCCTCTGTGTGCTACCGATCCTGCTGCCACAACACTATGTCTGGTCCAATCTTAGACTGGGAATGAACTCCGTATGCCTAAGCCAATCGACGAAACGAGCGGGCGGGCGGGCAGGCACTACGTCGGCTAGAGAGATGGGATGCGCAAGCCATGGATCGATAGGGCGGTAGGTGGGTTTAGGCACATCTTCATATTTTTTAGTGCCAATGCCATTTTTATGGGTTGTAAATTCATACAATGGTCCCTTAAGCCTTCACGTGAAGTTTCATGGCAAGACGACTTGTTTTTTATTTTTCACGATTTTTGAAATTTTTTGTGGTTTGGGATTTTATAAAATTTTTTCAGAAGGAGTTTTGGCCCCAAACTTGGTTGCCATGATCCTTGTATTTTTGTTGGCATGCATAAAAAAATTCAGCTAAGAACTCGAAGTGTACAAGATTTTGTGACCATTTGAAAAAAGTGTCCCCATTTCAGACACTTTAATGGCTGCTGGCAGCAAACCTGTAAAATCTCAAATGCTCTTTAAGGGGTGTGAGTTCTCGAGGTTTGATGAGGGATAGGGGGCCAATATAAGGGCCAAGTACCAGCACCCATCCCACATCATGTGCGTACCCCCCCGCTCGGCCCTCGTGATCACCAGAACCCCAATGCCGTCGGTCAGCTTCTTCAGTGATGGTGCCCTGGCAAAGAAAAATACGGCACCAGCACATGCCCAAGCCTAGCATGTGCTGCCGCAACCCTTGGTCTGGTCTGATCTTAGACTGGGAATGAACTCCGTATGCTTAGACTGGGAATGAACTCCGTACGCCTAAGTCAACCCATGAAACAAACGTGCAGGCGTTCAGTCGGCCAGAGGGGCGGGATGCACAAGCCGGGGATCAGTCGTGTCCCCCTCTACGTGCCACCGATCCTACTGCCGCAACCCTCCATCCAGTTTGATCTTAGACTGGGAATGAACACCGTATGCCTAAGCCAACCGACGAAATGAGCGGGCGAGCGGACGTGCGTTACGTCGGCCAGAGAGACGAGATGCGCAAGCCGTGGATTGATAGGGTGGTAGGTGGGTTTAGGCATATCTTCATATTTCTGTGTACCAATGCCATTTTTATGGCCTGTAAATTCTTACAATGGTCCCTTAAGCCTTTATGTGAAGTTTCTTGGCAAGATGACTCATTTTCTATTTTTCATTATTTTCAAAACATTTTCTGGTTCGGGATTTTTTAAAATTTTTTCGGAAGGATTTTCTATCCCAAACTTGGTAGACGTGATCCTGGTATTTTTTTTGGCATGCACAAAAAAATTCAGGTAAAAACTCGAAGTGTACAAGATTTTGCGACCATTTGAAAAAAGTTTGCCCATTCTAGACACTTTAATGGCTACTGCCAGCAAACCTATAAAATCTCAAATGCTCTTTAAGGGGTGTGAGTTCTCGAGGTTTGATGAGGGATAGGGGGCCAATATAAGGGCCAGGTACCAGCACCCATCACACATCGTGTGCGCACACCCCCCCGGCCCCCCTGATCGTCGGAACCCCAACGCTGCCGGTCAGGTTCTCCGGCGATGCTTCGGTGATGGTGCCCCGATGAAGAAAAATGCAGCACCAGCACATGCCCGAGCCCAGCATGTGCTGCCACAACCCTCAATCCCGTCCGATCTTAGACTGGGAATGAACTCCGTATGCCTAAGTCAACCCACGAAACGAGCGTGTGGGTGTTCAGCCGGCCAGAGGGCCAGGATGCACAAGTCGTGGATCGGTCGGGTCCCCCTCTGCGTGCTGCTGATCTTGCTACTACAACCCTTGATCTGGTCTGATCTTAAACTGGGAATGAACTTCGTATGCCTAAGCCGATCGACGAAACGAGCGGGCGGGCAGGCGGGCACTACGCCGGCCAGAGAGAGGGATGCGCAAGCCGTGGATCGATAGGGTGGTAGGTGGGTTTAGGCACATCTTCATATTTCTGCATGCCAATGTCATTTTTATGGCATGTAAATTCATACAATGGTCCCTTAAGCCTTCACGTGAAGTTACATGGCAAGACGACTCACTTTTTATTTTTCACGATTTTTGAAACTTTTTGCAGTTCGGGATTTTATAAAATTTTTTCAGAAGGAGTTTTAGCCCCAAACTTGGTTGCCATGATCCTTGTATTTTTATTGGCATGCATAAAAAAATTCAGCTAAGAACTCGAAGTGTACAAGATTTTGTGACCATTTGAAAAAAGTGTCCCCATTTCAGACATTTTAATGGCTGCTGGTAGCAAACCTGTAAAATCTCAAATGCTCTTTAAGGGGTGTGAGTTCTCAAGGTTTGATGAGGGATAGGGGGCCAATATCAGGGCCAAGTACCAGCACCTATCGCACATCATGTGCGCACACCCCCCCGGACCCCCCGATCGTTGGAACCCCAATGCCGCCGGTCAGGTTCTCCGGTGATGCTCTGGCGATGGTACCCCAACGAAGAAAAATGTGGCACCAGCACATGCCCGAGCCCAGCATGTACTGCCGCAACTGTCGGTCTGGTCTGATCTTAGACTGGGAATGAACTCCGTATGCTTAGACTGGGAATGAACTCCGTATGCCTAAGTCAACCCACGAAACGAGTGTACGGGCGCTCAGCCAGCCAGAGGGGCGGGATGTGCAAGCCAGGGATTGGTCGGGTCCCCCTCTGCATGCTACCGATCCTGCTGCCATAACCCTCCGTCTGGTCTAATCTTAGACTGGGAATGAACTCCGTATGCCAAAGCCAATCGACGAAACGAGCAGGCGGACGGGCGGGCACTACGTCGGCCAGAGAGACGGGATGCACAAGCCGTGGATCGATAGGGTGGTAGGTGGGTTTAGGCACATCTTTATATTTCTATGTGCCAATGCCATTTTTATGGCTTGTAAATTCATACAGTGGTCCCTTAAGCCTTCACATGAAGTTTCATGGCAAGACGACTCGTTTTCTATTTTTCATGATTTTCGAAACTTTTTAAGGTTTGGGATTTTTTAAAATTTTTTCGGATGGAGTTTTGGCCCCAAACTTAGTGGACGTGATCCTTGTATTTTTGTTGGCATGCACAAAACAATTCAACTAAAAACTCGAAGTGTATAAGATTTTGTGACTATTTGAAAAAAGTGTCCCCATTTCATACATTTTTATGGCTACTGGCAGCAATCCTGTAAAATCTCCAATGCTCTTTAAGGGGGAGTGAGTTCTCGAGGTTTGATGAGGGATAGGGGGCTAATATAAAGGCCAAGTACCAGCACCCATCGCAGATCTTGTGCGCACACCCCCGACCCCACCTATCGCCGGAACCCCAATGCCACCGGTCAGGTTCTCCAACGATGCTCCGGTAATGGTGCCCCGGTGAAGAAAAATGCTACACCAGCACATGCTCGAGCCCAGCATGTGCTGCTACAACCGTTGGTCTGGTCTGATCTTAGATTGGGAATGAACTCCATATGCTTAGATTGGGAATGAACTCTATATGCCTAAGTCAGGCCACGAAACGAGCGTGCGGGCGCTCAGCCGACCAGAGGGGCGGGATGTGCAAGCTAGGGATCGGTCGGGTCCCTCTCTGTGTCCTGTCGATTCTACTGCTGTAACCCTCGATCCGATCCGATCTTAGACTGGGAATGAACGCCGTATGCCTAAGCCAACCGACAAAACGAGCGGGCGGGCACTATGCCGGCCAGAGAGACGGGATGTACAAGCCGTGGATCGATAGGGTGATAGGTGGGTTTAGGCACATCTTCTCATTTCTGTGTGCCAATGCCATTTTTATGGCTTGTAAATTCATACAATGGTCCCTTAAGCCTTCACGTGAAGTTTCATGGCAAGACGACTCGTTTTCTATTTTTCATGATTTTCAAAACTTTTTACGGTTCGGGATTTTTTAAAATTTTTTCGGAAGAAGTTTTGACCCCAAACTTGGTATACATGATCCTTGCATTTTTTTTGGCATGCACAAAAAAATTCAGCTAAAAAGCCGAAGTGTACAAGATTTTGTGACCATTTGAACAAAGTGTCCCCATTTCAGACACTTTAATGGCCATTGGCAGGAAACCTATAAAATCTCAAATGCTCTTTAAAGGGGTGTGAGCTCTTGAGGTTTGATGAGGGATAGGGGGCCAATATAAGGTCCAAGTACCAGCACCCATCGCACATCTTGTGTGCACACCCCCCCCCGGCCCCACCGATCGCCAGAACCCCAATGCCGCCGGTCAGGTTCTCCGACGATGCTCCGACGGTGGTGCCCCGACGAAGAAAAATGTGACACCAGCACATGCCCGAGCCCAGCATGTGCTGCTGCAATCGTCGGTCTGGTCCGATCGTAGACTGGGAATGAACTCCGTATGCTTAGACTGGGAATGAACTCCGTATGCCTAAGTCAACCCACAAAATGAGCGTGCGATCACTCAGTCAGCCAGAGGGGTAGGATGCGTAAGCCGGGGATCGATCGGGTCCCCCTCTGCGTGCTGTCGATCCTACTACTGCAACCCTCGGTCCGGTCTAATGTTAGACTATGAATGAACTCCGTATGCCTAACCCAACCGACGAAACGATCGGGCTGGCGGACGAGCGGGCACTACGTTAGCCAGAGAGACAAGATGTGCAAGCCGTGGATGGAGAGGGTGGTAGGTGGGTTTAGGCACATCTTCATATTTTTGCATGCCAATGCTATTTTTATGTCTTATAAATTCATACAACGGTCCCTTAAGCCTTCACGTGAAGTTTCATGGCAAGATGACTCGTTTTCTATTTTCATGATTTTTGAAACTTTTTACGGTTCAGGAATTTTTAAAATTTTATCAAATGGAGTTTTGACCCCAAACTTGGTAGACGTGATCCTTGTATTTTTGTTGGCATGCACAAAAAAATTCAGCTAAAAACTCGAAGTGTACAAGATTTTGTGACCATTTGAACAAAGTGTCCCCATTTCAGACACTTTAATGGCCACTGGCAGGAAACCTATAAAATCTCAAATGCTCTTTAAGGTGGTGTGAGTTCTCAAGGTTTGATGAGGGATTGGGGGCCAATATAAGGGCCAAGTACCAGCACCCATTGCACATCATGTGCGCACCCCCCCTCGGCCCCCCCGATCGCCGAAAACCTAATGTCGTTGGTCAGGTTCTTCGACGATGCTCCGGCGATGGTGCCCCGGCAAAGAAAAATGCCGCACCAGCACATGCCCGAGGCTAGCATGTGCTGCCGCAACCCTCGGGCCGGTCCGATCTTAGACTGGGAATGAACTTCGTATGCCTAAGCCATCCGACGAAATGAGCAGACGGCGGGCGGGCGGGCACTGTGCCGGTCGGAGAGACGGGATGCGTCAGTCGTGGATCGATAGGGTGGTAGGTGGGTTTAGGCACATCTTCATATTTCTTCCTGCCAATGCCATTTTTATGGCTTGTAAATTCATACAATGGTCCCTTAAGCCTTCACGTGAAGTTTCATGGCAAGACGACTCATTTTCTATTTTTCATAATTTTTAAAACTTTTTGCAGTTCGAGATTTTTTAAAACTTTTTCGGAAGGAGTTTTGACCCCAAATTTGGTAGACGTAATCCTTGTATTTTTTTTGGCATGCACACAAAAAATCAGCTAAAAACTCGAAGTGTACAAGATTTTGTGACCATTTGAAAAAGTGTCCCCATTTCATACACTTTAATGGCTACTGGCAGCAAACCTGTAAATCTCAAATGCTCTTTAAGGGGGTGTGAGTTCTCGAGGTTTGATGAGGGATAGGGGGCCAATATACGGGCCAAGTACCAGCACCCATCGCACATCATGTGTGCACACCCCCCTCCGGCCCCCCCGATCGCCGGAACCCCAATGCCGCCGGTCAGGTTCTCCGACGATGGTTCCCCGGTGAAGAAAAATGCGGCACCAGCACATGCCCGAGCGTAGCATGTGCTGCCGCAACCCTCGGTCCAGTACGATCTTAGACTGGGAATGAACTCCGTATGCCTAAGCCAACTGACGAAACGAGCGGGCGGGCGGGCGGGCACTACGCCGGTCAGAGAGACGGGATGCACAAGCCGTGGATCGATAGGGTGGTAGGTAGGTTTAGGCACATCTTCTTATTTCTGCATGCCAATGCCATTTTTATGGCTTGTAAATTCATACAATGGTCCCTTAAGCCTTCACATGAAGTTTCATGACAAGACGACTCGTTTTCTATTTTTCACGATTTTCAAACCTTTTTACGGTTTGAGATTTTTTAAAATTTTTTCGGAAGACGTTTTGACCCCAAACTTGGTAGACATGATCCTTGCATTTTTGTTGGCATGCACAAAAAAATTCAGCTAAAACTCGAAGTGTACAAGATTTTTTGACCATTTGAAAAAAGTGTCCCCATTTCAGACACTTTAACGGCCACTGGCAGGAAACCTATAAAATCTCAAATGCTCTTTGAGGGGGTGTGAGTTCTCGAGGTTTGATGAGGGATAGGGGGCCAATATAAGGTCCAAGTACCAGCACCCATCGCACATCTTGTGTGCACACCCCCCCTTCCGATCGCAAGAACCCCAATGCTGCTGGATAGGTTCTTCGGCGATGCTCCGACGATGGTGCCCCGATGAAGAAAAATGCGACACCAGCACATGCCCGAGCCCATCATGTGCTGCTGCAACCTCTGATCATAGACTGGGAATGAACTCTATATGCTTAGACTGGGAATGAAACCCGTATGTCTAAGTCAACCCACGAAAAAAGCGTGCAGTCGCTCAATCGGCCAGAGGGGCTGGATGCGCAAGCAGGGGATTGGTCGGGTCCCCCTCTGCGTGCTGTTGAGCCTACTACTGGAACCCTCAGTCCGAACTGATGTTAGACTGTGAATGAACTCCGTATGCCTAATCCAACCGATGAAACGAGTGGGTTGGCGGGCGAGTAGGCACTACGTCGGCCAGAGAGACCGGATGTGCAAGCCGTGGATCGAGAGGGTGGTAGGTGGGTTTAGGCACATCTTCATATTTCTGCATGCCAATGCTATTTTTATGTCTTGTAAATTCATACAACGGTCCCTTAAGCCTTCACGTGAAGTTTCATGGCAACACGACTCATTTTCTATTTTTCACGATTTTTGAAACTTTTTACGGTTCAGGATTTTTTAAGATTTTTTCAAATGGATTTTTGGCCCCAAACTTGGTAGACATTATCCTTGTATTTTTGTTGGCATGCACAAAAAAATTCAGCTAAAAACTCGAAGTGTACAAGATTTTGTGATCATTTGAACAAAGTGTCCCCATTTTAGACACTTTAATGGCTACTGGCAGCAAGCCTGTAAAATCTCAAATGCTTTTTAAGGGGGTGTGAGTTCTCGAGGCTTGATGACAGATAGGGGGCCAATATAAGGGCCAAGTACCAGCACCCATTGCACATCATGTGCACACACCCCTCGGCCCCCCGATCGTCGGAAACCCAATGCCGTCGGTCAGGTTCTTCGACGATGCTCCGGCGATGGTGCCCTGGCAAAGAAAAATGAGACACCAGCACATGCCCGAGGCTAGCATGTGCTGCCGCAACCCTTCGGCCGGTCCGATCTTAGACTAGGAATGAACTCCGTATGCCTCAGCCATCCAACGAAATGAGCAGACCGGGCGGGGCGGGCGGGCACTATACCAGCCAGAAAGACGGGAAACGTCAGCCGTGGATCGATAGGGTGGTAGGTGGGTTTAGGCACATCTTCATATTTCTTCCTGCCAAAGCCATTTTTATGGCTTGTAAATTCAGACAATGGTCCCTTAAGCCTTCACATGAAGTTTCATGGCAAAGACTCATTTTCTACTTTTCATAATTTTCAAAACTTTTTACAGTTCGAGATTTTTTAAAACTTTTTTTGAAGAAGTTTTGGCCCCAAACTTGGTAGACGTGATCCTTGTATTTTTGTTGGAATGCACAAAAAAATCAGCTACAAACTCGAAGTGTACAAGATTTTGTGACCATTTGAAAAAAGTGTCCCCATTTCAGACACTTTAATGGCTACTGGCAGCAAACCTGTAAAATCTCAAATGCTCTTTAAGGGGGTGTGAGTTCTCGAGGTTTGATGAGGAATAGGGGGCCAATATATGGGCCAAGTACCAGCACCCATCGCACATCATGTGTGCACACCCCCCGGCCCCCCTGATCGTCGGAACCCCAAAACCGCCGGTCAGGTTCTCCGACGATGGTGCCCCGATGAAGAAAAATACGGCACCAACACATGCCCGAGCGCAGAATGTGCTGTCGTAACCCTCGGTCCCGTACGATCTTAGACTGGGAATAAACTTCGTATGCCTAAGCCAACCGACGAAACGAGCGGGCGGACGGGCTGGCAGGCACTACGCTGGCCAGAGAGACAGGATGCGCAAGCCGTGTATCGATAAGGTGGTTCGTCGGTTTAGGCACATCTTCATATTTCTGCATGCCAATGCCATTTTTATGGCTTGTAAATTCATACAATGGTCCCTTAAGCCTTCACGTGAAGTTTCATGGCAAGACGACTCCTTATCTAATTTTCACGATTTTCCAAACTTTTTGCAGTTCGAGATTTTTTAAAATTTTTTCAGAAAGCATTTTGGCCAAAAACTTGGTAGACGTGATCCCTGTATTTTTGTTTGCATGCAAAAAAAAATTCACCTAAAAACTCGAAGCGTACAAGATTTTGTGACCATTTGAAAAAGTGTCCCCATTTCAGACACTTTAATGGCTACTGGCAGCAAACCTGAAAAATCTCAAATGCTTTTTAAGGGGGTGTGAGTTCTCAAGGTTTGATGAGGGATAGGGGGCCAATATAAGGGTCAAGTACCAGCACCCATCGCACATCATGTGTGCACACCCCCCGGCCCCCCGATCGTCGGAACCCCAATGCCGTCGGTCCGGTTCTCCGGTGATGCTCCGATGATGGTGCCCTGGCAAAGAAAAATGTGGCACCAGCACATGCCCGAGCCCAGCATGTGCTGTCATAACCCTCGGTCTGATCTGATCTTAGACTGAGAATGAACTCCGTATGCCTAAGTCAACCCAAGAAACGAGCGTGCATCCCGTGGATCGACCGGGTCCCCCTCTGCGTGCTGTCGATCCTACTATCGCAACCCTCGGTCTGGTCTGATCTTAGACTGGGAATGAACTCCGTATGCCTAAGCCAACCGATGAAACGAGCGGGCAGGCGGGCGGGCACTATGCCGGCCAGAGAGACGGATTACGCAAGCCGTGGATCGATAGGGTGGTACGTGGGTTTAGGCACATCTTCATATTTCTGCGTGCCAACACCATTTTTACGGCTTCTAAATTCGTACAATGGTCCCTTAAGCCTTCACGTGAAGTTTCATGGCAACACGACTCCTTTTCTATTTTTCACGATTTTTGAAACTTTATGCTGTTCAGGATTGTTTAAAATTTTTTCGAAAGGAGTTTTGGCCCCAAGCTTGGTAGACGTTATCCTTGTATTTTTGTTGGCATGCAAAAAAAAATTCAGCTAAAAACTCGAAGTGTACAAGATTTTGTGACTATTTGAAAAAAGTATCCCCATTTCAGACACTTTAATGGCTACTGACAGCAAACTTGTAAAATCTCAAATGCTCTTTAAGGGGGTGTGAGTTCTTGAATTTTGATGAGGGATAGGGGGCTAATATAAGGGCCAAGTACCAGCACCCATCACATATCATATGCGCACACCCACCCTGGCCCCCTCGATCTTCGGAACCCCAATCCCGTCGATCAGGTTCTCCGGTGATGATCAGACGATGGTGCCTCGGTGAAGAAAAATGCGGCACCAGCACATGCTCGAGCCCAGCATGTGCTGTCGCAACCCTCGATCCAGTCTGATCTGAGACTAGAATGAACTCCATATGCCTAAGCCAATAGAAGAAATGAACAGGCGGGCGGGCGGTCAGGCACTACGCCGGCTAGGGAGACGAGATGCACAAGCCGTGGATCGATAGGGGGTAGGTGGGTTTAGGGACATCTTTTTATTTCTATGTGCCAATGCCATTTTTATGCCTTGTAAATTCATACAATGGTCCCTTAAGCCTTCACGTGAAGTTTCATGGCAAGACGACTCATTTTCTATTTTTCACGATTTTTAAATTTTTTTTTGGTTCAGGATTTTTTGTAATTTTTTCAGAAGGAGTTTTGGCCCCAAACTTGTAGACGTGATCCTTGTATTTTCTTTGACATGCAGAAAAAATTCAGCTCAAAACTCGAAGTGTACAAGATTTTGTGACCATTTGAAAAGTATCCCCATTTCAGACACTTTAATGGCTACTGACAGCAAACTTGTAAAATCTCAAATGCTCTTTAAGGGGGTGTGAGTTCTCAAATTTTGATGAGGGATAGGGGGCCAATATAAGGGCCAAGTACTAGAACCCATCACATATCATGTGCACACATCCACCCAGGCCCCCTCGATCGTCGGAACCCCAATCCCGTCGATCAGGTTCTCTGGCGATGCTCCGGCGATGGTGCCCCGACGAAGAAAAATACGGCACCAGCACATGCTCGAGCCTAGCATGTGCTGTCGCAACCCTCGGTCCGATCTAATCTTAGACTGGGAATGAACTTCGTATGCCTAAGCCAACCGACGAAATGAACGGGCGGGCGGGTGGGCGGGCACTACGCCAGCTAGAGAGACGAGATGCGCAAGCCATGGATCGATAGGGTGGTAGGTGGGTTTATGCACATCCTCATATTTTTGCATGCCAACACCATTTTTACCATATTTTTAGAGGGAGTTTTGGCCCCAAACTTCTTAGACGTGATCCTTATATTTTTGTTGGCATGAACAAAAAAATTTAGCTAAAAACTCGAAGTGTACAAGATTTTGTGACCATTTGAAAAAAGTGTCCCCATTTCAGACACTTTAATGGCTACTGGCAGCAAATTTGTAAAATTTCAAATGCTCTTTAAGCGGGTGTGAGTTCTCGAGGTTTGATGAGGGATAGGGGGCCAATATAAGGGCCAAGTACCAGTCCCCACCGCACATCATGTGCGCACACCCCCCACCCCCCCGATCGCCGGAACCCCAATGCCGTCGGTCAGGTTCTCCGACGATGCTTCGGTGATGGTGCCCTGGCAAAGAAAAATGTGGCACCAGCACATGCCCGAGCCCAGCATGTGCTGTCGTAACCCTCGGTCTGGTCCAATCTTAGACTGGGAATGAACTCCGTATGCCTAAGTCAACCCAAGAAACGAGCGTGCATCCCGTGGATCGGCCGGGTCCCCCTCTGTGTGCTGTCGATCCTGCTATCGCAACCCTCGGTCCAGTCTGATCTTAGACTGGGAATGAACTCCGTATGCCTAAGCCAATCGACGAAACGAGCAGGCAGCCGAGTGGGCACTACGCCGACCAGAAAGACGGGATGCGCAAGCCGTTGATCGATAGGGTGGTAGGTCGGTTTAGGCACATCTTCATATTTCTGCATGCCAATGCCATTTTTATGGCTTGTAAATTCATACAATGGTCCCTTAAGCCTTCACGTGAAGTTTCATGGCAAGATGACTCATTTTCTACTTTTCACGATTTTTGAAACTTTATGCTATTCAGGATTGTTTAAAATTTTTTCGGAAGGAGTTTTGGCCCCTAGCTTGGTAGACGTGATCCTTGTATTTTTGTTGGCATGCAAAAAAAAATTCGGCTAAAAACTCGAAGTGTACAAGATTTTGTGACCGTTTGAAAAAAATGTCCCCATTTCAGACACTTTAATTGCTACTGGCAGCAAACCTATAAAATTTCAAATGCTCTTTAAGGGGGTGTGAGTTCCCGAGGTTTGATGAGGGATAGGGGGCCAATATAAGGGCCAAGTACCAGCACCCATCATACATCTTGTGCGCACACCCTGCTCGGCCCCCCCGATCATCGGAACCCCAATGCCATCGGTCAGGTTCTCCGACGATGCTCCGACAATGGTGCCTCGACGAAGAAAAATACGATACAAGCACATGCCCGAGCCCAGCATGTGCTACCGTAACCATCGGTCTGGTCCGATCTTAGACTAGGAATGAATTTCGTATGCTTAGACTGGGAATGAACTCCGTATGCCTAAGTTAACCCACAAAACGAGCGTGCGGCCGTTCAGCCGGCCAGAGGGGTGGGATGCGCAAGTCAGGGATAGGTCGGGTCCCCCTCTGCCTACTACCGATCCTACTGTCACAACCCTCGATCCCGTCTAATCTTAGACTGGGAATGAACTCCATATGCCTAAGCCAACCGACGAAACGAGCGAGCGGACGAGCGGGCGGACGAGCGGGCGGTCACTATGTCGACCAGAGAGACGGGATGCGTAAGCCGTGGATCGATAGGCTGGTAGGTGGGTTTAGGCATATCTTCATATTTCTACATGCCAATGCCATTATTATGGCTTGTAAATTCATAAAATGGTCCCTTAAGCCTTCACGTGAACTTTCATGGCAAGGCGATTCATTTTCTATTTTTCATGATTTTCAAAACTTTTTACGGTTTGAGATTTTTTTAACTTTTTTCGGAAGGCGTTTTGGCCCCAAGCTTGGTAGACGTGATCCTTCCATTTTTGTTGGCATGCAAAAAAGAAATTCAGCCAAAAACTCCAAGTGTACAAGATTTTGTGACCATTTGAAAAAAATGTCCCCATTTCAGACACTTTAACGGCTACTGGCAGCAAACCTGTAAAATCTCAAATGCTCTTTAAGGGGGTGTGAGTTCTCGAGGTTTAATGAGGGATAAGGGGCCAATATAAGGGCCAAGTACCAGCACCCATTGCACATCGTGTGCGCACACCCCCCCGTCCCCCCGATCACCGGAACCACAATGCCGCCAGTCAGGTTCTCCTACGATGCTCCGACGATGGTGCCTCGGTGAAGAAAAATGTGGAACCAGCACATGCCCGATCGTCGAAACCCCAATGCCATCGGTGAGGTTCTTCGGCGATGCTCCGACGATGATGCGTCGATGAAGAAAAATATGGCACCAGCACATTCCCGAGCCCAGCATGTGCTACCGCAACCATCGGTCTAGTCCGATCTTAGACCGGGATTGAACTCCGTATGCTTAGACTGGGAATGAACTCCGTATGCCTAAGTCAAGCCACGACACGAGCGTCCGGGCGCTCAGCAGGCCAGAGGGGCGAGATGCGCAAGCCGGGGAACGGTCGGGTCCCCCTCTGTATGCTGTTGAACCTGCTGCCGTAACCCTCGGTCTGATCCGATCTTAGACTAGGAATGAACTCTATACGCCTAAGCCAACCAATGAAATGAACGGGCGGGCGGGCGAGCACTATGCTAGCCAAAGAGACAGGATGCGCAAGCCGTGGATCGATAGGCTAGTTGGTGGGTTTAGGCACATCTTCATATTTTTGCATGCCAATGCCATTTTTATGGCTTATCAATTCATGCAATCATCCCTTAAGCCTTTCCTTGAAGTTTCATGTCAAGACGACTCGTTTTCTATTTTTCACGATTTTGTGACCATTTGAAAAAAGTGTCGCCATTTCAGACACTTTAATGGCTACTGGCAGCAAACCTGTAAAATCTCAAATGCTCGTTAAAGGGGTGTGAGTTCTCGTGGTTTAATGAGGGATAGGGGGGCAATATAAGGGCCAAGTACCAGCACCCATTGCACATCATGTGCGCACACCCCCCGCCCCCCCGATCGTCGAAACCACAATGCCGCCGATCAGGTTCTCCTATGATGCTCCGGCGATAGTGCCTCGATGATGGAAAATACAGCACCAGCACATGCTCGAGCCCAGCATGTGCTACCGTAACCCTCGGTCCAATCCGATCTTAGACTGGGAATGAACTCCGTAAGCTTAGACTGGGAATGAACTCCGTATGCCTAAGTCAACCCACAAAACAAACGTACGGGCGCTCAGCCGGCCAGAAGGGCAGGATGCGTAAGCCAGGAATCGACCGGGTCCCCTTCTGCGTGCTATCGATCCTGCTGCCGCAACCCTCGGTCTGGTCTAATCTTAGACTGGGAATGAACTCCGTATGCCTAAGCCAACCGATGAAATTAACGGGTGGGAGGGCGGGCGGGCATTACGTCGGCCAGAGAGATGGGATGCGCAAGTCGTGGATCGATAGGGTGGTAGGTGGGTTTAGGCACATCTTTATATTTCTGCATGCCAATGCCATTTTTATGGCTTGTAAATTCATACAATGGTCCCTTAAGCCTTCACGTGAAGTTTCATGGCAAGACGACTCCTTTTCCGTTTTTCACGATTTTGGAAACTTTTTACGGTTCAGAATTTTTTAAAATTTTTTTCGAAGGAGTTTTGGCCCCAAACTTGGCAGACGTGATCCTTGTATTTTTGGTGGCATGCACAAAAAAATTCAGCTAAAAAATCGAAGTGTACAAGATTTTATGACCATTTGAATAAATTGTCCCCATTTCAGACACTTTAATGGCTATTGGCAGCAAACCTGTAAAATCTCAAATGCTCTTTAAGGGGGTATGAGTTCTTGTGGTTTGATGAGGGATAGGGGGCTAATATAAGGGCCAAGTACCAGCACCCATCGCACATCATGTGTACACCCCCCCCGACCCCCCCGATCGTCGGAACCCCAATGTCGTCGGTTAGGTTCTCCAGCGATGCTCCAACGATGGTGCCCCGACGAAGAAAAATACGGCACCAGCACACGCCCCAGCCCAGTATGTGCTGCTGCAACCCTCAGTCCAGTCTGATCTTAGATTGGGAATGAACTCCGTATACTTAGACTGGGAATGAACTCCGTATGCCTAAGTCAACCCACGAAACGAGCGTGCGGGCGCTCAGTCGGCCAGAGCGGCGAGATGAGCAAGTCGGGGATCGGTCGGGTCCCCCTCTGCGTGCTGTCAAGTCTGCTACTACAACCGTCGGTCTGGTCTGATCTTAGACTGGGAATTAACTCCATATGCCTAAGCCAACCGACGAAACAAGCAGGCGGGCGGGCGGGCGGGCGAGCACAACGCCAGCTAGAGAGACGAGATGCGCAAGCCGTGGATCGATAGGGTGGTAGGTGGGTTTAGGGACATCTTCATATTTCTGTATGCCAATGCCATTTTTATGGCTTGTAAATTCATACAATGGTCCCTTAAGCCTTCAGGTGAAGTTTCATGGCAAGACGACTCGTTTTCTATTTTTCACGATTTTCAAAACTTTTTACGGCTCAAGATTTTTTAAAATTTTTTCGGAAGGAGTTTTGGCCCCAAACTTGGTTGACGTGATCCTTGTATTTTTTCTAGCATGCATAGAAAAATTCAGCTAAAAACTCGAACTGTACAAGATTTTGTGACCATTTGAAAAAAGTATCCCCATTTCAGATGCCTTAATGGCTACTGACAGCAAACCTGTAAAATCTCAAATGCTCTTTAAGGGGGTGTGAGTTCTCAAATTTTGATGAGGGATAGGGGACCAATATAAGGGCCAAGTACCAGCACCCATCACACATCATGTGCGCACACCCCGCGCGAAACCCCCGATCATCGAAACCCCAATGTCGTCGGTCAGGTTCTCTGGCGATGCTCCGGCGATGGTGCCCCAGTGAAGAAAAATGCGGCACCAGCACATGCCCTAGCCCAGTATGTGCGACAGCAACCCTTGGTCCAATCCTATCATAGACTGGGAATGAACTCCGTATGCTGAGACTGGGAATGAACTCCGTATGCTGAGACTGGGAATGAACTCCGTATGCCTAAGTCAAGCCACGAAACGAGCGTGCGGACGCTCAGCAGGCCAGAGGGGCGAGATACGCAAGCCAGGGATCGGTCAGGTCCCCTTCTGTGTGCTGCTGATCCTACTACCGCAACCCTCCATCTGATCCAATCTTAGACTGGGAATGAACTCCGTATGCCTAAGCCAACCGACGAAACCAGCGGGCAGGCGGGCGGGCGGGCACTACGCCGGCCAAAGAGACGAGACGCGCAAGCTGTGGATCGATAGGATGGTAGCTGGGTTTAGGTACATCTTCATATTTCTGCATGCATATGCCATTTTTATGGCTTGTAAATTCATACAATTGTCTCTTAAGCCTTCACATGAAGTTTCATGGCAAGACGACTCATTTTCTATTTTTCAATGATTTTTGAACCTTTTTGTGGTTCGGGATTTTTTAAAAATTTTTCAGAAGGATTTTTGGCATTAAACTTGGTAGACATGATCCTTGTATTTTTGTTGGCATCCACAAAAAACTCAGCTAAAAACTCGAAGTGTACAAGATTTTGTGACCATTTGAAAAAAGTGTCCCCATTTCAGACACTTTAATGGCTACTGGTAGCAAAGCTGTAAAATCTCAAATGCTCTTTAAGGGGTGTGAGTTCTCGAGGTTTGATGAGGGATAGGGGGCCAATATAAGGGCAAAGTACCAACACCCATCGCACATCATGTGCGCACACCCCCCGGCCCCTTCGATCGTCGGAACCCCAATGTCACCGGTCAGGTTCTCCGGTGTTGCTCCGGTGATGGTGCCCCAACGAAGAAAAATGTGGCACCAGCACATGCCCGAGCCCAGCATGTGCTGCCGCAACCCTCGGTCTAATCCGGTCTTAGATTGGGAATGAACTCCGTACGCTTAAACTGGGAATGAACTCCGTATCGGTTGGGTCCTCCTTTGCGTGCTGTTGATCCTACTACCACAACTTTCAGTCCAGTCCAATCTTAGACTGGGAATGAACTCCGTATGCCTAAGCCAACCGACGAAACAAGCTTGCGGGTGGGCGGAGGGGCACTACGCCGGCTAGAGAGACCGGATGTGCAAGCCGTGGATCGATAGGGTGGTAGGTGGGTTTAGGCACATCTTCTTATTTCTATGTGCCAATTTCATTTTTATGGCTTGTAAATTCATACAATGGTCCCTTAAGCCTTCACGTGAAGTTTCATGGCAAGATGACTCGTTTTCTATTTTTCACGATTTTCAAAACTTTTTGCGGTTCAGGATTTTTTAAAATTTTTTTGGAAGGTGTTTTGGCCCCAAACTTGGTAGACGTGATCATTGTATTTTTCTTGGCATGCACAAAAAAATTCAGCTAAAAACTCAAAGTGTACAAGATTTTGTGACCTTTTGGAAAAAGTGTCCCCATTTCAGACACTTTAGTGGCTACTGGCAGCGAACCTGTAAAATCTCAAATGCTCTTTAAGGGGGTGTGAGTTCTTGAGGTTTGATGAGGGATAGGGTGCCAATATAAAGGCCAAGTACCAGCACCCATCACACATCATGTGCACACACCCCCCGGCCCCCCTATCGTCGGAACCCCAATGCCGCCGATCAGGTTCTCTGGCGATGCTCCGGCAATGGTGCCCCGACGAAGAAAATTACGGCACCATCACATGCCCGAGCCCTGCATGTGCTGTCGCAACACTCGGTCTGGTCCGATCTTAGACTGGGACTGAACTCCGTATGCCTAAGCCAACCGACAAAACGAGTGGACGGGGGGGCGGGCGGGCATTACGTCGGCCAGAGAGACGGGATGCGCAAGCCGTGGATCGATAGGGTCGTAGGTGGGTTTAGGCACATCTTCATATTTCTGTGTGCCAATTTCATTTTTATGGCTTGTAAATTCATACAATGGTCCCGTAAGCTTTCATGTGAAGTTTCATGGCAGGACGACTCGTTTTCTATTTTTCACGATTTTCAAAACTTTTTGTGGTTCGGGATTTTTTAAAATTTTTTCAGAAGGAGTTTTTGCGCCAAACATGGTAGACATGATCCTTGTATTTTTTTTTGCATGCACAAAGAAATCAGCTAGAAACTCGAAGTGTACAAGATTTTGTGACCATTTGAAAAAAGTGTCCCCCTTTTCAGACACTTTAATGGCTATTGGCAGCAAACCTATAAAATCTCAAATGCTCTTTAAGGGGGTGTGAGTTCTCCAGGTTTGATGAGGGATAGGGGGCCAATATAAGGGCCAAGTACCAGCACCCATCGCACATCATTTGCGCACAGCCCCCCGGCCCCCCCGATCGTCGGAACCCCAATTCCGCCGGTCAGGTTCTCCGGCGATGCTCTGATGATGGTGCCTTGACGAAGAAAAATATGGCACCAGCACATACCTGAGCCTAGCATGTGCTGCTGGAACCCTCGGTCTGGTATGATCTTAGACTGGGAATGAACTCCGTATGCTTAGACTGGGAATGAACTCCGTATGCCTAAGTTAACTCACGAAATGAGCTTGCGGGCGCTCAGCCGGCCAGAGGGGCGGGATGTACAAGCCGGGGATCGACCGAGTCCCCCTCTGCGTGCTGCCGATCTTGCTACCACAACCCTCAGTCCGGTTCAATCTTAGACTGAGAATGAACTCCGTATACCTAAGCCAACCGACGAGACAAACGGACGGGCGGGCGGGTGGGCACTACGCCGGCCAAAGAGACGGGGTGCGCAAGCCGTGGATCGATAGGGTGGTAGGTGGGTTTAGGCACATCTTTATATTTCTGCGTGCCAATGCCATTTTTATGGCTTGTAAATTCAGACAATGGTCCCTTAAGCCTTCACGTGAAGTTTAATGGCAAAACGACTCGTTTTCTATTTTTCACGATTTTTGGAACTTTTTGCGGTTCCAGATTTTTTAAAATTTTTTCGAAAGGCGTTTTGACCCCAAACTTGGTAGACGTGATCCTTGTATTTTTGTTGGCATGCACAAAAAAATTCAGCTAAAAACTCGAAGTGTACAAGATTTTGGGACCATTTGAAAAAAGTGTCCCTATTTCAGACACTTTAATGGCTACTGGCAGCAAACCTATAAAATCTCAAATGCTCTTTAAGGGGGTCTGAGTTTTTGAGGTTTGATGAGGGATAAGGGGCCAATATAAGGGCCAAGTACCGGCACCCATCGCACATCATGTGCGCACACCCCCCGGGCCGCCCGATCACCAGAACCCCAATGCCGCCGGTCAGGTTCTCCGGCGATGCTCCGACGATGGTTCCCCGTCGAAGAAAAATGCCGCACCAGCACATGCCCAGCCTAGCATGTGCTACCGCAACCCTCAGTCTGGTCTGATCTTAGACTGGGAATGAACTCGGAATGCTTAGACTAGGAATAAACTCCGTATACATAAGTGAACCCACGAAACAAGCGTGCGGGCGCTCAGCAGTCCAGAGGGGCGGGATAGTAAGCTGGGGATAGGTAAGGTCCCCCTCTGCGTGCTACCGATCCTGCTGCTGCAATCCTTGGTCTGATCTGATCTTAGACTGGGAATGAACTCCATATGCCTAAGCTAACCGACGAAATGAGCGGGAGGGCGGGCGGGCGAGCACTACGTTGACCAAAGAGATGGAATGCGCAAGTCGTGGATCGATAGGGTGGTAGGTGGGTTTAGACACATCTTCATATTTTTGCGTGCCAATGCCATTTTTATGGCTTGTGAATTCATACAATGGTCCCTTAAGCCTTCACGTGAAGTTTTATGGCAAGACGACTCTTTTTCTATTTTTCACGATTTTTTAAAATTTTTTTGGAAGGAGTTTTGGCCCCAAACTTGGTAGATGTGATCCTTGTATTTTTTTTGGGATGCATAAAAAACTTCAGCTAAAAACTCAAAGTGTATAAGATTTTGTGACCATTTGAAAAAAGTGTCCCCTTTTAGGACTCTTTAATGGCTACTGGAAGTAAACCTGTAAAATCTCACATGCTCTTTAAGGGGGTGTGAGTTCTTGAGGTTTGATGAGGGATAGGGGGCCAATATAAGGGCCAAGTACCAGCACCCATCGCACATCATGTGCGTACACCCCCCGGGCCGCCCGATCGCCAGAACCCCAATGCCACCGGTCAGGTTCTCCGGCGATGCTCTGATGATGGTGCCCTGGCGATGAAAAATACGGCACCAGCACATGCCCAGCCCAGCATGTGCTACCACAACCCTCGGTTTGGTCTGATTTTAGACTGGGAATGAACTCTGTATGCTTAAACTGAGAATGAACTCCGTATGCCTAAGTCAACCCACAAAACGAGCGCGCGGGCACTCAGCCAGCCAGAGGGGTGGGATACGCAAGCTGGGGATTGGCTGGGTCCCCCTCTACGTGCTGTCGATCCTACTGCCGTAACCCTCAATCCGGTCCAATCTAAGACTGGGAATGAACTCCGTTTGCCTAAGCCAACTGATGAAACGAGCGCGCAGGCGGGCGGGCAGGCTTGACGTCGGCCAGAGAGACGAGATGCGCAAGCCGTGGATCGATAGGGTGGTAGGTGAGTTTAGGTACATCTTCATATTTATGCATGCCAATACCATTTTTCTGGCTTGTAAATTCATACAATGGTCCCTTAAACCTTCACGTGAAGTTTCATGGCAAGACGACTCGTTTTCTATTTTTCATGATTTTTGAAACTTTTTACGGTTCGAGATTTTTAAATTTTTTTGGAAGGAGTTTTGGCGCCAAACTTGGTAGACGTGATCCTTGTCTTTTTGTTGGCATGCATAAAAAACTTCAGCTAAAAACTCCAAGTGTACAAGATTTTGTGACCATTTGAAAAAAGTGTCCCCATTTCAGACACTTTAATTGCTACTGGCAGCAAACCTGTAAAATCTCAAATGCTCTTTAAGGGGGTGTGAGTTCTCGAGGTTTGATGAGGGATAGGGGGCCAATATAAGGGCCAAGTACTAGCACCCATTGCACATCATGTGCGCACACCCCCCGGCCCCCCCGATCGCTGGAACCCCAATGCCGCCGGTCAGGTTCTCCGACGATGCTCCGGCGATGGTGGCCCGATGAAGAAAAATGTGGCACCAGCACATGCCCGAGCACAGAATGTGCTGCTACAACCCTCGGTCCAGTCTGATCTTAGACTGGGAATGAACTCCATATGGTTAGACTGGGAATGAACTCCGTATGCCTTAGTCAACCCACAAAATGAGCGTGCAGGTGCTCAACCGGCCAGGGGGCGAGATGCGCAAACTGGGGATCGGTCGTGTCCCCATCTGCGTGCTGTCGATCCTACTACCGCAACCCTTGGTCTGTGCTGATCTTAGACTGGGAATGAACTCCGTATGCCTAAGCCAACCGATGAAACGAGCGGGCAGGCGGGCGGGCGGGCACTGCATCGGCCAGAAAGACGGGATGCGCAAGCCGTGGATCGATAGGGTGGTAGGCGGGTTTAGGCACATCTTCATATTTCTACATGCCAATGCCATTTTTATGGCTTGTAAATTCATACAATGGTCCCTTAAGCCTTCACGTGAAGTTTCATGGCGAGATGACTCGTTTTCTATTTTTCATGATGTTCAAAATTTTTACGGTTAGGGATTTTTTAAAATTTTTTCGGAAGGAGTTTAGTCCCAAACTTGGTAGACGTGATCCTTGTATTTTTGTTGGCATGCACAAAAAAATTTAGCTAAAAACTCTAAGTGTATAAGATTTTGTGACCATTTGAAAAAAGTGTCCCCATTCTAGACACTTTAATGGCTACTGGTAGCAAACCTATAAAATCTCAAATGCTCTTTAAGGGGGTCTGAGTTCTCAAGGTTTGATGAGGGATAGGGGCCCAATATAAGGGCCAAGTACTAGCACCCATCGCACATCATGTGCGCACACCTCCCGGCCCCCCTGATCGTCAGAACCCCAATGCCACCGGTCTGGTTCTCTGGTGATGCTCCGGTGATGGTGCCCCAGCGAAGAAAAATACGGCACCAGCACATGCCCGAGCCCAGCATATGCTGCCGTAACCCTTGGTCCGGTCCGATCTTAGGCTGGGAATGAACTCCGTATGCTTAGACTGGGAATGAACTCCTTATGCCTAAGTCAACCCATGAAACGAGTGTGCGGGTGCTCAGCCGGCCAGAGGGGCGGGATACGCAAGCTGAGGATCGGTTGGGTCCCTCTCTATGTGCTGCCGATCCTGCTACCGCAACCCTCAGTCCGATCCTATCTTAGACTGGGAATGAACTCCGTATGCCTAAGCCAACCGACGAAACGAGTGGGTGGGCACTATGCCGTCCAGAGAGACGGGTGGCGCAAGCCGTGGATCTATAGGGTGGTAGGTGGGTTTAGGTACATCTTCATATTTCTACACGCCAATGCCATTTTTATGGCTTGTAAATTCATACAATGGTAGCTTAAGCCTTCACGTGAAGTTGCGTGGCAAGACGACTCGTTTTCTATTTTTCACGATTTTTGAAACTTTTTGCGGTTCGGGATTTTTTAAAATTTTTTCGAAAGGATTTTTGGCTCCAAACTCGATAGATGTGATCCTTGTATTTTTGTTGGCATGCATGAAAAAAATTAGCTAAAAACTCGAAGTGTACAAGATTTTGTGACCATTTGAAAAAAGTGTCCCCATTTCAGACACTTTAATAGCTACTGGTAGCAAACCTGTAAAATCTCAAATGCTCTTTAAGGGGGTGTGAGTTCTTGAGGTTTGATGAGGGATAGGGGGCCAATATAAGGGCCAAGTACTAGCACCCATCATGCATCATGTGCGCATACCCCCCGGCCCCCCTGATCATCGAAACCCCAATGTCGCCGGTCAGGTTCTCCTGTGATGGTGCCCCGGTGAAGAAAAATACGGCACCTGCACATGCTTGGGCCCAGCATCTGCTGCAACAACCCTCGGTCCAGTCCAATCTTAGACTGGGAATGAACTCCGTTTACCTAAGCCAACTGACAAAACGAACGGGCGAGCGGGCGGGCGGGCACTACGTTGGCCAGAGAGACGGGTTGCACAAGCCGTGGATCGATAGGGTGGTAGGTGGGTTTAGGCACATCTTCGTATTTCTGCATGCCAATTCCATTTTTATAGCTTCTAAATTCATACAATGGTCCCTTAAGCCTTCACATGAAGTTTCATGGCAAGACAACTCGTTTTCTATTTTTCACGATTTTAAAAACTTTTTACGGTTCAGGATTTTTTAAAATTTTTTTGGAAGGAGTTTTTTCCCCTAACCTGGTAGACATGATCCATGCATTTTTGTTGGCATGCATAAAAAAATTCAGCTAAAAACTCGAAGTGTACAAGATTTTATGACCATTTGAAAAAAGTATCCCCATTTCAGACACTTTAATAGCTACTGGCAGCAAACCTGTAAAAGCTCAAATGCTCTTTAAGGGGGTGTGAGTTCTCGAGGTTTGATGAGGGATAGGGGGCCAATATAAGGGACAAGTACCAACACCTATCGCACATCATGTGCGCACACCCCCTTGGCCCCCCGATCGCCGGAACCCCAATGCTGCCGGTCAGGTTCTCCGACGATGGTGCCCTGGCGAAGAAAAATGTGGCACCAGCACATGCCCGAGCCCAACATGTGCTGCCGAAACCCTCAGTTCAGTCCAATCCTAGACTGGGAATGAACTTCGTATGCTTAGACTGGGAATGAACTCTGCATGCCTAAGTCAACCAACGAAACGAGCGTGCGGGCATTCATCCGACCAGAGGGGTGGGATGCACAAGCCGGGGATCGACCGGGTCTCCCTCTGTGTGCTGTCAATCCTGCTACCGTAGCCCTCAGTCCGATCTGATCTTAAACTGGGAATGAACTCCGTATGCCTTAGCCAACCGACGAAACGAGCGGACGGACGGGCAGGCGGGCACTACGCCGGTCAGAGAGACGGGAAGCGCAAGCCGTTCGAGATTTTTGAAACTTTTTACGGTTCGAGATTTTTTAAAATTTTTTCGGAAAGAGTTTTAGCCCCAAACTGGGTAGTCGTGACCCTTGTATTTTTGTTGGCATGCACAAAACAATTTAGCTAAAAACTCGAAGTGTACAAGATTTTGTGACCATTTGAAAAAAGTGTCCCCATTTCAAACACTTTAATGGCTACTGGCAGCAAACCTGTAAAATCTCAAATGCTCTTTAAGGGGGTGTGAGTTCTCAAGGTTTGATGAGTGATAGGGGGCCAATATAAGGGCCAAGTACCAGCACCCATCGCCCATCATGTCCGCACACCCCCCAGGGCCCCCGATCGCCAAATCCCTCCTGCATTGGTGCCCCGACGAAGAAAAATATGGCACCAACACATGCTCGAGCCCAGCATGTGCTACCGCAACCCTCGGTCCGATCCGATCTTAGACTGGGAATGAACTTCGTATGCCTAAGCCAATCAATGAAATGAGCGGGCGGGCGGGCACTACACCGGCCAAAGAGACAGGATGTGCAAGCCATGGATCGATAGGGTGGCAGGTGGGTTTAAGCACATCTTCATATTTCTGCGTGCCAATGCCATTTTTATGGCTTGTAAATTAATACAATGGTCCCCTAAGCCTTCACGTGAAGTTTCAAGGCAAGACGACTCGTTTTCTATTTTTCATGATTTTTGAAACTTTTTACGGTTCAGGATTTTTTAAAATTTTTTCGAAGGGAGTTTTAGCCACAAACTTGGTAGACGTGATCCTTGTATTTTTTTTGGCATGCACAAGAAAAATCAGCTAAAAACTCGAAGTGTACAAGATTTTGTGACCATATGAGAAAAGTGTCCCCATTTCAGACACTTTAATGGCTATTGGCAACAAACCTCTAAAATCTCAGATGCTCTTTAATGGGGTGTGAGTTCTTGAGGTTTGATGAGGGATAAGGGGCCAATATAAGGGTCAATGTACCAGCACCCATCACACATCATGTGCGCACACCCCCCCGCACCCCCCGATCATCGAAACCCCAATGTCGTCGGTCAGGTTCTCCGATGATTTTTCGGCGATGGTGCCCCGACGAAGAAAAATGCGACACCAGCAAATGCCTGAGCCCAGCATGCACTATCACAACCCTCGTTCTGGTCTGATCTTAGAATGGGAATGAACTCCGTATGCCTAAGTCCACCCGTAAAACGAGCGTGTGGGCGCTCAACCGGCCAGAGGGGCGGGATGCACAAGCCAGGGATTGGCCACATCCCCCTCTGCGTGCTGCCGATCCTGCTGCCCCAACCCTCAATTCAGTCCAATCTTAGACTGGGAATGAACTCCGTATGCCTAAACCAACCTACGAAACGAGCGGGCGGGCGGGCGGGCACCACACTGGCCAGAGAGATGGGATGCATAAGCCGTGGATCGATAGGGTGGTAGGTGGGTTTAGGCACATCTTCATATTTCTACGTGCCAATGCCATTTTTATGGCTTGTAAATTCATACAATGGTCCCTTAAGCCTTCACGTGAAGTTTCATGGCAAGACGAGTCGTTTTCTATTTTTCATGATTTTTAAAACTTTTTACGGTTCGGGATGTTTTAAAATTTTTTCGGAAGGAGGTTTGACCCCAAACTTGGTAGATGTGATCTTTGTATTTTTATTGGCATGCACAAAAAAAAATCAGCTAAAAACTCGAAGTGTACAAGATTTTCTGACCATTTGAAAAAAGTGTCCCCATTCAAGACACTTTAATGGCTAATGGCAGCAAACCTATAAAATCTCAAATGCTCTTTAAGGGGGTGTGAGTTCTCGAGGTTTGATGAGGGATAGGGGACCAATATAACGGCCAAGCACCAGCACCCATTGCACATCATGTGCGCACACCCCGCTGGCCCCCCCGATCGTTGGAACCCCAAAGTCGTCGGTCAGGTTCTCCGGCAATGCTCCGACGATGGTGCCCCGGTAAAGAAAAATACGGCACCAGCACATGCCCGAGCCTAGCATGTGCTGCCGCAACCATCGGTCCGGTCCGATCCTAGACTGGGAATGAACTCCGTATGCCTAAGCCAACCGACGAAACGAGCATGCGGGTGGGCACTACGCCGGCCAAAGAGACGGGATGCGTAACCCGTGGATCGATAGGGTGATAGGTGGGTTTAGGCACATCTTCATATTTCTGCGTGCCAATGCCATTTTTATGGCTTGTAAATTCATACAATGGTCCCTTAAGCCTTCACGTAAAGTTTCATGGCAAGATGACTCGTTTTCTATTTTTCACGATTTTCAAAACTTTTTGCTGTTCGGGATTTTTTAAAATTTTTTCAGCAGGAAGTTTGGCCCCAAACTTGGTAGACGTGATCCTTATATTTTTGTTGGCATGCATAAAAAAATTCAGCTAAAAACTCAAAGTGTACAAGATTTTGTGACCATTTAAAAAAAGTGTCCCCATTTCAGACACTTTAACGGCTACTGGCAGCAAACCTGTAAAATCTCAAATGCTATTTAAGAGGGTGTGAGTTCTCGAGGTTTGATGAGGGATAGGGGGCCAATATAAGGGCCAAGTACCAGCACCCATCACACATCATGTGCGCACACCCCCCACGGCCCCCCCGATCGTCGGAACCCCAATGCCACCGGTCAAGTTCTCTGACGATGGTGCCCCGACGAAGAAAAATATGGCAGCAGCACATGCCCGAGCCCAGCATGTGCTGCCGCAACCCTCAGTCCGATCTGATCTTAGACTGGGAATGAACTTCGTATGCCTAAGCCGACTGACGAAACGAGCGGGCGGGCGGGCGAGCACTATGCCGGCCAGAGAGACGGGATGCGCAAGCCGTGGATCGATAGGGTGGTAGGTGGGTTTAGGCACATCTTCATATTTCTACATGCCAATGCCATTTTTATGGCTTGTAAATTCATACAATGGTCCCTTAAGCCTTCACGCGAAGTTTCTCGGCAAGACGACTCATTTTCTATTTTTCATGATTTTTGAAACTTTTTACGGTTCGAGATTTTTTAAAATTTTTTCAGAAGGTGTTCGGCCCCAAACTTGGTAGACGTGATCCTTGTATTCTTGTTGGCATGCACAAAAAAATTCAGCTAAAAACTCAAAGTGTACAAGATTTTGTGACCATTTGAAAAAAGTATCCCCATTTCAGACACTTTAATTGCTACTAGTAGCAAACCTGTAAAATCTCAAATGCTCTTTAAGGGGTGTGAGTTCTCGAGGTTTGATGAGGGATAGGGGGCCAATATAAGGGCCAAGTACCAGCACCTATCGCACATCATGTGCGTACACCCCCCGGCCCCCCAATCGCTGGAACCCCAATGACGCTGTTCAGGTTCTCCGACGATGCTCATACGATGGTGCCCCAACGAAGAAAAATATGACACCAGCACATGCCCGAACCCAGCATTAGCTGCCGTAACCCTTGGTCCGATCCAATCTTAGACTGGGAATGAACTCCGTATGCCTAAGCCAACTGACGAAACGAGCGGGCGGGCAGGCACTACGCCGTCAGAGAGACGGGATGCGCAAGCCGTGGATCGATAGGGTGGTAGGTGGTTTTAGGCACATCTTCATATTTCTACGAGTCAATGCCATGTTTATGGCTTGTTAATTCATACAATGGTCACTTAAGCCTTCACGTGAAGTTTCATGGCAAGACGACTCATTTTTTATTTTTCACAATTTTCAAAACTTTTTGCGGTTCGAGATTTTTTAAAATTTTTTCGGAAGGAGGTTTGGCCCCAAACTTGGTAGACGTGATCCTTGTATTTTTGTTGGCATGCACAAAAAAATTAGCTAAAAACTCTAAGTGTACAAGATTTTGTGACCATTTGAAAAAAGTGTCCCCATTTCAGACACTTTAACGGCTACTAGCAGCAAACCTATAAAATCTTAAATTCTCTTTAAGAGGGTGTGAGCTCTCGAGGTTTGATGAAAGATAGGGGGGCCAATATAAGGGCCAAGTACCAGCACCCATCGCACATCATGTGCGCACACCCCCCGGCCCCCTCGATCGTTGGAACCCTAATGCCACCAGTCAGGTTCTCCGACGATGCTCCGGTGATGGTGCCCGACGAAGAAAAATGTGGCACCAGCACATGCCCGGGCTTAGCATGTGCTGCCGTAACCCTCAGTCCAGTTCAATCTTAGACTGGGAATGAAGTCCGTACGCTTAGACTGGGAATGAACTCCGTATGCCTAAGTCAACCCACGAAACAAGAGTGCGAACGCTCAACCGACTAGAGGGGCGGGATGCGTAAACCGAGGATCGATCGAGTCCCCCTCTACATGCTGCTGATCCTGCTGTCGCAACCCTCGATTCGGTTCGATCTTAGACTGGGAATGAACTCCATATGCCTAAGCCAACCGACGAAATGAGCGGGCAGACGGGCGGACGGGCACTATGCCGACCAGAGAGACGGGATGCGCAAGCCGTGGATCGATAGGGTGGTAGGTGGGTTTATTCACATCTTCATATTTTTGCGTGCCAATGCCATTTTTATGGCTTGTAAATTCATACAATGGTCCCTTAAGCCTTCACGTGAAGTTTCATGGCAAGACGACTCTTTTCTATTTTTCATGATTTTTGAAACTTTTTACGATTCGGGATTTTTTAAAATTTTTTCGGAAGGAGTTTTGGCCCCAAACCTGGCAGATGTGATCCTTGTATTTTTTTTGGTATGTACAAAACAAATTAGCTAAAAACTCGAAGTGTACAAGATTTTGTGACCATTTGAAAAAAGTGTCCCCATTTCAGACACTTTAATAGCTACTGGCAGCACACCTGTAAAATCTCAAATGCTCTTTAAGGGAGTGTGAGTTCTGGAGGTTTGATGAGGGATAGGGGGCCAATATAAGGGCCAAGTACCAACACCCATCGTACATCATGTGTGCACACCCCCCGACTCCCCCGATCGCCGAAACCCCAATGCCGCCGGTCAGGTTCTCCGATGATGCTCCGGTGATGGTGCCCCGACGAAGAAAAATATGGCACCAGCACATGCCTGAGCCCAGCATGTCCTGCCACAACCCTCGGTCTGGTCTGATCTTAGACTGGGAATGAACTTCGTTTGCTTAGACTGGGAAAGAACTCTGTATGCCTAAGTCAACCCACGAAACGAGTGTACGTGTGCTTAGCCGGCCAAAGGGGCGGGGTGCGCAAGCCAGGGATCGATCGGGTCCCCCTCTGCATGTTGTCGATCTTGCTACTGCAACCCTCAGTCTGGTCTGATCTTAGACTGGGAATGAACTCCATATGCCTAAGCCAATTGACGAAACGAGCAGGCGGGCGAGGCGGGCGAGCACTATGCTGACCAAAGAGACGGAATGTGGAAGCCGTGGATCGATAGGGTGGTAGGTGAGTTTAGGCACATTTTCATATTTCTACGTGCCAATCCATTTTTATTTCTTGTAAATTCATACAATGGTCTCTTAAGCCTTCACGTGAAGTTTCATGGCAAGACGGCTCGTTTTCTATTTTTCACGATTTTCAAAACTTTTTGCGGTTCGAGATTTTTTAAAATTTTTTTGGAAGGAATTTTGGCCCTAAAATTTTTTAGACGTGATCCTTCTATTTTTGTTGGCATGCACAAAAAAATTCAGCTAAAAGCTCGAAGTGTACAAGATTTTGTGACCATTTGAAAAAAGTATCCCCATTTAAGACACTTTAATGGCTACCGGCAGCAAACCTATAAAATCTCAAATGCTCTTTAAGGGGGTGTGAGTTCTTAAGGTTTGATGAGGGATAGGGGGCCAATATAAGGGCCAAGTGCCAGCACCCATTAGACATCATGTGCGCACACCCCCCCGGGCCCTCCGATCGTCGGAACCCCAATCCCGCTGGTCCGGTTCTCCGGCGATGCTCCGACGATGGTGCCCTGGTGAAGAAAAATGCGGCACCGACATATGCCCGAGCCCAGCATGTGCTGTCGTAACCCTTGGTCCAGTCCAATCTGAGACTGGGAATGAACTATGTATGCTTAGACTGGGAATGAACTCTATATGCCTAAGTCAACCCACGAAACGAGCGTACGGGTAGGTCAGCCGGCCAGATGGGCGGGATGCACAAGACGGGGATCTATCGGGTCCCCCTCTGCGTGCTGTCGATCCTACTACCATAACCCTCGGTCTGATCCAATCTTAGACTGGGAATGAACTTCGTATGACTAAGCCAACCCACGAAACAAGATTTTACGACCATTTGAAAAAAGTGCCCCCATTTCAAACACTTTAACGGCTACTGGCAGCAAACTTGTAAAATCTCAAATGCTCTTTAAGGGGGTGTGAGTTCTTCAGGTTTGATGAGGGATAGGGGGCCAATATAAAGGCCAAGTACCAGCACCCATCGCACATCATGTGTGCACACCCCCCGGCCCCCCGGATCGCCGGAACCCCAATGCCGTTGGTTAGGTTCTTCGGTAATGCTGCAGCGATGGTGCCCCGACGAAGAAAAATGTGGCACCAGCACATGCCCGAGCCCAGCATGTGCTACCGCAACCCTCAGTCCGATCCGATCTTAAACTGGGAATGAACTTCGTATGCTTAGATTGGGAATGAACTCTGTATGCCTAAGTCAACCCACGAAACGAGCGTACGGGCGCTTAGCCTGCCAGAGGGGCAAGATGTGCAAGTCGGGGATCGGCCAGGTCCCCCTCTGCGTGCTGTCAATCCTGCTACCACAACCCTCAGTCCGGTCTGATCTTAGACTGGGAATGAACTTCTTATACCTAAGCCAACTGATGAAACGAATGGGCAGGTACTACGTCGGCCAGAGAGACAGGATGAGCAAGCCATGGATCAATAGGGTGGTAGGTGGGTTTAGGCACATCTTCATATTTCAGCATGCCAATGCCATTTTTATGGCTTTTAAATTCATACAATGGTCCCTTAAGCCTTCACATGAAGTTTAATGGCAAGACGACTCGTTTTCTATTTTTCATGATTTTGAAAACTTTTTACGGTTCGGGATTTTTTAAAATTTTTTTGGAAGGAGTTTTGGCCCCAAACTTGGTAGACGTGATCCTTGTATTTTTGTTGGCACGCCCAAAAAAATTCAGTTAAAAACTTGAAGTGTACAAGATTTTGTGACTATTTGAAAAAAGTGTCCCCATTTCTAACACCTTAATGGCTACTGGCAGCAAACCTGTAAAATCTCAAATGCTCTTTATGGGGGTGTGAGTTCTCAATGTTTGATGATGGATAGGGGGCCAATATAAGGGCCAAGTACCAGCACCCATCGCACATCATGTGGGCCACCCCCCCGGCCCCCCTGATCGTCGGAACCCCAATGCCGTTGGTTAGGTTCTTCGGCAATGCTCCGACGATGGTGCCCCGATGAAGAAAAATGTGGCACCAGCACATGCCCGAGCCCAGCATGTGCTATCGTAACCCTCAGTCTGATCCGATCTTAGACTGGGAATGAACTCCGTATGCTTAGACTGGGAATGAACTCTGTATGCCTAAGTCAACCCACGAAACGAGCGTACGGGCGTTCAACCTACCAGAGGGGCGGGATGCGCAAGTCGGGGATCGGCCAGGTCCCCCTCTGCGTGCTGTCGATCCTGCTACCACAACCCTCAGTCCGGTCTGATCTTAGACTGGGAATGAACTCCGTATACCTAAGCCAATCGATGAAATGAATGGGCAGGCCCTACGTCAGCCAGAGAGACAGGATGAGCAAGCCATGGTTCGATAGGGTGGTAGGTGGGTTTAGGCACATCTTCATATTTCAGCATGCCAATGCCATTTTTATGGCTTGTAAATTCATACAGTGGTCCCTTAAGCCTTTACGTAAAGATTCATGCCAAGATGACTCATTTTCTATTTTTCACAATTTTCAAAACTTTTTGCGGTTCAGATTTTTTAAAATTTTTTTGAAAAGAGTTTTGGCCCCAAACTTGGTAGACGTGATCCTTGTATCTTTGTTGGCATTCACAAAAAAATTCATCTAAAAACTCGAAGTGTACAAGATTTTGTGACCATTTGAAAAAAGTGTCCCCATTTCGGACACTTTAATGGCTACTGGCAGCAAACCAGTAATATCTCAAATGCTCTTTAAGGTGGTTTGAGTTCTTGACGTTGGCCGAGGGATAGGGGGCCAATATAAGGGCCAAGTATCAGCACCCATCGCACATCATGTGCGCAAACCCCCCCGGCCCCCCCGATCGTCGAAACCCCAATGCCGTCGGTCAGGTTCTCTGGCGATGCTCCGGTGATGGTGCCCCGATGAAGAAAAATACAGCACCAGCACATGCCCGAGCCGAGCATGTGCTACCATAACCCTCGGTCTGGTCTGATCTTAGACTGAGAATGAACTTTGTATGCTTAGACTGGGAATGAACTCCGTATGCCTAAGTCAACCCATGAAATGAGCCTACGGGTGCTCAGTCGGCTAGAGGGGCGGGATGCGCAAGTCGGGGATCGGTCGGGTCCCCCTCTACGTGCTGCCGATCTTGCTATAGTAACCCTCAGTCCGGTCTGATCTTAGACTGGGAATGAACTCCGTATGCCTAAGCCAACCGATGAAATGAGCGGACAGGAAGGCGGGCGGGTGAGCATTACGCCGGCCAGAGAGACGGGATGCGCAAGTCGTGGATCGATAGGGTGGTAGGTGGGTTTAGGTACATCTTCATATTTCTGCGTTCCAATGCCATTTTTATGGCTTGTAAATTCATACAATGGTCCCTTAAGCCTTCACGTGAAGTTTCCTGGCAAGACGACTCGTTTTCTATTTTTCATGATTTTTTAAACTTTTTACGGTTTGGGATATTTTAAAATTTTTTCGGAAGGAGTTTTGGCCCCAAACTTGGTAGATGTAATCCTTGTATTTTTTTTGGCATGCACAAAAAAATTCAGCTAAACACTCAAAGTGTACAAGAATTTGTGACCATTTGAAAAAAGTGTTCCCCATTTAAGATAGTTTAATGGCTACTGGCAGCAAACCTGTAAAATTTCAAATGCTCTTTAAGGGGGTGTGAGTTCTCGAGGTTTGATGAGGGAAAGGGGGCCAATATAAAGGCCAAATACCAGCACCCATCGCACATCATGCGAGCACACCCCCCGGCCCCCCCGATTGTCAGAACCCCAATGTCGCCGGTCAGGTTCTCCAGCGATGCTCCAGCGATGGTGCCCCGATGAAGAAAAATGCGGCACCAGCACATGCCCAAGCACAGAATGTGCTGCTGCAACCCTCAGTCTGGTCCAATCTTAGACTGGGAATGAACTCCGTATGCCTAAGTTAACCCACGAAACGAGCATGCGGACGCTCAACCAGCCAAAGGGAGGAATGCGCAAGCCAGGGATCGAAAGGGTCCACCTCTGTGTGCTACCGATCCTACTGCTGCAACCCTCAGTCCGGTCCAATCTTAGACTGGGAATGAACTCCATATGCCCAAGCCATTCGACGGAACGAGCAAGAGGGCGGGCGGGCACTACATCGTCCAGAGAGACGGGATGCGCAAGCCGTGTATTGTTAGGGTGGTAGGTTGCTTTAGGCATATCTTCATATTTCTGTGTGCCAATGCCATTTTCATGGCTTGTAAATTCATATAATGGTCCCTTAAGCCTTCACGTGAATTTTCATGGTGAGACGAGTCGTTTTCTATTTTTCATGATTTTCGAAACTTTTTACGGTTCAAGATTTTTCAAAATTTTTTTGGAAGGACTTTTGGCCCCAAACTTGGTAGACGTGATCCTTGTATTTTTGTTGGCATGTACAAAAAAATTCAAGTAAAAACTTGAAGTGTACAAGATTTTGTGACCATTTGAAAAAAGTGTCCCCATTTCAGACACTTTAATGGCTACTGGCAGCAAACCTATAAAATATCAAATGCTCTTTAAGGGGGTGTGAGTTCTCGAGGTTTGGTGAAGGATAGGGGGCCAATATAAGGGCCAAATACCAGTACCCATCGCACATCATGTGCGTACACCCCCCGGCCCCCTCGATCACTGGAACCCCAATGACGTCGGTCAGGTTCTCCGGTGATGCTCCAGCGATGGTGCCCCGACGAAGAAAAATGTGGCACCAGCACATGCCCGAGCCCAGCATGTGCTGCCGCAACCCTCAGTTAGATCCGATCTTAGACTGGGAATGAACTCCGTATGCTTAGACTAGGAATGAACTCCGTATGCCAAAGTCAACCCACGAAACGAGCGTGCGGGTGCTCAGCCGGCCATAGGGGCGGGAAGCGCAAGTCGAAGATCGGCTGGGTCCCCCTCTACGTGCTGTCGCAACCCTCTGTTCAGTCTGATCTTAGACTGGGAATGAACTCCGTATGCCGAAACCAACCGACAAAACATGCGGACGGGCGGGCGGGTACTACGTCGGCCAGAGAGATGAGATGTGCAAGCCGTGGATCAATCGGGTGGTAGGTGGGTTTAGGCACATCTTCATATTTCTGCATGCCAATGCCATTTTTATTTCTTGTAAATTCATACAATGGTCCCTTAAGCCTTCACGTGAAGTTTAATGGCAAGACGACTAGTTTTCTATTTTTCATGATTTTTGAAACTTTTTGGGGTTCGAGATTTTTTAAAATTTTTTCGGAAGGAGTTTTTTCCCAGACCTGGTAGAGGTGATCCTTGTATTTTTTTTTGGCATGCACAAAAAAATTCAGCTAAAAACTCGAAGTGTACAAGATTTTGTGACCATTTGAAAAAATTGTCCACATTTTCAGACACTTTAATGGCTACTGGCAGCAAACCTGTAAAATCTCGAGGTTTGATGAGGGATAGGGGGCCAATATAAAGGCCAAGTACCAGCACCCATCGCACATCATGTGCGCACACCCCCTGGTCCCCCGAACGTCGGAACCCCAATGCCGCCGTTAGGATTTCCGGTGATGCTCTGACGATGGTACCCTAGCGAAGAAAAATGTGACACCAGCACCTGCCCGAGCCTAGCATGTGCTGTTGCAACCCTCGATCAAGTCTGATCTTAGACTGGGAATGAACTCTGTATGCTTAGACTGGGAATGAACTCCGTATGCCAAAGTCAACGCATGAAACGAGCGTGCGAATGCTCAACCGACCAGAGGGGCGAGATGCGTAAGTCGGGGATCAAAAGGGCCCCCTCTACGTGCTGCCGATCCTACTGCCACAACCCTTACTCTGGTCTGATCTTAGACTGGGAATGAAATCCATATTCCTAAGCCAACCGATTAAACGAGCGGGCGGGAGGACGGGCGGTCACTACGTTGGCCAGAGAGACGGGATGCGGAAGCTGTGGATCGATAGGGTGGTAGGTGGGTTTAGGCACATCTTCATATTTCTACGTGCCGATGCCATTTTTCTGGCTTGTAAATTCATACAATGGTCCCTTAAGCCTTCACGTGAAGTTTCATGGCAAGATGACTCGTTTTCTATTTTTCACGATTTTTGAAACTTTTTACGATTTGGTATTTTTTTAAATTTTTTTGGAAAGAGTTTTGGCCTCGAAATTGGTAAACGTGATCCTTGTATTTTTTTGATATGCACAAAAAATTCAGCTAAAAACTCGAAGTGTACAAGATTTTGTGACCATTTGAAAAAAGTGTCCCCATTTCAGACACTTTAATGGCTACTGGCAGCAAACCTGTAAAATCTTAAATGCTTTTTAAGGGGGTGTGAGTTCTGAGGTCTGATGAGGGATAGAGGGCCAATATAAGGGCCAAGTACCGACACCCATCGCACATCATGTGCGCACAGCCCCCCGGCCCACCCGATCGTCGGAACCCCAATGCCGCTGGTCAGGTTTTTCGACGATGCTCCGGCGATGGTGCCCTGGAGAAGAAAAATACGGCACCAGCACATGCCTGAGCCTAGCATGTGCTACCGTAACCCTCGGTCTGGTCTGATCTTAGACTAGGAATGAACTCCGTATGCTTAGACTGGGAATGAACTTCGTATGCCTAAGTCAACTCACGAAACGAGCGTGCGGGCGCTCAGTCGGCTAGAGGGGCGGGATGAGCAAGTCGGGGATCGATCAGGTCTTCCTCTACGTGCTGCCGATCCTGCTGCCACAACCCTCAATTTGGTTCAATCTTAGACTGGGAATTAACTCCGTATGTCTAAGCCAACCGACGAAACGAGCGGGCAGGCATGCGGGCGGGTACTACGCCAGCCAGAGAGACGGGATGCAAAAGCCGTGTATCAATAGGGTGGTAGGTGGGTTTAGGCACATCTTCATATTTCTATGTCCCAATTCCATTTTTATGGCTTGTAAATTCATACAATGGTCACTTAAGCCTTCACGTGAAGTTTCATGGCAAGATGACTCGTTTTCTATTTTTCACGATTTTCAAAACTTTTTACAGTTTGTGATTTTTTAAAATTTTTTCAGAATGAGTTTTAGCCCCAAACTTGGTAGACGTGATCCTTGTATTTTTTTTGGCATGCATAAAAACATTCAACTAAAAACTCGAAGGGTACAAGATTTTGTGACCATTTGAAAAAAATGTCACCATTTCAGACACTTTAATGGCTACTGGCAGCAAACCTGTACAATCTCAAATGCTCTTTAAGGGGTGTGAGTTCTTGAGGTTTGATGAGGGATAGGGGGCCAATATAAAGGCCAAGTACCAGCACCCATCGCACATCAAGTGTGCACACCCCCCGGCCCCCCTAATGTAAGAAGCCCAATGCCGCCAGTCAAGTTCTCCGGTGATGCTCCGACGATGGTGCCCCGATGAAGAAAAATTCGGTAGCAGCACATGCCGAGCCCAGCATCTGTTGCCCCAACCCTCGGTCTGATCCGATCTCAAACTGGGAATGAACTCCGTACGCCAAAGTCAACCCATGAAACGAGCATGCGAGCGCTCAGCTGGCCGGGTCCCCCTCTGCGTGCTACCGATCCTACTTTCGTAACCTTCGGTCTGGTCCGATCTTAAATTGGGAATGAACTCCGTATGCCTAAGCCAATCGACGAAACGAGCGAGCGGACGGGTGGGCGGGCACTACACCAGCTAGGGAGGCGGGATGCGCAAGCCGTGTATCGATAGGGTGGTACGTGGGTTTAGGAACAGCTTCATATTTCTATGTGCCAATGCCATTTTTATGGCTTGTAAATTCATAAAATGGTCCCTTAAGCCTTCACGTGAAGTTTCATGGCAAGACGACTCGTTTTCTATTCTTTATGATTTTTGAAACGTTTTACGATTCGAGATTTTTTAAAAATTTTTTGGAAGGAGTTTTGGCCCCAAACTTGGTAGACGTGATCCTTGTATTTTTGTTGGCATGCATAAAAAAATTTAGCTAAAAACCCGAAGTTTACAAGATTTTGTGACCATTTGAAAAAAGTGTCCCCATTTCAGACCCTTTAATGGCTACTGGCAGCAAACCTGTAAAATCTCAAATGCCCTTGAAGGGGGTGTGAGTTCTCGAGGTTTGATGAGGGATAGGGGCCCAATATAAGGGCCAAGTACCAGCACCCATCGCACATCATGTGCACACACCCCCGGCCCCCCCGATCGTCGGAACCCCAATGCCGTCGGTCAAGTTCTCCGGTGATGCTCCGGCGATGGTGCCCCGATGAAGAGAAATGTGGCACCAGCACATGCCCGAGCCCAGCATGTGCTGCCGCAACACTCAGTCCGGTCCAATCTTAGACTGGGAATGAACTCCGTATGCTTAGACTGGGAATGAACTCCGTATGCCTAAGTCAACCAACAAAATGAGCGTGCGGGCGCTCAGCTAGCCAGAGGCGCGGGATGCGCAAGTCGAGGATCGACTGGGTCCCCCTCTGCTGCTGCTGATCCTACTGCCACAACCTTCGATTTGATCTGATCTTAGATAGGGAATGAACTCCGTATGCCTAAGCCAATCGATGAAACGAGCGGGTAGGCGGGCGGGCACTACGCCGGCCAGAGAGGCGGGATGCGCAAGCTGTGGATCGATAGGGTGGTAGGTAGGTTTAGGCACATCTTCATATTTCTGCATTTCAATGCCATTTTTATGGCTTGTAAATTCAGACAATGGTCCCTTAAGCCCTCACGTGAAGTTTCATGGCGAGACGACTCGTTTTCTGTTTTTCATGATTTTTGAAACTTTTTGCGGTTCGAGATTTTTTAAAATTTTTTTGGAAGGAGTTTAGCCCCAAACTTGGTAGATGTGATCCTTGTATTTTTGTTGGCATGCATAAAAAAATTCAGCTAAAAACTCGAAGTGTGCAAGATTTTGTGACCATTTGAAAAAAGTGTCCCCATTTCAGACACTTTAATGGCTACTGGCAGCAAACCTGTAAAATCTTAAATGCTCTTTAAGGGGGTGTGAGTTCTGGGGGTTTGATGAGGGATAGGGGGCCAATATAAGGGCCAAGTACCAGCACCCATCGCACATCATGTGCACACACCCCCCTCGGCCCCCCCGATCACCGGAACCCCAATGCCACCGATCAAGTTCTCTGGCGATGCTCCGTTGATCGTGCCCCGGTGAAGAAAAATACAGCACCAGCACATGCCCGAGCCCAGCATGTGCTGCTGCAACCCTCGGTCCAGTTCAATCTTAGACTGGGAATGAACTCCGTATGCCTAAGTCAACCCACGAAACAAGCGCGTGGGCGCTCAGCCAGCCAGAGGGGCGAGATGCGCAAGCCGGGGATCAGCCGGGTTCCCCTCTGTGTCCTGCCGATCCTGTTGCCGTAACCCTCGGTCTAGTCTGATCTTAGACTGGGAATGAACTCCGTTTGCCTAAGCCAACCGACGAAACGAGAGGGCAGGCGGGCGGGCACTACGCCGGCCAGAGAGGTAGGATGCGCAGGCCGTGGATCGATAGGGTGGTAGGTGGGTTTAGGCACATCTTCATATTTCTGCATTCCAATGCCATTTTTATGGCTTGTAAATTCATACAATGGACCCTTAAGCCCTCACATGAAGTTTCATGGCAAGACGACTCATTTTCTATTTCTCATGATTTTTGAAACCTTTTGCGGTTCGAGATTTTTTAAAATTTTTTCGGAAGGAGTTTTGGCCCCGAACTTGGTAGACCTGATCCTTGTATTTTTGTTGGCATGCATAAAAAAATTCAGCTAGAAATGCGAAATGTACAAGATTTTGTGACCATTTGAAAAAAGTGTCCCCATTTAAGACACTTTAATGGCTATTGGTAGCAAACCTGTAAAATCTCAAATGCTTTTTAAGGGGGTGTGAGTTCTCGAGGTTTGATGAGGAATAGGGGGCCAATATAAGGGCCAAGTACCAGCACCCATCAAACATCATGTGCGCACACCCCCCCGACCCCCCGATCGTCGGAACCCCAATGCCATCGGTCAGGTTCTCCGACGATGCTCCGACGATGGTGCCCCGATGAAGAAAAATGTGGTACCAGCACATGCCCGAGCCCAGCATGTGCTGTCGCAACCCTCGGTCTGGTCTGATCTTAGACTGGGAATGAACTCCGTATACCTAAGTCAACCCACGAAACGAGCGTGCGGGTGCTCAGCCGGCCAGAGGGGCGAGATGCGTAAGGTGGGGATCGATCGGGTCCCCATCTGTGTGCTACCAATCTTGCTACTGCAACCCTCAGTCTGGTCTGATCTTAGACTGGGAATGAGCTCCGTATGCCTAAGCCAACCGACGAAACGAGGAGTCGGACGAGCACTACTCCGACCAGAGAGGCGGGATGCGCAAGCCGTGGATCGATAGGTGGTAGGTGAGTTTAGGCACATCTTCATATTTTTGCATACCAATGCCATTTTTACGGCTTGTAAATTCATACAATGGTCTCTTAAGCCTTCATGTGAAGTTTCATGGCAAGAGGACTCATTTTCTATTTTTCATGATTTTCAAAACTTTTTACGGTTCGGGATTTTTTAAAATTTTTTCGGAAGGATTTTTGGCCCCAAACTTGGTAGACGTGATCCTTGTATTTTTGTTGGCATGCACAAAACAATTCAGCTAAAAACTCAAAGTGTACAAGATTTTGTGACCATTTGAAAAAAGTGTCCCCATTTCAGACACTTTAATGGCTACTGGCAGCAAACTTGTAAAATCTCAAATGCACTTTAAGTGGGTGTGAGTTCTCGAGGTTTAATAAGGGATAGGGGGCCAATATAAGGGCCAAGTACCAGCACCCAACGCACATCATGTGAGCACACCCCCAGCCCCCCCGATGTCGGAACCTCAATGCCACCGGTCAGGATCTCCGGTGATGCTCCGGTGATGGTGCCCTGGCGAAGAAAAATGCGACATCAGCACATGCCCGAGCCCAGTATGTGCTGCCGCAACCCTCGATCCGATCCGATCTTGGATGGGGAGTGCACTCCGTATGCTTAGACTGGGAATGAACTCCGTATGCCTAAGTCAACCCACGAAACGAGCGTACGGACGCTTAATCGGCCAGAGGGGTGGGATGTGCAAGTCGGGGATTGACCAGGTCCCCCTTTGCATGTTGCCGATCCTGCAGCAACAACCCTCAGTCTGGTCTGATCTTAGACTTGGAATGAACTCCATATGCCTAAGCCAACCGACGAAACGAGTGGGCAGACGGGCACTACGTCGGCCAGAGAGACAGGATGCGCAAGCCGTGGATCGATAGGGTGGTAGGTGGGTTTAGGCACATCTTCATATTTTTGCATGCCAATGCCATTTTTATGGCTTGCAAATTCATACAATGGTCCCTTAAGCCTTGACGTCAAGTTTCATGGCAAGACAACTCGTTTTCTATTTTTCATGATTTTTGAAACTTTTTGAAATTCGGGATTTTTTATAATTTTTTCGAAAGGAGTTTTGGCCCCAAACTTGGTAGACGTGATCCTTGTATTTTTTTTGGCATGCATAAAAAACTTCAACTAAAAACTCGAAGTGTACAAGATTTTGTGACCATTTGAAAAAAGTGTCCCCATTTTAGACACTTTAATGGCTACTGGCGGTAAACTTGTAAAATCTCAAACGCTCTTTAAGAGGGTATGAGTTCTCGAGGTTTGATGAGGGATATGGGGCCAATATAAGGGCCAAGTACCAGCACCCATCACACATCATGTGCGCACACCCCCCCTGGCCCCTCCGATCGTCGGAACCCCAATGCCGTCGGTCAGGTTCTTCGGTGATGCTCCGACGATGGTGCCCCGGCGAAGAAAAATACGGAACCAGCACATGCCCGAGCCCAGCATATGCTGTTGCAACCCTCGGTCTAGTGCGATCTTAGACTAGGAATGAACAACGTATGCCTAAGTCAACCAACAAAACTGGCGTGCGGGTGCTCAGCCGGCTAGAGGGGCGGGATGCACAAGCCGGGGATCGGTCGAGTCCCCCTCTACGTGCTGCCGATCCTGTTGCCGCAACCCTTGGTCCGATTCGATCTTAGACTGGGAATGAACTCCGTATGCCTAAGCCAACTGACGAAACAAGCAGGCGGGTGGACGGGCGGGTACTACGTCTGCCAGAGAGACGGGATGCCCAACCCGTGGATCGATAGGGTGGTAGGTGGGTTTAGGCACATCTTCATATTTCTACATGCCAATGCCGTTTTTATGGATTGTAAATTCATACAGTGGTCCCTTAAGCCTTCATGTGAAGTTTCATGGCAAGACGACTCGTTTTCTATTTTTCACGATTTTTGAAACTTTTTACGGTTTGAAATTTTTTAAAATTTTTTCGGAAGGAGTTTTGGCCCCAAACTTAGTAGACGTGATCCTTGTATTTTTTTTGGCATGCGTAAAACAATTTTGCTAAAAACTCGAAGCGTACAAGATTTTGTGACCATTTGAAAAAAGTGTCCCCATTTCAAACACTTTAATGGCTACTGCCAGCAAACCTATAAAATCCCAAATGCTCTTTAAGGGGGTGTGAGTTCTCAAGGTTTGATGAGGGATAGGGGGCCAATATAAAGGCCAAGTACCAGCACCCATCGCACATCATGTGCGTACGCCCCCCCGATCGCCGGAACCCTAATGCGACTGGTCAAGTTCTCCGGTGATGCTCCGGTGATGGTGCCCCGGGGAAGAAAAATGTGACACCAGTACATGCCCATGCCCAGCATGTGCTACCGCAACCCCCAGTCCGATCCGATCTTAGACTGGGAATGAACTCCGTATGCTTAGACTGGGAATGAACTCCGTAAGCCTAAGTTAACCCACGAAACGAGCATGCGGGCGCTCAACCGGATAAAAAAGGGCGGGATGCGCAAGCCAGGGATCAACCGAGTCCCCCTCTGCATGCTGTCGATGCTGCTGTCGCAACCCTCAGTCCAGTCTGATCTTAGACTGGGAATCAACTCCGTATGCCTAAGCCAACCGACAAAATGAGTGGGTGGGCGGACGGGCGGGCACTACGCTAGCCAGAGAGACGGGATGCGCAAGCCGTGGATCGATAGGGTGGTAGGTGGGTTTAGGTACATCTTTATATTTTTGCATGCCAATGCCATTTTTATGGCTTGTAAATTCATACAATGGTCCCTTAAGCCTTCACATGAAGTTTCATGGCAAGACGACTCGTTTTCTATTTTTCACGATTTTGGAAACTTTTTACAGCTCGAGATTTTTCAAAATTTTTTGGGAAGGATTTTTGGCCCCAAATTTGGTGGATATGATCCTTGTATTTTTGTCGGCATGCACAAAACAATTTAGCTAAAAATTCGAAGTGTACAAGATTTTGTGACCATTTGAAAAAACTGTCCCCTCGGCCCCCCGATCGTTGGAACCCCAATGCCGCCGGTCAGGTTCTCTGACGATGCTCCGGTGATGGTGCCCCAACGAAGAAAAATGTGGCACCAGCACATGCCCGAGCCCAGCATGTGCTACCGCAACCCTCGGTCCGATCTGATCTTAGACTGGGAATGAACTCCGTATGCCTAAGTCAACCCACGAAACTAGCGTGCGGGCGCTCAGCTGGCCAGAGGGACGGGATGTACAAGCCGGGGATCGGTCGGGTCCCCCTCTGCATGCTGTCGATCCTACTGCTGCAACCTTCAGTCTGGTCCGATCTTAGAATGGGAATGAACTCGGTATGCCTAAGCCAACCGACCAAATGAGCGGGTGGGCAGACGGGCGGGAACTACGCCGACTAGAGAGACGGGATGCACAAGCCATGGATCGATAGGGTGGTAGGTGGGTTTAGGCACATCTTCATATTTCTACATGCCAATGCCATTTTTATGGCTTGTAAATTCATACAATGGTCCCTTAAGCCTTCACGTGAAGTTTCATGGCAGGACGACTCGTTTTCTATTTTTCATGATTTTTGAAACTTTTTACGGTTCGAGATTTTTTAAAATTTTTTCGGAAGGAGTTTTGGCCCCAAACTTGGTAGACGTGATCCTTGTATTTTTTTTGGCATGCACAAAACAATTCAGCTAAAAACTGGAAGTGTACAAGATTTTATGTCCATTTGAAAAAAATGTCCACATTCTAGACACTTTAATGGCTACTGGCAGCAAACCTGTAAACTCTCAAATGCTCTTTAAGGGGGTGTGAGTTCTTGAGGTTTGATGAGGGATAGGGGGCCAATATAAGGGCCAAGTACCAGCACCCATTGCACATCATGTGCGCACACCCCCCGATCACTGGAACCCCAATGCCGCCGGTCAGGTTCTTCGGTGATGCTTCGATGATGGTGCCCTTGCGAAGAAAAATACGGCACCAGCACATGCCCAAGCCCAGCATGTGCTACCGCAACCCTCGGTCTGGTCTGATCTTAGACTGGGAATGAACTCCATATGCCTAAGTCAACCCACGAAACGAGCGTGCAGGCGCTCATCTGGCCAGAGGGGCGAGATGCGCAAGCCGGAGATCGGTCGGGTCCCCCTCGCGTGCTATCGATACTGCTGCCGCAACCCTCGGTCCGGTTTGATCTTAGATTGGGAATGAACTCCGTATGCCTAAGCCAAATGACGAAACAAGCGGGCGGGCGGGCAGTCGGGCACTATGTCGGCCAAAAAGATAGGCGGGGTGTGAGTTCTCGAGGTTTGATGAGGGATAGGGGGCCAATATAAGGGCCAAATACCAGCACCCATCGAACATTATGTGCGCACACCACTCCTCCGACCCCCCCGATCATCGAAACCCCAATGCCATCAGTCAGGTTCTCCGATGATGCTCCAACGATGGTGCCCCGACGAAGAAAAATACGACACCAGCACATGCCCGAGCCCAGCATGTGCTGTCGCAACCCTCGGTCTGGTTTGATCTTAGACTGGGAATGAACTCCATATGCTTAGACTGAGAATGAACTCCGTATGCCTAAGTCAACCCATGAAATGAGCGTGCGGGCGCTCAGCCGGCCAGAGGGGCGGGATGCACAAGCCGGGGATCGGCCGGGTCACCCTCGGCATGCTATCGATCCTGCTGCTGCAACCCTTGGTCCGATCTGATCGTAGACTGGGAATGAACTCCATATGCCTAAGCCACCCAACGAAACGAGCGTGCGGGCGGGCGGGCGGGCACTACGCCGGCCAAAGAGACAGGATGCATAAGCCGTGGATCGATAGGGTGGTAGGTGGGTTTAGGGACATCTTCATATTTCTACGTGCCAATGCCATTTTTATGGCTTGTAAATTCATACAATGGTCCCTTAAGCCTTCAAGTGAAGTTTCATGGCAAGACGACTTCTTTTCTATTTTTCATGGCAAGACGACTCGTTTTATGGCAAGACGACTCGTTTTCTATTTTTCACGATTTTCAAAACTTTTTGCGGTTCGAGATTTTTTAAAATTTTTTCGAAAGGAGTTTTGGACGTAAACTTGGTAGATGTGATCCTTGTATTTTTGTTGGCATGCATAAAGAAATTCAGCTAAAAACTCGAAGTGTACAAGATTTTTTTACCATTTGAAAAAAGTGTCCCCTTTCCAGACATTTTAATGGCTACTGGCAGCAAACCTGTAAAATCCTAAATGCTCTTTAAGGGGGTGTGAGTTCTCGAGGTTTGATGAGGGATAGGGGGCCAATATAAGGCCCAAGTACCAGCAGCCATTGCACATCATGTGCGCACAACCCCATGCCCCCCGATCATCGGAACCCCATTACCGCCGATCAGGTTCTCCGACGACGCTCTGACGATGGTTCCCGACGAAGAAAAATGCGGCACCAGCACATGCTCGAGCCCAGATGTGCTGCTGTAACCCTCGGTCCGGTCTGATCTTAGACTGGGAATGAACTCCGTATGCTTAGACTGCGAATGAACTCCGTATGCCTAAGTCAACCCACGAAACGAGCGTACGGGCGCTCAGCTGGCCAGACAGGCGGGATGCACAAGCCAGGGATCGATCGGGTCCCCCTCTGTGTGCTGTCAATCTTGCTGCCACAACCCTCAGTCTGATCCAATCTTAGACTGGGAATGAACTCCGTATGCCTAAGCCAACCGACGAAACGAGCGGGCGGGCGGGCACTATGCCGACAAGAGAGACGGGATGCACAAGCCGTGGATTGATAGGGTGGTAGGTGGGTTTAGGCACATCTTCATATTTCTGTGTGCCAATGATATTTTTATGCCTTGTAAATTCATACAATGGTCCCATAAGCCTTCACGTGAAGTTTCATGGCAAGATGACTCGTTTTCTATTTTTCATGATTTTTGAAAATTTTTATGGTTTGAGATTTTTTAAAATTTTTTCGGAAGGAGTTTTGGCACTAAAATTGGTAGATGTGATCCTTGTATTTTTTTTGGCATGCACAAAAAAATTTAGCTAAAAACTCGAAGTGTACAAGATTTTTTGACCATTTGAAAAAAGTGTCCCCATTTAAGACACTTTAATGACTACTGGCAGCAAACCTGTAAAATCTCAAATGCCCTTTAAGAAGGTGTGAGTTCTCGAGGTTTGATGAGGGATAAGGGGCCAATATAAGGGCCAAATACTAGCACCCATCGCACATCATGTGCGCACACCCCCCCGACCCCTCCGATCGTCGGAACACCAATGTCGCCGGTCAGGTTCTCCGGCGATGCTCTGGCGATGGCTCCCCGACGAAGAAAAATGCGACACCAACAGTGCTCGAGCCTAGCATGTGCTGTCGTAACCCTCGGTCTGATCCGATCTTAGACTACGAATGAACCCCGTAGGCTTAGACTGGGAATGAACTCCGTATGCCTAAGTCAACCCACGAAACGAGCGTGTGGGCGCTTAGCCGGCCAGAGGGGCGGGATGAGCAAGCTGGGGATCGACCGGGTCCCCCTTTGCTTGCCGTCGATGCTGCTACCGCAACCCTCGATCTGGTCTGATCTTAGACCGGGAATGTACTCCGTATGCCTAAGCCAACCGACGAAACGAGCGGGCAGGCGGGCGGGCACTACGTCGGCCAGAGAGGCAGGATGTGCAAGCCGTGGATCGATAGGGTCGTAGGTGGGTTTAGGCACATCATCATATTTCTGCATGCCAGTGCCATTTTTATGGCTTGTCAATTCATACAATGGTCCCTTAAGCCTTCACGTCAAGTTTCATGCCAAGACGACTCGTTTTCTATTTTTCATGATTTTTGAAAATTTTTACGGTTCGAGATTTTTTCAAATTTTTTCGAAAGGAGTTTTGGCCCAAACCTTGGTAGACGTGATCCTTGTATTTTTGTTAGAATGCACAAAAAAATTCAGCTAAAAACTCGAAGTGTACAAGATTTTGTGACCATTTGAAAAAAGTGTCCCCATTTCAGACACTTTAATGGCTACTGGCTGCAAACCTGTAACATCTCAAATGCTCTTTAAGGGGGTGTGAGTTCTCGAGGTTTGATCAGGGATAGGGGACCAATATAAGGGCCAAGTACCAGCACCCATCGCACATCATGTACGCCCACCCCCCCGACCCCCCTGATCGCCAGAACCCTAATGCCGCCGATCAAGTTTTCCGGTGATGCTCCGACGATGGTGCCCTGGGGAAGAAAAATGCGGCACCAGCACTTGCCTGAGCCCAGCATGTGCTACCGTAACCCTTGGTCTGGTCCGATCTTAGATTGGGAATGAACTTTGTATGCTTAGAATGTGAATGAACTCCGTATGCCTAAGTTAACCCACGAAATGAGCGTGCGGGGGCCTAACCGGCCAGAGGGGCAGGATGCGTGAGCCGAGGATCGGCCGGGTCCCCCTCTACGTGCTGCTGATCCTGCTGCCGCAACCTTTAGTCTGATCCAATCTTAGATTGGGAATGAACTCCGTATGCCTAAGCCAACAGACGAAACGAGCGGGCGGACGGGCGGGCACTACGCCGGCCAGAGAGACAGGATACGCAGCCCATGGATTGATAGGGTGGTAGGTAGGTTTAGGCACATCTTCATATTTCTATGTGCCAATGCCATTTTTATGGCTTGTAAATTCATACAACGGTCCCTTAAGCCTTCACGTGAAGTTTCATGGCAAGACGACTCGTTTTCTATTTTTCATAATTTTTGAAACTTTTTACGGTTCGAGATTTTTTCAAATTTCTTCGGAAGGAGTTTTGGCCCCAAACGTGGTAGACGTGATCCTTGTATTTTTTTTGGCATGCACAAAAACTTTTAGCTAAAAACTCGAAGTGTACAAGATTTTGTGACCATTTGAAGAAAGTGTCCCCATTTCAGACACTTTAATGGCTACAGGCAGCAAATTTGTAAAATCTCAAATGCTCTTTAAGGGGCTATTAGTTCTCGAGGTTTGATGCGGGATAGTGGGTGAATATAAGGGCCAAGTACCAACACCCATCGCACATCATGTCCGCACACCCCCCGACCCCCCCGATCGCCTGAACCCTAATGCCGTCGGTCAGGTTCTCCGGCGATGGTGCCCCGGTGAAGAAAAATGTGGCACCAGCACATGCCCGAGCCCAGCATTTGCTGCCGCAACCCTCAGTCCGGTCCGATCTTAGACTAGGAATGAACTCCGTATGCTTAGACTGGGAATGAACTCCATATGCCTAAGTCAACCCATGAAATGAGCGTGCGGGCGCTCAGTCGGCCAGAGGGGTGGGATACGCAAGCCAGGGATCGATCGGGTCCCCCTCTACGTGCTGTCGATCCTACTACCACAACCCTCGGTCCAGTCCGATCTTAGACTGGGAATGAACTCGGTATGCCTAAGCCAACCGACGAAACGAGTGGACGGACGGGCGGACGGGCACTACGCCGGCCAGAGAGACGGGATGCGCAAGCCCTGGATCGATAGGGTGGTATGTGGGTTTAAGCACATCTTCATATTTCTACATGCCAATGCCATTTTTATGTCTTGTAAATTCATACAATGGTCCCTTAAGCCTTCACGTGAAGTTTCATGGCAAGACGACTCGTTTTCTATTTTTCATGATTTTTGAAACTTTTTGCGGTTCGGGATTTTTTTAAATTTTTTTGGAAAGTGTTTTGGCCCCAAACTTGGTAGACGTGATCCTTGTATTTTCGTTGGCATGCACAAAAAATTTTAGCTAAAGACTCGAAGTGTACAAGATTTTGTGACCATTTCAAAAAAGCGTCCCCATTTTCGACACTTCAATGGCTACTGGCAGTAAACCTGTAAAATCTCAAATGCTCTTTAAGGGGGTGTGAGTTCTCGAGGCTTCATGAGGGATAGGGAGCCAATATAAGGGCCAAGTACTAGCACCCATCGTACATCATGTGCGCCACCCCCAGGCCCCCCCGATCGTCGGAACCCCAATACCGCCGGTCAGGTTCTCCAACGATGCTCCAGCGATGGTGCGCCGATGAAGAAAAATGCGGCACCAGCACATGCCCGAGCCCAGATTGTGCTGCCGTAACCCTCGGTCTGGTTCAATCTTAGACTGGGAATGAACTCCGTATGCCTAAGCCAATCGACGAAACGAGCTAGCGGGCGGTCGGGCACTACGCCGGTCAGAGAGATGGGATGCACAAGCCGTGGATCCATAGGGTGGTAGGTGGGTTTAGGCACATCTTCGTACTTCAATGTGCCAATGCCATTTTTATGGCTTGTAAATTCATACAATGGTCCCTTAAGCCTTCACGTGAAGTTTCATGGCAAGACGACTCGTTTTCTATTTTTCACGATTTTTGAAACTTTTTACGGTTCGGGATGTTTTAAAATTTTTTTGGAAGGATTTTTGGCCCCAAACTTGATAGACGTGATCCTTGTATTTTTGTTGGCATGCACAAAACAATACAGCTAAAAACTCAAAGTGTACAAGATTTTGTGACCATTTGAAAAAGCTATCCCCGTTTCAGACACTTTAATGGCTGCTGGCAGCAAACCTGTAAAATCTCAAATGCTCTTTAAGGGGGTGTGAGTTCTCAAGGTTTGATGAGCGATAGGGGGCCAAAATAAGGGCCAAGTACTAGCACCCATCGCACATCATGTGCACACATCCCCCGGCCCCCCTGATCGTCGGAACCCCAATGTCGCCGGTCAGGTTCTTCGGCGATGCTCCGATGATGGTGGCCCGACAAAGAAAAATACGGCACCAGCACATGCCCGAGCCCAGTATGTGCTGCCGTAACCCTCGATCCAGTCTGATATTAGACTGGGAATGAACTTCTTATGCCTAAGCCAACCGACGAAATGAGCGGGCGGGCGGGCACTACGTCGGCCAGAGAGATGGCATGCACAAGCCATGGATCTATAGGGTGGTAGGTTGGTTTAGGTACATCTTCATATTTCTGCATGCCAATGCCATTTTTATGGCTTGTAAATTCATACAATGGTCCCTTAAGCCTTCACGTGAAGTTTCATGACAAGACGACTCGTTTTCTATTTTTCATGATTTTTGAAACTTTTTGCGGTTCGGGATTTTTTAAAATTTTTTCGGATGGATTTTTGGCACCAAACTTGGTACACATGATCCTTGTATTTTTTTTGGCATGCACAAAAAAATTCAGCTAAAAACTTGAAGTGTACAAGATTTTGTATTTATTTGAAAAAAGTGTCCCTATTTCAGACACTTTAATGGCTACTGGCAGCAAACCTATAAAATCTCAAATGCTCTTTAAGGGGGTGTGAGTTCTTGAGGTTTGATGAAGGATAGGGGGCCAAAATAAGGGCCAAGTACCACCACCCATCGCACATCATGTGCGCACACCCCCCGCCCCCCGATCATCAAAAACCCAATGCCATCGGTCAGGTTCTCAGACGATGCTCCGGTGATGGTGCCCCGGTGAAGAAAAATACAGTACCAGCACATGCCCGACCCCAGCATGTGCTGTCGTAAGCCTCAGTCCAGTCCGATCTTAGACTTGGAATGAACTCTGTATGCTTAGACTGGCAATGAACTCCGTATGCCTAAGTCAACCCATGAAACGAGCGTGCGGGCGCTCAACCGGTAAGAGGGGCAGGATGCACAAGCCGGGGATCAGTTGGGTCCCCCTTTGTGTGCTGTCGATCCTGCTGCCGCAACCCTCGATTTGATCTGATCTTAGACTGGGAATGAACTCCGTATGCCTAAGCCAACAGATAAAACGAGTGGACGGGCGGACGGACAGGCGGGCGGACGGGATGCGCAAGCCGTGGATTGATAGGGTGGTAGGTGGGTTTAGGCACATCCTCATATTTCTATGTGCCAATGCCATTTTTGTGGCTTGTACATTCATACAATGGTCCCTTAAGCCTTCACGTGAAGTTTCATGGCAAGATGACTCGTTTTTTATTTTTCACAATTTTTGAAACTTTTTACGGTTCGAGATTTTTGAAAATTTTTTTGAAAGGAGTTTTGGCCCCAAACCTGGTAGACTTGATCCTTTTATTTTTTTTGGCATGCACAAAAAAAATCAGCCAAAAAATCGAAGTGTACAAGATTTTGTGACCATTCGAAAAAAGTGTCCCCATTTCAGACACTTTAATGGCTACTGGCAGCAAACCTGTAAAATCTCAAATGCTCTTTAAGGGGGTGTGAGTTCTTGAGGTTTGATGAGGGATAGGGGGCCAACATAAGGGCCAAGTACCAGCACCCACCACACATCATGTGCGCACACCCCCCCGGCCCCCCTGATCGCCGGAACCCTAATGCCGCCAGTCAGGTTCTCTGGCGATGCTCCGGCGACGGTGCCCCGGCGAAGAAAAATGCGGCAGCAGCACATGCCCGAGCCTAGCATGTGCTAGCGTAACCCTCGGTCCGATCCGATCTTAGACTGGGAATGAACTTCCCATGCTTAGACTGGGAATGAACTCCGTATGCCAAAGTCAACCCATGAAACAAGCGAGCGAGCGCTCAGCCGGCCAGAGAGGCGGGATGCGCAAGCCGGGGATCGGACGGGTCCCCCTCTGCGTGCTATCGATCTTGCTGCCACAACCATCGGTTCGGTCTGATCTGAGACTGGGAATGAACTTCGTAAGCCTAAGCCGATTGACGAACGAGCGGACGGGTGGACGGGCGGGCGGGCACTACGCCGGCCAGAGAGACAAGATGCCAAGCCGTGGAGTGATAGGGTGGTAGGTGGGTTTAGGCACATCTTCATATTTCTGCATGCCAATGCCATTTTTATGGGTTGTAAATTCATATAATGGTCTTTTAAGCCTTCACGTGAAGTTTCATGGCAAGGCGACTCGTTTTCGATTTTTCACGATTTTTGAAACTTTTTGCGGTTCGGGATTTTTTAAAATTTTTTTGGAAGGAGTTTTGGCCCCAAACTTGGAAGACCTGATCCTTGTATTTTGTTGGCATGCACAAAAAAAATCAGCTAAAAACTCAAAGTGTACAAGATTTTGTCACCATTCGAAAAAAGTGTCCCTATTTCAGACACTTTAATAGCTACTGGCAGCAAACCTGTAAAATCTCAAATGCTCTTTAAATGGGTGTGAGTTCTCGAGGTTTGATGAGGGATAGGGGGCCAATATAAGGGCCAAGTACCAGCACCCATCGCACATCATGTGCACACACTCCTCGGCCCCCCGATCGTCGGAACCCCAATGCCGTCGATCAGGTTCTCCGGTGATGCTTCTGCGACGGTGCCCCGGCAAAGAAAAATACGGCACCAGTACATGCCCGAATGCAGCATGTGCTACTGCAACCCTCAGTCCGGTCTGATCTTAGACTGGGAATGAACTCCATATGCCTAAGTCAACCCACGAAACGAGCATGCAGGCGCTTAGTCGGCCAGAGGGGCAGGTTGCGCAAGCAGGGGATCGGTCGGGTCCCTCTCTGCTTGCTGCCAATCCTGCTACTGCGAGCCTCGATCCGGTCCAATCTTAGACAGGGAATGAACTCCGTATGCCTAAGCCAACCGACGAAACGAGTAGGCGGGCGGAAGGGCAGGCACTACGTCAGCCAGAGAGACGGGATGCGCAAGCCGTGGACCAAAAGGGTGGTAGGTGGGTTTAGGCACATCTTCATATTTCTGCATGCCAATGCCATTTTTATGGCTTGTAAATTCATACAATGGTCCCTTAAGCCTTCATGTGAAGTTTCATGGCAAGACGACTCATTTTTTTTTCATGATTTTTGAAACTTTTTACGGTTCCAGATTTTTTAAAATTTTTTTGGAAGGAGTTTTGCTCGTAAACTTGGTAGACGTGATCCTTGTATTTTTTTTGGCATGCACAAAAAAATTCAGCCAAAAACCCAAAGTGTACAAGATTTTGTGATCATTTGAAAAAAGTGTCCTCATTTCAGACACTTTAATGGCTACTGGCAGCAAACCTGTAAAATCTCGAATGCTCTTTAAGGGTGTGTGAGTTCTCGAGGTTTGATGAGGGATAGGGGGCCAATATAAGGGCCAAGTACCAGCACCCATCACACATCATGTGCACACACCCCTTCGGCCCCCCGATCGTCGGAACCCCAATGCCGCCAGTCAGGTTCTCCGACGATGCTCCGACGATTGTGCCCCGACGAAGAAAAATGCGACACCAGCACATGGCTGACCCTAGCATGTGCTGCCGCAACCCTCAGTCCGATTCGATCTTGGACTGGGAATGAACTCCGTATGCTTAGACTGGGAATGAACTCCGTATGCCTAAGTCAACCCACGAAACAAGCGTGCAGACGCCCAGTCAGCCATAGGGGAGGGATGCGCATGCCGGAGATCAGCCAGGTCCCCCTCTGCGTGCTGTCACAACCCTTGGTCCAGTCCGATCTTAGACTGGGAATGAACTCCGTATGCCTAAGCCAACCGATGAAACGAGCGGGCGGGCGGGCGGGCACCACGTCGGCCAGTGAGACGGGATGTGCAAGCCGTGGATCAATAGGCTGATAGGTGGGTTTAGGCGCATCTTCATATTTCTGCATGCCAATGAAATTTTTATGGTTTGTAAATTCATACAATGGTCCCTTAAGCCTTGACGTGATGTTTCACGGCAAGACGACTCGTTTTCTATTTTTCACGATTTTCAAAACTTTTTGAGGTTCGGGATTTTTTAAAACATTTTTGGAAAGAGTTTTGGGCCCAAACATGGTAGACATGATCCCTGTATTTTTGTTGGCATACAAAAAAAAATTCAGCTAAAAACTCGAAGTGTACAAGATTTTGTGACCATTTGAAAAAAGTGTCCCCATTTCAGACACTTTAAATGCTACTGGCAGCAAACATGTAAAATCTCAAATGCTGTTTAAGGGGATGTGAGTTCTCGAGGTTTGGTGAGGGATAAGGGGCCAATATAAGGGCCAAGTACCAGCACCCATTGCACAACACGTGCGCACACCCCCCGGCCCCCCGATCGTCGGAACCCCAATGCCGCCGGTTAGGTTCTCCGGTGATGCTCCGGTGACGGTGCCCCGACGAAGAAAAATATAGCACCAGCACCTGCCCGAGCCTAGCATGTGCTGCCGTAACCCTCAGTCAGGTCCAAGCTTAGATTGGGAATGAACTCTGTATGCTTAGACTGGGAATGAACTCCATATGCCTAAGTCAACCCACGAAAAGAGCATGCGGACGCTCAGTCGGCCAGAGGGGTGGGATGCGCAAGCTGGGGATCGAAAGGGTCCCCCTCTGCGTGCTGCCAATCCTGCTATCACAAGCCTCAGTCTGGTCCAATCTTAGACTGGGAATGAACTCCGTATGCCTAAGCCAACTGACAAAACGAGCGGGCGGGGGGACGGGCGAGCACTACGCCTGCCAGAGAGACGGGATGCGCAAGACGTGGATCGATAGGGTGGTAGGTGGGTTTCGGCACAACTTTATATTTCTGCGTGCCAATGCCTTTTTTATGGCTTGTAAATTCATACAATGGTCCCTTAAGCCTTCACGTGAAATTTCTTGGCAAGACGACTCATTTTCTATGTTTTACGATTTTGGAAACCTTTTACGGTTCGATATTTTTTAAAATTTTTTTGGAAGGATTTTTGGCCCCAAAATTGGTAGACGCGATCCTTGTATTTTTGTTGACATGCACAAAACAATTCAGCTAAAAACTCGAAGTGTACAAGATTTTGTGACCATTTAAAAAAAGTGTCCCCATTTCAGACACCTTAATGCTATTGGCAACAAATTTGTAAAATCTCAAATGCTCTTTAAGGGGTGTGAGTTCTCGAGGCTTGATGAGGGATAGGGGGCCAATATAAGGGCCAACTACCAGCACCCATCGCACATCATGTGCCACACCCCCCCGGCCCCCCCGATCGCTGGAACCCCAATGTCGCCGGACAGGTTCTCCGACGGTCCGATTCCGGCGATGGTGCCCCGACGAAGAAAAATGCACCACCAGCACATGCCTGAGCCCAGCATGTGCTGCTGCAACCCTCAGTCTGGTCTGATCTTAGGCTGGGAATGAACCCCGTATGCCTAAGTCTACCCACGAAATGAGCGTACGGACGTTCAGCCGACCAGAAGGGTGGGATGCGCAAGTCGAGGATCAATCAGGTCCCCCTCTGTGTCTTGTCGATCTTGTAGCCGTAACCCTCGATCTGATCCGATCTTAGACTAGAAATGAACTCCGTATGCCTGAGCCAATCGACGAACCTGCGGGCGGGCGGGCGGGCGGGCGGGCACTACGCCGACCAGAGAGACAGGATGCACAAGCTGTGGATCGATAGGGTGGTAGGTTGGTTTAGCCACATCTTCATATTTCTGCATGCCAATGCCATTTTATTGGCTTATAAATTCATACAATGGCCCTTAAGCCTTCACGTGAAGTTTAATGGCAAGACGACTCATTTTTTATTTTTCACGATTTTTAAAACTTTTTACGGTTTGAGATTTTTTAAAATTTTTTCAGAAGGAGTTTTGGCCGTAAACTTGGTAGATGTGATCCTTGTATTTTTGTTGGCATGCACAAAAAAATTCAGCTAAAAACTCAAAGTGTACAAGATTTTTTGACCATTTGAAAAAAGTGTCCACATTTCAGACACTTTGATGGCTACTGGCAGCAAACCTGTAAAATCTCAAATGCTCTTAAGAGTGTGAGTTCTCGAGGTTTGATAAGTGATAGGGGGCCAATATAAGAGCCAAGTACCAACACCCATCACACATCATGTGTGTACACCCCCTGGCCCCTCCGATCATCGAAACCCCAATGCCACCGATCAGATTCTCCGATGATGCTCCGACGATGGTGCCCCACAAAGAAAATGCAGCACCAGCACATGCCCGAGCTCAGCATGTGCTGTCGCAACCCTCAGTCCGGTCCGATCTTAGACTAGGAATGAACTCCGTATGCTTAGATTGGGAATGAACTCTGTATGCTTAGACTGGGAATAAACTCCGTATGCCTAAGTCAACCCATGAAACGAGCGTGCAGGCGCTCCGCTAGCCAAAGGGCTGAGATGCGCAAGCCGAGGATCGATCAGGTCCCCTACGTGCTGCTGATCCTACAGCTGCAACCTTCGATCCGATCCGATCTTAGACTGGGAATGAACTCTATATGCCTAAGCCAACCGATGAAACGAGCGGGCGGGCGGGCAGGCGTGCGGGCACTACACTGGCCAGAAAGGTGGGATACGCAAGCCGCGAAGAAAAATGTGGCACCAACACATTATCAAGCCCAGCATTTGCTACCGCAACCCTCGGTCTGGTCCAATCTTAGACTGGGAATGGACTCTGTATGCTTAGACTGGGAATGAACTCTGTATGCCTAAGTCAACCCATGAAACGAGTGTACAGGCGCTCAGCCGGCCAGAGGGGTAGGATGCGCAAGCCGGGGATCGGTCGGTTCCCCCTCTCCATGCTGTCCATCTTATTGCTGCAACCTTCAGTCCAGTTCGATCTTAGACTGGGAATGAACTCCGTATGCCTAGTCCAACCGACGAAACGAACGGGCGGGTGGGCGGGCGGGCACTACGCCGGGTAGAGAGACGGGATGCGCAAGCCGTGGATCGATAGGGTGGTAGGTGGGTTTAGGCACATCTTCATATTTCTACATGCCAATGCCATTTTTATGGCTTGTAAATTCATACAATGGTCCCTTAAGCCTTCACGTGAAGTTTCATGGCAAGACGACTCGTTTTCTATTTTTCATGATTTTGAAAACTTTTTGCGGTTCGGAATTTTTTAAAATTTTTTTCAAAGGAGTTTCGCCCCAAACTTGGTAGACGTGATCCTTGTATTTTTGTTGGCATGCACAAAAAAATTCAACTAAAAACTCAAAGTGTACAAGATTTTTTGACCATTTGAAAAAACTGTCCCCATTTCAGACACTTTAATGGCTACTAGCAGCAAACCTGTAAAATCTCAAATGTTCTTTAAGGGGTGTGAGTTCTCGAGGTTTGATGAGGGATAGGGGGCCAATATAAGGGCCATGTACCAGCACCCATTGCACATCATGTGCGCACAGCCCCCCCGGCCCCCCGGATCGCCGGAACCCCAATGCTGTCGGACAGGTTCTTCGACGATGCTCTGACGATGGTACCCCGACGAAGAAAAATACGGCACCAGCACATGCCCGAGCCCAGCATGTGCTACCGTAACCCTCGGTCCGGTGTGATCTTAGACTGGGAATGAACTTCGTATGCTTAGACTGGGAATGAACTTCGTATGCCTAAGTCAACCCACAAAATGAGCATGCGGGCGCTCAGTCGGCCAAAAAGGCAGGATGCGTAAGCTGGGGATCGATCGAGTCCCCATCTGCGTGCTACTAATCTTACTACCACAACCCTCTATCTGGTCCGATCTTAGACTGGGAATGAACTCCGTATCCCCAAGCCAACCGATGAAACGAGAGGGCGGGCAGGCGGGCAGGCAGGCGGGCGGGCACTACGCTGGCCAAATAGACGGGATGTGCAAATCGTGGATCGATAGCGTGGTAGGTGGGTTTAGGCACAACTTCATATTTCTGTGTGCCAATGCCATTTTTATGGCTTGTAAATTCATACAAAGGTCCCTTAAGCCTTCACATGAAGTTTCATGGCAAGACGACTCGTTTTCTATTTTTTACAATTTTCAAAACTTTTTGTGGTTCGGGATTTTTTAAAATTTTTTTGGAAGGAGTTTTGGCCCCAAACGTGGTAGACGTGATCATTGTATTTTTGTTGGCATGCATAAAAAAGTTCAGCTAAAAACTCGAAGTGTACAAGATTTTGTGACTATTTGAAAAAAGTGTCCCCATTTCAGACACTTTAATGGCTACTTGCAGCAAACCTGTAAAATCTCAAATGCTCTTTAAGGGGGTGTGAGTTCTTGAGGTTTGATGAGGGATAGGGGGCCAATATAAGAGCCAAGCACCAGCACCCATTGCACATCATGTGCGCACACCCCCCCGGCCCCCCCGATCACCGGAACCCCAATATTGTCGGTCAGGTTCTTCAGCGATGCTCCAACGACGATGCCCTTACGAAGAAAAATGCGACACCAGCACATGCCCGAGCCCAGCATGTGTTGCCGCAACCTTCGGTCTGGTACGATCTTAGACTGGGAATGAACTCTTTATGCTTAGACTGGGAATAAACTCTGTATGCCTAAGTCAACACACGAAACGAGCGTACGGGTGCTCAGCCGATCGTAGGGGCAGGATGCGCAAGCCGAGGATCTACCGGGTCCCCCTCTATGTGTTGTCGATCCTACTGCTGTAACCCCAGGTCATCTTAGACTGGGAATGAACCCCGTATAACTAAGCCAACCGACGAAACGAGCAGGCGGGCGTGCGCACGGGCACTACACCGGCCAAAGAGACGGGATGCGCAAGCCGTGTATCGATAGGGTGGTAGGTGGGTTTAGGCACATCTTTATATTTCTGTGTGCCAATGCCATTTTTATGGCTTGTAAATTCATACAATGGTCCCTTAAGCCTTCACGTGAAGTTTCATGGCAAGACGACTCATTTTCTATTTTTCACGATTTTCGTAACTTTTTGTGGTTCGGGATTTTTTAAAATTTTTTTGGAAGGAGTTTTGGCCCCAAACTTGGTAGAAGTGATCCTTTTATTTTTGTTGGCATGCACAAAAAAATTCAGCTAAAAATTCGATGTGTACAAGATTTTGTGACCATTTGAAAAAAGTGTCCCCATTTCAAACACTTTAATGGCTACTGGCAGCAAACTTGTAAAATCTCAAATGCTCTTTAAGGGGGTGTGAGTTCCCAAGGTTTGATGAGGGATAGGGAGCCAATATAAATGCCAACTACCAGCACCCATCGCACATCATGTGCGCACACCCCCTCGGCCCCCCGATCGTGGGAACCCCAATACCGACGGTCAGGTTCTCCGACGATGCTCCGGTGATGGTGCCCCGATGAAGAAAAATGCGGTACCACCACATGCCCGAGCCTAGCATGTGCAGCTGCAATCCTCGGTCTGATCTGTTCTTAGACTGGGAATGAAATCCGTATGCTTACACTGGGAATGAACTCTGTATGCCTAAGTCAACCCATGAAACGAGCGTGCCGGCGCTCAACCGACCAGAGGGGTAGGATGCGCAAGCCGGGGATCTGTTGGGTCCCCCTCTGTGTGCTGCCAAACTTGCTGCTACAACCCTTGGCCTGGTCCAATCTGAGACTGGGAATGAACTACATATGCCTAAGCCAACCGATGAAACGAGCGGGCGGGCAGGCGGGCGGGAACTACGTCGGCCAGAGAGACGGGATGCACAAGCCATGGATCGATAGGGTGGTAGGTGGGTTTAGGCACATCTTCATATTTCTGCATGCTAATGCCATTTTTATGGCTTATAAATTCATACAATGGTCCCTTAAGCCTTCATGTGAAGTTTCATGGCAAGACGACTCGTTTTTTATTTTTCAAGATTTTTGAAACTTTTTGCGGTTTGGGATTTTTTATAATTTTTTTGGAAGGATTTTTGGCCCCAAACTTGGTACACGTCATCCTTGTATTTTGGTTGGCATGCACAAAAAAATTCAGCCAAAAACTCGAAGTGTACAAGATTTTGTGACCATTTGAAAAAAGTGTCCCCATTTCAGACACTTTAATGGCTACTGCCACTAAACCTGTAAAATCTCAAATGCTCTTTAAGGGGGTGTGAGTTCTCAAGGTTTGATGAGGGATAGGGGGCCAATATAAGGGTGAAGTTCCAGCACCCATTGCACATCATGTGCGCACTCCCCCCCGGCCCCCCGGATCGCCGGAACCCCAATGCCGCCGGTCAGGTTCTCCGACGATGGTGCCCCGGTGAAGAAAAATACGGCACCAGCACATGCCCAAGCCCAGCATGTGCTACCGCAACCCTCGGTCCGATCCAATCTTAGACGGGAATGAGCTCCATATGCCTAAGTCAACCCACGAAATAAGCATACGGCTGCTCAGCCGGCCAAAGGGGCAGAAAGCACAAGTCGGGGATCGACCGGGTCCACCTCTGTGTGCTGTCGATCCTGTTGCCGCAACCCTCAGTCTGGTCTGATCTTAGATTGGGAATGAACTCCGTATGCCTAAGCCAACCGACACAACGAGCAGGCGGGCAGGCGGGCGGGCACTACGCCGGCCAGAGAGATGGGAAGTGCAAGCCGTGGATCGATAGGGTGGTAGGTGGGTTTAGGCACATGTTCATATTTCTGTGTGCCAATGCCATTTTTTTGGCTTGTAAATTCATACAATGGTCCCTTAAGCCTTCACGTGAAGTTTCATGGCAAGACGACTCCTTTTCTATTTTTCACAAATTTTGAAACTTTTTACGATTCAAAAATTTTTTAAATTTTTTTGGAATGAGTTTTGGCCCTAAACTTGGTAGACGTGATCCTTGTATTTTTGTTGGCATGCACAAAAAAATTCAGCTAAAAACTCGAAGTGTACAAGATTTTGTGAGCATTTGAAAAAAGTGTCCCCATTTCAGACACTTTAATGGCTACTGGCAGCAAACCTGTAAAATCTCAAATGCTCTTTAAGGGGGTGTGAGTTCTTGAGGTTTGATGAGGGATAGGGGCCCAATATAAGGGCCAAGTACCAGCACCCATCGCACATCATGTGCGCACACCCCTCGGCCCCCCCGATCGTCGGAACCCCATTACCGCCGGTTAGGTTCTTTGGCGATGCTCCGGTGATAGTGACCCGACAAAGAAAAATGCGGCACCAGCACATGCTCGAGTCCAGCATGTGCTACCGCACCCCTCGGTCCAGTCTGATCTTAGGCTGGGAATGAACTCTGTATGCTTAGACTAGGAATGAACTTCGTATGCCTAAGTCAACCCATGAAACGAGCGTACAGGCACTCAGACGGCTAGAGGGGTGGGATCCGCAAGTCGGGGATTGATCGGGTCCCCCTCTACGTGCTGGCGATCCTATTGCCACAACCCTCAGTCCGGTCTGGTCTTAGACTGGGAATGAACTCCGTATGCCTAAGCCAACCGATGAAACGAGCGGGCGGGCGGGCGGGCACTACGTCGGCCAGAGAGGCGGGATGCGCAAGCCATGGATCGATAGGGTGGTAGGTGGGTTTAGGCACATCTTCATATTTCTGTGTGCCAATGTCAATTTTATGGCTTGTAAATTCATACAATGGTCCCTTAAGCCTTCACGTGAAGTTTCATGGCAAGATACTCATTTTTTATTTTTCACGATTTTGAAAACTTTTTACGGTTCAGGATTTTTTAAAATTTTTTCGGTAAGAGTTTTGGCCCTAAACTTGGTAGACGTGATCCTTGTATTTTTGTTGGCATGCACAAAAAAATTCAACTAAAAACTCGAAGTGTACAAGATTTCGTGACCATTTGAAAAAAGTGTCCCCATTTCAGACACTTTAATAACTATTGGCAGCAAACCTGTAAAATCTCAAATGCTCTTTAAGGGGGTGTGAGTTCTCAAGGTTTGATGAGGGATAGGGGGCCAATATAAGGGCCAAGTACCAGCACCATCGCACATCATGTGCGCACACCCCTGCCCCCCCGATCGCTGGAATCCCAATGCCATCAATCAGGTTCCCCGACGATGCTCCGGCAATGGTGCCCCGGTGAAGAAAAATGTGGCACCAGCACTGCCCGAGCCCAGCATGTGCTGCCTCAATCCTCAGTCCGGTCCAATCTTAGACTGGGAATGAACTCCGTATGCTTAGTCTGAGAATGAACTCCGTATGCCTAAGTCAACCCACGAAACGAATGTGCGGGCGCTCAGCCGGCCAAAGGGGCGGGATGCGCAAGCTGGCGATCGGCTGGGTCCCCCTCTGCGTGCTGCTGCAACCCTCGATCCTGTCTGATCTTAGACTGGGAATGAACTCCATATACGTAAGCAACCGACGAAACGAGCAGACGGGCTACAGGTGGGCGGGCTCTACGTCGGCCAGAAAGGCGGGATGCGTAAGCCGTGGATCGATAGGGTGGTAGGTGGGTTTAGGCACATCTTCATATTTCTGCGTGCCAAAGCCATTTTTATGGCTTGTATATTCATAAATGGTCCCTTAAGCCTTCACGTGAAGTTTCATGGCAAGACGACTCATTTTCTATTTTTCAGGATTTTTGAAACTTTTTACGGTTTGGGATTTTTTAAAATTTTTTTGAAAGGCATTTTGGTGGCAAACTTGGTAGACATGATCCTTGTATTTTTTTTGGCATGTATAAAAAAATTCAACTAAAAACTCGAAGTGTACAAGACTTTGTGACCATTTGAAAAAAGTGTCCCCATTTCAGACACTTTAATGGCTACTGGCAGCAAACTTGTAAAATCTCAAATGCTCTTTAAGGGGGTGTGAGTTCTCGAGGTTTGATGAGGGATAGGGGGCCAATATAAGGGCTAAGTACCAGCACCCATCGCACATCATGTGCGCACACCCCCCGGCCCCCCCGATCACTGGAATCCCGTTGCCATCAATCAGGTTCTCCGGCGATGCTCTGACGATGGTGCCCCGATGAAGAAAAATACGGCACCAGCCAATGCTCGATCCCAGCATGTGCTGCTTCAATCCTCGGTCCGGTCTGATCTTAGACTGGGAATGAACTCCGTATGCTTAGACTGGGAATGAACTCTGTATTCCTAAGTCAACCAATGAAATGAACGTGCGGGTGCTCAGCCGGCCAGAGGGGCGGGATGCGCAGGTCGGGGATCGGCCGGGTTCCTTTTTGCATGCTGCCACAACCCTTGGTCTGGTCTGATCTTAGAATGTGAATGAACTCCGTATGCCTAAGCCAACCGATGAAACGAGCGGGCGGGCGGGCGGGCGAGCTCTACGTCGACCAGAGAGATGGGATGTGCAAGCCGTGGATCGATAGAGTGGTAGTTGGGTTTAGGCACATCTTCATATTTCTGTGTGCCAATGCCATTTTTATGGCTTGTAAATTCATAAACGGTTCCGTAAGCCTTCACGTGAAGTTTCATGACAAGATGACTTGTTTTCTATTTTTCACGATTTTTGAAACTTTTTGCAGTTCGGGATTTTTTAAAATTTTTTCGAAAGGTGTTTTGGCCCCAAACTTGGTAGACGTGATCCTTGTATTTTTGTTGGCATGCATAAGAAAATTCAGCTAAAAACTCGAAGCGTACAAGATTTTGTGACCATTTGAAAAAAGTGTCCCCATTTTAGATAGTTTAATGGCTACTGGCAGCAAACTTGTAAAATCTCAAATGCTCTTTAAAGGGGTGTGAGTTCTCGAGGTTTGATGAGGGATAGGGGGTCAATATAAGGGCCAAGTACCAGCACCCATCGCACATCATGTTTGCACACCTCCCCCGGCCCCCCTGATCGTCGGAACCCCAATGCCGCTGGTCAAGTTCTCCGGCGATGCTCCGGTGATGGTGCCCCGACGAAGAAAAATGCGGCACCAGCACATGCCCGAGGCCAGCATGTATTGCCGCAACCTTCGGTCTGGTCCAATCTTAGACTGGGAATGAACTCCGTATGCCTAAGCCAACTGATGAAACGAGCGGACGGGCGGGCACTACGTCGGCCAGAGAGACAGGATGCGCAAGCCGTGGATCGATAGGGTGGTAGGTGGGCGTAGGCACATCTTCATATTTATATTTGCCAATGCCATTTTTTATGGCTTGTAAATTCATACAATGGTTGTTTAAGCCTTCACGTGAAGTTTCATGGCAAGATGACTCGTTTTCTATTTTTCACAATTTTTGAAACTTTTTGCGGTTCGGGATTTGTTAAAATTTTTTAGGAAGGATTTTTGGCCCCAAACTTGGTAGACGGGATCCTTGTATTTTTGTTGGCATGCATAAAAAAATTCAGCAAAAAACTCAAAGTGTACAAGACTTTGTGACCATTTGAAAAAAGTGTCCCCATTTCAGACACTTTAATGGCTATTGGCAGCAAACCTATAAAATCTCAAATGCTCTTTAAGGGGGTGTGAGTTCTCGAGGTTTGATGAGGGTAGGGGGTCAATATAAGGGCCAAGTACCAGCACCCATCGCCCATCATGTGTGCACACCCCCCGACCCCCCCATCGTCGGAACCCCAATGTCGTCGGTTAGGTTCTCCGTGATGCTCCTGTGATGGTGCCCCGGTGAAGAAAAATGCGACACCAGCACTTGCTCGAGCCCGGCACATGCTGTCTCAACCCTCGGTTCGATCCGATCTTTGACTGGGAATGAACTCCATATGCTTAGACTGGGAATGAACTCCGTATGTCTAAGTCAACCCACGAAACAAGCGTGCGGGCGCTCAGCCAGCCAGAGGGGCGGGAGGCGTAAGCCAAGGATCGATCGGTTCCCCTCTGCGTGTTGCCGATCCTACTACTACAACCCTCAATCCAGTCTGATCTGAGACTAGGAATGAACTCCGTATGCCTAAGCCAACCTACGAAACGAGCGGGCGAGCGGGCAGGCGGACGGGCACTACGTCGGCCAGAGAGGCGGGATGCGCAAGCCGTGGATCGATAGCGTGGTAGGTGGGTTTAGGCACATCTTCATATTTCTCCATGCCAAAGCCATTTTTATCACTTGTAAATTCATACAATGGTCCCTTAAGCCTTCACATGAAGTTTCATGGTGAGATGACTCGTTTTCTATTTCTTATGATTTTTGAAACTTTTTGCGGTTCGGGATTTTTTAAAACTTTTAAAGAAGGAGTTTTGGCCCCAAACTTGGTAGATGTGATCCTTGTATTTTTTTTGGCATGCACAAAAAAATTCAGCTAAAAACTCAAAGTGTACAAGACTTTGTGACCATTTGAAAAAAGTGTCCCCATTTTAGACACTTTAATGGCTACTGGCAGCAAACCTGTAAAATCTCAAATGCTCTTTAAGGGGGTGTGATTCTCAAGGTTTGATGAGGGATAGGGGGCCAATACAAGGGCCAAGTACCAGCACCCATTGCACATCATGTGCGCGCACCCCCCGGCTACCCCAATCGTCGGAACCCCGATGCTGTCGATCAGGTTCTTCGGTGATGCTCCGGTGATGGTCCCCCGATGAAGAAAAATACGGCACCAACACATGCCTGAGCCCAGTATGTGCTACCACAACCCTCAGTTCACTCGGATCTTACACTGGGAATGAACTCCGTATGCCTAAGCCAACCGATGAAACGAGCGGGTGGGCGGGCGGGCACTACGCCGGCCAGAGAGACGGGATGCGCAAGTCGTGGATCGATAGCGTGGTGGGTGGGTTTAGGCACATCCTCATATTTCTGCATGCCAAAGCCATTTTTATCACTTGTAAATTCATACAATGGTCCCTTAAGCCTTCACGTGAAGTTTCATGGTGAGACGACTCGTTTTCTATTTCTCATGATTTTTGAAACTTTTTACGGTTCGGGATTTTTTTAAATTTTTAAGGAAGGAGTTTTGGCCCCAAACTTGGTAGATGTTATCCTTGTATTTTTGTTGGCATGCATAAAAAAATTCAGCTTAAAACTCAAAGTGTACAAGACTTTGAGACCATTTGAAAAAAGTGTCCCCATTTCAGACACTTTAATGGCTATTGGTAGCAAACCTGTAAAATCTCAAATGCTCTTTAAGGGGGTGTGAGTTCTCAAGGTTTGATGAGGGATAGGGGGCCAATATAAGGGCCAAGTACCAGCACCCATCGCACATCATGTGTGCACACCCCCTGGCCCCCCATCGTCGAAACCCCAATGTCGTCGGTCAGGTTCTCTGGCGATGCTCCGGTGATGGTGCCCCGGTAAAGAAAAATACGGTACCAGCACATGCTCGAGCCCGACATGTGCTACCTCAACCCTCGGTCCGATCTGATCTTAGACTGGGAATGAACTCCGTATGCTTAAATTGGGAATGAAATCTGTATGCCTAAGTCAACCCACGAAACAAGCGTGCGGGCGCTCAGCCAGCCAGAAGGGCAGGATGCGTAAGCTAGGGATCGATCGGGTCCCTCTCTGCATGCTGCCGAACTTACTACCGCAAACCTCAATCCAGTCTGATCTTAGACTGGGAATGAACTCCGTATGCCTAAGACAACCGACGAAACGAGCGGGCGGGCGGGCAGGCGGGCACTACGTCGGCCAGAGAAGCGGGATGTGCAAGCTGTGGATCGATAGCATGGTAGGTGGGTTTAGGCAAATCTTCATATTTCTGCATGCCAAAGCCATTTTTATCACTTGTAAATTCATACAATGGTCCCTTAAGCCTTCACGTGAAGTTTCAGGGCAAGACGACTCATATTTTATTTTTCATGATTTTTGAAACTTTTTACGGTTCGAAATTTTTTAAAATTTTTTTGGAAGGAGTTTTGGAACCGAACTTGGTAGATGTGATCCTTGTATGTTTTTTGGCATGCCCAAAAAAATTCAGCCAAAAACTCGAAGTGTACAAGATTTTGTGACCATTTGAAAAAAATGTCCCCATTTCAGACATTTAATGGCTACTGGCAGCAAACCTGGAAAATCTCAAATGCTCTTTAAGGGGGTGTGAGTTCTCAAGGTTTGATGAGGGATAGGGGGCCAATATAAGGGCCAAGTACCAGCACCCACCGTACATCATGTGCGCACACCCCCCGACCCCCCCGATCGCTGGAACCCCAATGTCGTCGGTCAGGTTCTCCGGTGATGCTCCTGTAATGGTGCCCCGACGAAGAAAAATATGGCACCAGCACATGCCCGAGCCTTGTATGTGATGCAGGAACCCTCGATCTCATCTGATCTTAGATTGGGAATGAACTCCTATGCTTAGACTGAGAATGAACTCTGTTTGCCTAAGTCAACCCTGACAACGGCACCAGCACATGCCCGACCCAGCATGTGCTGCCACAACCCTCGGTTTGATCCGATCTTGACTGGGAATGAACTTCGTATGCTGAGACTGGGAATGAACTCCGTATGCCTAAGCCAACACACGAAACGAGTGTACGGGTGCTCAGTCGGCCAGAGGGGCGGGATGCGTAAGTCGGGGATCGATCGGGTCCCCCTCTTCGTGCTGCCGATCCTGCTGCCGCAACCCTCATTTTGGTCTGATCTTAGACTGGGAATGAAGTTCGTATACCTAAGCCAACCGACGAAATGAGCCGGCGGGCGGGCGGGTGGGCACTACGCTGGCCAGAAAGACGGGATGCGCAAGCCGTGGATCGATAGGGTGGTAGGTGGGTTTAGGCACATCTTCCTATTTCTGCATGCCAGTGCCATTTTTATGGCTTGTAAATTCATACAATGGTCCCTTAAGCCTTCACAAGAAGTTTCATGGCTAGATGACTCGTTTTCTATTTTTCATGATTTTCAAAACTTTTTACTGTTCGAGATTTTTTAAAATTTTTTCGGAAGTAGTTTTGGCCCCAAACTTGGTAGAAATGATCCTTGTATTTTTTTTTGGCATGCATAAAAAAAGTCAGGTAAAAAATCGAAGTGTACAAGATTTTGTGACCATTTGAAAAAGGTGCCCCCATTTTAGACACTTTAATGGCTACTGGCAACAAACCTGTAAAATCTCAAATGCTCTTTAAGGGGGTGTGAGTTCTTGAGGTTTGATGAGGGATAGGGGGCCAACATAAGAGCCAAGTACCAGTAGCCATCGCACATCATGTGCGCACACCCCCTCGGCCCCCCTGATCGTCGAAACCCCAATGCCGCCGGTCAGGTTCTCCGACGATGGTTCCCCGATGAAGAAAAATGTGGCACCAGCACATGCCCGAGCCCAGCATGTGCTGCCTCAACCCTCGGTCCGATCTGATCTTAGATTGGGAATGAACTCTGTATGCTTAGACTAGGAATGAACTCCGTATGCCTAAGTCAACCCACGAAACGAGCATGCGGGCGATCAGCCGGCCAAAGGAGTGGGATGCGCAAGCCAATGTTCGGCCGGGTCCCCCTCTGCGTGCTGTCGATCCTGCTATCGCAACCCTTGGTCTAGTCCAATCTTAGTCTGGGAATGAACTTCGTATGCCTAAGCCAATCGACGAAACGAGCGGGCGGGCGGGCGGGCAGTATGTTGGCTAGAGAGACGGGATGCGCAAGCTGTTGATCGATACGGTGGTAGGTGGGTTTAGGCACATCTTCATATTTCTGCGTGCCAATGCCATTTTATGGGTTGTAAATTAATACAATGGTCCCTTAAGCCTTCACGTGAAGTTTCATGGCAAGACGACTCGTTTTCTATTTTTCATGATTTTTGAAACTTTTTGCGGTTTGGGATTTTTTAAAATTTTTCGGAAGGAGTTTTGGCCCCAAACTTGGTAGACGTGATCCTTGTATTTTTGTTGGAATGCACAAAAAAATTCAGCTAAAAACTCGAAGTGTAGAAGATTTTGTGAGCATTTGAAAAACGTGTCCCCATTTCAGACACTTTAATGGCTACAGACAGCAAACTTGTAAAATCTTAAATGCTCTTTAAGGGGGTGTAAGTTCTTGAGGTTTGATGAGGGATAGGGGGCCAATATGAGGGCCTAGTACCAGCACCCATCACATATCATGCGCGCATACCACCCCCGGCCCCCCCGATCGTCGGAACCCCAACGCTGTCGGTCAGGTTCTCCGGTGATGCTCCGACGATGGTGCCCCGACGAAGAAAAATGCGGCACCAGTACGTGCCTGAGCCCAGCATGTGCTGCCGTAACCCTCGGGCTGGTCCAATCTTAGACTGGGAATGAACTCCGTATGCCCAAGCCAACCAATGAAACGAACGGGCGGGCGGGCGAGCACTACGTCGGCCAGAGAGACGGGATGCGCAAGCCGTGGATCGATAGGGTGGTAGGTGGGTTTAAGCACATCTTCATATTTTTGCATGCCGATGCCATTTTTATGGCTTGTAAATTCATACAATGGTCCCTTAAGCCTTCACGTGAAGTTTCATGGCAAGACGACTCGTTTTCTATTTTTCATGATTTTTAAAACTTTTTGTGGTTCGGGATTTTTTAAATTTTTTTTGGGAGGAGTTTTGGCCCCAAACTTGGTAGACGTGATCCTTCTATTTTTGTTGGCATGCACAAAAAAATTCAGCTAAAAACTCGAAGTATACAAGATTTTGTGACCATTTGAAAAAAGTGTCCCCATTTCAGACACTTTAATGGCTACTGGCAGCAAACCTGTAAAATCTCAAATGCTCTTAAAGGGGGTGTGAGTTCTTGAGGTTTGATGAGGGATAGGGGGCCAATATAAGGGCCAAGTACCAGCACCCATCGCACATCATGTGCGCACAGCCCCCCCCGGCCCCCCTGATCGCCGGAACCCCAATGCTGCCGGTCAGGTTCTCCGACGATGATCCGACGGTGGTGCCCCAACAAAGAAAAATGCGGCACCAGCACATGCCCAAGCCCAACATGTGCTGTCGCAGCCCTCGGTCTGGTCCGATCTTAGACTGGGAATGAACTCCGTATGCCTAAGTCAACCCACAAAATGAACGTGCGGGCACTCAGCCAGCCAGAGGGGCGGGATGCACAAGCTTAGGATCGATCGTGTCCCCCTCTGCGTGCTGCCGATCCTGCTACCGTAACCCTCAATCTGGTCCGATCTTAGACTGGGAATGAACTCCGTATGCCTAAGCCAATCGACGAAACGAGCGGGTGGGCACTACGCCGGCTAGAGAGACGGGACGCGCAAGCCGTTGATCGATAGGGTGGTAGGTGGGTTTTGGCACATCTTCATATTTCTATGTGCCAATGCCATTTTTATGGCTTGTAAATTCATACAGTGGTCCCTTAAGCATTGACGTGAAGTTTCATGGCAAGACGACTCGTTTTCTATTTTTCATGATTTTTGAAACTTTTTGTGGTTCGAGATTTTTTAAGATTTTTTTGGAAGGAGTTTTGGCCCCAAACTTGGTAGACGTGATCCCTGTATTTTTCCTGGCGTGCATAAAAAAATTCATCTAAAAACTCAAAGTGTACAAGATTTTGTGACCATTTGAAAAAAGTGTCCCTATTTCAGACACTTTAATGGCTACTGGCAGCAAACCTGTAAAATCTCAAATGCTCTTTAAGGGGGTGTGAGTGCTTGAGGTTTAATGAGGGATAGGGGGACAATATAAGGGCCAAGTACCAGCACACATCGCACATCATGTGCGCACACCACCCTCGGTCCCCCCGATCGTCGAAACCCTAATGCCATCGGTCAGGTTCTCCGGTGATGCTCCGATGATGGTGCCTCGACGAAGAAAAATGCGGCACTAGCACATGCTCAAGCTCAGCATGTGCTGCCGCAACCCTCGATCTGGTTCGATCTTAGACGGGGAATGAACTCCGTATGCCTAAGCCAACCGACGAAAGGAGCGGGCGGGCGGGCGGGCGGGCGGGCACAACGCCGACCACAGAGATGGGATGCGCAAGCCGTGGATCGATAGGGTGGTAGGTGGGTTTAGACGCATCTTCATATTTCTACATGCCAATGGTGCCTTAAGCCTTCACGTCAAGTTTCATGGCAAGACGACTCGTTTTTTATTTTTCACGATTTTTAAAACTTTTTACGGTCAGGGATTTTTTAAAATTTTTTCAGAAGGATTTTTGGCCCCAAAATTGGTAGACGTGATCCATGTAATTTTGTTGGCATGCACAAAAAAATTCAGCTAAAAACTCGAAGTGTACAAGATTTTGTGACCATTTGAAAAAAGTGTCCCCATTTTAGACACTTTAATGGCTACTGGCAGCAAACCTTTAAAATCTCAAATGCTCTTTAAGGGGGTGTGAGTTCTCGAGGTTTGATGAGGGATAGGGGGTCAATACAAGGGCCAAGTACCAGCACCCATCACACATTATGTGCGCACACCACCCCCGGCCCCCTCGATCGACGAAACCTTAATGCCGCCAGTCAGGTTCTCCGGCGATGCTCTGACGATGGTGCCTTGGCGAAGAAAAATACGGCACCAGCAGATGCTCGAGCCCAGCATGTGCTGCCGCAACCCTCGGTCTGGTCCAATCTTAGACTGGGAATGAACTTCGTATGCCTAAGCTAACCGACGAAACGAGCGAGCGGGCGGGCATAACGTCGGCCAGAGAGACGGGATGCGAGAGCCGTGGATCGATAGGGTGGTAGGTGGGTTTAGGCACATCTTCATATTTCTACGTGCCAATGCCATTTTTATGGCTTGTAAATTCATACAATGGTGCTTTAAGCCTTCACGTCAAGTTTCATGGCAAGACGACTCGTTTTCTACTTTTCATAATTTTTGAAACTTTTTGCTGTCTGGGATTTTTTGAAATTTTTTGGAAAGGACTATTGGCCCCAAACTTGGTAGATGTGATCCTTGTAATTTTGTTGGCATGCACAAAAAAATTCAGCTAAAAACTTGTAGTGTACAAGATTTTGTGACCATTTGAAAAAAGTGTCCCCATTTCAGACACTTTAATGGCTACTGGCAGCAAACCTGTAAAATCTCAAATGCTGTTCAAGGGGGTGTGAGTTTTCAAGGTTTGATGAGGGATAAGGGGCCAATATAAGAGCCAGGTACCAACACCCATTGTACATCATGTGCGTATACCCCCCGGCCCCCCCGATCGTCAGAACCCCAATGCCGTCGGTCAGGTTCTACTGTGATGCTTCGACGATGGTGCCTCGACGAAGAAAAATACAGCACCAGCACATGCCTGAGCCCAGCATGCGCTTCCATAACCCTCGGTCCGATCCGATCTTAGACTGAGAATGAACTCCGTATGCCTAAGCCAACCGACGAAACGAGCGGGCGGGCGGGCGGGCACTACGTTGACTAGAGAGGCGAGATGCGCAAGCCGTGGATCGATAGGGTGGTAGGTGGGTTTAGGCATATCTGCATATTTCTGCATGCCAATGCCATTTTTATGGCTTGTAAATTCATACAATGGTCCCTTAAGCCCTCACGTGATGTTTTATGGCAAAAAGTCTCATTTTTTATTTTTTATGATTTTTGAAACTTTTTGCCGTTCGAGATTTTTTAAAATTTTTTCGGAAGGAGTTTTGGCCCCAAACTTGGTAGACGTGATCCTTGTATTTTTGTTGGCATGCACAAAAAGAATCAGCTAAAAACTCGAAGTGTACAAGATTTTGTGACCATTTGAAAAAAGTGTCCCCATTTCAGACACTTTAATGGCTACTGGCAGCAAACCTTTAAAATCTCAAATGCTCTTTAAAGGGGTGTGCGTTCTTGAGGTTTGATGAGGGATAGGGGCCAAATATAAGGGCCAAGTACCAGCACCCTTCGTACATCATGTGCGCACACCCCTCCGGCCCTCCTGATCGCCGAAACCCCAATGCCGTCGGTCAGGTTCTCTGGCAATGCTCCAGTGATGGTGCCCCGACGAAGAAAATTACGGCACCAGCTCATGCCTGAGCCCAGCATGTGCTGCCGCAACCCTCAGTCCAATCCGATCTTAGACTAGGAATGAACTCCATATGCCTAAGCCAACCAACAAAATGAACGGGCGGGTGGGCGGGCGGGCACTACGTCGGCCAGAGAGACGGGATGCGCAAGCCGTGGATCGATAGGGTGGTAGGTGGGTTTAGGCACATCTTCATATTTCTACGTGCCAATGCCATTTTTATGGCTTGTAAATTCATACAATGGTCCCTTAAGACCTCACGTGATGTTTTATGGCAAGAAGACTCGTTTTCTATTTTTCACGATTTTTGAAACTTTTTGCAGTTCGAGATTTTTTGAAATTTTTTCGGAAGAGTTTTGGCCCTAAACTTGGTAGACGTGTTCCTTGTATTTTTGTTGGCATGCACAAAAAAATTCAGCAAAAAAGTCGAAGTGTATAAGATTTTGTGACCATTTGAAAAAGGTGTCCCCATTTCAGACACTTTAATGGCTATTGGCAGCAAACCTGTAAAATCTCAAACGCTCTTTAAGGGAGTGTGAGTTCTCGAGGTTTGATGAGGGATAGGGGGCCAATATAAGAGCTAAGTACTAGCACCCATCACACATCATGTGCGCACACCCCCTGGCCCCCCCGATCATCGAAACCCCAATGTCGCCGATCAGGTTCTCCGATGATTCTCCGACGATCGTGCCCCGATGGAGAAAAATGCGGTACCAGTACATGCCCAAGCCCGGCATGTGCTGCCCCAACGCTCTGTCTGATCTGATCTTAGACTGGGAATGAACTCCGTATACGTAAGCCAACCAATGAAACGAGTGGGCGGGCGAGCGTGCAGGCACTACGTCGGCCAGAGAGACAGGATGCACAAGCCGTGGATCGATAGGGTGGTAGGTGGGTTTAGGCACATCTTCATATTTCTACAAGCCAATGCCATTTTTATGGCTTGTAAATTAATACAAAGTTCCCTTAAGCCTTCACCAGAAGTTTCATGGCAAGACAACTCGTTTTTTATTTTTCACGATTTTCAAAAATTTTTTCGATTTAGGATTTTTTAAAATTTTTTTGAAAGGTTTTTTGGCCCCAAACTTGGAAGAGGTGATCACTGTATTTTTTTTGGCATGCACAAAAAAAATCAGCTAAAAACTCGGAGTGTACAAGATTTTGTGACCATTTGAAAAAAGTGTCCCTATTCCGGCGATGGTGCCCTGATGAAGAAAAATATGGCACCAGCTCATGCCCGGGCCCAGCATGTGCTATCGTAACCCTCGGTCCGGTCTGATCTTAGACTGGGAATGAAGTCCGTATGCCTAAGTCCACCCACGAAACGAGCGTGCGGGCGCTCAGCCGACCAAAGGTACGGGATGCGCAAGCCGGGGATCGGTCGGGTCCCCCTTTACGTGCTGCAGATCCTGCTGCCGCAACCCTCGATTCAGTCTGATCTTAGACTGGGAATGAACTTCGTATGCCTAATCCAACCGACGAAATGAGCGAGCAAGCGGGCAGGCGGGCACTATGCCGGTCGAGAGACGGGATGCGCAAGCCGTGGATCGAAAGGGTGGTAGGTGGGTTTAGGCACATCTTCATATTTCTGTGTGCCAATGCCATTTTTATGGCTTGTAAATTAATACAATGGTCCCTTAAGCCTTCACGTGAAGTTTCATGGCGAGACGACTCATTTTCTATTCTTCACAATTTTTGAAACTTTTTATGGTTCGGGATTTTTTAAAATTTTTTCATAAGGAGTTTTGGCCCCAAACTTGGTAGACATGATCATTGTATTTTTGTTGGCATGCATAAAAAAATCAGCTAAAAACTCGAAGTGTACAAGATTTTGTGACCATTTGAAATAAGTGTCCACTTTTCTGACACTTTAATGGCTACTGGCAGCAAACCTATAAAATCTCAAATGCTGTTCAAGGGGGTGTGAGTTCTCGAGGTTTGATGAGGGATAGGGGGCCAATATAAGGGCCAAGTACCAGCACCCATCACACATCATGTGTGCACACCCCCTGGGCCCCCCGCTCGTCGGAACCCCAATGTCGCCGATTAGGTTCTCAATCGATGCTCCGGTGATGGTGCCCTGATGAAGAAAAATACGGCACCAGCACATGCCCGAGCCTAGCATGTGCTGCTGCAACCCTTGGACCGGACCGATCATAGACTGGGAATGAACTCCGTATGCTTAGACTGGGAATGAACTCCGTATGCCTAAGTCAACCCACGAAACGAGCAGGCAGGCGCTCAGCCGGCCAGAGGGGCGCGATGCACAAGCCGAGGATTGGCCGGGTCTGCTTCTGCGTGTTATCGATCCTGCTGCTGCAACCCTCGGTCTGGTCCGATCTTAGACTGGGAATGAACGTCGTATGCGTAAGCGAACCGACGAAACGAGCGGGCGGGCGGGCGGGCACAACGTCGGCCAGAGAGACGGGATGCGCAAGCTGTGGATCGATATGGTGGTAGGTGGGTTTAGGCACATCTTCATATTTCTGTGTGCCAATGCCATTTTTATGGCTTGAAAATTCATACAATGGGCCTTTAAACCTTCACGTGAAGTTTCATGGCAAGACGACTCATTTTCTATTTTTCACAATTTTCCAAACTTTTTTCAGTTTGGGATTTTTGAAAATTTTTTCGGTAGGAGTTTTGGCCCCAAACTTGGTAGACGTGATCCTTGTATTTTTGTTGGCATACACAAAAACAATTAAGCTAAAAACTCGAAGTGTACAAGATTTTGTGACCTTTTGAAAAAAGTGTCCCCATTTCAGACACTTTAATGGCTACTGGCAGCAAACTTATAAAATGTCAAATGCTCTTTAAGGGGGTGTGAGTTCTCAAGGTTTGATGAGGGATAGGGGCCCAATATAAGTGCCAAGTACCAGCACCCATCGTACATCATGTGCGCACACCCCCTGGCCCCCCCGATCGATGGAACCCTAATGCTACCGGTTAGGTTCTTCGGCGATGCTCCGGCGATGGTGCCCGACGAAGAAAAATGTGACACCAACACATGCCCAGGCCGAGCATGTGCTGTCGCAACCCTCGGTCCGGTCCGATCTTAGACTGGGAATGAACTCCGTATGCCAAAGCCGACGGACGAAATGAGCGAGCGGGCGGGCGGGCGGGCAGGTGAGTACTATGCCGGCCAGAGAGATGGGATGCGCAAGCCATGGATCGACAGGGTGGTAGGTGAGTTTAGGTACATCTTCATATTTCTATGTGCCAATGCCATTGTTATGGCTTGTAAATTCATACAATGGTCCCTTAAGCCTTCACGCGAAGTTTCATGGCAAGACGACTCGTTTTCTATTTTTCATGATTTCTGAAACTTTTTGCGGTTCGAGATTTTTTTAAATTTTTTCGAAAGGATTTTGGCCCCAAACTTGGTGGACGTGATCCTTGTATTTTTGTTGGCATGCACAAAAAAAGTCAGCTAAAAACTCGAAGTGTATAGGATTTTGAGACCTTTTGAAAAAAGTGTCCCCATTTCAGACACTTTAATGGCTACTAGTAGCAAACCTGTAAAATCTCAAATGCTCTTTAAGGGGGTGTGAGTTCTCAAGCTTTGATGAGGGATAGGGGGCCAATATAAGGGCCAAGTACCAGCACCCATCGCACATCATGTGCGCACACCCCCCGGCCCCCCGATCACTGGAACCCCAATACCGCCGGTCAGGTTCTCTGGCAATGCTCCGACGATGGTGCCCCGACGAAGAAAAATGTGGCACCAGTACATGCCCGAACCCAGCATGTGCTGTCGCAACCCTCAGTCCGGTCTGATCTAAGACTGGGAATGAACTCCGTATGCCTAAGCCAACCGATGAAATGATCGGGCGGGCGCGCGGGCAGGCACTACGCCGACCAGAGAGATGGGATGCGCAAGCTGTGGATCGATAGGGTGGTTGGTGGGTTTAGGCACATCTTCATATTTCTGCATGCCAATGCCATTTTTATGGCTTGTAAATTCATACAATGGTCCCTTAAGCCTTCACGTGAAGTTTCATGGCAAGACGACTCTTTTTTTATTTTTCACGATTTTCAAAACTTTTTGCGGTTCGGGATTTTTTAAAATTTTTTCAAAAGGAGTTTTGGCCCCAAACTTGGTAGACGTGATCCTTGTACAAGATTTTGTGACCATTTGAAAAAAAAGTGTCCCCATTTTAGACACTTTAACGGCTACTGGCAGCAAACCTGTAAAATCTCAAATGCTCTTTAAGGGGGTGTGAGTTCTCGAGGTTTAATAAGGGATAGGGGGCCAATATAAGAGCCAAGTACCAGCACCCATCGCAAATCATATGCGTACACCCCCCGGCCCCCCCGATCACCGAAACCCCAATGTCGCCGGTCAGGTTCTCCGGCGATGGTGCCTGACGAAGAAAAATGTGGCAACAGCACATGCCCCGGCCCAGCATATGCTGTCGAAACCCTCGATCCTGTCTGATCTTAGACTGGGAATGAACTCCGTATGCTTAGACTAGGAATGAACTCCGTATAGCTAAGTCAACCCACGAAACAAGCGTGCGGGCGCTTAACTGGCTAGAGGGGCGGGATGCGCAAGCCGGGGATCGGTCGGGTCCCCCTCTGTGTGTTGGCGATCCTGCTGCCGTAACACTCAGTTCGGTCCGATCTTAGATTGGGAATGAACTCCGTATGCCTAATCCAACTGACGAAATGAGCGAGCGGACGGGCGGGCACTATACCGGCCAGAGAGACGGGATGCGCAAGCCATGGATCGATAGGGTAGCAGGTGGGTTTATTCACATCTTCATATTTGTGCAAGCCAATGCCATTTTTATGGCTGGTAAATTCATACAATGGTCCCTTAGGCCTTCACGTGAAGTTTCACGGCAAGACGACTGGTTTTCTATTTTTCACGATTTTTGAAACTTTTTGCGATTCGAGATTTTTTTAAATTTTTTTCGAAGGAGTTTTGGCCCCAAACTTGGTAGACATGATCCTTGTATTTTTGTTGGCTTGCCAAAAACAAATCAGCTAAAAACTCGAAGTGTACCAGATTTTGTGACCATTCGAAAATAGTGTCCCCATTTTAGACACTTTAATGGCTACTGGCAGCAAACCTGTAAAATCTCAAATGCTTTTTAAGGGGGTGTGAGTTCTTGAGGTTTGATGAGGGATAGGGGGCCAATATAAGGGCCAAGTACCCGCACCCATTGCACATCATGTGCGCACGCCCCTCGGCCCCCCGATCGTCGAAACCCCAATGCCGCGGGCCAGGTTCTCCGGTGATTGTGACCCGACGAAGAAAGATATGGCACCAGCACATGCTCGATCCCAGCATCTGCTGCCGCAATGCTCGGTCCGATTCGATCTTAGACTGGGAATAAACTTCGTATGCTCAACCGGCCAAAGGGGTGGGATGCACAAGCCGGGGATCAATCGGGTCCCCCTCTGCGTGCTGCCGATCCTGCTACCGTAACCCTCGATCCGGTCCGATGTTAGTCTATGAATGACCTCTGTATGTCTAAGCCAACAGACGAAACGAACGGGCGGGCGGGCGGGCGGGCACTACGCCAGCCAGAGAGACGGGATGCGCAAGCCGTGGATCGATAGGGTGGTAGGTGGGTTTAGGCACATCTTAATATTTCTACGTGCCAATGCCATTTTTATGGCTTGTAAATTCATGCAATGGTCCCTTAAGCCTTCAGTGAAGTTTCATGGCAAGACGACTCGTTTTCTTTTTTTCACGATTTCCAAAAATTTTTACGGTTCGAGATTTTTCAAAAATTTTTCGGATGGAGTTTTTACCCCAAACTTGGTAGACGTGATCCTTTTATTTTTGTTGGCATGCCCAAAAAAAATTAGCTAAAAACTCGAAGTGTACAAGATTTTGTTACCATTTGAAAAAAATGTCCCTATTTCAGATACTTTAATGGCTACTGGCAGCAAACATGTAATATCTCAAATGCTCTTTAAGGGGGTGTGAGTTCTCGAGGTTTGATGAGGGATAGGGGGCCAATATAAGGGCCAAGTACCCGCACCCATCGCACATCATGCGCGCACTCCCCTCCGGCCCCCCTGATCGTCGGAACCCTAATGTCGTCGGTCAGGTTCTCCGACGATGCTCCGACGATGGTGCCCCGACGAAGAAAAATGCGGCACCAACACATGCCCGAGCCCAGCATGCGCTACCGCAACCCTCAGTCTGATCTGATCTTAGACTGGGAATGAACTCCGTATGCTTAGATTGGGAATGAACTCTATATGCCTAAGTCAACCCATGAAACGAGTGTGCGGGCGCTCAGCCAGCCAGAGGGGCGGGATGCACAAGCCAGGGATCGGTCGGGTCCCCCTATGCGTGCAGCCGATCCTACTGGCTGAAGCCTCAATCCAATCTGATCTTAGACTGGGAATGAACTCCGTATGGCTAAGCAAACCGACGAAAGGCGTGGGTAGGCGGACGGGCAGGCAATACGCCAGCCAGAGAGACAGGATGCACAAATCGCGAATCAATAGGGTGGTAGGTGGGTTTAGGTGCATCTTCATATTTCTACGTGCCAATGATATTTTTATGGCTTGTAAATTCATACAATGGTCCCTTAAGCCTTCACGTGAAGTTTCGTGGCAAGATGACTCATTTTCTATTTTTCATGATTTTTGAAACTTTTTGCGGTTCGGGATTTTTTAAAATTTTTTTAGAAGGGGTTTTGGCCCCAAAAATGGTAGACGTGATCCTTGTGTTTTTGTTGGCATGCACAAAAAAAAATTCAGCTAAAAACTCAAAGTGTACAAGATTTTGTGACCATTTGAAAAAAGTGTCCCCATTTCAGACACTTTAGTGGCTACTGGCAGTAAACCTGTAAAATCTCAAATGCTCTTTAAGGGGGTGTGAGTTCTTGAGGTTTGATGAAGGATAGAGGGCCAATATAAGGGCCAACTACCTGCACCCATCGCACATAATGTGCGCACACCCCCCCGGGCCCCACGATCGCCAGAACCCCAATGCCACCGGTCAGGTTCTCCGACGATGCTTCGACGATGGTACCCCGGTGAAGAAAAATGTGGCACCAGCACATGCCCGAGCCCAGCATGTGCTATCGCAACCCTCGGTCTGGTCTGATCTTAGACTGGGAATGAACTCCGTATGCTTAGACTGGGAATGAACTCCGTATGCTTAGACTGGGAATGAACTCCATATGCCTAAGTCAACCCATGAAACGAGCGTGCGGGCGCTCAGTCGGCCAGAGGGGCGAGATGCGTAAGCCGGGGATTGACTGGGTCCCTTTCTACGTGCTGTTGATCCTGCTGCCATAACCCTCGGTCCGGACTGATCTTAGACCTGGAATGAACACCGTATGCCTAAGCCAACCGACGAAACGAGCGGGCGGGCGGGCACTACACCGACTAGAGAGACGGGATGCGCATGCCGTGGATCGATAGGTTGGTAGGTGGGTTTTGGTACATCTTCATATTTGTACGTGCCAATGCCAAATTTGTGGCTTGTAAATTAATACAATGGTCCCTTAAGCCTTCACGAGAAGTTTCATGGCAAGACGACTCGTTTTTTATTTTTCACGATTTTTGAAACTTTTTTACAGTTCGAGATTGTTTAAAATTTTTTCGAAAGGAGTTTTGGCCCCAAACTTGGTGGACGTGATCCTTGTATTTTTGTTGGCATAAACAAAAGAATTCAGCTAAAAACCCGAAGTGTACAAGATTTTGTGACCATTTGAAAAAAGTGTCCCCATTTCAGACACTTTAATGGCTACTGCCAGCAAACCTGTAAAATCTCAAATGCTCTTTAAGGGGGTGTGAGTTCTCGAGGTTTGATGAGGGATAGGGGGCCAATATAAGGGCCAAGTACCAGCACAATCGCACATCATGTGCGCACACCCCCGGCCCCCCCGATCGTCGGAACCCTAATACCGCCGGTCAGGTTCTCCCGGGATGCTCCGGCAATGGTGCCCCGATGAAGAAAAATGTGGCACCAGCACATGCCCGATCCCAGCATGTGCTGCCGCAACCCTTGGTCTGATCCGATCTTAGACTGGGAATGAACTCCGTATGCTTAAACTGAGAATTAACTCCATATGCCTAAGTCAACCCACAAAATGAGCATGCGAGCGTTCAGTCGGCCAGGGGGGCGGGATGCGCAAGCCGGGGATCGGTCAGGTGCCCCTCTACGTGCTACCAATCTTGCTGCTACAACCCTCGGTCCAGTCTGACCTTAGATTGGGAATGAACTCCGTATGCATAAGCCAACCGATGAAACAAGCGAGCGGCAGAGAGACGGGATGTGCAAGCCGTGGATTGATAGGGTGGTAGGAGGGTTTAGGCACATTTTCACATTTCTGCGTGCCAATACCATTTTTATGGCTTGTAAATTCATACAATGGTCCCTTAAGCCTTCAAGTGAAGTTTCATGGCAAGACGACTCATTTTTTATTTTTCATGGTTTTTGAAACTTTTTGCCGTTCGGGATTTTTTAAAATTTTTTCGAAAAGAGTTTTGGCCCCAAACTTGGTATACATGATCCTTGTATTTTTTTTGGCATGCACAAAAAAATTTAGCTAAAAAGTCGAAGTGTACAAGATTTTGTGACCATTTGACAAAAGTGTCCCCATTTCGGACACTTAATGGCTACTGACAGCAAACCTGTAAAATCTCAAATGCTCTTTAAGGGGGTGTGAGTTCTCGAGGTTTGATGAGGGATAAGGGGCCAATATAAGGGCCAAGTACCAGCACCCATCGCACATCATGTGCGCACACCCCTCGCCCCCCCGACCGTCAGAACCCCAATGCCGTCGGTCAGGTTCTCCGACGATGGTACCCCGACGCTGAAAAATACGGCACCAGTACATGCCCGAGCCCAGCATGTGCTGCCATAACCCTCAGTGCGGTTCGATCTTAAACTGGGAATGAACTCCATATGCCTAACTAAACCAACGAAATGAGCGTGCGGGCGCTCAACCGGCCAGAGCAGTGGGATGCGCAAGCCGAGGATCGATCGGGTCCCCCTCTGTGTGCTACGGATCCTGCTGCCACAAGCCTCGGTCCAGTCTGATCTTAGACTGGGAATGAACTTCGTATGCCTAAGCCAACCGACGAAACGAGTAGGTAGGTTGGCGGGCGGGCACTACACCGGCCAGAGAGACAGGATGCGCAAGCCGTGTATCGATAGGGTGGTAGGTGGGTTTAGGCACATCTTCATATTTTTGCATGCCAATGCCATTTTTATGGCTTGTAAATTCATACAATGGTCCCTTAAGCCTTCACGTGAAGTTTAATGGCTAGACGACTCGTTTTCTATATTTCACGAATTTGGAAACTTTTTACGGTTCGAGATTTTTTAAACTTTTTTTGAAAGAGTTTTGGCCCCAGCCTTGGTAGACGTGAACCTTGTATTTTTGTTGGCATGCACAAAAAAATTTAGATAAAAACTCGAAGTGTACACGATTTTGTGACCATTTGAAAAAAGTGTCCCCAATTCAGACACTTTAATGGCTACTGGCAGCAAACCTGTAAAATCTCAAATGCTCTTTAAGGGGGTGTGAGTTCTCGGGTTTGATGAGGGATATGGGGCCAATATGAGGGCCAAGTACCAGCACCCATCACACATCATGTGCGCACACCCCCCGGCCCCCTCGATCGTCAAAACCCCAATGCCGCCGGTAAGGTTCTTCGATGATGCTTCGATGATAGTGCCCCGACGAAGAAAAATGCGGCACCAACACATGCCCGAGTCCAGCATGTGCTACTGTAACCTTCGGCCCGATCCGATCTTAGACTAGGAATGAACTCCGTATGCTTAGACTGGGAATGAACTCCGTATGCCTAAGTCAACCCACGAAACGAGCGTGCGGGCGTTCAGTCGGCAAGAAGGGCGAGATGCGCAAGTGGGGGATTGGTCGGGTCCCTCTCTGCATGTTGCCAATCCTGCTGCCACAACCCTTAGTTTGGTTTGATCTTAGACTGTGAATGAACTCCGTATGCCTAAGCCAACCGACGAAATGAGCGGGCGAACGGGCGGGCGGGCACTACTACGGCCAGCGAGATAGGATGCGCAAGCCGTGGATCGATAGGGTGGTAGGTGGGTTTAGGCACATCTTCATATTTCTGCATGCCAATGCCATTTTTATGGCTTGTAAATTCATACAATGGTCCCTTAAGCCTTCACGTCAAGTTTCATGGCAAGACGACTCGTTTTTTATTTTTCACGATTTTTGAAACTTTTTGTGGTTTTATGATTTTTTAAAATTTTTTTGGAAGGAGTTTTGGCCCCAAACTTGGTAGACGTGATCCTTGTATTTTTGTTGGCATGCACAAAAAATTCAGCTAGAAACTCGAAGTGTACAAGATTTTGTGACCATTTGAAAAAAGTGTCCCCATTTCAGACACTTTAATGGCTACTGGCAGCAAACCTATAAAATCTCAAATGCTCTTTAAGCGGATGTGAGTTCTCAAGGTTTGATGAGGGATAAGGGCCCAATATAAGGTCCAAGTACCAGCACCCATTGCACATCATGTGCGCACACCCCCTCAGCCCCCCGATCACCAGAACCCCAATGCCGTCGGTACTCCAATGCCGTCGGTCAGGTTCTCCGGCGATGCTTCGGTGATGGTGCCTCAGCGAAGAAAAATGCGGCACCAACACATGCCCGAGCCCAGCATGTGCTGTCGTAACCCTCGGTCCAGTTCGATCTTAGACTGGGAATGAACTCCGTATGCTTAGACTGGGAATGAACTCCGTATGCCTAAGTCAACCCACGAAATGAGCGTGCGGGTGCTCAGCCGGCCAGAGGGGCGGGATGCGCAAGCCAGGGATTGGCTGGGTCCCCCTCTACGTGCTGTTGATCCTTGTGCCATAACCCTCAGTCCGGTCTGATCTTAGACTGGGAATGAACTCCGTATGCCTAGTGTGCCCATTTCAGACACTTTCAAAAAAGTGTGCCCATTTTAGACACTTTAATGGCTACTGGCAGCAAACCTATAAAATCTCAAATGCTCTTTAAGGGGGTGTGAGTTCTCGAGGTTTGATGAGGGATAGGGGGCTAATATAAGGGCCAAGTACCAGCACCCATCACACATATGTGCGCACACCCCCCGGCCGCCCGATCATCGAAATCTCAATGTCGTCGGTCAGGTTCTCCGGTGATGGTGCCCCGGTGAAGAAAAATACGGCACCAGCACATGCCCGACCCCAGCATGTGCTGTCGCAACCCTCGGTCCAATCCGATCTTAGACTGGGAATGAACTTCATATGCTTAGACTGGGAATGAACTCTGTATTTCTAAGTCAACCCACGAAACGAGCGTGCGGGCGCTCAGCCGACCAGAAGGGTGAAATGCGTAAGCCGGGGATCGATCGGGCCCCCTTCTGCGTGCTATCGATCCTACTGCCGCAACCCTCGGTCCAATCTGATCTTATACGGGGAATGAACTTCGTACGGCTAAGCCAATCGACGAGCAGGCGGGCGGGCGGGCACTATACCGGCCAGAGAGACAGGATGCGCAAGCCATGGATCGATAGGGTGGTAGCGGGTTTAGGCACATCTTCATATTTCTATGTGCCAATGCCATTTTTATGGCTTGTAAATTCATAAAATGGTCCCTAACCCTTCACGTGTCGTTTTCTATTTTTCACGATTTTTGAAACATTTTACGGTTCAAGATTTTTTAAAATTTTTTTGCATGGAGTTTTAGATCCAAACTTGGTAGACATGATACTTGTATTTTTGTTGGCATGCACAAAAAAATTCAGCTAAACACTCGAAGTGTACAAAATTTTGTGACCATTTGAAAAAGGTGTCCGCATTTCAAACACTTTAATGGCTACTGGCAGCAAACCTGTAAAATCGCAAATGCTCTTTAAGGGGGTGTGAGTTCTCGAGGTTTGATGAGAGATAGGGGCCAAAATAAGGGCCAAGTACCAGCACCCTTTGCACATCATGTGTGCACATCCCTCGGCCCCCCCGATCGACGGATCCCCAATGGCACTGATCAGGTTCTCCGACGATGCTCCGACGATGGTGCCCCGTCGAAGAAAAATACGGCACCAACACATGCCTGAGCCCAGCTTGTGCTGTCACAACCCTCGGTCTGATCCGATCTTAGACTGGGAATGAACTCCATATGCTTAGACTGGGAATGAACTCCGTATGCGTAAGTCAACCAACGAAATGAGTGTGCGGGCGCTCAACCGGCCAGAGGGGCGGGATGCGCAAGCCAGGGATCGATCGGGTCCCCCTCTACGTGCTGCCGATCCTGTTGCCACAACCCCCAATCCGGTCTGATCTTAGACTAGGAATGAACTCCGTATGCCTAAGCCAACCGATGAAACGAGCGGGCGGGCGGGCGGACACTACACCGACGAGAGAGATTGGATGCGCAAGCCGTGGATCGATAGTAGGTGGGTTTAGGCACATTTTCATATTTTTGTGTGCCAATGCCATTTTTATGGCTTGTAAATTCATACAATGGTCCCTTAAGCCTTCACGTGATGTTTCACGGCAAGCCGACTCGTTTTATATTTTTCATGATTTTTGAAACTTTTTATGGTTTGAGATTTTTTAAAATTTTTTCAGCAGGATTTTTGGCCCCAAACTTGGTAGATGTGATCCTTGTATTTTTGTTGGCATGCACAAAAAAATTCAGCTAAAAACTCGAAGTGTACAAATTTTTGTGACCATTTGAAAAAAGTGTCCCCATTTTAGACACTTTAATGGCTACTGGTAGCAAACCTATAAAATCTCAAATGCTCTTTAAGGGGGTGTGAGTTTTCGAGGTTTGATGAGGGATAGGGGGCAATATAAGGGCCAAGTACCAGCACCCATCGCACATCATGTGCACACACCCCCCAGCCCCCCTGATCGTCGGAACCCCAATGCTACCGGTCAAGTTCTCCGGCGATGGTGCCCCGGTAAAGAAAAATACGGCACCAGCACATGCCCGAGCCCAGCATGTGCTGCCGCAACCCTCGGTCCAGTCTGATCTTAGACTGGGAATGAACTTCGTATGCTTAGACTGGGAATCAACTCCGTATGCCTAAGTCAACCCACGAAACGAGCGTACGGGCGCTCATTCAGCCAGAGGGGCGGGATGCGCAAGTCGAGGATCGATCGGGTCCCCCTCTGTTTACTGCCAATCCTACTGCCGCAACCCTCAGTCTGGTCTAATATTAGATTGGGAATGAACTTCGTATGCCTAAGCCAATCGACGAAAAGAGCGGGTGGGCGGGCGAGCGGGCACTACGCCGGCCAGAGACACATGATGCGCAAGCTGTGGATCGATAGGATGGTAGGTGAGTTTAGACACATCTTTATATTTTTGCGTGCCAATGCCATTTTTATGGCTTGCAAATTCATACAATGGTCCCATAATCCTTCACGTGAAGTTTCATGGCAAGACGACTTGTTTTCTGTTTTTCATGATTTTCGAAACATTTTACGGTTCGAGATTTTTTAAAATTCTCTCGGAAGGAGTTTTGGATCCAAACTTGATAGACGCGATCCTTGTATTTTTATTGGCACGCACAAAAAAGATAAGATAAAAACTCGAAGTGTACAAGATTTTGTGACCATTTGAAAAAAGTGTCCCCATTTCAGACACTTTAATGGTACTGCCAGCAAACCGATAAAATCTGAAATGCTCTTTAAGGGGGTTTGAGTTCTCGAGGCTTGATGACGGATAGGGGGCTAATATAATTACAAAGTACCAGCACCCGTCGCACATCATGTGCGCACACCCCCCCGACCCCCTCGATTTTCGGAACCCCAATGCCGCCGGTCAAGTTCTCCGATGATGCTCCGGCGATGGTGCTTCGGCGAAGAAAAATGCAGCACCAGCACATGCCCGAGCCCAGCATGTGCTGCCGCAACCCTCGATCCAATCAATCTTAGACTGGGAATGAACTCCGTATACCTAAGCCAACTGACGAAACGAGCGGACGAGAGGGCGGGCGGGCGGGTGGGCACTACGTCGACCAGAGAGATGGGATGCACAAGCCGTGGATCGATAGGGTGGTAGGTGGGTTTAGGCACATCTTCATATTTCTGTGTGCCAATGCCATTTTTATGGCTTGTAAATTCATACAATGGTCCCTTAAGCCTTCACATGAAGTTTCATGGCAAGAAGACTAATTTTTTATTTTTCATGATTTTTGAAACTTTTTGCGGTTAGGGATTTTTTAAAATTTTTTTGAAAGGATTTTTAGCCACAAACTTGGTAGACATGATCCTTGTATTTTTGTTGGCATGCAAAAAAAAATCAGGTAAAAACTCGAAGTGTACAAGATTTTGTGACCATTTGAAAAAAGTGTCCCCATTTCAAACACTTTAATGGCTACTGGCAGCAAACTTGTAAAATCTCAAATGCTCTTTAAGGGGGAGTGAGTTCTCAAGGTTTGATCAGGGATAGGGGGCCAATATAAGGGCCAAGTACCAGCACCCATCGCACATCATGTGCGCACACCCCCCGGCCCCCCTGATCGCCGGAACCCCAATGCCATCGATCAAGTTCTCCGATGATGGTGCCCCGGTGAAGAAAAATACGGCACCAACACATGCTCAAGCCTAGGATATGCTATCGCAACCCTCGGTTCGGTCCGATCTTAGACTGGGAATGAACTCTGTTTGCCTAAGCCAACCGAAGAAACGAGCGGGCGGGCGGGCATGCACTACACCGGCCAAAGAGACGGGAAGCGCAAGCTGTTGATCGATAGGGTGGTAGGTGGGTTTCATCACATCTTCATATTTCTACGTGCCAATGCCATTTTTATGGCTTGTAAATTCATACAATGGTCCCTTAAGCCTTCACGTGAAGTTTCACGGCAAGACGACTCGTTTTTTATTTTTCACGATTTTTTAAACATTTTACGGTTTGGGATTTTTTAAAATTTTCTCGGAAGGAGTTTGGATCCAAACTTGGTAGACGTGATCCTTGTATTTTTGTTTCCATGCACAAAAAAAATCAGCTAAAAACTCGAAGTGTACAAGATTTTGTGACCATTTGAAAAAAGTGTCCCCATTCTAGACACTTTAATGGTACTGCCAGCAAACCGATAAAATCTGAAATACTCTTTAAGGGGGTGTGAGTTCTTGAGGCTTGATGAGGGATAGGGGGCCAATATAAGTGCCAAGTACCAGCACACATCGCACATAATGTGCACACACCCCCCCGATGATGCTCTGGCAATGGTGCCCTGGTGAAGAAAAATACGGCACCAGCACATGCCCGAGCCCAGCATTTGCTGTCGCAACCCTATGTCTGATCCAATCTTAGACTGGGAATGAACTCCGTATGCCTAAGTCAACCCACGAAACGAGCGTGCGGGCGCTCATCCGGCCAGAGGGTCGGGATGCGCAAGCTGGGGATCGATCGGGTCCCCCTCTATGTGCTGTCAATCTTGCTGCCATAACCCTCGATCCGATCTAATCTTAGACTGGGAATGAACTCCATATGCCTAAGCCATGCGACGAAACGAGTGGGCGCGCAAGCGGGCGGGCACTACGCCAGCCAGAGAGATGGGATGCGCAAGCCGTGGATCGATAGGGTGGTAGGTGGGTTTAGGCACATCTTCATATTTCTATGTGCCAATGCCATTTTTATGGCTTGTAAATTCATACAATGGTCCCTTAAGCCTTCACGTGAAGTTTCATGGCAAGACGACTCGTTTTCTATTTTTCACGATTTTTAAAACTTTTTACAGTTTGAGATTTTTTAAAATTTTTTCGGAAGGAGTTTTGGCCACAAACTTGGTAGACGTGATCCTTGTATTTTTGTAGGCATGCAAAAAAAAATCAGCTAAAAACTCGAAGTGTACAAGATTTTGTGACCATTTGAAAAAAGTGTCCCCATTTCAAACACTTTAATGGCTACTGGCAGCAAACCTGTAAAATCTCAAATGCTCTTTAAGGGGGAGTGAGTTCTTGAGGTTTGATGAGGTATAGGGGGCCAATATAAGGGCCAAGTACCAGCACCCATCGCACATCATGTGCGCACACCCCCCCGGCCCCCCCGATCGTCGGAACCCAAATGCCATCGGTCAGGTTCTTCGACGATGGTGTCCCGACGAAGAAAATGTGGCACCAGCACATGCCCGAGCCCAGTATATGCTGCCGTAACCCTCGATTTGGTTCGATCATAGATTGGGAATGAACTTTGTATGCCTAAGCGAACCGACGAAATGAGCGGGCGGGCGGACGGGCGGGCACTACGCCGGCCAGAGAGACGGGATGCGCAAGCCATGGATCGATAAGGTGGTAGGTGGGTTTCGGCACATCTTCGTATTTTTGCATGCCAGTGCCATTTTTATGGCTGGTAAATTCATACAATGGTCCCTTAAGCCTTCACGTGAAGTTTCACGGCGAGACGACTCGTTTTCTATTTTTCATGATTTTTGAAACTTTTTGTGATTCGAGATTTTTTAAAATTTTTTCACAAGGATTTTTTGCCCCAAACTTGGCAGACGTGATCCCTGTATTTTTGTTGGCTTGCACAAAAAAATTCAGCTAAAAACTCGAACTGTAGAAGATTTTGTGACCATTTGAAAAAACTATCCCCATTTCAGACACTTTAATGGCTACTGGTAGCAAACCTGTAAAATCTCAAATGCTCTTTAAGGGGGTGTGAGTTCTCGAGGTTTGATGAGGGATAGGGTGCCAATATAAGGGCCAAGAACCAGCACCCATCGCACATCATGTGCGCACACCCCCCGGCCCTCCGATAGCTGAACCCCAATGCCGCCGGTCAGGTTCTCCGACGATGCTCCGGTGATGGTGCCCCGACGAAGAAAAATGTGGCAGGGGCACATGCTCGAGCCCAGCATGTGCTGCCGCAACCCTCGGTCTGGTCTGATCTTAAACTGGGAATGAACTTCGTATGCTTAGACTGGGAATGAACTCCGTAAGCCTAAGTCAACCCACGAAATGAGTGTGCGGGCACTCAGCCGGCCAGAGGGGCGGGATGGGCAAGCCGGGGATCGATCGGGTCCCTCTCTACGTGCTACTGATCCTGCTACCGTAACCATCGGTCTGGTTTGATCTTAGACTGAGAATGAACTCGGTATGCCTAATTCAACTGAAGAAAAGAGCAGGCGGGAGGGCAAGCGGGCACTACGCCGGCTAGAGAGACGGGATGCGCAAGCCGTGGATCGATAGGGTGGTAGGTGGGTTTAGGCACATCTTCATATTTCTGCTTGCCAATGCCATTTTTATGGCTTGTAAATTCATACAATGGTCCCTTAAGCCTTCATGTCAAGTTTCATGGCTAGACGACTCATTTTCTATTTTTCATGATTTTTGAAACTTTTTACGGTTCGGGATTTTTTTAAATTTTTTTGGAAGGAGTTTTGGCCCCAAACTTGGTAGACGTGATCCTTGTATCTTTTCCGACATGCATAAAAAACTTCAGCTAAAAACTCGATGGGTACAAGATTTTGTGACCAATTGAAAAAAGTGTCCCCATTTCAAACACTTTAATGGCTACTGGCAGCAAACCTGTAAAATCTCAAATGCTCTTTAAGGGGGTATGAGTTCTCAAGGTTTAATGAGGGATAGGGGGCCAATATAATGACCAAGTACCAGCACCCATTGCACATCATGTGCGCACACCCCCCGACCCCTCCGATCGTCGAAACCCCAATGTCGCCGGCAGGTTTTCCGGCGATGGTGCCCTGGTAAAAAAAAATAAGGCACCGGCACATGCCTGAGCCCAACATGTGCTGCCGCAACCCTCAGTCCGGTCCAATCTTATACTGGGAATGAACTCCGTATGCTTGGACTGGGAATGAACTCTATATGCCTAAGTCAACCCATGAAACGAGCATGCGCACGCTCAGCCGGCCAGAGGGGCGGGATGCGCAAGCCGAGGATCTATCGGGTCCCCCTCTGCGTGCTGCCGATCCTACTACCGTAACCCTCAGTCCGGTCTGATCTTAGACTGGGAATGAACTCCGTATGCCTAAGCCAACCGACAAAACGAGTGGGCGGGCGGGCGATCAGGCACTATGTTGGCCAGAGAGACGGGATGCGCAAGCCGTGGATCGATAGGGTGATAGGTGGGTTTAGGCACATCTTCATATTTCTGCATGCCAATGTCATTTTTATGGCTTTTAAATTCATACAATGGCCCTTAAGCCTTCACGCGAAGTTTCATGGCAAGACGTCTCGTTTTCTATTTTTCATGATTTTAGAAACTTTTTACGGTTCGAAAGTTTTGGCCCCAAACTTGGTAGACGTGATCCTTGTATTTTTGTTGGCATGCACAAAAAAATTCAGCTAAAAAGTCGAAGTGTAGAAGATTTTGTGTCCATTTGAAAAAGTGTCCCCATTTCAGACACTTTAATGGCTACTGGCAGCAAACCTGTAAAATCTCAAATGCTCTTTAAGGGGGAGTGAGTTCTTGAGGTTTGATGAGGGATAGGGGGCCAATATAAGGGCCAAGTACCAGCACCCATCGCACATCATATGCGTACACCCCCCGGCCCCCCCGATCGCCAGAACCCCAATGCCATTGGTCAGGTTCTCCGGCGATGGTGCCCCGACGAAGAAAAATGCGGCACCAGCACATGCCTGAGCCCAGTATGTGCTGCCAAAACCCTCAATTTGATCTGATCATAGACTGGGAATGAACTCTGTATGCCTAAGCCAATCGACGAAACGAACGGGCGGGCGGGCGGGCGAGCACTACGCCGGCCAGAGAGACGGGATGCGCAAGCCATGGATCGATAGGGTGGTAGGTGGGTTTCGGCACATCTTCATATTTTTGCATGCCAATACCATTTTTATGGCTTGTAAATTCATACAATGGTCCCTTAAGCCTTCACGTGAAGTTTCATGGCAAGACGACTCGTTTTCTATTTTTCACGATTTTCAAAAGTTTTTACGATTCGAGATTTTTAAAATTTTTTTCGGAAGGTGTTTTGGTCCCAAACTTGGTAGACGTTATCCTTGTATTTTTGTTGGCATGCACAAAAAACTTCAGCTAAAAACTTGAAGTGTACAAGATTTTGTGACCATTTGAAAAAAGTGTCCCCATTTCAGACACTTTAATGGCTACTGGCAGTAAACCTGTAAAATCTCAAATGCTCTTTAAGGGAGTGTGAGTTCTCAAGGTTTGATGAGGGATAGGGCACCAATATAAGGGCCAAGAACCAGCACCCATCGCACATCATGTGTGCACACCCCCCCGATCACCGGAACCCCAATGCCGTCGGTCAGGTTCTCCGATGATGCTCCAGCGATGGTGCCCCGATGAAGAAAAATGCGGCATGAACTCCGTCACAACCCTCAAGCCCAGCATGTGCTGTCACAACCCTAGATCTGGTCCGATCTTAGACTGGGAATGAACTCCGTATGCTTAGACTGGGAATGAACTCCGTAAGGCTAAGTCAACCCACGAAACGAGCGTGCGGGCGCTCAGCCGGCTAGAGGGGTGGGATGCGCAAGCCGAGGATCGGTCGGGTCCCCCTCTGCGTACTGTTGATCCTGTTACCGCAACCATCGGTCTGGTCTGATGTTAGACTGAGAATGAACTCTGTATTCCTAAGCCAATCGAAGAAACGAGCAGGTGGGCGGGCGGGCGGGCACTACGCCGGCCAGAGAGACGGGATGCGCAAGCCGTGGATCGATAGGGTGGTAGGTGGGTTTAGGCACATCTTCATATTTCTGCATGCCAATGCCATTTTTATGGCTTGTAAATTCATACAATGGTCCCTTAAGCCTTCACGTGAAGTTTCATGGCAAGACGACTCATTTTCTATTTTTCACGATTTTTGAAACTTTTTACGGTTCGAGATTTTTTGAAATTTTTTCGGAAGGAGTTTTGGACCCAAACTTGGTAGACGTGATCCTTGTATTTTTTTTGGCATGCCCAAAAAACTTCAGCTAAAAACTCGAAGTGTACAAGATTTTGTGACCAATTGAAAAAAGTGTCCCCATTTCAGACACTTTAATGGCTACTGGCAGCAAACCTGTAAAATCTCAAATGCTCTTTAAGGGGGTATGAGTTCTCGAGGTTTGATGAGGGATAGGGGACCAATATAAAGGCCAAGTACCAGCACCCATTGCACATCATGTGCGCACACCCCCCGGCCCCCCGATCGTCGGAACGCCAATGCCGCCGGCAGGTTCTCCGGCGATGGTGCCCCAGTGAAGAAAAATGCAGCACCAGCACATGCCCGGGCCGGGCATGTGCTGCTGCAACCCTCGGTCCGGTCCAATCTTAAACTGGGAATGAACTCCGTATGCTTAGACTGGGAATGAACTTTGTATGCCTAAGTCAACCCACGAAACGAGCGTGCGGGCATTCAACCGGCAAAAGGGGCAGGATACGCAAGCTGGGGATCGACCGGGTCCCTCTCTGTGTGCTACCGATCCTGCTACTGTAACCCTCAGTCCGATCCAATCTTAGATTGGGAATGAACTCCGTATGCCTAAGCCAACCGACGAAACGAGCGAGCGGGCGGTCGGGTGGGCGGGCACTACGTCGGCCAGAGAGATGGGATGCACAAGTCGTGGATTGATAGGGTGGTAGGTGGGTTTAGGCACATCTTCATATTTCTACGTGCCAATGCCATTTTTATGGCTTGTAAATTCATACAACGGTCCCTTAAGCCTTCATGTGAAGTTTCATTGCAAGACGACTCGTTTTCTATTTTTTACGATTTTTGAAACTTTTTACGGTTCGGGATTTCTTAAAATTTTTACGAAAAGAGTTTTGGCCCCAAACTTGGTAGACGTGATCCTTGTATTTTTGTTGGCATGCATAAAAACATTCAGCTAAAAACTCGAAGTGTACAAGATTTTGTGACCATTTGAAAAAAGTGTCCCCATTTTAAACACTTTCATGGCTACTGGCAGCAAACCTGTAAAATCTCAAATGATCTTTAAGGGGGTGTGAGTTCTCAAGGTTTGTTGAGGGATAGAGGGCCAATATAAGGACCAAGTACCGACACCCATCGCACATCATGTGCGCACACCCCCCCGGCCCCTCATCGTCGGAACCCCAATGCCGCCAGTCAAGTTCTCCGGCGATGCTCCGACGATGGTGCCCCAGGGAAGAAAAATGCGGCACCAGCACATGCCCGAGCCCAGCATGTGCTGTCATAACCCTCGGTCCGGTCTGATCTTAGACTGGGAATGAACTCCGTATGCCTAAGTCAACCCACAAAATTAGCATGCGGCGCTCAGCAAGCCAGAGGGGCAGGATGCGTAAGCCGGGGATCAGCCAGGTCCCCTACTGCATGCTGCTAAACTTGTTGTCGCAACCCTCTATCCGGTCTGATCTTAGACTAGGAATGAACTCCGTATGCCTAAGCCAACCGACGAAACGAGAGGGCGGGCAAGCACTACGTCGGCCAGAGAGACGGGATGCGCAAGCCGTAGATCGAAAGGGTGGTAGGTGGGTTTAGGCACATCTTCATATTTCTACGTGCCAATGCCATTTTTATGCCTTGTAAATTCATACAATGGTCCCTTAAGCCTTCACGTGAAGATTCATGGTAAGACGACTCGTTTTCTATTTTTCATGATTTTTAAAACTTTTTACGGTTCGTGATTTTTTAAAATATTTTCAGAAGGAGTTTTGGCCCCAAACATGGCAAACGTGATCCTTGTATTTTTTTTGGAATGCACAAAAAAATTAAGCTAAAAACTCGAAGTGTACAACATTTTGTGACCATTTGAAAAAAGTTTCCCCATTTAAGACACTTTAATGGCTACTGGCAGCAAACCTATAAAATCTCAAATGCTCTTTAAGGGGTGTGAGTTCTCGAGGTTTGATAAGGGATAGGGGGCCAATATAAGGGCCAAGTACCAGCACCCATTTCACATAATGTGCGCACACCTCCCGGCCCTCCCGATCGTCGGAACCCCAATGCCACCGGTCAGGTTCTCCGGCGATGGTGTCCCGGTGAAGAAAAATGTGGCACCAGCACATGCTCGAGCCCAGCATGTGCTACCGCAACCCTCGGTCCGGTCTGATCTGAGACTAGGAATGAACTCCGTATGCTTAGACTGGGAATGAACTCTGTATGCCTAAGTCAACCCACGAAACGAGCGTGCGGGTGCTCAGCCCGCCTGAGGGGCGGGTTGCAAAAATCGGGGATCGGCCGAGTCCCCCTCTGCGTGCTGCCAATCCTACTACCACAGCCCTCGGTCTGGTCCGATCTTAGAATGGGAATGAACTCCGTATGCCTAAGCCAATCGACAAAACGAGCAAGCGGGCAGGCGGGCGGGCACTACGCTGGCGAGAGAGACGGGATGCACAAGCCGTGGATCGATAGGGTGGTAGGTGGGTTTAGGCACATCTTCATATTTTTGCATGCCAATGCCATTTTTATCACTTGTAAATTCATACAACAGTCCCTTAAGCTTTCACGGGAAGTTTCACGGGAAGTTTCATGATTTTTAAAACTTTTTATGGATCGGGATTTTTTAAAATTTTTTTGGAAGGAGTTTGGGTGCCAACCTTGGTAGATGTGATCCTTGTATTTTTTTTTGGCACGCATAAAAAGATTTAGCTAAAAACTCAAAGTGTACAAGATTTTGTGACCATTTGAAAAAAGTGTCCCCATTTGGGACACTTTAATGGCTACTGGTAGCAAACCTGTAAAATCTCAAATGCTCTTTAAGGGGGTGTGAGTTCTCGAGGTTTGATGAAGGATAGGGGGCCAATATAGGGGCCAAGTACCAGTACCCATTGCACATCATGTGCGCACACCCCCTGGGCCTCCGATCGTCGGAACCCCAATGTCGCTGGTCAGGTTCTCCGACGATGGTGCCCCGACGAAGAAAAATGCGGCACCAGTACATGCCCGAGCCCAGCATGTGCTGTCGCAACCCTCGGTCCAATCTAATCTTAGACTGGGAATGAACTCCGTATGCTTAGGCTGGGAATGAACTCTGTATGCCTAAGTCAACCCACGAAACGAGCGTGCTAGCACTCAACCGGCCAGAGGGGCGGGATGCGCAAGTAAGGGATTGACTGGGTCCCCCTCTGCGTGCTATCGATCCTGCTGCTGCAACCCTCGGTCTGATCCAATCTTAGATTAGGAATGAACTCCGTATGCCTAAGCCAACCGTCGAAACAAGCGGGCGGGCGTGCGGGCGGGCACTACGTCGGCCAGAGAGACGGGATGCGCAAGTCGTGGATCGATAGGGTGGTAGGTGGGTTTAGGCACATCTTCATATTTCTACGTGCTAATGCCATTTTTATGGTTTGTAAATTCATACAATGGTCCCTTAAGCCTTCACGTGAAGTTTCATGGCAAGATGACTCGTTTTCTATTTTTCACGATTTTTGAAACTTTTTATAGTTCAGGATTTTTTTAAATTCTTTCGGAAGGAGTTTTGGCCCCAAACTTGGTAGACGTGATCCTTGTATTTTTGTTGGCATGCATAAAAAATTCAGCTAAAAACTCGAAGTGTACAAGATTTTGTGACTATTTGAAAAAAGTGTCCCCATTTCAGACACTTTAATGGCTACTGGCAGCAAACCTGCAAAATCTCAAATGCTCTTTAAGGGGGTGTGAGTTCTCGAGGTTTGATGAGGGATAGGGGGCCAATATAAGGGCCAAGTACCAGCACCCATCGCACATCATGTGTGCACACCCCCCGGCCCCCCCGATCGTCGGAACCCCAATGCCGTCGGTCATGTTCTCCGACGATGCTCCGACGATGGTGCCCCGGTGAAGAAAAATGCAGCACCAGCACATGCCCGAGCCCAGAATGTGCTACCGCAACCCTCGGTCCAGTCTGATCTTAGACTGGGAATGAACTACGTATGCCTAGACTGGGAATGAACTCCGTATGCCTAAGTGAACCCACGAAACGAGCTTGCGGGTGCTAAGCCGGCCAGAGGGGCGGGATACGTAAGCCGGGGATCGATCGGGTCCCCCTCTGCGTGCTACCAATCCTGCTATCGCAACCCTTAGTCCGGTCTGATCTTAGGCTGGGAATGAACTCCGTATCCCGAAGCCAACTGACGAAACGAGCGGGCCAATATAGGGGCCGAGTACTAGCACCCATCACACATCATGTGCGCACACCCCCCGACCCCCCCGATCGTTGAAACCCCAATGCTACCGGTCAGGTTCTCCGGTGATGGTACCCCGGTGAAGAAAAATACGACACCAGCACATGCCCGAGCCCAGCATGTGCTACCGTAACCCTCGATCCGGTCTGATCTTAGACTGGGAATGAACTCTGTATGCCTAAGTCAACCCACGAAATGAGCGTGCGGGTGCTCAGCCGGCCAGAGGGATGGGATGCACAAGCTGGGGATCAGCCGGGTCCCCCTCTGCGTGCTATCGATCTTGCTGCCGTAACCCTCAGTCCGATCCGATCTTAGACTGGGAAAGAACTCCGTATGCCTAAGCCAACCGACGAAACGAGCGGGCGGGCACTACGCCGGCCAGACAGACGGGATGCGCAAGTCGTGGATCGTAGGGTGGTAGGTGGGTTTACGCACATCTTCATATTTCTGCATGTCAATGCCATTTTTATGGCTTGTAAATTCATACAATGGTCCCTTAAGCCTTCATGTGAAGTTTCATGGCAAGATGACTCATTTTCTATTTTTCATGATTTTTGAAACTTTCTGCGGTTTGAGATTTTTTAAAATTTTTTCAGAAGGTGTTTTGGCCCCAAACTTGGTAGACCCGATCCTTGTATTTTTGTTGGCATGCACAAAAAAATTCAGCTAAAAATTTGAGGTGTACAAGATTTTGTGAGCATTTGAAATAGGTGTCCCCATTTCAAACACTTTATTGGCTACTGGCAGTAAACCTGTAAAATCTCAAATGCTCTTTAAGAGGGTGTAAGTTCTTGAGGTTTGATGAGGGATAGGGGGCCAATATAAGGGCCAAGTTCCAGCACCCATCGCACATTATGTGCGCACACCCCCCGACCCCCCCGATCATGGAACCTTAATGCCGTCGGTCAGGTTCTCCGACGATGCTCCGGTGATGGTGCCCCGACAAAGAATGCGGCTCCAGCACAAGCTCGAGCCTAGCATGTGTCGCCACAACCCTCGGTCCGGTCTGATCTTAGACTGGGAACGAACTCCATATGCTTACACAGGGAATAAACTCCATATGCCTAAGCCAACCCACGAAACGAGCATGCTGGCACTCAGCCCGCCAAAAGGGCGAGATGCGCAAGCCAGGGATCGGTCAGGTCCCCCTCTGCGTGCTGCCGATCCTACTACCGCAACCCTCAGTTCGGTCTAATCTTAAACTGGGAATAAACTACGTGTGCCTAAGCCAACCGGTGAAACAAGTGGATGGGCGGGCGGGCACTACGCTGGCCAAAGAGACGGGATGCGCAAGCCGTGGATCGATAGGGTGGTAGGTGGGTTTAGGCACATCTTCATATTTCTATGTGCCAGTGCCATTTTTATGGCTTGTAAATTCATACAATGGTCCCTTAAGCCTTCACGTGAAGTTTCATGGCAAGACGACTCATTTTCTATTTTTCACAATTTTTGAAACTTTTTACGGTTCTGGATTTTTTAAAATTTTTTCAGAAGATGTTTTGGCCCCAAACTTGGTAGACGTGATCCTTGTATTTTTGTTGGCATGCAAAAAAAATTTAGCTAAAAACTCGAAGTGTACAAGATTTTGTGACCATTTGGAAAAGGTATCCCCATTTCAAACACTTTAATGGCTACTAATAGCAAACCTGTAAAATCTCAAATGCTCTTTAAAGGGGTGTAAGTTCTCAAGGTTTGATGAGAGATAGGGGGCCAATATAAGGGCCAAGTATTAGCACCCATCGCACATCATGGGTGCACACCCCCCAGCTCACCCCGATCGTTGGAACCTCAATGCCGTCGATCAGGTTCTCCGACGATGCTCCGGCGATGGTGCCCCAGCAAAGAAAAATGCGGCACCAGCACATGCCCGAGCCCAACTTGTGCTGTCGCAACCCTTGGTCCGGTTCGATCTTAGACCGGGAATGAAGTTCGTATGCTTAGACTGGGAATGAACTCTATATGCCAAAGCCAACCCACGAAACGAGCGTCCAGGCGCTCAGCCGGCCAGAGGGGTGGGATGCGCAAGCCGGGGATAGGTCGGGTTCCCCTCTGCGTGCTGCCAATCCTACTACCACAACCCTCGGTCTGGTTTGATCTTAAACTAGGAATGAACTATGTGTGCCTAAGCCAACCGATGAAACGAGCGGACGGGCAGGCGGGCACTATGCCGGCTAGAGAGACGGGATGCGCAAGCCGTGGATCGATAAGGTGGTAGGTGGGTTTAGGCACATCTTCTTATTTCTGTGTGCCAATGGAATTTTTATGGCTTGTAAATTCATACAATGGTCCCTTAAGCCTTCACGTGAAGTTTCATGGCAAGACGACTCGCTTTCTATTTTTCACAATATTTGAAACTTTTTACGGTTTAAGATTTTTTAAAATTTTTTCGGAAGGCGTTTTGGTGCCAAACTTGGTAGATGTGATCCTTATATTTTTTTTGGCACGCACAAAAAAATTCAACTAAAAATTCGAAGTGTACGAGATTTTGTGACCATTTGAAAAAAGTGTCCGCATTTGAGACACTTTAATGACTACTGGCAACAAACCTGTAAAATCTCAAATGCTCTTTAAGGGGGTGTGAGTTCTTGAGGTTTGATGAGGGACAGGGGGCCAATATAAGGGCAAGTACCAGCACCCATCACACATCATGTGCGCACAACCCCCCCCGGCCCCCCTATCGTCGGAACCCCAATATCGTCGGTCAAGTTCTCCGGTGATGCTCTGGCGATGGTGCCCCGGTGAAGAAAAATATGGCACCAGCGCATGCCCAAGCCCAGCATGTGCTGCCGCAACCCTCGATCCGGTCCGATCTTAGACTGGGAATGAACTCCGAATGCTTAGACTGGGAATGAACTCCGTATGCCTAAGTCAAACCATGAAACGAGTGTGTGGGAGTTCAGCCGGCCAGAGAGGCGGGATGCGCAAGTCGGGGATCAGTCGGGTCCCCCTCTACGTGCTCCCAATCCTGCTGCCACAAACCTCAGCTCGATCCGATCTTAGACTGGGAATGAACTCCGTATGCCTAAGCCAACCGACGAAACGAGCGGGCGGGCGGCTGGGCACTACGTCGGCCAGAGAGACGGGATGCGCAAGCCGTGGATCGATAGGGTGGTAGGTGGGTTTAGGCACATCTTCATATTTCTACATGCCAATGCCATTTTTATGGCTTGTAAATTCTTAGAATGGTCCCTTAAGCCTTCACGTGAAGTTTTATGGCAAGATGACTTGTTTTCTATTTTTCACGATTTTTGAAACTTTTTACGATTCGGGAATTTTTAAAATTTTTTCAGAAGGAGTTTTGGCCCCAAACTTGGTAGACGTGATCCTTGTAATTTTGTTGGCATGCACAAAAAAATTAGCCAAAAACTCGAAGTGTACAAGATTTTGTGACCATTTGAAAAAAGTGTCCCCATTTTAGACACTTTAATGGCTACTGGCAGCAAACCTGTAAAATCTCAAATGCTCTTTAAGGGGGTGTGAGTTCTCAAGGTTTGAAGATGGATAGGGGGCCAATAGAGGGGCCAAGTAACAGCACCCATCACACATCATGTGCGCACACCCCTCGGCCCCCCCGATCATCGGAACCCCAATGCCGCCGGTCAGGTTCTCCGGCGATGCTCCGACGATAGTGCCCCGACGAAGAAAAATGCGGCACCAGCACATGCCCGAGCCCAGCATGTGCTGCTGCAACCCTCGGTCTGGTCCGATCTTAGACTGGGAATGAACTCCGTATGCCTAAGCCAACCGACGAAACGAGCGGGCGGGCGGGCGGGCACTACGCCGACCAGAGAGACGGGATGCGCAAGCCGTGGATCGATAGGGTGGTAGGTTGGTTTCTGTACATCTTCATATTTCTACGTGCCAATGCCATTTTTATGGCTTGTAAATTCATACAATGGTCCCTTAAGCCTTCACATGAAGTTTCATGGCAAGAAGACTCGTTTTCTATTTTTCATGATTTTCAAAACGTTTTATGGTTTGGGGTTTTTTAAAATTTTTTCGGAAGGAGTTTTGGTCCCAAACTTGGTAGACGTGATCCTTGTGTTTTTCTTGGCATGGAAGAAAAAATTCAGCTAAAAACTTGAAGTGTACAAGATTTTGTGACCATTTGAAAAAATTGTCCCCGTTTCAAACACTTTAATGGCTACTAGCAGCAACCTTGTAAAATCTCAAACGCTCTTTAAGGGTGTGAGTTCTCGAGGTTTGATGTGGGATAGGGGGCCAATATAAGGGCCAACTACCAGCACCCATCGCACATCATGTGCGCACACCCCCATCCCCCCTGATCGTCGGAACCCCAATGTCGTCGGTCAGGTTCTCCGGCGATGCTCCGACGATGGTGCTCCGATGAAGAAAAATACAGCACCAGCACATGCCCGAGGCCAGCTTGTGCTGCCGCAACCCTCGATTCGGTCTGATCTTAGACTGGGAATGAACTCTGTATGCTTACACTGGGAATGAACTCCGTATGCCTAACTAAACCGATGAAACAAGCGTGTGGGCGCTCAGCCGGCCAGAGCAGCAGGATGTGTAAGCTGAGGATCAACTGGGTCCCCCTCTGCATGCTGCCGATCTTGCTACCGTAACCCTCGATTTGGTTTGGTCTTCAACTGGGAATGAACTCCGTATGCCTAGGCCAACCGATGAAACGAGCGGGCGGGCACTATGCCGGCCAGAGAGACAGGATGCGCAAGCCGTGGATCGATAGGGTGGTAGGTGGGTTTAGGCACATCTTCATATTTTTGCGTGCCAATGCCATTTTTATTGCTTGTAAATTCATACAATCATCCCTTAAGCCTTCACGTGAAGTTTCATGGCAAGATGACTCGTTTTCTATTTTTCATAATTTTTGAAACTTTTTGCGGTTCGGGATTTTTTAAAATTTTTTCGGAAAGAGTTTTGGCCCCAAACTTGGTAGACGTGATCCTTGTATTTTGGTTGGCATGCACAAAAAAATTCAGCTAAAAACTCGAAGTGTACAAGATTTTGTGACCGTTTGAAAAAAGTGTCCCCATTTCAGACACTTTAATGGCTACAGGCAGCAAACCTGTAAAATCTCAAATGCTCTTTAAGGGGGTGTGAGTTCTTGTGGTTTGATGAGGGATAGGGGGGCAATATAAGGGCCAAGTAGCAGCACCCATCGCACATCATGTGCGCACAACCCCCCGGTCCCACCGATCATCGAAACCCCAATGCTGTCGGTTAGGTTCTCCGGTGATGCTCCGGCGATGGTGCCCCGGTGAAGAAAAATGCGGCACCAGCACATGATCGAGCCCAGCATGTGCTGTTGTAACCCTCGATCTGATCTGATCTTAGACTGGGAATGAACTCCGTATGCTTAGACTGGGAATGAACTCCGTATGCCTAAATCAACCCACAAAACGAGCGTGCGGGCGCTCAGCCGGCCAGAGGGGCGGGATGCACAAGCCGAGGATCGGCTGGGTCCCCCACTGCGTGCTGTCAAACTTGCTGCCACAACCATCTATCTGGTCTGATCTTAGACTGGGAATGAACTCCGTATGCCTAAGCCAACAGACGAAACGAGAGGGCGGGCGGGCACTACGCCGGCCAGAGAGATGGGATGCGCAAGCCGTGGATAGATAGGGTGGTAGGTGGGTTTAGGCACATCTTCATATTTTGAAGTGCCAATGCCATTTTTATGGCTTGTAAATTCATACAATGGTCCCTTAAGCCCTCACGTGAAGATTCATGGCAATACGACTCGTTTTCTATTTTTCACGATTTTTGAAACTTTTAAAATTTTTTCGGAAGGACTTTTGGTCCCAAACTTGGTAGATGTGATCCTTGTAATTTTTTTGGCATGCACAAAAAAATTCAGCTAAAAACTCGAAGCGTACAAGATTTTGTGACCATTTGAAAAAAGTGTCCCCATTTCAGACACTTTAATGGCTACTGGCAGCAAACCTGTAAAATCTCATATCCTCTTTAAGGGGGTGTGAGTTCACGAGGTTTGATGAGGGATAAGGGGCCAATATAAGGGCCAAGTACCAGCACCCATCAGACATCATGTGCGTACACCCCCCCGGCCCCCCGATCGCCAGAACCCCAATCCCACCAGTCAAGTTCTCCGACGATGCTTCGTCGATGGTGCCCCGACAAAGAAAAATGTGGCACCAGCACATGTCCGAGCCTTGCATGTGCTGCCGCAACCCTCGGTTCGGTCCGATCTTAGACTGGGAATGAACTCCGTATGCCTAAGTCAACCCACGAAATGAGCGTGCATCTCGGGGATCGATCGGGTCCCCCTCTGCGTGCTGCCGAGCCTACTACCGTAACCCTCAGTTCGATCCTAGCTTAGACTTGGAATGAACTCCGTATACCTAAGCCAATCAATGAAATGAGCGGGCTGGCGGGCGGGCGGGCACTACGTCGGCCAGAGAGACGGGATGCGCAAGCCGTGGATCGATAGGGTGGTAGGTGGGTTTAGGCACATCTTCATATTTTTGCATTCCAATGCCATTTTTATGGCTTATAAATTCATGTAATGGTCCTTTAAGCCTTCACGTGAAGTTTCATGGAAAGACGACTCGTTTTTTATTTTTCATGATTTTTGAAACTTTTTGCGGTTCAGGATTTTTTAAAATTCTTTCGGAAGGAGTTTTGGCCCCAAACTTGGTAGACATGATTCTTTTATTTTTTTGGCATGCACAAAAAAATTCAGTTAAAAACTCGAAGTGTACAAGATTTTGTGCCCATTTGAAAAAAGTGTCCCCATTTCAGACACTTTAATGGCTACTGGTAGCAAACCTGTAAAATCTCAAATGCTCTTTAAGGGGTGTGAGTTCTCAAGGTTTGATGAGGGATAGGGGGCCAATATAAGGGCCAAGTACCAGCGCCCCATGGCACATCATGTGCGCACACCCCCCAGCCCCCCCGATCGCCGGAACCCCAATGCCGTCGGTCAGGTTCTCCGGCGATGCTCCGACGATGGTGCCCCGACGAAGAAAAATGCGGCACCAGCACATGCCCGAGCCCAACATGTGCTGTCGCAACCGTCGGTCCAGTCTGATCTTAGACTGGGAATGAACTCCGTATGCTTAGACTGGGAATGAACTCCGTATGCCTAAGTCAACCCACGGAACAAGCGTGCGGGCGATCAATCGGCCAGAGGGGCGAGATTCGCAAGCTGGGGATCGGACGGGTCCCCCTCTACATGCTGCCAATCCTGCTACCACAACCTTCGATCTGGTCGATCTTAGACTGTGAATGAACTCGTATGCCTAAGCCAACCGACGAAATGAGTGGGCGAGCGGGCGGGCACTACGCCAGCCAGAGAGAGGGGATGCGCAAGCCATGGGTCGATAGGGTGGTAGGTGGGTTTAGGTGCACCTTCATATTTGTACGTGCCAATGCCATTTTTATGGCCTGTAAAATCGTACAATGGTCCCTTAACCTTCACGTGAAGTTTCATGGCAAGATGACTCGTTTTCTATTTTTCATGATTTTTGAAACTTTTTACGGTTTGGGATTTTTTAAAATTTTTTTGAAAGGACTTTTGGTGCCAAACTTGGTAGACATGAACCTTGTATTTTTCTTGGCATGCACAAAAAAATTAAGCCAAAAACTTGAAGTGTAAAAGATTTTGTGACCATTTGAAAAAAGTGTCCCGATTTCAGACACTTTAATGACTACTGGTAGCAAACCTGTAAAATCTGAAATGCTCTTTAAGGGGGTGTGAGTTCTTGAGGTTTGATGAGGGATAGGAGGCCAATATAAGGGCCAACTACCAGCACCCATCGCACATCATGTGCGCACACCCCCCCTACCCCCCGATCATCGGAACCCCAATGTCGCTGGTCAGGTTCTCCGATGATGCTCCGGTGATGGTGCCACGACGAAGAAAAATACAGCACCAGCACATGCTCGAGCCCAGCATGTGCTGCTGCAACCCTCGGTCTGATCCGATCTTAAACTGGGAATGAACTCCGTATGCTTAGACTGGGAGTGAACTCCGTATGCCTAAGTCAACCCACAAAACGAGAGTGCGGGCGTTCAGCCGGCCAGAGGGGCGGGATGCACATGCTGGGGATCGACCGAGTCCCCCTCTGCTTGCTGCCGATCCTGCTGCCGCAACCCTCGGTCTGGTCTGATCTTAGACTGGGAATGAACTCTGTATGCCTAAGCCAATCGATGAAACGAACGGACGGGCGGGCACTACGCCGGCCAGAGAGACGGGATGCGCAAGCCGTGGATCGATAGGGTGCTAGGTGGGTTTAGGCACATCTTCATATTTCTATGTGCCAATGCCATTTTCATGGCTTGTAAATTCATACAATGGTCTCTTAAGCCTTCACGTGAAGTTTCATGGCAAGACGACTCGTTCTCTATTTTTCACGATTTTTGAAACTTTTTACGGTTCGAGATTTTTGAAAATTTTTTTGGAAGCAGTTTTGGCCCCAAACTTGGTAAATGTGATCCCTGTATTTTTGTTCGCATGCACAAAAAGATTCAGCTAAAAACTCATTTTCTATTTTTCATGATTTTTGAAACTTTTTGCGGTTCGAGATTTTTTTAAATTTTTTCGGAAAGAGTTTTGGCCCCAAACTTGGTAGTCATGATTCTTGTATTTTTGTCGGCATGCACAAAAAAAATTCAGCTAAAAACTCGAAGTGTACAAGATTTTGAGACCATTTGCAAAAAGTGTCCCCATTTTAGACACTTTAATGGCTACTGGCAGCAAACCTGTAAAATCTCAAATGCACTTTAATGGGGTGTAAGTTCTTGAGGTTTGATGAGGGATAGGGGCCAATATAAGGGCCAAGTACCAGCACCCATCGCACATCATGTGCGCGCACCCCCCAGCCCCCCCGATCGCTGGAACCCCAATGCCGCCGGTCAAATTCTCCGATGATGCTTCAACGATGGTGCCCCGACGAAGAAAAATACGGCACCAGCACATGCCTGAGCCTAGCATATTCTGTCGCAATGCTCAGTTCGGTCTGATCTTAGACTGGAATGAACAACGTATGCTTACACTTGGAATGAACTCCGTATGCCTAAGTCAAAACACGAAACGAGCGTGCAGGCACTCAACCGGCTAGAGGGGCGGGATGCGCAAGCTGGGGATTGGTCGGGTCCCCCTCTGTGTGCTATCGATCCTGCTATCACAACCCTCGGTCCGCTCTTATCTTAGACTGGGAATGAACTCCGTATGCCTAAGACAACCGACAAAACAAGCGGGTGGGCGGGCGGGCAGGCACTACGCTGGGATTTCTATGTGCCAATGCCATTTTTATGGCTTGTAAATTCATACAATGGCCCTTAACCCTTCACGTGAAGTTTTATGACAAGACGACTCGTTTTCAATTTTTCATGATTTTTGAAACTTTTTGAGGTTCGGGATTTTTTAAAATTTTTTCGGAAGGAGTTTTCAGCCCAAACTTGGTAGACATGATCCTTGTATTTTTGTTGGCATGCACAAAACAATTCAGCTAAAAACTCGAAGTGTACAAGATTTTGTGACCATTTAAAAAAATTGTCCCTATTTCAGACACTTTAATGGCTATTGGCAGCAAACCTGTAAAATCTCAAACGCTATTTAAAGGGGTGTGAGTTCTTAAGGTTTGATGAGGGATAGGGGGCCAATATAAGGGCCAAGTACCAGCACCCATCGCACATCATGTGCGCACACCCCCCTTGGCCCCCCCCGATCGCAAGAACCCCAATGCTGCCGGTCAGGTTCTCCGGCAATGCTTCGACGATGGTGCCCCGACGAAGAAAAATGCAGCACCAACACATGCCGAAGCCCAGCATGTGCTGCCGTAACCCTCGGTCTGGTCTGATCTTAGACGAAACGAGTGTTGGCCCAGACTGGGAATGAACTCCGTATGCCTAGGTCAACCCATGAAACAAGCGCACGGGTGCTCAACCGGCCAGAGGGGCGGGATGTGCAAGCCGACGATCGGTCGGGTCCCCCTCTATGTGCTGCCCATCCTACTACCGCAACCCTCGGTCTGGTTCGATCTTAGACTGGGAATGAACTTCGTATGCCTAAACCAACCGACGAAACGAGCGGGCGGGCAGGCGGGCGGGCACTACGTCGGCCAGAGAGACGGGATTCACAAGCCGTGGATCGTTAGGGTGGTAGGTGGGTTTAGGCACATCTTCATATTTCTGCATGCCAATGTCATTTTTTTGGTTTGTAAATTCATACAATGGTCCCTTAAGCCTTCACGTGAAGTTTCATTGCAAGACGACTCGTTTTCTATTTTTCACGATTTTTAAAACTTTTTGTGGTTCAAGATTTTTTAAAATTTTTTCGGAAGGCGTTTTGGCTCGAAACATGGTAGACGTGATCCCTGTATTTTTTTTGGCACGCACAAAAGAATTCAGCTAAAAATTTGAAGTGTACAAGATTTTGTGACCATTTGAAAAAAGTGTCCCCATTTCAGACACTTTAATGGCTACTGGCAGCAAACCTGTAAAATTTCAAATGCTCTTTAAGGGCTTCAGCTTTGATGAGGGATATGGGGCCAATATAAGGGCCAAGTACCAGCACCCATTGCACATCATGTGCTTACACCCCCCAGCCCCCGCGATCGTCGGAACCCCAATGCCGTCGGTCAGGTTCTCTGGCGATGCTTCGACGATGGTGCCCCGACGAAGAAAAATGCAGCACCAGCACCTGCCCGAGCCCAGTATGTGCTGCTGCAATCCTCGGTCCGGTCTGGTCTTAGATTGGGAATGAACTTCGTATGCTTAGACTGGGAATGAACTCCGTATGCCTAAGTCAACCCACGAAACGAGCGTGCAGGCACTCAGTCGGCTAGAGGGGCGGTATGCGCAAGCCAAGGATCGACCGGGGCCCCCTCTACGTGCTACCGGTCCTGCTGCCTTAACCTTCAGACCGATTCGATCTTGGATTGGGAATGAACTCCGTATGCCTAAGCCAACTGACGAAACGAACGGACGGGCAGGCAGAAGGGCATTACGTCAGCCTAAGAGACGGGATGCGCAAGCCATGGATCGATAGGGTGGTAGGTGGGTTTAGGCACATCTTCATATTTCTGCATGCCAATGCCATTTTTATGGCTTGTAAATTCATACAATGGTCCCTTAAGCCTTCACGTGAAGTTTCATGGCAAGACAACTTGTTTTCTATTTTTCATGATTTTTGAAACGTTTTGCGGTTCCGGATTTTTTAAAATTCTTTCGGAAGGAGTTTTCACCCCAAACTTGGCAGACGTGATCCTTGTATTTTTGTTGGCATGCACAAAACAATTCAGCTAAAAACTCGAAGGGTACAAGATTTTGTGACCATTTGAAAAAAGTGTCCACATTTTAGACACTTGAATGGCTACTAGCAGCAAACCTGCAAACTCTCAAATCCTCTTTAAGGGGGTGTGAGTTCTCGAGGTTTGATGAGGGATAGGGGCCAATATAAGGGCCAAGTACCAGCACCCATCGCACATCATGTGCGCACACCGCCCGGGCCCCCCCGATTGTCAGAACGCCAATGCCGCCGGTCAGGTTCTCCGACGAAGAAAAATGCGGCACCAGCACATGCCCGAGCCCAGCATGTGCTGCCGCAACCCTCAGTCTGGTCCGATCTTAGACTAGCAATGAACTCTGTATGCTTAGACTGGCAATCAACTCCGTATGGCTAAGTCAACCCATGGAACGAGCGTGCGGGCGCTTAGCCGACCAGAGGGGCGAGATGCATAAGCCAGGGATCAGTCAGGTCCCCCTATGCGTGCTTCCGATCCTGCTACTACAACCCTCAGTCCGATCCGATCTTAGATTGGGAATGAACTCTGTATGCCTAAGCCAACCGACGAAACGAGAGGGCGAGCGAGGGGCACTACGCCGCCAGAGAGACGGGATGCGCAAGCCGTGGATCGATAGGGTGGTAGGTGGGTTTAGGCACATCTTCATATTTTTGCATGCCAATGCCATTTTTATGGCTTGTAAATTCATACAATGATCCCTTAAGCCTTCACGTGAAGTTACATCTCATTTTCTATTTTTCATGTTTTTCAAAACTTTTTACGGTTCAGCATTTTTTAAAATTTTTTCGGATGGAGTTTTGGCCCCAAACTTGGTAGACATGATCGTTGTATTTTTGTTGGCATGTACAAAAAAATTCAACTAAAAACTCGAAGTGTACAAGATTTTGTGACCATTTGAAAAAAGTGTCCCCATTTCAGACACTTTAATGGCTACTGGCAGCAAACCTGTAAAATCTCAAATGCTCATTAAGGGGGTGTGAGTTCTCAAGGTTTGATGAGGGATAGGGGGCCAATATAAGGGCCAAGTACCAGCACCCATCACACATCATGTGCGCATGCCCCCCGGCCCCCCCGATCGTCGTAACCCCAATCCCGTCGATCAGGTTCTCCGGTGATGCTCGGACGATGCCGCCCCGGCGAAGAAAAATGCGGCACCAGCACATGCCCAAGCCCAGCATGTGCTACCGTAACCCTCGGTCCGGTCCGATCTTAGACTGGGAATGCACTCCGTATGCTTAGACTGGGAATGAACTCCGTATGCCTAACTCAACGCACGAAACGAGCGTGCGGGCGCTCAGCCGGCAAGAGGGGTAGGATTCACATGCCGGTGATCGGTGAGTCCCCCTCTGCGTGTTGCCAATCCTGCTACCGTAACCCTCGGTCCAATCTGATCTTAGACTAGGAATGAACTCCGTATGCCTAAGCCAACCGACGAAACGAGCGAGCGGGCTGGCGAGCGGGCACTACGCTGGCCAAAGAGACGGCATGCGTAAGCCGTGGATCGATAGGGTGGTTGGTGGGTTTAGGCACATCTTCATATTTTTTGCATGCCAATGCCATTTTTATGGCTTGTAAATTCATACAATGGTCCCTTAAGCCTTCACGAGAGGTTTCATGGCAAGACGACTCGTTTTCTATTTTTCACGATTTTTAAAAATTTTGCGATTCGGGATTTTTTTAAAATTTTTTCGGAGGGAGTTTTGGTCCCAAACTTGGTAGACGTGATCCTTGTATTTTTTTTGGCATGCACAAAAACATTCAACTAAAAACTCGAAGTGTACAAGATTTTGTGACCATTTGAAAAAAGTGTCCCCATTTCAGACAGTTTAATTGCTACTGGCAACAAACTTGTAAAATCTCAAATGCTCTTTAATGGGGGTTTGGGTTCTCAAGGTTTGATGAGGGATAGGGGGCCAATATAAGGGCCAAGTACCAGCACCTATCGTACATCATGTGCGCACACCCCCCCCGGCCCCCCCGATCGTCGGAACCCCAATGCCGCAGGTCAGGTTCTCCGGTGATGCTCTGGCAATGGTGCCCCGTCGAAGAAAAATGTGGCACAGCACATGCCCGAGCCTAGCATGTGCTCTCACAACCCTCGGTTTGGTCCGATCTTAGATTGGGAATGAACTCCGTATGCCTAAGCCGACCGACGAAACGAGCGGCCGGGCGGGCGGGCACTACGCTGGCCAGAGAGACGGGATGCGTAACCCATGGATCGATAGGGTGGTTGGTGGGTTTAGGCACATCTTCAAATTTTCTGCTTGCCAATGCCATTTTTATGGCTTGTAAATTCATACAATGGTCCCTTAAGCCTTCACGTGAAGTTTCATGGCAAGACGACTCGTTTTTTATTTTTCATGATTTTTAAAACTTTTTACGGTTCGGGATTTTTAAAATTTTTTCGGAAGGATTTTTGGCCCCAAACTTAGTAGACATGATCCTTGTATTTTTGTTGGCATGCACAAAAAAAAAAACAGCTAAAAACTCGAAGTGTATAAGATTTTGGGACCAATTGAAAAAAGTGTCCCCATTTCAGACACTTTAATAGCTACTGGTAGCAAACCTGCAAAATCTCAAATGCTCTTTGAGGTGGTGTGAGTTCCCGGGGTTTGATGAGGGATAGGGGGCCAATATAAGGGCCAAGTACCAGCACCCATCGCACATCATGTGCGCACACCCCCCCCGATCGTTGGAACCCCAATGACGTCGGTCGGGTTCTCCTGCGATGCTCCGACGATGGTGCCCCGGTGAAGAAAAATACAGCATCAGCACATGCCTGAGCCTAGCATGTGCTGCCGCAACCCTCGGTCTGATCCAATTTTAGACTAGGAATGAACTTCGTATGCTTAGACGGGGAATGAACTCCGTATGCCTAACTCAACCCATGAAACGAGCGTGTGGGTGCTCAACCGGCCAAAGGGGCAGGATTCGTAAGCCAGGGATCGACGAGTCCCCCTCTACGTGCTGCCAATCCTACTGTTGCAACCCTCAGTCTGGTCTGATCTTAGACTGGGAATGAACTCCGTATGCCTAAGCCAACCGACGACACGAGCGCGCGGGCGGGCGGGCGGGCGATACTCTGGCCAGAGAGACAGGATGCGCAAGTCGTGGATCGATAGGGTGGTTGGTGGGTTTAGGCACATCTTCATATTTTCTGCATGCCAATGCCATTTTTATGGCTTGTAAATTCATACAATGGTCCCTTAAGACTTCACGTGAAGTTTCATCGCAAGACGACTCGTTTTTTATTTTTCACATTTTTTAAAACTTTTTACGGTTTGAGATGTTTTAAAATTTTTTTGAAAGGTGTTTTGGCCCCAAACTTAGTAGACGTGATCTTTGTATTTTTATTGGCATGCACAAAAGAAATCAGCTAAAAACTTGAAGTGTACAAGATTTTGGGACCATTTGAAAAAGGTGTCCCCATTTCAAACACTTTAATGGCTACTGGCAACAAACCTGTAAAATCTCAAATGCTTTTTAAGGGGGTGTGAGTTCTCGATGTTTGATGCGGGATAGGGGGCCAATATAAGGGCCAAATACCAGCACCCATCGCACATCATGTGTGCACACCCCCCCGTCCCCCCCGATCGTTGGAACCCCAATGCCGCCGATCAGGTTCTGCGACGATGCTCCGACGATGGTGCTCCAGCGAAGAAAAATGCGGCACCAGCACATGCCCGAGCCCAGCATGTGCTACTGAAAACCTCGGTCCAGTCTGATCTTAGACTAGGAATGAACTCCGTATGCTTAGATTGGGAATGAACTTCGTATGCCTAACTCAACCCACGAAACGAGCATGCGGGCGCTCAGCTGGCCAGAGGGGCGAGATGCACAAGCCGAGGATCGATCGGGTCCCCCTCTACGTGCTACCAATCCTACTGCCACAACCCTCAGTCTAGTCTGATCTTAAACTGGGAATGAACTCTGTATGCCTAAGCAACTGATGAAACGAGCGGGCGGGCGGGTGGGCACCACGCTGGCCAGAGAGACCGGATGCGCAAGCCGTAGATCGATAGGGTGGTTGGTGGGTTTAGGCACATCTTCAGATTTTCTGCATGCCAATGCCATTTTTATGGCTTGTAAATTCATACAATGGTCCCTTAAGCCTTCACGTGAAGTTTCATGTCAAGACGACTCGTTTTCTCTTTTTCCCGATTTTTAAAACTTTTAACGGTTCGAGATTTTTCAAAATTTTTTCAGAAGGAGTTTTGGTCCCAAACTTAGTAGACGTGATCATTGTATTTTTTTGGCATGCATAAAAAAATTCAGCTCAAAACTCGAAGTGTACAAGATTTTGTGACCATTTGAAAAAAGTGTCCTCATTTCAGACACTTTAATGGCTACTAGCAGCAAACCTATAAAATCTGAAATGCTCTTTAAGGGGGTGTGAGTTCTAGAGGTTTGATGAGGGATAGGGGGCCAATATAAGGGCCAAGTACCAGCACCCATCGCACATTATGTGCGCACACCCCCCCGGCCCCATGGTCGTCGGAACCCCAATGCCGCCGATCAGGTTCTCCGGTGATGCTCCAGTGATGGTGCCCCGACTAAGAAAAATACGGCACCAGCACATGCCCGAGCCCGACATGTGCTACCGCAACCTTTGGTCCGGTCTGATCTTAGACTGGGAATGAACTCCGTATGCCTAAGCCAACCGACGAAATGAGCGAGCAGGCGGGCGGGCACTACGCTGGCGAGAGAGACAAGATGCGCAAGCCGTGGATCGATAGGGTGGTAGGTGGGTTTAGGCACATCTTCATATTTCTGCATGCCAATGCCATTTTTATGGCTTGTAAATTCATACAATGGTCCCTTAAGCCTTCACGTGAAGTTTCATGGCAAGATGACTCGTTTTCTATTTTTCACGATTTTTTAAACTTTTTGAGGTTCGAGATTTTTTAAAATTTTTTCGGAAGGAGATTCAGCCCAAAGTTGGTAGACGTGATCCTTCTATATTTGTTGGCATGAACAAAAAAATTCAGCTAAAAAGTCGAAGTGTACAAGATTTTGTGACCATTTGAAAAAAGTGTCCCCATTTCAGACACTTTAATGGCTACTGGTAGCAAACCTGTAAAATCTCAAATGCCCTTTAAGGGGGTGTGAGTTCTCGAGGTTTGATGAGGGATAGGGGGCCAATATAAGGGCCAAGTACCAGCACCCATCGCACATCATGTGCGCACACCTCCCCCGGGCCCCTCGATCGTCGGGACCCCAATGCCGTCGGTCAGGTTCTCCGGCGATGCTCTGGCGATGGTGCGCCGGTGAAGAAAATTGCCGCACCAGCATATGCTCGAGCCCAGCATGTGCTGCCGCAACCCTCGGTCCGGTCTGATCTTAGATTGTGAATGAACTCCGTATGCTTAGACTGGGAATGAACTCCGTATGCCTAAGCCAACCCACGAAACGAGTGTACGGGGGCTCAGCCAGCCAGAGGGGTGGGATGTGCAAGCCGGGGATCGATCGAGTCCTTCTCTGCGTGCTATCGATCCTGCTGCCGCAACCCTTGATCCGATTTGATCTTAGACTGGGAATGATATCCGTATGCCTAAGCCAACCGACAAAACAAGCGGGCGGACGGGCGGGCGGGCACTACACCGACCAGAGAGACAGGATGCGCAAGCCGTGGATCGATAAGGTGGTAGGTGGGTTTAGGCTCATCTTCATATTTCTACATGCCAATGCCATTTTTATGGTTTGTAAATTCATACAATGGTCCCTTAAGCCTTCACGTGAAGTTTCATGGCAAGATGACTCGTTTTCTATTTTTCACAATTTTTAAAACTTTTTACGGTTCGAGAATTTTTAAAATTTTTTTGGAAGGATTTTTGGCCCCAAACTAGGTAGACGTGATCCTTGTATTTTTGTTGGCATGCACAAAAACATTCAGCTAAAAACTCGAAGTGTACAAAGATTTTGTGACCATTTGAAAAAAGTGTCCCCATTTCAGACGCTTTAATGGCTACTGGCAGCAAACCTGTAAAATCTCATATGCTCTTTAAGGAGGTGTGAGTTCTTGAGGTTTGATGAGGGATAGGGGGCCAATATAAATTCCAAGTACCAGCACCCATCGCACATCATGTCCGCACACCCCCCCGGCCCCCCCGATCACGGGAACCCCAATACTGCCGGTCAGGTTCTTCGGCGATGCTCCGGCGATGGTGCCCAGGTGAAGAAAAATGTGGCACCAGCACATGCCCGAGCCCAGAATGTGCTGCCGCAACCCTCGGTCCAGTCCGATCTTGGACTGGGAATGAACTCCGTATGCTTGACTGGGAATCAACTCCGTATGCCTAAGTCAACCAACGAAACGAGTGTGCAAGCGCTCAGCCGGCCAGAGGGGCAGGATGCGCAAGCAGGGGATCGGTCGGGTCCCCCTCTACGTGCTGCCAATCCTGCTCCCACAACCCTCAGTCCGATCTGATCTTAGACTGGGTATGAAATTCGTATGCCTAAGCCAACCAATGAAACGAGAGGGCGGGCGGGTACTATGCTGGCCAGAGAGCTGGGATGCGCAAGCCGTGGATCGATAGGGTGGTAGGTGGGTTTAGGCACATCTTTATATTTCTGCATGCCAATGCCATTTTTATGGCTTGTAAATTCATACAATGGTCCCTTAAGCCTTCACGTGAAGTTTCATGGCAAGACGACTCGTTTTCTATTTTTCATGATTTTCAAAACTTTTTGTGGTTCGGGATTTTTTAAAATTTTTTTGAAAGGGGTTTTGGCTCCAAAGTTGGTAGACGTGATCCTTGTATTTTTTTTGGCATGCACAAAAAAATTCAGCTAAAAACTTGAAATGTACAAGATTTTCTGACCATTTGAAAAAAGTGTCCCCATTTTAGACACTTTAATGGCTACTGCCAGCAAACCTGTAAAATCTCAAATGCTCATTAAGGGGGTGTGAGTTCTCAAGGTTTGATGAGGGATAGGGGGCCAATATAAGGGCCAAGTACCAGCACCCATTGCACATCATGTGCGCACACCCCCCCGGCCCCCCCGATCACCGGAACCCTAATTTTACCGGTCAGGTTCTTCGGTGATGCTCCGACGATGGTGCCTCGGTGAAGAAAAATGTGGCACCAGCACATGCCTGAGCCCAGCATGTGCTGCTGTAACTCTCAGTCTGGTCCAATCTTAGACTGGGAATGAACTCTTATGCTTAGACTGGGAATGAACTCCGTAAGCCTAAGTCAACCCATGAAACGAGCGTACGGCCCTCAGCCGGCCATAGGGTGGGATGCGTAAGCTGGGGATCGACCGGGGCCCCCTCTATGTGCTGTCGATCCTACTGCCACAACACTCGACCCAGTCCTATCTTAGACTGGGAATGAACTCCGTATGCCTAAGCCAACCGATGAAACGATCAGGCGGGCGGGCGGGCACTACGCCGGCTAGAGAGAAGGGATGCGCAAGCCGTGGATCGATAGGGTGGTAGGTTGGTTTAGGCACATCTTCATATTTCTGTGTGCCAATGCCATTTTTATGGCTGTAAATTCATACAATGGTCCCTTAATCCTTCACGTGAAGTTTCATGGCAAGACGACTCGTTTTCTATTTTTCACGATTTTTGAAACTTTTTACAGTTCGAGATTTTTTAAAATTTTTTTGAATGGAGTTTTGGTAACAAACTTGGTAGACGTGATCCTTGTATTTTGGTTGGCATGCATAAAAAAAATCAGCTAAAAACTCGAAGTGTACAAGATTTTATGACCATTTGAAAAAAGTGTCCCCATTTCAGACACTTTAATTGCTACTGGCAGCAAACCTGTAAAATCTCAAATGCTCTTTAAGGGGGTGTGAGTTCTTGAGGTTTGATGAGGGATAGGGGGCCAATATAAATGCCAAGTACCGGCACCCATCGCACATCATGTACGCACACCCCCTGGCCCCCCCGATTGTCGGAACCCCAATACCGACAGTCAGGTTCTCCGACGATGCTACGGCGATGGTGCCCCGATGAAGAAAAATGAGGCACCAGCACATGCCAGAGCCTGGCATGTGCTGCCGCAACCCTCGGTCCGGTCTGATCTTAGATTGGGAATGAACTCCGTATGCTTAGACTGGGAATGAACTCCGTATGCCTAAGTCAACCCACGAAACGAGCGTGCTTCCCGGGGAACGGTCTGGTCACCCTCTGCGTGCTGTCGATTCTGCTATCGTAACCCTCTGTTCGATCTGATCTTAGACTGGGAATGAACTCCGTATGCCTAAGCCAACCGACGAAACGAGTGGGCGGGTGGGCGGGCACTACGTCGGCCAGAGAGACGGGATGCGCAAGCCGTAGATCGATAGGGTGGCAGGTAGGTTTAGGCACATCTTTATATTTCTGCATGGCAATGCCATTTTTATGGCTTATAAATTCATACAATGGTCCCTTAAGCCTTCACGTGAAGTTTCATGGCAAGATGACTTGTTTTTTATTTTTCACGATTTTTGAAACTTTTTGCGCTTCTAGATTTTTTAAAATTATTTCGGAAGGAGTTTTGGCCCCAAACATGGTAGACGTGATCCTTGTATTTTTGTTGGCATGTACAAAAAAATTCAGCTAAAAACTCGAAGTGTACAAGATTTTGTGACCATTTGAAAAAAGTGTCCCTATTTCAGACACTTTAATGGCTACTTGCAGCAAACCTGTAAAATCTCAAATGCTCTTTAAGGGGGTGTGAGTTCTCGAGGTTTGATGAGGGATAGGGGGCCAATATAAGGGCCAAGTACCAGCACCCATTGCACATCATGTGTGACACCCCCCGGCCCCCCAATCGTCGGAACCCCAAGGCCACCGGTCAGGTTCCCGGCGATGCTCCGATGATGGTGCCCCGACGAAAAAAAATACGGCACCAGCGCATGCTCGAGCCCAGCATGTGCTGCCGCAACCCTCGGTCCGGGTCGATCTTAGAGTGGCAATGAACTCCGTATGCCTAAGTCGACCCACGAAAAGAGCGTGCGGGCGCTTAGCCGGCCAAAGGGACGGGATGCGCAAGCCGGGGATCGGTCGGGTCCCCCTCTACGTGCTACCGATCCTGCTGTCACAACCCTCGGTTCGGTCTGATCTTAGACTGGGAATGAACTCTGTATGCCTAAGCCAATCGACGAAATGAGCGGCAGGCGGGCACTACACTGGCAGAGAGATGGGATATGCAAGTCGTGGATCGATAGGGTGGTAGGTGGGTTTAGGCACATCTTCATATTTCTACTTGCCAATGCCATTTTTACATCTTGTAAATTCATACAATGGTCCCTTAACCTTTCACGTGAAGTTTCATGGCAAGACGACTCGTTGTCTGTTTTTCACGATTTTTGAAACTTTTTTCGGTTTGGGATTTTTTAAAATTTTTTTGAAAGGAATTTTGGCAACAAACTTGGTAGACATTATCCTTGTATTTTGGTTGGCATGCACAAAAAAAATCACTAAAAAGTCAAAGTGTACAAGATTTTATGACCATTTGAAAAAAGTGTCCCTATTTCAGACACTTTAATTACTACTGGCAGCAAACTTGTAAAATCTCAAATGATCTTTAAGGGGGTTTGAGTTCTCCAGGTTTGATGAGGGATAGGGGGCCAATATAAGGTCCAAGTACCAGCATCTATCGCAAATCATTGTGCACACACCCCCCCGACCCCCTCGATCGTCGGAACCCCAATGCCGCCGGTCAGGTTCTTCGACGATGCTCTGACGAAGAAAAATGCGGCACCAGTACAACCCTCGGTCTGATGCGATCTTATACTGGGAATGAACTCCGTATGCCAAAGCCAACCGACGAAACGAGTGGGCGGGCGGGCGGACGGGTGGGCACTATGCCAGCCAGAGAGACGGGATGCGTAAGCCCTGGATCGATAGGGTGGTAGGTGGGTTTAGGCACATCTTCATATTTCTATGTGCCAATGCCATTTTTCTGGCTTGTAAATTCATACAATGGTCCCTTAAGCCTTCACATGAAGTTTCATGGCAAGACGACTCATTTTCTATTTTTCACGATTTTTGAAACCTTTTGCAGTTCGGGATTTTTTAAAATTTTTTTGGAAGGAGTTTTGGCCCCAAACTTGGTAGACGCGATCCTTGTATTTTTGTTGGCATGCACAAAAAAGTTCAGCTAAAAACTCGAAGTGTACAAGATTTTGTGACCATTTGAAAAAAGTGTCCCCATTTCAGACACTTTAATGGCTACTGCCACCAAACCTGTAAAATCTCAAATGCTTTTTAAGGGGGTGTGAGTTCTCGAGGTTTGATGAGGGATAGGGGGCCAATATAAGGGCCAAGTACCAGCACCCATCACACATCATGCGTACACACCGCCCCGGCCCCCCCGATCGTCGGAACCCCAATGTCGCCGGTAAGGTTCTCCGATGATGGTGCCCCGGTGAAGAAAAATACTGCAACAGTACATGCCCGAGCCCAAGATATGCTACTGTAACCCTCGGTCTGGTTCGATGTTAGACTGGGAATGAACTTTGTATGCCTAAGTCAACCAAAGAAACGAGCGTGCCGGCACTCAACCGGCCAGAGGGGCGGGATGCGCAAGTCGGGGATCGGTTGGGTCCCCCTCTGCGTGCTGCCGATCCTACTACCGCAACCCTCA